>NW_011888784.1:4026128-4056696 GCF_000151845.1 Pteropus vampyrus
AGGAAAAGCTGTCTTTGCTAACATGGCCAAAGGCACTGAATGGATCAGCAGCAGGTGCTGAATGGATTCCCAGCTCCCTCACTTACCAACTCTGTGACCTTGGGCAAAATTCCTTAACCTCTTTGAGCCTCAATTTGTTCATCTATAAAACAGAGCTATAATCTGCTTGTTCCGGTTGATGCAAGAATGACAGATAACATGTAGAGAGAAATCGCACAAAGTAGTTGCTCGATAAATGGCAGAGATTTTTATTAGCCTCCTAGAATGTAGGAATGTCATGTGGGGAGGGGGTGGAAATGCCGGACGAACAGGTCACTAGACAGGGGCGTCCTAAAAGCTGAGGCGCTGGGATCGGGCTGCGCTGGAGGAATGAGGAAGGGAAAAGCATACCAAGTGCTGGGAATAGCAGAAGCCAGGGCAGGAAGGTGGGAAGGTTTGAGAATAAAAGCCAACTTTTGTGTCCTGCTTACTAAAATGCCAAGAAAAAAAAAAACAAAAAAAAATGAGGCCAAACGCTTTCTGTGAGCTAACACATCCAATAACTCGCAATAACTCACTTTATAGAGAAGACACTGAAGCTTAAAGCATTTAATAAGCTGCCTTAGGTTGTGCTGTGGGGAGGGGAGGAGAAGGAATTCTCACCTGTGCATGATGAGCCTGGAGGCCAGGGCGGCTGACTGGGCCCTGGGAAGAGAGGGTGGGGGTGCAGGCCAGGGCCTGGGGCTGGAGCCCAGTAGACCGTCCTTGAAAAAAAAACAAAGCAAATGATCCTGCCCAGCAAGCCTGACCCAGGGAATAAAATAGGCCCAAACGGGCAAAGCCAAACCACAGGGGGACAAGTGCAGGGGAAAGCAAGGACACCATGACTGGGACATCAGGGCAGTGGTTGCCTTTGGTGGGACCGGAAGGAGGCTGTGACTAAGAGGGGGCCCCGGAGGCAGGGTGGCTTCGTGTGTCCTGGAATATTCCCCATGATCTGTGTGCTGGCTGCAGGCCTATCCTTTATAATTCTTTATTCAGCTGCATATTTGTCTTAAATGCACTTTTATCTATGCCTATGTCATGATTAAAAAGGTTTTTAAAAAGAAGAGGAAAAAAACCCACAACAATAGGATTAAGGAAAGGGAGCCCAACCACAGATTAAGGTAAGACTTTTAGATTTAGATGAGATGGGTGCTTTTTCCGCTTTTTCGGAGCTGCCGGGGAAAGAGACTCAAGAAGGGAAAGAAAATGGTCAGCTCCATACGGGCTCCAGGCCCAGGGTGGGCTCCCAGTGGCCGGCTGTGACCGCTGTGATTTTTGTACGTAGCATAAAGTCCTTTTATATCAAGGAAACTCCCAAATGTTTAACAAATAAAGGGCAGTTATAGTCAATACTACTGAGTGGGGCGCCTCGAAGACAGGGAGGCTGCCTTCCAGAGGCCCAGGAAATGAGGCTGGAATCTCTCTGGGCTTGTGCTGTGTGCTGTGGTCAGTTGGGCCAGTCCACTGAGCTGGAGCCTTCTTCCAGGAAAGTCTATTAACATATCTCCCCACTCTGGGGCCTCAGAGCCAGTGCTGCCCTCCCTCCCTCCTCCCAGCAGGGTGGCGTCTGGGAGTTCGAGCAAATCCTTTCCCTAGGCTCCTGCTGGCTTTCCCTCCAGAGATGGTGGCCAGCCAGGCAGCACGTCTGTAGCCCTGGGGGAGGGAGGTCTCCCGAGGCAAGAGGGGCTGTTCCAGGGGCGGCCAGGCCTGGGGTCCCCGTGATCTCGCCTGACAAAATGCCATCTCAGGGTAAGTTGCTCCAGGCTAGGTCCGTACCAGCAAGTTCTGAGTTCTCAGCATTTTCACCCTGAGCGGTGGGATTCAGGAGGTGCCAGACACCCAGAAAGTAGAAAAGAAGCCTCTGGCTACTTAGAAACTGAAAGACGGCGGGGAGGGGGGGGACCTCATAAACAAAGTTCAAAGACAAATGACACAGGAGGAGAAAATACATATTTGCATCATATGTAAAATATAAAGGATTTGGATCCTGAATCTATACACAGAAAGAAAAAAAAAAGATAACTCAATAGAAACATAGGCAAAAGATAAGGAGCAGAAATTTTCAAAAGAAAATAAAATGATCCGTAAATATATGAAAAGATGTTTAATCTTTCCAGTAATCATAGGAAATGCAAGCTGACACCAATGAGATATTATTTTTTCTCTATCAGTTTTGGAAAAAATAAAAAATAAAAAGACTGATAATACACAGTGCTAGGAGGAATGAGAGAAAACAATCAGTTTGAAAGCAAATTGGGGCTGCCTTTCGTGGGTTCATTTAGCAATTGTTACCCAATGCTTAATGATACCTCAATTTCAACCCAGCAATTCCTCATCGGGGAAAATATTGCATAAAAACGCTTGCACAAGCTCACAAAGACCATTTTGCAAAGACGTTAATCCAACTCTGTTCGAATTAGCAAAAAATTAGAGACAGCCTGAGTGCCCATCAATAAGTTTGCTCCAATAAGTTATGGTCCCTCATACCGAGAATCTCATTTATTACAAGGAACTTCCGTGGTATTGTGCTGCTGAATGACAAAGCAAGTCACGGAGGAATACGTAGAAGGGGATCCCAAATTCATGGAAACGAAACAAATCAATGCTGAACAATAATAAAGAATGAAAACACTGTGTGAGAGAGAACAGTGAGCTTCGCCAAGCAGAGCTGAAAGGAGGGGGTAGGACAGGACAGACATGCACTTCTTACTTAGACAGTCTGTGTTGTCTTAATAGTTTTCAGCAAATATGTATTGTTTGATAGTCGAAAAATAAAGAAAAATTAAAAATAAAATGATATAATCTTGAGAGAGCTGGCCAAAGCTCTCAGCCGTAGGTGACTTTGTTGGTGTCTGGGAGAAAGGGTGGGAAGCTGAGGGAGGTGATGGATTATGGGCAGGAACGGAGCAGTGCTTCAGTCTTTCCATCCTCTTTGAGCCACGTCTGGCTCCTTCTGCAGGACAGTGGTCCATCTCCCCGCTTCAGAATCCCCCAGAGGCTCGGAGTGTGGTCCTCAGTGGGGAAGCAGGCCACCCGCCCACCTCTGCAGGGCTCCTCCAGGTTGCATCATTCGGAAACTCAGACCACTGACCTCTGCTTCCCACCCTGAGCCAGCCGGCTCTTCAGCCCCGGCCTTTCCAGCCCTCCTTCCCCACTCAGCCGAAGCTTCTTGCCCAAACGCACTGCTGGGGCAAGCCTCGGCCTCGGCTCTCAGCTCCCCATCCCAGAACGGTGGCCAGTCCATCCTCTCCACCAGGTGAATCCCACTGACCTTGAAGGTGCCCAGGCACCTCGTGCCCTTGGCCCTGCGTCCAACAATGTCCTGGCTAGCCATCTTGTCACTGCCTTGGAAGGCTAGGACCAGGCCTTATGTACAGGAAAAGAGGGTGTGTATGTAGAGGGGGGCGGCAGTCTACTTCTTGGAGGTTCCGGGTTCCTCTGCAGTCTCAACCAGGTCCCACAGTCAAAAGGGGGACCGCGTGGGTGCTTCTCCTCTATAGGTGGAGAGCCCAGCCATGAGTGACTCAGGTGGGGTGGGGAGACAGGGAGCCATTGTCCTCTGCTTCCCTCTCGGCGGCCAGCCTTCCTCGGAGATGGTTGGAGCCTGGGCTGGCCAACGCGCTGCCCCTTGGAGAAGCCAGCAACTCCTCACCAGCCCCTGCTTGGCGGCCAGGCCCCGCAGCCCTTACCTTTACCACAGGAGTGGGAGGCGACATCTGACTCTCCCCCCAGGACAGTGAACGCTGACCTCCCCACAGAGCCACGCCGCACAGACCAGCGCGCCTCCTCACCTCCCTGCTCCAGTGGTTCCCAATTTTCTTAAAATTCGTTGACATTTTTTTAAAAGTTGCAATAATACTTGTTGTCTTAAAGTACAAACAGTGGGGAAGCATATAAAGTAAAAGTTGAAAATCCCTCACTTCCCCTTTTGCTCTCCAGAGATCCGCCCTCCCTGCACCCTTAATAGTTTAGAGTGAACCCTTCCAGATTTTTCGCCTGGATGGAATGCACAGAAAAGCCTTCTTCATACACATCCCCACTGTAACCTGAATGCTTCCCATTTCCCACTGCCTCTGCAGCCGGCTCCTCAGCCCGGGGAGACCCGTCTTGCCTGGCACCTCTCCCTTTTTTCTGTCTTCCTTCGACAACTGCCTGCTGAACGTCTGCTCTGGGCAGGTGGTGGGAGGACAGAGAACCAGACAGACAGACTCCAATCTGCAGGGAGCCTGAATTCTGATGGGGAAGACACTGAGTAAACGAAGGAGACACTCTTGGATGTCGCTAAGGGCTTATTTCTCCCTCTAGTCACACCCACCCTGGCTGTTTCTGGGCCTGTCCCTCTGACTTTGCAAACCGTCCCCATCCCATAAGCCCAGCTCTCCCTCATTATCCCAGCTCACCTGGATCTCTCTCCACTCCCAAACTTCTTCGCTACTTACTAAGTTGCGCTGTGTGTTTTATTTTTCACTGTGCAGTCATGGTTGTCCTATGAGAGTGTCAAGCACCTATAAGAAGCCCCTAATACCAGATTTTATTACACAGAGTAAGGCCCATTAGTTAAATGTCATTTAATTATCACAGCCCTACGAAGTTTGTTATGGCTGTTTAACATCTGAGGAAACTGAGGCACAGAAAGGTCCAATGCCTGGCTCGAGGTCACACAGGGATTGGCATCCCAGTCCACCTGAGCCCAAAGTCATGGATCATTTGGCAACCCCCGCCACAGAAATGGGGATCGGTCCCCACAACCACGATGACATCCACCTTGGGTTTCCCAAGGCAGCCCTGATTTCCAGCCTTCGGAATGCATGACGTCCGTTCTCTGAGCCCTGTGTAGGATAAATAGTGCAGCTTCTAAAAGGGACGGGGAGTGGACGTTGTGGGTGCCCCACGCTTTGCCAATCTCAGGAAGAAGAGAAAGGGGGTCTGTGAGCAGAAGAATTGCCAGGTTGAGAAGAGGGAGTGGGAGGCGGGGGGCTGGAGGGAAGGGGTGGCCTTTGGGCTCTGCCTGAACTGCCAAGCCACCAGGCGTGTTTTGACACGTTGTACTCAGGGGAGGGTGTAATTATTTTCAGTAAGGGTTTCCTAACGTATCATTAATGGATCGCTTCCCGCCCACTGCAGAAGGAGGTTGCTTAGAGACTAGGTGAAGGGGCACGTTCTCCAAAGGGCTGCATGAGAATCTAGAGAGAGCTGGATGGTGGCCCAATCCCACACAGCCCACCCTCTCCCCAAGCCCCTCCTCCCCACCAGCAGACTCTGAGGAGCCAGGCGTTGCCTTTTTTGTGCTCTTGTCCACAGATGGACAGGGCCCAGTCGGCTGGGTCCTGGGTTACCTTTTACTGGGTTTTTTTTTTTTTTTTTTTTTTTTGGTATGTGCTTTTCAAAATATCAGCACTTTTTTTTATAGTAAAGTTGATATGTGTTTTTTTTTTTAATTAAATTTATTGGGGTAACATTGGTTAATAAGAGGTGTACAACTTCATAATACAACATCTGTATATTCCATTGTGTGCTCACCACTCGGCATCCAGTCTCCTCCCATCACACCCTCTACACTCTTCATTCTCCCCTTACCCCTGTCCCCTCTGGTAACCACCATACTGTTGTCTGTATCTATGCATTTGTTTGTTTGTTCGATTATTGCCTTTTGTTTTATATCCCACGAATGAGTGAAATTATACGGTTCCTGATCTTTTCCACCTGACCTATTTCATTTAACATGATCCTCTCACGATCCCACCATGTTGTCTCAGATGACAACATTTCATCTTTTTTTATGTATGAGTAGTATTCCATTGTGTGTGCGTGTGTGTGTGTGTATATATATATATGCCTCATCTTCTTTATCCAGTCACTGGTCAAAAGACATTTTGGTTGTTTCTATATCTTGGCCACCGTGAATAATGTTGCAGTGAACGTAGCGGTACATATATCTTTGCAAATAAATGTTTTCAAGATTTTCAGGTAGATACCAGAGAATACCAGGGAATGCTGGGTCATGTGGTAATTTTTAATTTTTTGAGAAACTTCCATACTGTTTTCCATAGTGGCTGCACCAATTTACATCCCCACCAGCAGAGTATGAGGGTTCCTTTTTCTCCACATCCTCTCTAACTCTTGTTATTTTCTTGTTGTATTGATAATAGTCGTTCTGACAAGTGTTAGGTGGTATCATGTGGTTTTGATCTGCATTTCGTTAGCTAGTGAAGTTGAGCATCTTTTCATATACCTCTTGGCCATCTGTATGCCTTCTTGAGAGGAGTGTCTGTTCAGGTCCTTCGCCCATTTTTTAATCGGATTGTTTTTTGTTGTTGTTGAATTGTATGAGTTCTTCGTGTATTTTGGATATTAGCCCCTTATCGGCGGTATCGCTTGCAAATATCTTTTCCCATTTGGTTGCTTGCCCCGTTTTACCATGTTTCTTGGACGCAGTGGGTTTATCCACGCTGCAATGTCATGAAGCTGTGTGTGACCTCTTCCTGAGGGGCTGCAATGGCCTTTTGGGAGGACTGGTAGAGGGTGTTTGAGCATAATTACCTAATAGAAGGGAAAGAGCGGAAGCTTCAAAATCAGAACAACCCCAGGCACCAGCCCCTCCAGCTGGGCAGCTTTTGGCAAAGTGTTTAACCTCTCAGAGTTCAATTCTTCATCCATAAAATGGAGATCCTGCCACACACTTTGTAGGGATTTTGAAAGGATTAGAGCTAATGTTTGAAAAAAAAAGTCTTGTCTATGTATTCCACCCTGAACACACCCAATCCCATCTGATCTCGGAAGCTAAGCAAGGTCGGGCCTGGTTAGTACTTGGATGGGAGACCACCTAGGAAGACCAGGTACTGTAGGCAAAGGAAGGAAGGAAGGAAGGAAGGAAGGAAGGAAGGAAGGAAGGAAGGAAGGAAGGAAGGAAGGAAGGAAGTTAGAACAAAATATGTGCTCAATAAATGACGCTCCTTGGAGTTATGTGGATTTTCATTCATTCATTCATTCATTCATTCAACAAACACTGCCTGAGCCAGGCACTTTTATTGGCACTCAGATGCATCAATGAACACAAGAGGTGATTCTCCATCAAAAGAAGACTAGTGGAGTAAGCTGTAGTCCTTGCAAACTCTGGAATAACGTTTCATGTTTGAAAAGCACAAGGAGCTGTGTACTGATATGGCGTTAACTAGGAATGAAAATCACAGAACAAACTGAAGAAACGCCCGCAAAATAGATACCCACGAACAAGATTGTGGGTGTGGAAATGCCGGCAAATACAAGGCTGCCAGCCCTGGAAAAAGGGGGAGAGGGCTCATTAAGGCTGAACATTTTATAACCAATGTTTATCATATATTATATGAGTAATTTTTAAATAGACCAAAGAAATTTTTATATTTAAGTTGTGAGTTAAATAAAAGGAGCGTCATTATTCCCACTTTGTAGATGAGGAAAATTGAGTCTCGGGGCAGTTGAAGGACTAATGACCAAGGTAGAGCTGGGCCCAGGACTTCAGGCCCCTTTCCCGGAGTGCCTTTGATGGGTGCAGCTGGGAGAGGCACCTTAGGAACATGCCTGGGGCTTCGGCTCATCTGAGCCTTGAATTCAACCATTGTAGCAACAGTTAAAGAGCTGTCTTGACTTGAGTGCCAGCATACGGCCTGTGTCTTCTATCACCTGCAGCACCTGGCTCAAGGCTACATCTCAGCCTTTGGCCCCTGGTAGGGCAGAGAAATCTCTCCCATGCTATAGAAGAGGAAACTGAGGCCCAGAGAGGTTACGTGATTTGTCAAAGTCTCAAGCTCTCGGCCTAGAGCTCATAACTTCCCATTTCCACTGAGGAGTAAAGGGCAACCCCTTAAATCACTATGACTGAAGCTGGCCCAATTGACCAGGCCCAGATGGCCTCAGAGAAATGCGAGGCAAAGGTACGAAGAAGAAAGAAGAGCAGGAGAGCCCAGGTGGAGCCTGAGGCAGCTTCGAGTCTGCCAGTGTGACTTCAGGCAGGCTGAGGAATTATGGGGTGGGTACAGGTGAGAGAAAGAAGGTCCCCAATAGGCAGAGGCCTCTGGAGGGGCCAAGAGGTGTCCAAGTGGCTATGTTAGCCCAGCCCTGGCAGAGAAGCCCTGAGTCCCCTGGGGACAGAGGGGCTGCCTTGAACGCTCTCCCCTCCCACCAGTGTTAGTCAGGCTCTCAGAGAACACAGAGCTGATGGTGTAAGTCCCAAGGCCCAGGAATCAGGAGTCCAGGGCCGCAGGCCTGAGAACCAGGGGCACTGACATCTGAGCGTGAAGATGATGTCTCAGCTCAAGCAAATTCACACTTCCTCTGCCTTTTTGTTTTCTTGGGGTCCTCAGTGGATTGGATGACTCCCAGCCACATTAGTGAGTATGATCTTTACTCAGTCCACAGATTCAAATGCTCATCTCTTCGGGAAACACCCTGACAAACACACCCAGAAATAATGTTTTACCCATTATCTGGGCATCCCTTAACTCAGTCAAGCTGACACATAAAATTAACCATCACCCCACCCCACCCCAACTTTGAGTGGTGGGCCTAGTTCCCCAGGACCCTGTCCTCCTGGCCGCCCCCATCATTGCTACCCATGGAGTTGCAGGGGGCTAGATACAACCAAGAAGCCCCCAGTACTTTCTCCTCCCAGGGCCCAAGATCTAGATCCTTCTCTGAAAGATGGACTCTCACCCTGGGGCCTGCTCCTCTGGATGGCAGGGAGTCCATGCGACTCCATGTGAGTCGCAGGGGACAATCTTGGAGTAGAGCCCCAGCAACCAACTTAAAAAAAAAAAAAAAAACTTACTACAAATTTATTTTTGTAGACTTTCTGCTAGAATTAATTGGTAGGTGTAATGTTGATTTGATTTTTATCCCAATTTTGGGGTCTGAATTTCACTATAGGAAATTCAGTTGATTCATTTGTGCTCTTTGATTATTTGGCCAGTTCCATACTGTACTTAAACACTGACCATGATCTGAACATTAAGGAAACAAACCACAGAGCGAGAGGGCAGCCTACAAAATGGGAGAAAAATAATTGCAAATCATATATTAGATAAAAAGTGAATATATAAAGAACTCCTACAACTTAACAGTAAAAAACAAAACAAAACAAAAAAAAAACAACTGCAGTGTCAAGGCCGACGTCTAAAATGGGAAAAGAACTTGAATCGACATTTCTCCATAGAAAATACATGAATAGCCAAGAAACATATGAAAAGATGCTCGATTATTAGAGAAACATAAGTCAGAACCACAGTGAGAAATCATCTCACACCCATTAGGACGGCTACAATTTTTTAAAAAGAAAGAAAGAAAAGAGAAAGAAGTATTGGTGAGGATGTGGAGAAATTGGAACCTTTGTGGCACTGCTGGTGGACTGTAACTTGGTGCAGATGCTATAGAAAACAACACGGAGATGCCTCAAAAAATTAAAACTAGAACTGCCGTCTGACCCAGCAACCCCACTTCTAGCTACATATGCAAAAGCGCTGAAAGCAGGGCCTGGAGAAATTTGCACACACATGTTCGTGGCAGCTTTATTCACAATAGCCAAGAGGTGGAAATAGCTCAAATGTCCATCGACAGATGGATGAATAAGTAAAATAGGGTATGTGTGTGGAAGGGAATATTATTCAGCCTTTAAAAAAAAAGGAAGGAAATCATGTCACATACTACAACATGGATAAACCTTAAGGACATCATGCTGAGTGAAACAAGCCAATGACAAAAGGACATATATGTATGATTCCACTTACATGAAATATCTAGAGTAGTCGAAATCATGCAAACAGAAAGTAGAATGGTGTCTGCAGGGGCCGGGGGAGGGAAAATGAGGAGCTGTTGCTTAATAGGTATAGAGTTTCAGTCATGTTAGAGGAAAACGTTTTAGAGATCTGAGACAGAACAATGTGAGTATAGTTACTACCACTGTACTGTACGCTTAAAAATGGCTAAGAGGGTAAACTTTATATTATGTGCTTTTGTATCACAATAAAACAATTAAAAACAAACTGACCAATGAACACATGCTAAAATCTTTAGTGGATAGCCTATGATTGCTTGTTGGAGTCTGCTGCTCTTTTTTTACCAATATGCACACTGCTTTGGTTATGTATTTGAAGCCCTACAGCCAACTTTTACCTCCATTCCCATCACCCGCCACACCGTGAAGACCCTAACTTTCTCTAACCCCAGTCCTGATCTGGCATCTTTTAAGGGGTCTTACTTCTTACCCAGCTCTCTAGAGGGCCAGGTGTCCCCAGGGGAGCCTGGTACTGGGCAGGACACACAGTAGACCAGCAGCTAAGGCCTGATGCCCAGCTCAGGGCCTGGGAGCCTGAGGGCCGTGGGCTCCAACAGGACAGGCAGCTCTGCTCAGGTTGAGAGAGGGCCCTGAGATGTCAGAAGCCAGGGGGTACCCGGGGCCCCTGACACACTTGTCAAAAGGGAAAAGCCCTCCAGCCGGTCGGGGAGGTGACCCTGGGCAGGAGCCCTTGGATCTCGACCTTGGCTGCACATTAGAACCTCACCATTTAATTAAATCCATAGTTTTTGAAGCTCCGGAGGCAAGTCCCGTGCGGGGTCAAGGTTGAGAACTGCTGCTCTAGAGAATGGACTGATGTGTGTTCCTTGGGGCCAAGGCCTGGGTTCGTCCTCAGTGGGGGCTCCAGCCTAAGACCAGGACACCCTTTCCAGCCCCCACAACAAGGCTGGAGAGTCCAGCTCTCGCCTGCACCTGACCTTGGTCCAGAACTGGCAGGCGAGCACTAAGGGTCCCGCCTGGAATTCCAAGGCTGTCACACGTTCCCCGTCACCCCCCGCACCCCCCGGGAGCCAGGGGTTTTACATCATGTTCAGGGCCCTGAGTCACTGCGAGTGTCTCTGGCAATGGCCAGAGAGAGGCAAGTACTCGGCAGGAGGGAGGAGGCTGCGAGCACAGCCAGGCTCCCAAGTCCCCTCTCTCACGGCAGCCCCATAAACAGGACCAAGCTATTTTAGGGGAATAAGATCAAATGCGGGTATCAGTTCCTCCAGCTACTTTTGACTCAGTGCTTCGGGTTATTTCTGTGAGGGTGCAGGCTGGTGACACCCCACGTCACCAAGCACTCTGGATCTGAAATTAAACGTGCGTCTGCCTGGAAGAACGAGTGTGAATTCCTATAGGATAGACGGTTGCCTGGCAACTGCAGTGTCAAGGCCAAAACACAGGCCAGGACAGGATGGGCGCGGAGGAGCTCAGGTTTGCAAAGTGCCAACTCAAGCCCATGACGGTCTCAAGGGTCTCCAATCTGCCAGACCCTGATATTTGCCCAGGACAACAGTGGGCCTTGGCCACACACGGAGCAGACGCACTGTGGAGCTAAGAATCTCAAGCCTCAGGGCGCTTCGTGGCCTCAACCTGTGCCAGGGCCCTGCACCTAATTTCTAATAGTAACTCTGTATTATTTTTCTTAAGGAAATGCCCTCGCAAATTGTGTAAGTTTTAGGGCCTCCCAAAACCTGGAGCAACCGCTGACCCCCTACCATAACAAAAGAGAAAAATGTACCTATGTGTATCCGGAGCAAATTCATTTACAATAAACTCCACCAGTGAAAATTCCACTGAACAAAGTCTTGGTTAAACATGCAGTTAAAATCAGTTCTATGGATGTGTTTGGGAACTGGCAGCCACCTAGGTCGGCCCATTTTTAAGATGGAGAAACTGAGGCTCTGAGAGGTAAGACAGTCTGCCCCTCGGAGAGCTGCAGCAGAACCTCCAGCTTATCAGCAGGCGCCCCTTTTCTGCTTCCGCCCCCAGCCCCTAGAGCTGGTAATAAAAAGAATGGATGGATCCGTGATTATTTTGAAGAACATGCCTGAGAGGTGAAACACACAGAGCACAAAGTGGCATTTTTATTATTCTTGTGATGTCATCACTTTGAGAAGCTTATCTGTACACACATCTCCCCACCCCAACAACAAAGTCAGCTTCAAAAAAGACAGCCCTGTAACAAACTGTTTGTTTCATGAGTTGCTTAGCAAGGAGAGGCATCTGCTCTCCAGATTCTAAAACCGTAGGTGTCGTGGGCAGTGAAGGCTCCCAGGTCTCGCTGGCCTGGGCCAGGCTGTGGTGTCCGGGGGCCGGGGGGCAGGGTGGTGTCCAAAGGAGGAAGCCAAAGCCGGGGCCAGCTGGGGAGGCAGAAGAAAGCTCGAAGCCTCCTCTTCTCCAACCCTGGCCCAACCCCAGTAGTTTCTAGAATCTTCTACTCCAGCCTCCCCACCCTTGCCCACAAGCCCACTTCCTGAAATGTCATCAGCTCCCTCATACCGATTCACCCATCCTCCGGAAAATGAGACCTGGAAAGGATCTTAGACACCGTCCAGGCCAGTGGCTTTTCTGATGAAACCTCAAGGCTCTGATATACTGAGAGTCTGTAGGCCACATGCTACTGGCTGCTTAGGTGCCGTTCGGTTTTTCTGGACCACCAGTCTTATGGTCCCTAGACCAGCAGCATCAGCATCACCTGGGAACTTTGTAAACAAGCAAATTCTCAGGTACCACCCCTGACACCTCCTAAATCTGAAACTCTGGGACTGCAGCCAGCAATTTGTGTTTTAACAAACCCCTGGGTGATTCCGATGTACCTAAAATTGGGGAACCTCTACACTGGACTCTGAACCCCATGATAGCAGCGATCCACCTGCTTGTTTCCAGCTTTCTTTCTGAACGCTTAAGCAGAGCTCCAGAAAGATAGTAGATGGTAAAGGTTCGTTGAATGACTACTAATTCAAGCTAGAGTGTAACAGCCGGAAATGGTTTTGCGGATCTCTATTGATGTTTGCATTTTAGCAGACCTTTCAGGAAAGTGCAAACGCCATGGAGGGTCAAGAGCAAACACTTCTCCGGTTGGGGTGATCGGTGGGCTGCAGAGCATGCGTAGGGAGCCCTGCCTGCTATATCTGAGGACAGCTAGCTTTGGGAATGGGGGCGGTTCCTTTACTCTCATGCTGTCTTTAGTCATCCAACCTCTTTTATAAAAATGGTCCTCTTGGTCTTCTGAGAACTAGAGCCACTGAAAGAGCAGGAAGCGAAGAGATGGATCATCACAAACTGAAGACTAGCCTGGGACTCGGAGGACACCCTGTCAATTTTTGGAACAGAGGAACTGATGGTGGATGTGTCATTTTCTTCCCAGACGATCCACAGCTGAACTCTGGGCCGGCGTCGCTGTATGCCGTGTGCTCTGTCTTTCCCGTCTGCTCACCGGCTTCCAGGCGAAGCTGTGGTAGATTCAAAAGGGGAGGCCAGGCCAGCAGGGTCTGATGGCTTCTCCCACTGGTCTCTGTCTGGGCTCAGCAGAAAAGGTTTCCAAAAAGGGCCCTTTGTCAACAACAGACATCTCCCGGGCTCCTGGGCTGTGCCCTGTTAAGGCAACAAGCATGTGCTGTCCTCACGTACTCCATGCCAGTCCCCACTCTGTACACCAGGTGATTTGGATACACTGCAGGGCTCAGGACACAGGCCCCATCCCTTCCGAAGGGGCAGTCTGACCGTCAAGGGCAAATGCAGCTCCACAAAGCTGTCTGAGCCGTGCTTAATGAAAAGGCAATGAGGGCTCTGAGGGCTGGTCCGGTGCAGCAGGGTCAGCTCAAGGACTGCTGGAGGCGGGCGCCGGGAAGGGATGGGACTAGGATGTGGAGATAGGATGTTCCCCCCACCCCCACACCCCAAGAAGGCAGGCCTTGGAGGGCTACGGTGAGAAGGTCTCACGGAAGTGGGGGCTGCGGAGAGTTAGGTTGGTCAGATCAGTCTTGGGGAGGCATGACAATTGTCTCTACTGCCTGCATGCTTTCGAACTCATTGGGATTAACTAGAGAGCACACAGTGTAAATACCATTCCTTCCAAAATCCCCCAAATTGCCAACCATCTCTGAGCCCAGCTACTGGCCAAAATTTTACAAACGATATTCAGCACAACTCTTCTCTCTGGATTCGTCATAGCAGGATTCTCCCCCGATGTTCCGTAAGGTCGTCGTGCAGAGGGCGGGGGTGAAGGGGTGTATGAGGGGTGGGAAGAGGAGAGGGAAGGGCCTTGGGAATACGTCTACACAAATAACTTACTATTTTAGTTTCACTACTGGACGAAAAGCCAACTATCAATTAAACTTTTCTGAAGAAAAAAAATAGATGTATTAATCTCTGCTTGGTCCCTCTCTGTTGGCATGTCTGCCCTTTGCTGTTTGTGAGGTTGTGTGTGGGCGTGAATGTCCGTGCGTGTCCATGAGAAGTGTTTTATAGTGTGTGCGGAACACACGCTACATACACATATATATATATTCACGTCCAGATGATATGGGGACCTTTCAAAAATTATAACACTGTTTTATTAATGCAATCTCAGAAATGACTGGACTTAGCATTTTTATGGGATGGGATGGTGAGGCACGTCCCCTCCACATGCCATCTCCCAAGAGGACAGAAAAGAACATCATACTTTATTTTATGACCAACAGGTCATTCGTCTATATCTGCTCTTTAAAGCCACTGAGGACATTTTGCCAATCACTAGGAGAAACTAAATAAACAGAGCCAAACAGTGTCAGCTCTCTGCGGCTGAGTAATTATGAGGAATTCCTCTTTAAATAGAAGTTTAAGTAAATATAGAAAGATCACTTTACAGAGGCAGCTCACAGAGAGATGGGGGTGGGGGCAAATACGAGACCCCTTCTGGGTCAAGGAGATGACGAAGATGAGATTATGGAGAAACGAGAATCAGGAGACGCGTCTCCTATGGCGCACACCCACCTAGCTGGAGAGCCACCGAGCCCGGCGCACGCAGCACGTCCATCTTCCCGCTGGCGGCTTTCAGTTTCAGATGCTTCATTCATAAAAATGGCTCCTGTTCTGGACCTGACACCAAAACCCTGGCCCTGAAGATTCGCGCTCTCTGTGGACCTGCCCCCCTGGGTGTCTGCCTGTCCTTTTTGGTCATTGCTAAGTTTTAGGGGAGGGATGGGATGTGGATAACAGGAAGACCTGGGGAGCTCAGCTGGACACACCGAAAGAAGTCGTTGGTAAAGCTGAATAATTAACAGTACTCTTTAGTGCTAAGTAAACAATGGCCAAGGCAAAGGAAACCGTGGGTATGCTGGCCTGGGAAGCGGAGGGCCTTGGAGGCTGATGCCAGTTTATATAGACAGGGGAGCTGGAGAAGGCATTTCAGGTGGATACCAGGTGAGCAAAGGCACAGAGGCTGGAAAATGTCAGGTGGAGGTGGAGGGCAAGACTAGAGAGCTGTGTGGCTGGGACAGGAGCTCATTGGGAGCACTAGGAATAGTGCCAGGGAGGCAGGGGCAAGCTCTGGAGCACTTGGAGTGTGAAACCGAGTAGCCCCATCCTGACATAGGACAGAGGGACTCAAAGGACTAACCATACCCCATCACCCACTAAGGGAAACAATTTTAGGGCATCTCTGCCGGCAGCTGTTGGGTGCTGGTGTCCCCTTTGGCTCCGTGCACTGTTCGAACCCCCTGGCTGGCTGAATCTGGTGGGTGACATGAACTAGCAAAGAGTATTCCCCCGCCCAGCAAACAGTTCTGAGCCCCCACCGCATGGCAGGCCCTGGGCGGAGTGCTGGCAGGCACAGACAAATCAGCCCCTCACCCCTGGAGCAGAAAAGGCACATTAAAAAGGCCTTCTGCTGGGAGCTGGGGCTGGAATGGGGGGCAATGCCAGGTAGAATTCCCCAGTCTTAACCCCAGAAGTCTGTAAGGACAGCAAGGGATCTGTCGAACATGCAGGGCCTCCATTCTGTGATCAAGCAGGGCCAACCTACGCCGCTCGTGTAAATGCAAACTCTAAACCCTGGCAGCCTCCGGGTCCCCACAGAGGAGCTGTGCTGACTCCCCCGGGAGTGGCAGGCGTGCTCCACTGGATGATCCCTGTGCCATCTCCTGCCCTGGACCTCCACTTTCTCAGCCCAGCATTATCATATAAAATTCTTTTTAGGATTTCAAACATAAGCAAAGTTAAAAGCATTTCACAGGGAATACCTGTTTCCACCTAGACTCTCCATTAACAAATCGCTGCACTGGCTTTCTCATTCACCCGTCACCCTCTCTCCATCCGGCTTTTCAGTACCTGCTTCAAAGTAAATTGCAGCATCAGTTCATTTTCTCCCTAAATCCTTCAGTGTGCTCATCATTCACTGGAACTCGATATTTGTTTAAAGTGTGTTTTCTTACGAACACTATAAAATATATATACAACAAACTGCACAAACCTTAAGTGTACATTTGCTGAGTTTTGACAAATGAATACACCATGCAACCCAAACCCCAGCAAGATATAGAACGCAAGCAGAAAAGTCTCTCATGGTGGCCTCTGCTTCTTACCTGAGAAGCCTCCTTATCAAGTTCTCACCTGAGACACGTGGGCTACGCTCATACTGCAGGCTCTGCCAGCTGCACCCCACAAAAGTCTGACAAGTCCCCACTGATAAGCCCCACATGGTGCAGGCTGCCGCCACCGGGGAAGTGTGATGACCTGTCACCCTTTGTGTGAATGCTCTGTGGTCCCCTCTCAGGACTTCGAATTCCTCACAGGTCATGGCAACAGGAAGAGTCACCACCTTGAAGGCCAGAGCAGAAGTGATCCACACTGTGGAACATCAAGGCACAGTCTGAGTCACTCCTGCACACAGAGCAGGAGGTCCTGGAAGGCGTCTGACGGGACGTGTGCTCACGTAAGGCTTTGAGGAATGAATAGGAGTTCGCGGGATAAAGGTGGGGAGGGCATTCCATAACAGGCGTGATGTCTCAGAGGTGTCAGCCACAGAATCCTGGAGAACTCTAATGAGACAGAATGGCTGGAATGTGGGTGGAGGAGTCGGGGGAAGAAGTTGGGAGGAGGTAGGGGCAGACAGTGGCTGGGATGAAGGAAGGGCCGACCTCCTTAAAGAGGACTTTATCCTAAGAGCAGTGGGGATCCCTAGGGAAGTGTTAGGAAGAGAAGTGGCTCCTGGCTCCTAGGATTCAAACTTCCCAATGGTTGCATGGAGGAAGATTCGAAGGGAGATGAGAGAGAAAGCAGGAAATTCCGTTAAGAGATTATTGTAGGGTCTGGGTGAGAAACGAGGGTGGCCTGGACCAGGCTGGTGGAGAGAGGTGGAGAGAACCACCTCTAGGTGGTTCTTGAGGACCAGAGGCTTAGGTGAGGAAATAAAGCGCAAGCTTAGTTGGGGGTGGGACGGGAAGGAGTCCAGGACAAGGCGGGAGCGATTCGCTGGATGAAGCCTTGCTTCCCGAGACAGGCAAAACTAGGTAGGAGAGGGGCAGCTCGGGTGCGAAGGGTTTGGATGTGTCTGTGGGACACCTAGGGCGAAGTTCAGTGAGCATCTGGAGGCAGGGGTCTGGAGCTCAGAAGAGAGGTCCAGATTAGAGGTAAGAATCGGAGTACAGACAGTATTTGAAGGTTTGGAGTAAGTCACTATTGGAGTGAGCACAGGCCTCAGAGGACCCTGCATTCAGGGCAAGTGGCAGGGGAAACTGAGGCGCCCATCAGAAGGAGAATCAGAGGAGGGAACATTCTAGAAGCCAAGGCAGGAGGCAGAGGAGTGGATGATCCATGGCATCAATATCACCAGAGGTCCCGATACGAGAGCCTGAGAAGTGGTCCCTGAATGATGACAAGGCAAAGCTAGGGGTCACGGCCAGGTAGGGTCAGTGGAGATGCAGATCCTCCAGGCTGGCCTGACCTGTAGAACTAGTCCTGCCCAGCAGCTGCCACCCATCATCACCCACACTTCTTCCTGCCAGGGAAGTGGTTGTCTGGATAGTGGCATGTGGGGAGACTGTCCAGCCAGTGCTGGACGGTGGAGCAGAAGCAGGTAAAGACCCGGGACGCCCCCCTCCCCCACACGTCTGACTTAAACTTGAGGCTTGAGGGGTAGATGTGTGATGAGCCTTACTCCCACCTGAGCAGAAGATGCTACTTCACTTACCTGGTTGGGTCGCCAGGGAAGGTGGCTGCCCCTTACCTGCAGAAGAGACCAGGTGTGTCAACAGCCATGTCGGGCGAGTGACATGTCCTCTGGCAGGAGCTAGGGGAGGGGCAGGCATGTGGGAGAAGGCGCCCTTCGCCTGGAGACAACTTAGGCTCGAAGGTAGAGGTGCTGAACCAGCCAGAGCCTCTGCGGTGGGTCCCAGGCACCAGTGTTGTCAAAGCTCCCGGGTGATTTGGCCCTGCCAGGGTGGAAAACCACCAGTCTAGGGAGGGGAGAAGCCGGTGTAGGGCTCTGTGCATATTTTAGGTCAGTAACTGAAGCAACAGAACCCTGAGAAGAAGCTGGACTCGGAGGGGCCGGGTGGCTGCACTGCAAGGTCAGCCTCTCCTTCCCAGTGTGGCTCTTTCCTCCCTCAAAGGCCTGGCTTTGTCCCATCCAGGAAGGGCCGCCCCATCCGACCCCCGGCAAAGCCCACCCGGGCCCCTGCCTCCCCTTTGCCACTGCGGAAGCAGACCTCCAGGCAACCCCCAGCGCTTCTAGAAAAACCACCCTGCTGGGGCTCCCATGTGAGCCAAGGTCACCACCTGTGGCCGGCCCACAAATCAACCCCAAAGCCCCTCTCCCGCGTCAGGAAGGCGGGGGACGATGGGAAAGCTTCTCAGCCTACATTTGTCCTTGGATTAAGTCAGAGCACAGAATGGGCAGTCTCCTGGGGTCACTACAAGTTTGGGAGGCCAGCAGGCACGGCAGGTTGGAGCTCAGGAGAAAGCTGAGGAGGGTCAGAGTCCTTGCAGTGGCCCTACTTCCTGGAAGAGAGCTTCGGGGAAGGCAAGGGAGCCGTTTATCTGCTGGGAATCTGAAGACTGCTGGCAGGACCAGGATCCAGCCCAACCTCAGGGCAGGGTGGCCCTAGCATCCCTCCCAAGAGGAACTTCCTCTGGAATGATGACCTTCCTGTGACCTGTGACCTCTTCCTGGCCTCTTGCCTAGCAGGTCCTGCAGAGACAGGCTAATCTAATCTCCCCAGTAGGAAATGAGAACTCTACAGAGAGGTTAGGTGACATTCCCAAGGTCACAAAGCACGAGGCAGTTCTAGAGTCCAGGGCTCCTGTCACCTGCTCTCAGAGAGGTTTAAATGTATCACATGAATCATTTCAAAGTCGAACGAATACTGAACATCAATTCTATGCCCTGCCCCTCTCTTCTAAACTCATCGAGGATGTATG
The DNA here is from genome assembly GCF_000151845.1 of Pteropus vampyrus. NCBI lineage: Eukaryota > Metazoa > Chordata > Mammalia > Chiroptera > Pteropodidae > Pteropus > Pteropus vampyrus. The sequence goes on from NW_011888784.1 coordinate 4,045,366, forward strand.
TGTGTATGTGGCCCAGGAGCCACCAGCTGGACCGTGGAGATCCCTCTTGCACACACAAGAAACAACCAAACGCCTCGAAGCAGGCCTGCGTGTGGCCCCCTAGGGCACTCTGCAGTACACCCTCTCCTGAGTTCACAGAGGGTTGGCGGGGAGTGGGGGGTAGGGAGGGGCAGTGGGGAGACTCTCGCAAATTCAGTGTTGTCTGCTCGGACTAGACTTGGTGAGAGGCAGGTAGGTCTGGTGAGCAGTGAGGCAGACGGAGGGCATGTGAGAAGTTACCACGGACACCAACCACAGGCACGGATGGGCAGAGAGGTGACAGTTCTGAGGCCAGGCCCTGCCATGCCAGAGCAAGGGCAGCTGTCGGGACAATGGGGTAAAGGGAGCAGGAACAGGAACAAGGGCCCAGGACAGGCGGGCCTCCCGGGCTGTGTCCAGATCCAGCTTCTCTGCCCCTTTCTCCTTCCTGTCCCAGGTAGCCACTCTTAGAATTGCCTTTAGGATTATGACAATAGAGAGTAATAGGGGCCTGGAAGCAGGAAGTGGGCCTGAACGCTCAGCAGAGTGGCACCAAGAATTCAGGACTCGGGTCACCTCCGAATGGGGGCTTCTCCCCTGTGCTGGCCTGGCCCCTCACTGGGGTCTTTGCGCTCCAGCCCTCCAGGCCGTCTGGGCCCCAGCCAAAGCTGGAGCTGGCTAAGAATTCGCAGCCTGGGGCCTTTGGGAAGTAGAAACCGCTAATCTTATCCATTGGGCTCTGAGGAATTTGGCAGGACCCGAGGAAGGGGCTCCAGGGCCTGGGCTGGCCAAGCCTCGCCTATCTCCCCCACCCTGGAGCCAGGCACACTCATTATTAATAGCCCCACAATAAAGCCCAGTGATAAGCCGGCTCCTCCTCCACTAACACAGACAGTTCTTCAAGTTTGGAACAAGAAACCAGATGAGCAAACAGCCAGATCCAACACGGCTGGGTTTTGTCCATACAACAAATCTTCGGCTTGTGTCCAAAGAGGTCTCCCATCCCTTGGTCCACCCAACATGCCAGGCAAGTCTCTACTCTCCAGATGCAATGAACATCTGACCTCAGTGCTTTTTCCTGAGGCACTGTCCCTCTCCTGCCAACCGAAAGCTAACCCAGGCCTGGCGGCCAGTTCCAGCCCCACCTCTCTTGAGGCTCCTTGTGCCCCACAGTTTGAGTCTTCTGGCCAAAGCAGGGACAGAGGCATTCTTTGGGTGGTGGTCTAACTCTCTCCTCCTGTTCCCAGTTTGCAAGTGCCCCAGGCGAACAGCAGCCAAGCTCTTCCCTTCTGGAGCTCCAAGGCACTATCTTCTTGGAGCTATTTTATTTGTTTGCAGTTGTTTGTGGAGTGAATAAATGAATGAAGGAGTCCGAGAAGTTAGCCCACCTGGTTGCTGGATGGGGCCCTAAGGGCAATCATATCACGGCCAAGTTGGCGAAAGCAGAGCAAATGGTCAGGGACATGGCAGGGGCTGAGGAGCCACCCCTGGGGCCTGGCATCTTCTGCTGCCAGCAGAGTAGCAGTGGTTCCTAGATGGCATCCACCCCCTCTCATAATCCTTGAATGTCCTCAGTGGGGCCATGGGAGGCCTCATCAGGACAGGGAGCATGTTTTTGGCATTAGCTTATGAGCCCCCCAAAGTACTTGGTAGCACACTTCCCAGAGTCCAGCAGGAATGCCCAGAACCCCAGCTGGGGAGTTCGGCTCTGCCTGTTTCTGATCTTGGCCCTGCCAGGCGAGGGCCTGTGACTTTGGGAAGGCCTGCTGCCTGCCCAGAGCTCTCAGCAACCTCCCTTCGCCGTCACCTCTGTGAGGCTTCATTCCCCGGGTCCTGGGGTTCACTCCAAGCTCTGAGCTGCAGGGGAAGGCCTGGGAGTGACCCTGCTGCCCGCCTCACAGGGCCTCGATGCTGGGCAGGCGGCAGGGAGGCCAGGCCTTCCCGGGGGCCCTCCTCCTGGAGCTCAGCTTGGAGACAGCAGGAACTTGAGACCAATGCCAATCACCGGTCTGAGGCGCCATGCTGAGCTTTTCAGAAAAATATGACTCTTTTCCTCAGTACAGCAAATTTTGGAAAACTTTGAAACAAAGAAACCACGTGGAGAGAGTGGCAAGGGGAGAAAGCAGGGGAGGGCAGGAGAGGGCAACTTTTTTTTTTTTTTTCCTGAGAACACTTATTTCTCTCTGAGTAGCCAAACAAGGCCTAATCCTAGCAGTTTGGGGGCCAGTTTCAATAAAAACCCTGTCTGCAGAGGCCTGAGCAAAGCCACAGAAAATAAATACTTTGTGGCTCGTCCGGTCTCCCACCGCCTGGATCCCGGAGGGCCATTCTAGTGACTCCCGGCCCAGCGGGACATGGACCGAGTGTGGAGCTCGCTCCCCAGCCAATCGACTTCCTCTCCCCCGTCAGGGCCAGTTAAAAATCCTAAGTAGAGTTTCCGGTGTGGAGGGGGAAGAACAGAAAAGAGCATATTTGGCTGAAGGAAGGAAAAAAGGACTGCAGAAAGAGCCATTTATTTTCAGTCGGAGCCAGAAGCTGTTGGACTGTCTCGTTTGCGTAAAATAATATCTGGGCTTAGGGCCGTCTCAGTCTCTCACTTCACCTCGTGCCTCGTTCAACACATTCTCCTCTCTGCAGGAGGAAAGCCTGGTTCTCAGAACGTGGCTGTTGTTGGGTCTTCCCCATGTCTCGGGCACAAGGCCTCCTACCCCGTGGGGCTCTGCTCTTGGGGCTGAAGGGACAACTACACTTCTGCGGGCCATGCTAGGTGATGACTGGGAGAACCAAGGGCAAAAGCGGCATTGAGAAACCAAGGTAGAAAAATGATCGGGGCCGCCAGCAACGAAGAGCTGAACTGAGCCTCACTGGTCAAAACGAACAGACTTTTATACACAGGGGAAGGATAGCGTTTGATGCTGATGCTGTGGGGTGGGGGGCTTTCCCGGGAACCCGGGAGGAAAGGAAGGGCAAGGCACTGCCCGCTGGGTGGGGGGATGGTCCAAACAGAAACGGGAAGGTGGCAGGAGAGCACTGCTCAACCCCACCAGGGCCTAGGGACCAAACCCCCCCAAATTTTAACAGGGTTACAGGTCAAAGCGTTCAAGCAGCCATCTTGGGGTGTGAAAAGTTCTTACTAACCCCAAGGGCAGGCCTCAAGAATGTGACCTTTCTCCACTTCCTACCTGGTCTGGACTCTCACTCACACTGGGTGCCTGGTAGGCTCCAGAGGGTGGATATGGGGGTGAGGGGGGCAAATTGATGTTCTTCCCCAATCCTATGCCTTGTCCAGGAAGAAAGCAATGGTTGCTTCTTACCTTCAAGGGAAGGACAAAGCAGAGCGCTGGGGAGCTCTGGGCCGGGGTTCTGTCTGGATCAGCCTGAGCCCGGGAAGCCCTGCCACCTCTTTTGGCCTCTGAGGCCCTGGCGGGGCTGCCATACGGCCACAGACTCAGCCTATAAATATGTTCCGCAGACGTGACCTTCTTCCCTCAGAGTGACTCTATTACATTAAGTACTGTTCTCCCCAAGTTCTTATTTGAAAACTCTTGGGAGTACTGATTCTGAGCATGTGCACCTCCGGCCGAACTCTTTGGGACTGGAGGATGGGAGTGTCCTGGCCCACCCTTCAGGGCGGTGTGACTAGCTGTTCCCCTTTCTGGTAGAGCCAACTGTTCCTCAAAGCTCTTCCCAATGGCCTTAAAGTCAGGATTTGGTGGCTCCTTGTATAGAAAGAGACTCACACACCCTATGGCTTTGGGGAAGGAGAAAAGGATGAGTCGAAGGTGTCGAGGACAGCATAAAGTCTGCCCACCACTTTCAAACACAGAGGAGTTGTGGGTGGTTTAAAATACTCTTTGGGGCAGGGGCTACTTAATCTCTTCCGTAACTGTATTGACGACCAAGTGGTGACATGTCAACTAGTCAAAACTCCAAGTATGTAAAATACCTCCAAAGGATGAGGATTTAAATAGAAAAGATTTCTGAGCAGCTAAAATAGATGTCGAAACCCCTGCTCCAAAACATAAGCTCTTTACTTACTGGTGAGACTTTAGTCAAAACTTTTGAACTCCTACTTTATGTACAGTTGTAACCACCTGCCTGAGCCGATATCCAAACCCATGGGTGAGTAAGAGGTGAAGGGGAGCGGGGAGGGTTGCTGTTAAAAGAAAAAAAAAAAAAAATGACCCGAATTTTGCTGTCTGTTTGCAATAGGAAAAGGAGCTCACCTTCACAGCACTCTGAGGGCATAGCCCAAGGAAAACAGAATTCACATCGGAGACCACAGGTCACCAAAAGTGTTCAGTTCTGCTCAGGGGTGTATGTGATAGATGTATGAAAGATTTGTATTAAAAATTGAACATGGCTTTGAACAATAAACATAGCTCTAACATTTAAAGGAACAAACACTCGTTTATTGGAGCATCGGATTCCCCCTCCAGCTGAGCTCTGATTCCGGCAAGCTCTTCACTCCCCTGAAGGGTCATTGGGCCCTGCCGTGTGAGCATCAGTGAGCAGCCCAGGCCAATGCCCCTCGGCACCCAGCACCTGGGCCCCTTGAGCTGCTGAGCTGTTCAAATGTGGCTTATGCATCTGAGGGAGTTTTCATTTAATAAGCTTTAGTTTTCACTTAAATAGCCACACGTGGCTAGTGGCCACTGTTTCTACACAACATAGCCCCTCTGAGGGGCTGCACAGGGTCCCCTTAGGCTGCACAGAGAAGCTAGCTGCTCACTGCCCGGGTGGCCTGGACTACCCCAGGCATTCATTCATTGTGCATGCAACAGTTAGTAAGCACTTCCAGTATACCCAGGCAGAAAAAGATTATCTTCGGAGATACTCTGATGAGCTAGTTTCCTTCTTTTCATAAGCAAATCCTGACTGCCTACTAAGTGCTGGGTGCTGCATAGCAATCGTTCTCAAACTACAGGGAGCAGCAGAATCACAAAGAGACTTGTTAAAAATGCTGAACTCACCTCCCCACCCATTAGATCCACTGAAGCAGAATCTCCGGGGTCTGGTCCTGTCTGAGGCTCCCCGCCAAGAATATAAAACCGATGGCGGGAGCTTTTCCACCAGAGTTTATAATTTAGAAGGCGTGATTAAAAAAAGAAAAGAAACAGGCCTGTAAATAGTGAGCTCTTTTTAAGAACAGCTCTTCCCCAAAAGTGCAAATACCCCAGAAAACACTAACACCTTACATCTTTTTACAGTGACTTTTTAAGGGAATTTCTTGGGCGGATGTTTTTCATACTGCATAGAACAAAGAATTGAAGACTTTTTGGATTTTACTTAATCAATTCCATGGGGGCCACAACAGTAACGTCAACTGGCACGTAATGGGAACGCCCCAAACCACAGAAACATCAGCCACAACTGCCACCTATAAGCCTCCGACAGCAGGGACCGATGCACATGAGGATCTCACCTTGTGAGGACGTGTAAGCTGAACACATTAGACGATGCTCAAGCCTGACTCGAGAGCATCACGGATGGGTGCACTGAGAGCCGAAGACTGACCTTCTGCCAGTCGTAGCCACTGGCTCAGGACCGACATGAAGCTCTGAGCCACCAGTGAACAGAGCTCTCTTCAGAGACGCTAAGGATATCCATCCCTTCGTTCTGTCCTATCGCGTAGGACTCTGTACTTCCCCTCCCTGTGTGTTATGTGCTGCCCTGCATTGGTACCTGATTGGTTTATCCGAGAAGGTTCCACTCCATAAACCTGGCATTTTGGAAGGACACAAATGCGTTCAAGGGTGTTCCTGCCTTAGCCACTTTCCTTGCTTGCGACACCTACCATGGAGAATACCTGCAAGAGAAGATCCTGCTCCAAGTCCAGCCTGCGTCACCTCTACAGAAGCCTTGCCCTCTCCCATTATTCTGTACCCTATCTGTAAAACTGAATAATCCTATTTAGCTTCCAGGTCACTAGAGGGATCAACACAAGCTTCCCAGGAGGGGAGGGTGGGGAGGGAGAGAACCTTGAAGTGAGGGAGGGGGGAAGAGGGATTCTAACCTGCAAGAGGGGGTAAGGAAAAGGAGTCCCTCAAAACAAAGACCTTTCTTCACTTTGGGAAATTTTCAGCTTGAAAAACATGTTCTAATTATATTCCGGTTCAACTGGAATGCATTTAGAAAATGCATGGATTTGCTTCCATCTCAAACTGGTTCACTGGGTACTTTTTGAGTAATCAGAAAAATTAGATTTAAGGAATGAGTCAGTTAAAAAATCTGAGTTCAGGGATGAACATTTCGGGTGGAAGGCTTTGATTCATTGGTTCAGTTCAAGTCCCAGTGGTTCAAGTCAACTCAACAAGCATTTATTTAGTGCCTCGTCTGTTCCAGGAATGGGTGTGGGACGGCAGTCTCAAAGAAATTCTTCTGCTCGGCTGGAGAAGGAGACAACCAAGCAATCTTACTCCCATCAGCAAGACGCCCAGGAACCCTGACAGGAAACAATGAGTCCTTGGGTGAGGCTGGTCACCAGGGAGGTGACCTGTGGGTTTGGGTGACTGAGGAGGGGTTACCAGGCAGTGGGTGATGAGAAAGGGAAACAGGAAGGTCAGAGAAGCTGCGGGGTGCACACCGTGACAGAAAAATGGGAAGGAGGTGCTTCGGTCTGTGGGGGCCCCTTGGGCTTGGAGAGCTGCTCGGAGGACACTGTGAGGCCTCTGTGCTGGGCCTCCGTGTTGGAAACTGACCCCATCCCTGAGAGAGGACCACTCATGGTGTGGCAACTCCATCAGCGTGATAAATCCTCTGGGCAGAAAGAACGGTGCTGTGTTTATTCCCACATTTATTTGTTTGACAGCTTTATTGAGATGTAATTCACACGCCATACAGTTCGCTCATTCATTCAAAGCATACAATCCAGTTGTTTTTAGAATATTCACAGATATGGGCAATCGTCACCACCATCAATTTTAGAACATTTTTAACTCCTTTAGTTATCACCCTCCTATCTGCCCCACCACCATCCAAGATACCCACTTCTACTCCGGCCCTAAGACACCACGAATCTACTTTCTGTCTGTGTAGACGTCCCTATTCTGGACATTTCAAATAAATGGAACCATGCAATATGTGGCTTTTTGCTTCTGGCTTCTTTCACTTAGCATGATGGTTTCAAGGCCCGTCCGGGTTCTAGCATCTATCAGTAATTCACTTCTTTTTATGGCCAAATAATATTCCATTATGTGGATATACCACCATTTGCTTAGCCATTAGCCTGTTGATGGACATCTGGGTTGTTTCCACCCTTTGGCTAGTGTGAATAGTGCTGCTGTGAGCATTCCTGCATAAGTCTCCACACAAGGCATTCCTATGATGACCCCGTCACAGATGAGGACTTAACGTTTTCATTCCTCTTGGGTATATGCCTAGGAGTGGAATTGCTGGTCATTGGGTTCCTCTGTGTGAGGAACAGCTTTATTGTTCCTCGGATTGCTTAATAAATACAGATCGCTTTGTATTTATATATATTTTGAGGGGAAGGAGATGAACGAGAAGATAACAGTAATAATAGAAATCTGCTGGAAGCCAAGGGGAGCCCGCATTCAGGGAAGGGGGAGGTCAGGAAAGCAATCAGGTCACCACAAGTGGCATTGCCATCTGCCCAGTGACAGTGCCAGATGGGTGCATGGCCAGCACCTGTGGCCACCCACCTAGTGACTGACGGCATCTCCTTGTCACCCACCCGCTCCTCCACAAACCAAGGCCCAGGCTGGCCGTGATTCTCCGAGGAGCACAGCAAACAGGTCTGAGCCCCAGCCAGGCATCTCTGCCTTCAGAGACAGCTAACAATACAGATATCAAGGTCAGGCAGGATGAAGAGACATGTTTAAGGTCATGTTCATCTTGGTACCTTAATTGAGCTCCTGCTGTGAACCGGGGACTGCTAAGCATGTATATATTCTCTGTACATAGGGCCCACCATGGGCCAAGCACTATTCTAAATCCTTTCCTGATCAAACTAGTTTAAATCCTTCCAGCAACTCTGTGAGGGGATTCCTGTTATGATGCCCATGTTTGAGTAAGGGGTGAGCTAGCTTCTCATGGTTGAAGAGTTCATAGTGACAAGGCTGGGATTCGAAGGCAACGTGACTTCCTCCTGCACCTCATTAGGCTGTCTCAACTATTATCTCACAAGGGCAAGGATGACATTCTCATTTCGTAGACAAGGACACTGAGGCTGAGCTGGATACTCTTTCCCAAGGCTGGGGACACAAGCCCAGTCTTCAGCCCATGCCAAGGCCTCCCTTTACAAAGACAGAGGGTAGAACTCAGCATACAGTGAGTCACAGAGGTTGGAAGTACAGACTCGTACCTTCACTTAGGGTCACTTCCTTTGGGAAGTTCTCCTTGACTGCTCCTCCAGTCAGGCCTACAGATCCCCGCTCTGGGCTCCTGCAGCTCCCAGCATGCTCCTACCATGGCCCTGCTTACTGTGCGTGACCATTGGCGTGTAGGTGGCATCGGCCCACTGACTATGAGCTTAACCTCTTCCCTGCAGCCTCTCCAGCACCGAGCCCAGGGACAGCCCCAGCAGGTGCCACACAAGCATGTGGGGGATAAACAGGTGAACCGTGACAGTGAGGTCCAGGTAATAAGTGACAGAGGGACTCGAGGAGGGAAGAACTCAGCTGTGCCTTAAGCCAGGTCCAGAGCAGTGGAGGGGTTGGGGGTGCCCCACATGGGGACAGGGACTTCCAGGGAAAAGTCTAGATGTGTCCGCAGGGTCCTGAGGTCCTACAGTCCAGAGAGGTGGGGGGAGTTCTGTAGTGGGGGGCAGGCAGGGCCAGGCGAGTAGGGACCTGGTTTTTGTGCAAATGAGAAGAAGGCGCCTTCCTCCCCCAGGGGCCCGGCCCTGCCCAGGACCTGTGAGCTGCTCCGAACCCCCTCAGCCGGGCCCCTTGTGTAGGACTCAACCTGCGTCCTGCAAGTGAGGTTCTCTGGGGTGTGTGTGGGGGGCGGGGGGAGGCGTGAGTGTGTGGGGGTGTGCATGTGTCGGGGTGTGGGGTATATGATGTGTGTGAATTTGTGCTTTAGTTTCTAAATCTCCCCGGCTGGTTGGCCTCTGACACTGAGGGGTGGGAAGCAGAGGTGTGAGGGTCCTGTGCCCCAGAACCAGCAACACGGGGTGTCTTTCAGAGGAGGTCACAGGAGCCTTCACTCTGCTCCCTGGGAACGAGGCTGATGTGAGTCCTACAATGTGCCGAGAACGAGCTATAGGTCCCCGGTGGGCAGGACACAAGCTGGCCTTCTGCTCAGGCAAGGCCTTCCTCCCTCAGCTGGTGCAGAGAAAGGTCTGGACAGACAGAGAGAAGGAATCTGGGAAATGTCCCCAAGCGGGTCAAGGTGCCGGGTCAGAAAAGACTGTGTCCGGAGGGAGAGATCCCAGACACCAAACGGGGATCACGTGAGGAAGAGGAATGTTTTGGAAACCAGAGATGCCTAATAGTGGAGGGAGCCACCGCATATAAGGAGTGTGTGCCTACCAGGGGACAGGCTCCAGCAGAAGCTGTGGCCCACCCTCACAGTGGTATCAGAGGAATCTCTCCTTTGTCTTGCAGCTGTGGATTAGAAAAGCCCCACAGACCCCTTCCACTCCCAGTTCTGCGGCGGCAGCAGGGCCTCCTGGGAAACCTCCCTTCCAGGAACTCCTTTGCCCCCATCCTATCCCTGGAAATTACTTAATCCTTTTTACCCCAGCCGAAGCTCCAACTACTCCAGGCTATCAGAGGTGGAGGGGAATTTAAGAGCCCACCCTCTCACTTTACAGGAACTTGCCCAAGGTCACAGCAGGAGTTAACATTTAGAGGTATGTGTTAAACCAGGCACCCAGCTGAGCGCTTCCCAGAATCTCAGTACACCTGAGGGCACCATCACCATTTCACAAGAGACTGAGAGAGGTTAATTTGCCCCAGGTCACACCCTGGGGTTGGGGGGGCAGCATTCTAGCAGGGTTTCCTCTGCCTCTAAAGCTCTTGCTAGTGACTCAGTACCTCAAACCCCCTGTCCTACCCATAGTGATAAAATCAAGCAAGCCCACTGAGAAATGCAGATAGCCCCTGTCGGTGATGGCTCCCAGGATAAGTACAGTGAGGCTGGGAAGTCATTTCATCTCTGAGTTCACTTCCCACATTGTACAATAGGGATAATGATAGTAACAGTAATACTAGGGGTTGTTGTAAGAGTTCAGTAAATAACACGTGTAAACCCTTCTCTTTGGAGTCCTCAACAAATAACATTACTTCCTCCTCAATGCCTTTCCCTCCCCAAAGTGAAATAGGTATAATAGTTTATTTCTCTCAGTGCATTCTCAAGTGTTAAGAATGATGCAAAAGGCCGATTAGCCACATACCCCTGACAAAGCTTCGACTTCTGAGACTAATGGCCTCAGTCAGTTTATTGAGATATAATCTATAGATGATACAATGCACCCATTAAGATATAGAACATTTGTCATCCAAAGAGTTTCCTTGTCCCCATCCTAAGTCACGTCCCCCCACCCTACCCCAGACAACCAATGATGGACTTTCGGTGGATTATGGGTTAGATCTGTCTTTACTAGCCTTGTTTAAAGGGAGTCATACATGGAGTATGTATTCATTGTGTCTGGGTTAGATTCATCCACTGTTGCTCGTATCAGCAATTTGGTCCTCTTCGTTCTTTACAAAAGGCTCTAATAAGTGAGCGGGTTGTTCCAATGTGGCTCCACCGACAGGCTGGGCCTCAGAACTGGCCAGCCTCCTGCTCCCTCTTTGCTCCGCTCGGATCTCCAGGGCTAACCACGTGAGGCCTGCCCCACAGTAGGCGTTCAAGTTTGTAGCGAGTAAATTGATTAAACACACAATATTTGTGAAAAGCATAAAACGCCAGACCGAGGTGGTGAGTCATCTCATCGCTTTTCAAGCAGCCCCACCAGAGTGGAGAAGGGGTACGAGTTCAGTATGAAGTGGAAAGGACGGTTTAAAATAAAGAGCTTAAGCCGACTTAGGAATAGCCCCTGTGTTCAATTATCCACATAGCTTGGCCTTCCCCGCCCGACCCCACCAGGGATAATTAAAAGCTCGACGCCTGGGTCCCTTCCCTGGGGAGGTGGCGGTGCTCCCGGAGTGAATGGGCTCTAAGGAATGAATAACGACACAGTGGCCTCATTGTTCGGCGGCCGGGGAAACTGAGGCCAGAGGGCGGGAGGGAGGCCGCCGGATGACGGGAGGCTGGGTCACCGAGTGAGTCAGCGGCGCAGACGGGCAAGATTGCTGTCATTAAGGTTTACAGGTCCGCCGCCGCCACCGCGGCTGTGCGGCC
>NW_011888784.1:4057839-4065924 GCF_000151845.1 Pteropus vampyrus
CACCCAGAGCGGAGGGCCAGGCGGAACCAGTGCCCTGCCTAACCTGAGGGGGTGGTATGGGGTGTGGACTGCTGAACTTAGTGTGGACCTGAACAAGTCCTTAAATTTTTAAAAATAGTCTCTCGCTGTATAGAGAAGAACACTGGAACCTTTAAGTCCTCATCCCCTCGTCTGAGTCCAGAGTGAAACTCCAAACATACTTATTAAGAAACTGTTGCTTTATTTTGACTCGTTTACATAAATTTTCCACTTTGGGGGGTGGTGGTGGTGGGCTTGTGGAATCCCTAAAATAACTTAATGGAGCGAAGCCTTCCATTATGGGAAGCGCCTAGACGCGAGAGGCGTCTGGAGGCCTAGCTTCCCGTCACAGCCCTGCCACCAACTGGCTAAGCTACTGTGGCACCTCACTGTCCCTCCAGCCAGAGTTAGGAAAGTCAACACGTTGTGTAAGGTGGACGCCCCTTACCCCTTACCATTAAGAGATAAGAGACTGGGTTTTCCTTCCTTAAAATGCTCTGATAGTATAAAGAGGAAAAGTGGAGATGAGATTAAAAATAAAAGAGAGGAAAGCAGTTTGCTTTTCTGAATGGCATGCTCTGTGCCTAACTCCAGTCAGATTTATCACTCAGTCAAGGTCAAGGTGACCTTCACAGAATGTGCAGTTCCACTAATTATCTATTACTCTATCGCCCCAGGGAGCCCTCCACTGGGAACTTCATTTCCCATATCACTTGAGAACCTCCAGGTCTTTGTACAGTCCTACCCTAAGGGACCTGCCTAGAGGAGACCAAGGCCCTGGGAGGAGGGACTTTTGATAAAGGGAGAGAAGGATAAAGGTGGACAGGTGATGTCAGCTTGACGAGTCACATTTCAGGAAGCCATAAAATGTTTATGGCCCTGTCCCAGGGAGGCCCTGCCCACCGGCTCCCCACCCTACCACCAGGGCTCAGAGGAGGAGTAAAGGGGACACCCTGGGTAGTGCAGCCGTGAAACTTTACTACCTGGTTGTGTGTGCTGGTAACCTTACTGGCTCCGTTCCCCCTTCCCTCTGCTCTTCAGGGATAGGGGTGGGGAATGAGTGAGACAGAGCCCACAGCATTTCTGTGTTAAGCAGAGCAAATGTCAGAGTCCCCTTCCGTGCCCCGCCCCCACCCCAGTAAATGCAGATAGGATTTCTGTGATGGGCCAGATGTGGCAGCAGGAGAGAAGCAAAGGGTTTAATTTAAAATGATGAAAAGGTGGGAAGAATAAAAGAGAAGGCGATTAGTGCTGAACTTTGAAAGAAGGCAGGGAACAATTACTTTAAAAGGTTTTAATTGGTTCTGTTCTGAAGAACTCACTCCTCCTGAGCTAAAACCTCAGGCCAGCTCAGACCTGCAGTTCTGGATTGCCCAAGTGCCTCCCTGTTTGTTCCCTTTGAACACTGGCTCTCAGAGCTTATGCCTCTGTCGCCCTCCCCCTTGTGCCTTCTCCTTTTTCCCCTGTGTGCGCACGCGTACGTGCATGCGTCTGTGTGTGTGTGTGTGTGTGTGTGTGTGTGTGTGTGTGCATGCGCATGTGTGCATGTGTGCGTGTAGCTAGCTGGCTACTTATCTATCTTTATATAGCATTTTCCAGGCTGGCAGGTCAGAGGCCTGGAGGGAAGACCTCTCTAATTTATTCTCCCAGCTCTGCAGCCTGACTCACTTGGGGCGGGTCTACATCACAGTCTAAGTAAAGTGAGTGAGGAAGTGGCTTTGAGCAAATGGAAAACCATTTGGGAGAAGGGACAGTAGGCATGCAGGTGAGCACATACTACTTGAATCATGGCAACAAACTAAAATCAGGGGAGATCCCCACCAAATGCCAAACTAGATTTAATGTTTGCGAACTAGATTTAATGTTGGCTGGTTTGTGCTAGCTAATAAGACTGGGCCATTTCCCACCATGAGGACTGCTTGCAGATTGAGGGGAAAAGAGGGATCAAAACCAGACAATCTTCTCTTTGAACAAATGGCTGATTCTAGGACTGGGGCAGGAAATACTCGAGATGAGCCTAGAAGGTCTCGTAGTTGACCAATCGAGTGTCCCCAGAGCAGGGTGACCATGACAGAGAGAGATCTGGAAATCCTGTCCAGGGCTGATCGCCTGACTGAACAAGGCATTTTCATTTCGTAGGAGACGAGGTAAAATAGGATGTAGTAAAAGTCTTCAGGAAGGGCCGGCGGGTGGAAGTAGATTACATTTGTTAGGCTGCTGCTGAAGGCAGGAGTTGGATCAATGGGTGAAAGTTATAAGCAGGCAAACTTCAGTTCAGTTCAGGGTTAGCCTTTTAACTAGAAAGTTCACCAAGGGAAGAATAAGTTTCCTTGAAAGCAGAGAATTCACAGTTCCTGTAAGTCTTCAGACAGGCTGGATGCCCTCTCTTATCAGACATTTCTAATGCTCTTCCCAATTCCGAATCTATAATTCCTGAGGAAAAAGACTTTCCAGCATCTCTTATTTCAGGATCTAAAATTTCATCTTCAACTACAAATGAAGTCATCCACCTCTTAATAAGAGTTGGTCTTTTTCATATAAGGGTCATGAAAATATATTGTTAATTGTTATTTTGCAGCTAACATTTACTATGTGTCAGATATTTTCTAAGCGCTTTACATATATATAAATAAGCCTATTAATTTATTTAATTCTCAGAACAATCCTATGACAAAAGTGCCATTATTACCTCCTCCCCATTTTACAGATGTGAATACTGAGGCACATTTATAGTAAGGGGCAGAGTCAAGATTTGAATCCAGGTAGTCTGTGATCCTCTTTTTCATAGCTGAGGAAATGGTACCCAGTGGGATTTAGCGACATGTCCATGGTCACCGGGCTAGTCGAATGATGGCACCTAGATCTAGACAGAACCTAGTCTTCTAGCTACCCCAGTGTTCTCAGTGTGAAAGGCTTTTATCACCTATGACCCACACATCAATTAGGGTCCTGGACAATTTATTTCATTAAATGGAATAACTCTGCCATGAAGATTGAAGCACATGCCCCAGATGTCCCAGCAAATTGAGGACAAAGCTGTGGTAATCCAAAGGCTTTTCCTAACACAGTGAGTTGCTTGTTTCTCCCCATCTCCAAGGATTTGAAATACTTCTCCCGCTTTCTTTCTCTATATATAAATCGTATCAAACATTCAAGACCCACCTACTGGCCATGAAACTTCCTGAGTCCTGACCTCTGACAGTGCATAGTCTCTGCACGTGCCCTTCCCGGGACATGCCCTCTCACCTGACCCGTAGAAGCAAATTCATGGTAGTTTAGGGCAGCAAAGGTGTGGGGATTCTTTGTAGGCTAAATGTATCAATCTTTTAAGTTTGGATTTAGAAAAACTTTCCTGACTGTGGAATTTTAAAAGAATTTCCTCTTGTGTTCTTCTAATATTATTATGGCTTTAGTTTTTGTGTTTAAATCTTTGATCCATCTGGAATTTCCTTTGTTATATAAAGTAGATAACCAGTGTTCTCTTTTTTTCCATGTCCCCATTGAGTTGTCCCAATGCTATTTATTTTGGATATCTATTTTCTCTCAGATGATTTGAAGTACCATCTTTATATAAAACTAAATTCCATATATATTTGAAATAATTCGGAGTATGTCCTCTGACCACTGTGAAATTAAGATGCAAAAAGATAGCTAGAAAATGCCCCAAATGTCTGGAAACTTGGTAACAGACTTTTAAAATAACCTATAGTTCCAATGGAGAGTAGAAACTATTTTTAACTGAATGATAATGAAAATATAAAATATCAAAACTTGTGGGCTACAGCTAAAGTTATACTGAAAGAAATGTATAGTCATGCATATATTATAAAAGAAGAAAGGCTGAAAATCAATGATCTAAGTATATATTTCAATTGGCGGGGAGAATATGAAGCCCAAAGAAAGAAGAAAATAATAAAAAAAAGAGTGGAAATTAACAAAATAGAAAGCAGACATATAATATAGAAAATTTTCAAAGCCATAAGTTGGTTCTTTGAAAAAACCATATGTACTTAAACCAATTTCTGGCCTCTCCATTTCGTTCAATGTGTATGTCAGTAAAAAACTATTTCAATTACTAAAACTTTATATTTGTCTTTTAGTATTTGACTGGGCTAGTCCCTGTCCATCACTCTTTTTCAGTATTTACCTAGCATTTGCCTTTCATTTAAACTTTAGGCTTAGTCTATGAGGTTGGCCAGTTTCCATGCACATCCCTTGCTTATTGGCATTTCTATTGGGATCAAGTTAAATTACATATTAATTAGAGAAGGATAGACATCTTTGCAACACCGAGTCTTTCTATCCAAGAAAAGGATTTATCTTTTCAATTATTCAAGTCTTCTTAAGTGCTCAAAATTTTTCTTCATATGGAGCATGCATGTTTTGGGAATGCTTTCCTTAAATATTTTATCTTTTTGGTTGCCATTGAAAATGGGAGCTTTTCTTAAATTATATCTTATAGTTTCAGTCGCCAACTTGTAATACCTCTGTCTAACATGTAACGAAGATTGTGTTTTGGACATTTTAGCTGAACCCATACTAATCATACTTGTCAACCACATCCTCTTCAAATGTGAAATATACATCTGACCTTATTTCTTTCGTAATTTTGACACATAATGTTTAGGCAACTGCTGTATTTATCCAAAACGTTTCAACAGAATTGCTGCAGATGCCCCAAAGCAGTATAAAGTATTTTGGTCCACAGTTCCCTAATCGTAGATTTTATCACGAGTGTCCATATTGTGCTCTGGATACTTTGCAGACAGACAATGTATATTACAGATCTGATCAACCTCAGAAGACCTTATTGGAAGCATATGCCACGTAACACTGCCTGTTCATTAAATGAGGTGAGCATACCCAGATCCAGCAGAGATCCAGAGACACTTCTGCAAAGCTCTATCGTCTTTTTATACTGGTTCACCATTTTTCTGATATAAAAGTAATGAATATATACTCATCATAGAACATTAGGAAACATATGAAGAACATAAAAATGCATCTATAATCCCTACCACCCAGAGATAACCACTGCTTTTTTTGCTTACAATCTTTTTTAACTTGTGCATTTACCAGTATGCATATCCCCAAATTGAGATCACTTTGGGTTGATGGTTTTGAATCCTGCTTCTCAGGAAAATATTTTGCCATGTCATTATGTATTCTTCAAAAGCAGGCTTTTTAACTGGTAGCATGGTATTTCCTAACACAAGTATTTTATAATCTATTTATTTATCCATTCTACTATTATTTTGCCCTTGAGGTGGTTCCAGTTTTTCCAAAATAAGACTTAAGGCAACACTCTTGTACAAATATCTTTGCCCTGTTCTCTGATTTGAATACATTCCTAAGTGGATTACTGGATCAGAAATTAGGAACATTTAAAAATACTGTGGTAAAATATACAAAACATAAAATTTACCATTTTAACCATTTTTAAATGTACTGTTCAGTGGCATTAAGCACATTCACTTTGTTGTACAAACATTACCACCATCCATCTCTAGAAGTTTTTCATCTTGCACAACTGAAACTCTGTACCCATTGAACACTGGCTCTCCATTCCCCAAACCCCACCCCCTGCCCCTGTAACCTCTATTCTGCTTTCTGTCTCTAAAAATTTGACTACTTTAGGTATCTCATATAAGTAAAATCACCTAGTATTTGTCCTTCTGTGACTAGCTATTTTACGTAGCACATGTCCTCAAGGTGCATCCATGTTGTAGCTTGTGTCTGAATTTCTTTCCTTTATAAGGCTGAATAACATGCCATTGTGTGTATAGACCACATTTTGTTTATCCATAGGAAAATTTTAAGGCTCTTGATTAAATTTTCTACTACTGTCCAGATAGATCACATCAATTCACATGTCCATTGGGAATGTATGAAATTAAAATTCTGAAGTTTGCGCACCTAAATCTGTGTCGTAGTAATTTGTGGTCTGATTTATTTATATTGCACCTGCATAGAGTTTTCCGCTCTTGCAGATATGTAGGATCAAGTTATTGTAATGAGACTCCCAAAAGATCTCCCTCCTTCCTAATGTGTGTGTGTGTGTGTGTGTGTGTGTGTGTGTGTGTGTAATACACACACATATAACAGAATATGAGCATATTTAGTATTATCAAAGGGCCAGGTTGCTCATCCACAGTTTGGATCAGAATCTTGAAATCTAAACTCATGCCACAACTGGCATTTGTCTGATTTTAATTTCCCAGAGTTCCATTCTTTTAAACCTGATTTGATTTTGTACCAAGAAAGGCACAAAAGATTTTATTTGGGAGGAAACATCTGGAATTCATACAGCGTATTAAACTTTTCAAAGGACGTCACTTAAATAATCTCACCTGGTTTCTACAACATCCGCAGCCCAAGGAGGCAGGCAGGGTGATAGTGTCAATCACGTTTGTGTAGACACAGGTTCAGAGATGTGACGCCACCTGCTAGAGGTCGCACAGCTGGTTTGGGACCCCCAGGACTCTAGCTCCTATCTCCTGACCCCTGTGGACTGCCTCTGTCCTCTCACTGACTCCCAGCTCAACACTGGCTGTTGCTAGGGTGTGCTGTTCCTTTACTTGGCATGTCAATGTTCTTGGGTTGTCCAGGAATGTACTTTCTTGGAGAGGAAAAAGAATAGATATTTTAGCCACACACAACACACTGTGCTTGCCAGGTACCTAATAGGGACACTCGATAAATATTAATTAAAGAATGCAGCCACATTGGCTGTGTGCAAGCCAGATCTTTTTAAGTGTCAAGAATATTCCATGAGAGATTGAGTGTTGTCGGGCCAGAAGGCTGTGTGGAGGCAGAGAGGACAGTGAAGTCCTGGAGGAATAGAGCCATTCTCTTGGGGGGAAAAAAAAAAGTACCCCCAGGGGCCCATATCAATCACCCTGAGAGAAGGAAAAAGGGAACGTGCATTTGTCAAGTGCCTACTGGGACCTGGGTCTTCCTAGCTGGGCTGGGATTTACTCTGCTCCTCCTCTACTTCTAGCTCTCTCATGCCAGTTGAGGACATTGGAAGACAGCTGGCTGGGGTTAAGGGCAAGAGTGATTCGCGTGGTGTGGCAGGGGGTGGGTGGGAAATTGAATGGGCACCGTCCTCTGGCATCCTGAGGGACTTACAACTGATGGAATAGGTCCCCATTAAGTGTCTCTGCCTTGACAGACACCAGTAGAAGTCTACTTGATAAGCAGTTGTGGGCACACAGGCATTACTGGAGCCCGTCCCCTAGAGCCCAGGGCCCTGGGAGAAAGGAAAGCCCAGCTAGGAGAGGAGGGTGAGGCAGAGGCCTGGGTGGGGAGCCCTTGGGGAGCCACTCAGTGGGAGGCCAGAAGGGGAGGTGGGAGCTCTAACCCCACCCAGGACCTGTGACCACCCACACTTTGCATCAGGATTTGTTAGGTGCAAAAAAGCACATGCAAGGAACACAGGAGTCCTCTGGAAAGGTCAAGACTCAGCCAACGGATTAGGCCCTGGGCCTTTTATAAGTCAGCTTATATCTGCTTTCCTAGGCCTCTTTGGGCATTTTCTCCTTTGTCTTTTTGAAAGTAAGATTTTAAACAAAATGACCAGTTTTAAACAAATGATCCATCACAGATTATTTTAGAGTCAGAGAGTTCCTTCACCGTCTTCATGATCAAATTATACTTCATATGATCCTCTTCATTCAAGGAGAAAAAGAAGAACAGACATGAGCTACATATTTGTATAAATAGCCATGAAATACAAATACACTCACTACACAAATGCATCCAACAGGCCACGAATGGAGGGCTTACTGGTCAACCAGCCTATGTAAGTAAACACTCCTCGGGTTCAGATACCAAAGAATTATTTCCATGCTGGGTTCAGAAATGCCTGATTGGAGTTTCTTCTTACATCATGATTCTGTGGCTCCATCTCTATAGTGTTCTCTCACATGCATCATCTCGTTTAATCTCATGACAACTCAGTGTTGGTAAGTATAATTATCACCATTTGTTCATGGGGAAATTCAGGTCTTAGGCGACACAGCTAATGGTACTTGAACACAGCACTTCCGGATCCACTGCTGGTGC
>NW_011888784.1:4067604-4075274 GCF_000151845.1 Pteropus vampyrus
CGGGGGTCGAGGGGACAGACATGAATCAATGAACTGGAATTTAACATAAAATTTAAAATTATAAATGCTATAAAAGAGAGATGCCTGGGGTTTCTGAAGGTGCCTAATGGTGGGGGCATGGTGACTTATTCCCAAAGATTGGGAGCCTGAAGGAGCAGCTGTAAGAGAGGAGAGCAGTGAATTTCAGAAGTGGAGGGAAGACGCGGAGGTGACAATGAGGGGAAGGAGTGGGCACCAGGCCCCTCAGAGCTTTGTAGGCCAAGGAAGGGAATTTGTCCTTGTTCTAAGGGCGGTAGGAAGACCTTTGGGTGGTGGTGCAGTCAGATCACCACTGAGACCAGCCTCAGCAGAGAGGGACTGGTGGGTCCGACTGAGGCAAGAGCAGAAGTGAGGGAAGCGCTGTGTGCACCGGTCACCCTCGGTCACCAGACGGAGGCGGGTGGATTGTGGCACTGCTAGGTGGGTGAACCTGGAGAAAAGTGAGTGAGCTGAAAGGCATTTTGAAGGTAAAATCGACAGGATGTGGAGGCTGGTTTGGATATGAGCTGGGGAAGAAAGAGGTTGCTGTTCAGGCTGATCCTCCCGTTTCTGACTCCTACCACTGAGTAGAGGGGGTGGGCTTTCTGAGCTGGAGCTCTAGAGGAGAAGCGTGTTCTGGAAGGAAGATGCTCTGTTAGAGACAAAAATGAGCTGAAGGTGCCTTTCCGAGGTCCAAGGGGAGGTGTCAGAAAAGGCAGGTGGATAAGTGGGACTAGAGTTCAAGCCGAGGCGAGGCTTTTAACCGACTCTCTTTCTGCATCTCTGGCTGTAACGGAGCCACCCCCTGAGAGAGGAGTGGGGGGTGGGGAGCTTTACTTTTCTCTTCATGTCTGTTTGTACACTTTGACTTGTGGGCCACTATGCTTGTATTATCTATGTAAAAATCAATAAAATAGCAAAAGAAAACTGAAAATTCTGAATCACTTAGCATTTGAAAAAATGTACTACATGATGCAAACTTGACCATGGATGTGGTCTAATGTTTGGACTGGAAATGAGGAATCTCTGTTCTATGTAACCTTTAAAATCCCTTCTAGCAATATTCTTCATCTTCTCTTATTGGTCTACCAGACTCAAGCAATGCCCAATAACATCCTATTCCATTGACCTTGAATGCCTTGAAAATAAATGCTTATGGGGTGAGGGGGATCAAGACTGAACTTGGCAGGACAGTATCCTGCCCACTGGATCTCTCCTTCCCCGTGAAGGCGAAGGTGAACCTCTAATCACTTCCTTGTTGCTTGTCATAATTACCAACAAAGTTATTTCTAGGACATAGGAAAATATTTATGACTCATAGTGATGTTAGAAAAGAACTTGAAACGTTTTTTATTGTGTTCTCACTTATCCTTCTCTCGGTCTGAGGAAAAGATTTCCCAGGATTATTTGTTTTTACCCTCTGACGCTGGCCTCACTTTCTCTGAAGCTGGCCTAGTAAAACGCAAAGTCCCAGACACTGGAAACAGTGGCTTCCTTCTTCATTAGCCTATCACTTGGATGCTTACCGCCTCTAAAAATTCATTTCCTAGGCTGAGAGGGTGAGTCAAAATTATCTTATTGGGGGCCCTTACCTCAGAATCCATGATAATCATGATAATTAGCATCTGTATACCACTTAGTTTACATAGTGCTTGTGCTGGCTGAGTGTCCCCACCTCATCCCAGCAACCCATGGTGAAGGCTTTGTTTTCTGAGCCTCGCATCGGGTCTGGCACACACAAGATGTTGTTAATTCAGTGTTTGTTGCTTCAGGAAGGCAGACAGACTACGGAAACAGGCTTTCCTAAGGCCTCGCAGCTAGTAAGGGCAGACAAGCATACTTAATCCTAAAACCGGGCTGAGGGTTTCTTCCGCTCCCCCAGGTCCTCGCCAGTAGGAATGCTTTGACCGTTACTCACGGGGCTGGGCTCCTCTGGTGGGTCCCGGAACGTGCCAGGGGCAGAGTGTGTGGTCACCTCTGACTCCTTTTCTCTACTACAGTTGAAACATCATTCACTCCTTCTGCAGTCTGCCCAGTTCTGATTCACCGTTACTAGATGTTTCATCACTCACATCCTAACTGGCACTTAACAGGCAGAACTGAGTACCAAAGGCATCCTTTACTGACTTTTGGCAGAGGAATGGAAAAGATAAAAATAGGATAAAAAATCAGAAAACAGCTAAGGTCAGCTCAATAGTTCAATATGACCGGGAGCTTGGAATCTGAGTATGGCAAGATTCTAATGAAGATTGCCTGCAGTGTGGACGGTAAGGAAAACCATCAGGCTCATCAAAGGGTCTCTGAGTTAGGCTTAGCATTTTTCTCTTGCTTTGCTGTCTTTAAAACAATTTTTTAGTGCCTGGAGGAATCATCTAAACTGTGTGTCTGTCTATACTGCAATGGCGAGTAGTAATTTATTGTCGGCATTCGAGAGCATTATCTATGGGCCCCCATCACTGAGCCTTCACAAGCCAATTTCACTGCTGAAGCCACTTCCCTTCCACTTGTGTTAAAACTGGCACCATTTCCTGACATGAACCAGTCTGGCAAAAACTGAGGCTTGCCTGTTGATCCGAGGAGTAGAGATCATGGAGATTTCCCTGGTTATTTGAGGAGAAGCTTTTCTATAACTATAGATGAGCTAATATTGTTTTTGAAATTTCTTTCTCCCAAAAAAACTTTATTCTGAGGGAGAAGATCTCCCAGAACACTCATTGGAGGAGCCTCACGTCCATCACTGACTTCCTAAGCCTTCGGAGCATTTATAGATAAAGTGACAAGTATGGATTGGTTTTTGAAGAGAGCACAAAGTTGACAGAAAACTACAATTTCTTTTCTCTCTCATGATTGAGCACAATCATTTGTACTCTGGTTAGTTAGCTAATCTAGTCCCAAATATTTCTTCCTTTGGGAAACTTTTTGAGACCCCGTCCCAGACAGAATAAACCTCTTCATTTTCTCTTCTCCCAAACAAGTGTCTCCATCCTTGCCGTCAGGGTAGCGTTGATGACGTTCGTAAGGGTGGGTTGTTTTCATATTTCGTGTCCTGTCTGAGGTTGTGCACTTCTCGGGGGTAGAGGCCGTTTAACTGTTATACCCTCCCCCCAGAGGTGTCGCGGGGTGCCTGGCACCACAACTTGAATCAGTGCTGGCTAACTGGGTGGAGAATCATGTGAACACATTTCAGTTCTGAAAAGCAAAGCTCTCATTTTCTCAGATCAGGCAGGTTTCTTTCCATGTCCCTGGGGTCCCAACACCAGGATTTACGAGGCTGTCCCTCCCAAGTGTGCCTGACTGATATCTAGAATGACTTTTGATTAGGACTGGCATGTTTCCTCACTGACTCTTACCAGGGTCATGACGAGGCAGCCTCCTCCGCCCTTGCTGTCTGGGATGACACACTGGCCTCTGCTGTCATCGGCCTTCCTGTCATAATTGCCTCCCGGTGAGAGAAGCTGTGTACAGCCTCACTTCCACATGGGACCTCGACAACCTGTCCTCTTCTTAGGAGGACATCGGAAGAGTGAATTTCAGAAAATGAGAAAAGCAGGTAGAGATCTTTTTAAGAATCTGTAAATTTGTATATTTTTGAATAAGGAACACATTCACAGGGCGCAAGACTCAAAAGGCACAAAAAGTCACATCCAGTGACGTTTCCCTCCCAGCTCTGTGCTTTAGCAGCCAGTGCCGCTCCCGGAAGAAACCACATCTACCCGTGACTGTATATTTGAATGTCTCTGTTGGCCCCATCCTTCACTTTTTCTGGATATTTCTCATGTCTCTTTCATAAACAACATTCATGTCCTCCTGTCGCTCCATCCCTGTACCTAGCTGAGCACTCTGGACAGCCAGCCACCTGGCAAATGTGATGGATCAGCTGACAGCACGTCTGTAATACAAGAGCATTTGATGAGTCAGGGCTTACAGCATCTCTATGTGATTGTGAATTAGATGCATTTTCATTCACTTATGTTCTTGTTCTTCTAAGATAAGCCAAGAAGTGCTGATTGTCACATCGGCCTCACTCATGCCCGTCTTCCTTTCATGAACCATTGCTTCCGTTTTGTATGGCTGCCAGTTCAGGATGGTTTTGGGCTCACTCACACATTTTTTCAGGGGTCGGTTGTGTAAGAAATGTCGATTTTCCAACACTTTTTGGCCTCTTCAGTTGTTTCTTCTTTTGGCTTCTTCAAGGAAAAATCCTTACCCCTGCCTCATCCCTGCCTCACCCCGGCCTCTGGCCTCACCAGCGCACACCCACATGCACCTCGGGACTCTCTGCCCTTCTCTTCCAGGAACTACTGAAAACGAGAGAAGCGGTGAAAGGGAGAATCTTGTCTTCTTCGGACAGGAGAGTTTGGGTGTTTTTTCCCCCCGCTTTTGCTCAGGGTAGCTTGTAGGTGTGGAGAGCTTTGTAGAGTCTCCTTTCTTCCCTCCTTTTCCCCCCTCAAGTCAATCTCCCCCGCCCCCAGCCGTTTTGGAGGGTTCACCTGCTTTTCCTCCACTTCCCGTGCACTCTGGGGCCTTGACTGCTCAAGACCAGGGGCCTTGGAGCAATTTCCCTCTGGCTTCCTCTCTCCTCTAGATGCTTAGCCAGCGGTCAGTCAAGCGGCAGCCCCTACAGTTCTCCGGGTGCCAAGGGCCAGTGATTAAGTAGCCAGGTCTTGAGCTGACTCCATCCTGGTTTGTCATAACTCCGCTGCAAGTTATTTTGGTCTCCGTGACTTGTGGCCGCACCATGATTACGGTTTGATATCTATCACCAAAGTGACTAAAAGATGAAAATAGAAGCCACAACAGGAAATAAACAACTGCAAATGAGATATTTTATTCCATATTCCCTGCCAACAAATGATTAAAATCAAACTCATTCACAATAGTTTAGTGAACTCCTAAACTTTTTTTTTTTTAAGGATCAGAATAGTTTGAAACGGGGTGCTTGTCAGTCTCATTTGGGCCTGTGTAAAGGAAAGGAACTCCCTTTCTAGGCGCACCAGCCAGCCAGGAGTTCCTCTATGGCCCAGCTTCTTGGAAAGGAAAGGAATAAGAATGTGATGGAGTAGGGCCGGCTTTCTGGAAGGCCTGGGATGTTAACTGATGCGGGGAATGCCAGGGAGCTAATAAACCAGCGCCAGCCATTGTAGCTACTTGCCCAGCATCCCACCCATCGTCTACTTAGGGCAGTAAAATGGAAGAGAACGCCGTGTAGAGAGGGCAAGATAGAGGTGACGCCTGAATTAAAACACCGACAATTACACTATATGGGAACATATCTTTGCAAGTACATGCACGTTCCACCCAGACAAGTTGTGACGTCGGATTCAACTCCTGAAACACCCACTAAGCCTACCTGCCCTGTGTGTGCTCTGGCCTCTCATCACTGAGCATTAGCACCAGTGGCCAGATTTCCAAGTCTTCAGATTCTCCATCTAGCTAAGAAGGCTTAATTCGAATTTTGACATGTGCTTTCTCTATTTATGTCCTTCCTGTCACTTTGCAGCCTGACCTAGCCTCTCTTGAAAAGCAAAGATCTAGTGAGGCCCAGAGCAGAGAGAGGGAGTGGGACCCCAAGAGGGCAGGAAACTTGCCCAGAAAGCTTTTTAAACCCTGCCAAGTGCTCTCCTAATGCGAGGATCACCACTAGTGCAAGTTATTTAACCAGTGAGTGGCAGAGCCCTAGCCAGGAATCAGGTTTTCTAACTTTTAGTCTGGTATCCTTTCTAAGTGTTTCTAAGGTTATACATTTTCCAGATACCTCAAAAATCCCATTTCTGTCTCTTTCATCTTTCCCTGACTATGCTGATGGGATCACCTAGATCCAAACCTTCTCCTCCTCCTCCTCCACTTTCTCCTGGGCTTTCTGGGCTGCAGTCTTTGCAAGTTGCTTCTTTAGAAAGGTTCACACACACACACACACACACACACACACACACACTCAGTTTCAATGGCCTTTTCAATAAGCAACATTTTTATTTGTAACAAAATTATGATCTTATACAATCAGTTCATGTGGCCTTACAAAGTAATGTTTAGATCACCAGCTTCTAACACTGTCCTATAACACATTTCTGCACTGCTTGGCATCCATGTGTCTTCTAGGTCAATGAGCTTCAGGATCCCTTCACCTACAGATGGTCGCATAACCAGTGTTCCTGATTTTCTCTTACATTTTTATCTCCAAAGGTGCTCTTGGTGGGTTTGGGGGTAGTGGTCCAAACACCCCTTTAAGTCCTACCCATCTCTGTTGATTCTTAAATATTTATTGAGCAACTATTGCAGGTCAGACACTTTTAATTTGCTGGAGGGGAGGGGACCGACCTATAAAGCTAAGATTCATCTGTGCTTTTTCCTTTTCAGACGTATAATTTAGTTAGGGAAATAAAAATAGTACATCTCACCTTTTCTAAAGATTCGTTAAACTCCCCAACGAGTTTCATTGTCCTCCTGATCTCACAATTCTAAATGACTTTTAAAAAACCTATTTCACTGAATAAGATGCGAGGTTAGATCACCATGCCAACCAGTGGCCTCGTCAATACTGATGCCTATATATTTAAATCACTACGTTTCCCAGTACCATCTGCTTTCAAGAAGTAAATGTTTCTGGTCCTTCGCCCTACCAATGCTTTACCCATTTCCACGCAGCAATCTGCCAGCGAGCCGGTGTATCCTTCTCCCAAACCTGGGGTCAGCGGATAAACTCTCTGACCCTAAGCACCTTGAAAGCTGCTGGGCCTATGAGGGCGCAGAAACAGGCCCCGCATGCATATGCATGTATTAGGCAGGTCTGCTCCAAAAGGTAACCTTCCCGCGCCGGGAGGTGGGGTGGCTGAGGTCTTCCGGGCTCCAGAGGAAACCTGTCCGCGGCGGGCGGGCGAGCCCCCACCCCCCGACTCCACCTCCCCCGCCTTCTCCCGCCAGGATGCTGCCCCTCGCAGCTCGTCAGCCGGCCAAATGCATTCCAGAGCTGCGCACAAGACACACTTCTCCAGGCAGTCCTAGAAACCCGAGCCCGGAGCGGGAGAGGGCGGGAGGGAGCGCGCGGCCGCCGCTGAGGTCACATTCGCGCCGCCTCCCCGCCCTCGGCGCCCCGGCTGTTCCCTCCAGCGCACACCTCCCAGGGCCTTGGTCCAGTCCGGTGTAAATGTCTTTTAAACGAAGACAGCGCTCTCCTCCCCCTTCCCTCCCGCGCGGCCAAGGGATCCGCCGCCAGGGTCTTTAAAACAAAACGAATGAATGAAGCGCCAGGGCGAGCGCGCGGGACAGCCACAGCGAAGCTCCACGGGCTGGTTCTAAATCGGGCCACCGACCGGCTCGTTCCGCTGCAAAACTCGCCAGCGAAGCCCGCTGGGTGCTCTCGGGGCTTCCCATTTCTCCTCTGATCGGGTCAAGTCTCAGTGGATTCAGAGAGCCCCTTTGCTCCCCACCTTTACTCGCCATCCCCCCCCCCCTGCAGACCTAGGAGGGGGTGGCGGGGCCGAGGGGGCGGGGGGAGAAATAGCTTTTAGAAATCCGATCTGTTGTTTGCGAAACACAATCGCTTTTTTTTTTAAAGCGACAGGGTGTCTAGACGGCCACGTGACGAGGCCGGAGCCGGGCGCGCCACTGCGCAGTGGAACCAGCAGAGCAGAGGGCCCGCGGGGGGAGGGGGG
>NW_011888784.1:4076900-4122776 GCF_000151845.1 Pteropus vampyrus
GGGCCGCCGCCGCTCCTGCCCGGGCCCCTGTTGCTGCTGTTGTCGCCTGCGCCTGCTGCCCCAACTCGGCGCCCGACTTCTTCATGGTGTGCGGAGGTCATGTTCGCTCCTTAGCCGGCAAACGACTTTTCTCCTCGCCTCCTCGCCCCGCATGTTCAGGACCAAACGATCTGCGCTCGTCCGGCGTCTCTGGAGGAGCCGTGCGCCCGGCGGCGAGGACGAGGAGGAGGGTGCGGGGGGAGGCGGAGGAGGAGGCGAGCTGCGGGGAGAAGGGGCGACGGACGGCCGGGCGCATGGGGCCAGTGGCGGCGGCGCAGGCAGGGCTGGCTGCTGCCTGGGCAAGGCGGTCCGAGGTGCCAAAGGTCACCACCATCCCCATCCCCCAGTCGCGGGCACCGGCGCGGCCGGGGGCTCCGAGGCGGATCTGAAGGCGCTCACACACTCGGTGCTCAAGAAACTGAAGGAACGGCAGCTGGAGCTGCTGCTCCAGGCCGTGGAGTCCCGCGGCGGTACGCGCACCGCGTGCCTCTTGCTTCCCGGCCGCCTGGACTGCAGGCTGGGCCTGGGGACGCCCGCCGGCTCGCAGCCCACTCAGCCGCCCGCGTCCTATTCGCTCCCCCTCCTGCTGTGCAAAGTGTTCAGGTGGCCGGATCTCAGGCATTCCTCGGAAGTCAAGAGGCTGTGTTGCTGTGAATCTTACGGGAAGATCAACCCCGAGCTGGTGTGCTGCAACCCCCATCACCTTAGCCGACTCTGCGAACTAGGTAATAAGTTGTTCTGCGCCCCCTTTCCCTACCCCTGGCGCTGAAGTGGTGGGAAAAAGCCCCCGTGGGCTGTGTGTTTGTGCAGCCACCTCTCCGGAGGGGAGTGTACAGTCTTTCCTGGGAGGAGACTTGGGGACAGAAGTAAAGGGACACGGGGAAACTGGAAGGGCATTCCCTGGGGGTTCCCTTACAGTTTTTTCGCTCTCGCTCCTAGGGGGGCTATGGGCTGCTCTTGCACACTCTGCAGGCATACAGTTAAAAATTAGACGCTCTCATTTCCGGATCAGCTGGGGGGGGGGTGTAGAGAGAAGCAGGGGTCACGCCTCCCCCGCACCCGGAAAGGCGTTGAGGTGTGTGGCGGAGTTGGATTTGGGCCAAGCCCGCCAAGGAAGGCTGGGAGAAGCGAGTTGTAAAGGCTGGGAAGTCTCTGCTCTTTTAGTAAATAAGGAGAGTCACTTCGGGCACAAGCGGCCGGGATACTGCCCTGGCTGCGCGGCTTTGGGGAATTTGGGGCAAATAGGGTTAGGATGGGAGACTGGACTGCGTCTAGTCTGAACTCTGACAGCCCATGGTTGTAAAAGAGCAAGGAGTCCGGAGAAGTTGGGTGTCCCCCACTTTTCCTTTCATCCAACACAGGAAAGCACGGACTTGACCGTAGGATGGCCTGCCCCCAGCGCCTCGGTGACGGTGCTGCCCCTTACTGCACTGGGGCCTGGACTGAGACCCCAGCCTTCTTCATTGCTTCCCTTTTCTCTACGTCTCTGTGCAGGGCGGGGAGGGGTGCACCCTGGGCGCCCACAGATCCTCCCAAGTTCACCTGCACTCTTGGGGCGCGTCTCCCGGGTGGGCTGAGAAAGGGGACCCCTGCGTTGCCGGCGCTGGTGCGGACCGGAGCGGCGGGGGCGGAGATGAATTGCACCCCAGGGGGGCGGGCCGGAGAGGGGAGGGGCGGACGGTGAGAGCGAGCTCCGGAGTTTGGGGACGGGGAGGGGGCTGTTTGTCGCCCCCGCCCTGGGAACGTGAGGTGCACGGCCCTACCGAGCCGCGGCCGAGCGGGTAGTTTCCTGCCGGGCCGGCCGAGCGCGGCGGCGGCGGCGGCCGCAGACGTGCAGGAGCGGAGCGCAGAGGCTGGCGCCAGGCGGCCTCTTTTGTTTATCTGACAGCTAAATATCAAGGCAATCACCGCCTCGCGGCCCTGCCTCCAACCCCCACAGCTAAGACAAACAGTTGGGCTAAAAGAATGCCTCTGTTATCATAAGTTTCTATCTCTCTCTCTCATGGCTCGGCCTTTATTTTCTCTTACTTTTTTAATTCCAGAGTCTCCCCCTCCTCCTTACTCCAGATACCCGATGGATTTTCTCAAACCAACTGGTGAGTAGATGTTTTTAAAAATATCTTCCCTCTCTCAAGTTAGAAACGGAGCCTCTAGAACGCGGATTTTTATGTCCAGGCAGCGGCTTGGGGAGGCGCTGGGTTTGCGCGGAGGTGGTTATAGGTTTCCTCTGTTGGAAGTTTGGTGGATTTTTGTGTTTTGTGTTTTTATACATATATGTATATATATTTTTTTCTCTAAAACGTTTCTTAGGTATGCTTTATAGTTTGTTCCTTTTTCATCTATTTGCACTCCGTGACCGAAGTTGGCCCAGTTTTAACACGTGGAATTTGATCCACGCAGAAGTGTCTTGGGAGCCAAATAGGACAGGTTGATGGGAAAATTCGGAGTCTGTGAGTGCCAGAAGAGTCAGTGGGAAGAATGGATAATTCGATGGAAGGGGAGACATTTTAAAAAGGCGCAGAGAAGACTTTGATTTGGAGTAAGAGTTCAGAGAATTTAAGTAAAGGCAAAACCATTCTAACGAGTTTCCTCTGCTCCCGTCCCCTGCAAGTCAGTGCTCCTCCCGGGTTTTCTCAGAATTCTTGGTAGGGGCTATAAAAGTTTTTAGCATAGCTCTGCCTGCCTGTTGCTTTGTCACTGGATGGCAGGGGGCCAGGGCAAAAGCTCATTTGAGGCTGGCACCAGCCCTGTTGAGGTTGTCTGCATTCAACTTCTGGCTGGCAGTGCAGGAGCTCACCCTATGGAGCTAACAGTGCCAGGGAGAAAAAAGGGTCAGCAAAACTGGGACTGTGGGGGTGACAACAAGGACGGCTCCTGTGTCCTGGAGCCCCTTCTTAACAGGGGGAAATTTATTCCCTGGAAAGTAGGGATTGTAACTTTGAAACTTTGTGCCCTGTATACTGGTGCCTGAAAAAATATAATGTTTGTGACTTTCTTTTGCCAAGTTTCTGGGAGAAGAAGTGGAGGGTTGGGCCTCGTTTGGCTCTTGGAATTCTACAAGTCCTTCCGCCTCTGAGTTTTAGCTGTTGGGCTTTCCCCCCACTAATTAAAAGTTTTGCTGGGGTGTTGTCATAAATTAAATACTTTAATGAACAGTGTAACCAAAGCCCACAGCCCTCCCGGGACTCCACCGCTCCCAAGTTGGGAAGGCGTTGTTGCTTGCCTGGTGCCTGTCTAATAAGTGGCCTGAAAAGCATGTGATATTTTGCTTTCGATTTACAAAACACCAGATAAATGGTCATTAATGAGGAGATAACCAGCCCTCTGTATCTGTAACAAACGTTAACTGAAATTACCAAACTCTGTTTTTCTCAAAGAATAACTTGACTGGGTTTTTGGCTCCAAGACTCAGGAATTCTTTATGAGGTTAGTTCTCCAAGGGGCCATCTCTGTCCGGTTTTTGTTTTTTTTCCTGCAGTCTTCAAATTTGAAGATTTTTTCCTTTAAAGAGATAGACCAGTCACTTGGCCCCAGGAGTAAAGACAAATAGGGGTAAATGTTCCTAGAAGCCTCCTAAAACCATGGAAGAGAAGGAAGGGTTACGTTCTCTTGGGTTTCCTGCGGAGATACCAGGGTAAATCTGTTCACCGGATTTAAGCAGTCATTCTGCCAGGCCAGGACCTCATTTTCAGTGAGTAGAGTGATATATTTATTCATTAGCAAGTGTTGACATTAGGTAGCAAAATGTGTGTAAACAGAGAAGCCACAAAGACAGGAATGTGCCATTTCCAAGGGGGAGAAAAGTTCTCCAGATCAGCCAATAGGAAGTGATTAACCTGCCTATCGGAAACTCAAACAGCTGGTTACTCACCCAAAACGCTTTGTTTAAAACAAAACAAAAAAAGAAATGACATGAAAAACAGCCTCGATGTCTAAGGACTTGAGGGTGGTAGGGGGCCTCAGGACTTGAGGTTGGAGGGAGGAGAAGCCCCCTGTGGAAGGGACTATTCTGACACATTTGAAGGGCAGCGAGGACTGGGGCTTGTTTTCAGGCTGCCGTGGCCAGAGGTGTTGAGGTCAGATCTATAGATGGGATGCTGCCCCTCATGTTATTCGTGGGAGGGAGAGTATTTGGCTGGGGAATTTAATTTAGATCAGCCACTTACATTCTTAAGTTTTGAAGCCCTAGATTGAAGTTTTGGTCTTGGGTTACTAGGTGAGAACCCGGCATAAGGTTTTACAATGGACAGCTTTTAAAATCCTCATCAGCTGCACAACTAAGGGAATCCTTTCTGTGAAGTCTCCAGCTTGGCAAGGAGGTGATGGGGAGGGGGCTGTAGCCTTTGGAGGGACTCTAGGGCCAAAAGTGAACCTGGGAGCTCTATTTTGCTATGGTTCAGGCTTTTCTACTGAAGCCTCTGCAAGTGTGTGATCTTTGGAGACCTGGGTGCTAGGTGTTCCTAAGCTAGCAGAATCATCTGAGAAAGGATGTTAGACACAGCTGAACTTAGGAGCAGGATGGCTGTGCCTTGTGGCAGTCAGAAGTCAAGAAGACTCCCTCCCTAACCCCATCACACGAGGAATAAGAGCATGCTGTTTGAAATTAGATCTCACTTTATGGAGTGGGGGGTGCTGGGGGGATTGCTCTGTAGGCTCTGCTCTTTGTGTTCTCTGTATCCCATGGTCTGACAGTTTGAAGAATGCGGGGGGCGGGGGTGGTGGTGGTAGTTGCTTGGTGTGCTGTACCTGCTTAGGCTGGGGACCCAGGTGGCCAGTGCTCATTGACACATGATGGAGCCTCCAAAGCCTAGTTGAGAAGTCTGGGATCTAGCCTTCCTTTTCCTCTTAATTTAGTCTACTCTTAACTTTTCTGGGCCTCTTTATAAATCCAGATGATCAAATAGTTAGATTAGGTGGTTCCTTCATTCACTCATTGATTGGTTCATTCATTCTGCAGGCCTGATGATGTGCCTGCCTAAAAATATGATTCCAATGCAGTAGATTCTCCCGTGCCCAGGGCTGTGGATTGGGGCAGAGCGGGGATACCTGAGGTATACTGCCATTGGCAGTGGTGGCGTTGGCAGCGGTGGGTCCTCTGTCCTGGACAGTACTTAAAAGGAAGCTCAAAACTAAGTTGACAGTGGCTCTTTGGGAACCATTATCTTGGTGAGAAAAGTGGGATCCCAGCCCTTTTACCTGGTACTCTTCTCAACAGCTTGTTCCAGGTTCGCATCTTCTAGGGCTCTGTTGCTGCTGGGAGAGGGGAATGAGTCTTTCTCCCACAGCATCCAGCACTTACCGGGTACTTGGTAATGTTCAGCAGTGGATAGGAGCCAGGAATGGCCTCAGACTTCTGAGTGTGTGCCAGCCTGGGCTCTGGGGAGTGGGCAACACAAGCAGAAGCTGAGACCCTGACTTCAGAGATCTGTCTTGGCAGAACTTTCCTGTGGGCAAGCGATGGAGATATGGCTTCTTTGACCTTTCTTTGCTAAGCTTGGCAGTAGCTTGAGGCCAGTCTGGATGCTGAATACTGTCTCAGCCTGACTACCTGCAGGAAAGAGAGTGAGGACTGGTGGCCTGGGGAGGGAGAGCTGTGGGACAGGGGCTGAGCTCTTGGGTATGGCCCAGCTCACTGGGTGGCCCCTTGGGCTAGTCAATGACGCCTCAGTTTACCTGGGTGCCAGTCAGACAGGTATACTTTGCTACTTCACAGGGGTGGTAGGGAGGCCTAATTAATGTTTGTAAATCCTCCTGAGATCAAAGGCCCTGCAGAAGGGCAGAGCACCATTTCATAAAAACGCTTGTGGTTGCCAGTGTGGAGCTGGCTTACCTTTGATCTGAGACAGGCCGACACCCTGAATGTGGTCCCAGCTATGCCCTGAGATGCCAGGCCCTTCCTTTGAAACACACCTTGCCCTGGGATTCAGCCAGCCAAAGCTAGGTGGGGGGAGTGGCCATGGATAAGTCATCATGTTTAATGTGGGGTGTCTTCCGTTTGGGGGTAGGTAGCAGCCTATCTCTAGAACATGGTGAAGGCCATCAAAGTAGTTTGGAAAGTGCAGGGTATACACCATTTAACGAGCAGCTCCATTTCCTGTGTCCCCTATTGTTTTCCATTTGATTAAGTGTATCCTGTAAAACTGTATATTCCTGTTGGGAACGATACTTTACGCTGATAAAACGAGATCATACACAGTCTTTTCTCTCTTCTGCCTGCAACCACTCCTCTGCTTCCCCCTCCCTTGTTTAGGAGAATTCTTGAAAAGTTGTTCTTCCAGACTGAGAGAGAATGCCTGCTGGAGAGGGGTTAGAGAGAGACTTGAGGGGTGGGGGTAGGTGGGGGGCAGGCAGTAGAAACCAGAGGTGGTCTGGGGCAATGTGTAGACCAGGCCCCAGTTCTCCATCTGCCTTTATCAGGGAGTGGACATGGCTGCTGGGCTACCAAAGGGCTCCCAGGGGCTGCTGGCCTCTGGGCTGCTCTTTTGCTTGACTTACTGTTTGCCAAGTGGTTCCAGTGGGAAACTGGGAGTGCACATCCCAGGGACATCCTGCTGGTGGCCTGGCCTGGGGGGAACTGACATTTGCACCATCCACCCCGTGCATTTGCCGCAGAGTTGGGCAGCACTTTGTCTGAGCCAGACTTTCTCTGTGGATCTCAGTACGTTTGGCATCTGCCAGGTGAGCAGAAAGCTTACAGGGTCTTGTGTATTTTTGTTTCCTGGGACTAATTAGTTGTGGTTTGTGGGCATTATTTTTTGTTTTAATTGCTTAGAGGGAGGTTGTCGAGTCTATTTCTCAGCTAGATTTGTCATTATCCTCATTAACATTTAGGTCACTGTGCCGAGTACCTGAGGGTGACAAAGACAGTGAAGAAGAAGCTTATAGTATAGGACAGACAGGATCTGAAAGTAAAGGATCCCGTAAAGACAGCAGGAGGAAACTCCAAGTGCTGGTGCCAGAACGATTTTATAGGAACTGAGGGCAGGGAGCCTTGCAGGCCTGGGGTTGCCCGGGAAGGTTTCCAGAGACATGGGGAGTTTGGACTAGGCCGGGAAGCAGGTAGAACATTTCCCCTCTGGCTGGGAGCCTTGCCCAGAATGTTCTGTCTTGATCTGGTGGTAGCTCTGCACAGGTGTAATCATGACTACAATGCATGAGTTGTACTTGAGATGGGTATGCTTTCTTATACTTATTAGACCTCAGTTAACAAGGAAAGAGAGGTTTCTTTAGCCCAATGACTGTCTTGATAAAGTCCTAAAGAGCTGAGAAGTCTATCTTTAAAAAGATGAGGGCCGTGAGAGTGGCAGAGAGGCCGCTGGATCCAAGCAAGGAGACTGCCCTTGATTTTTCTCTGAGAAAGATGGCGGGGATACAGCCACCAGGGTGGAGGGAACCTGGGCCTCCTTTGACCTTGGCAAACTCCTTGGTTTCCTCAATGGGGGACTTGCAGTACAAGAGAAATTCCAGCCGGTCTGTGATCGACCCTGACTTGACTAATGATTAACTGCCTGCCCAAAGCCCAGACGAATGACAAGGTGCTGTGGTCTGTCTGATGATGGGCAGCAAGGCCAGAGCAGCCCATTCATAATCAGTCTCGCGGCTGGGAGTCAGCTGCTTGGAATGTGTGGTTTCTCTTTAATGCTGTTTAGAATGTGCTTAAAAATTAATCTCGGTGTTTTTATTTATTTATTTGTGTGTTTATTTTTCCTCTCCCCTTTTCGAATCCGCAGCAGACTGTCCAGATGCTGTGCCTTCCTCCGCTGAAACAGGGGGAACGAATTATCTGGCCCCTGGGGGGCTTTCAGGTAAGACGCTTTCTTGGATTTTCCTGGCGATTCCAAGACCTCTTAATTATTGGAGACTGGTCTGGTATTCTCACTTTTCTGTGCGTTAAACTGGGTGCATCATCCTTGGTGACTCTGTGGCCCTTCCTTCCGCTTGGCGATCTGAAGTCCCTTGCATATCAGGACACTCCAGAGATGCGAAAATGGGGTCCATCTGAGGACTGTGTTGTGCTGTGTTTTGTGGTGCTTGTTAAGCAGCTCCAGGCTTCCATTTAGTGACTTTGGTGTCACTAGTTCTAGATTCCAGCTCTTTTTTTTTTCCTTCTCTTTTGCTCTTTGTGCATTGGGTGCCTCAAGAGGGGTGGATCCTACCTCTCAGGAACTTTTTGAGGACACATCCCGTGTAGGATGGGCGGTCAGAGTAGATGTCCTTGATGTTTCTCTGAGCCCCGATTCCCAACCAGCCTAGTGCAGAAGGCTGTCGTGCATGTCTGGGGTCGGGGGCGACAGGGTTTGGGCACCGCAGACAGTGGGCGTTGGCACCACTACCCTGGATGGAAGGTTTTCCTTAGTGCTGGAGGGTTATGGGATTGGATGAGGGACACTGGGTAGCGGAGCATCATTTTCCCTGAGGGACATGATAAGAAAGTGATAAACTTGGAGAAACTCATTAGCAATGTAACTGAGAGGCATTTCCTTTTTTATTTATTTATTTTTTCACACGACATCCTGTTTCTACCTGTTTTTTCCATCCCAGTGTCCATCAGTAACCTGGAAAAAAAGGAAAAAAAAAAAAAAAACTCCAGCAGAGTTCTGGGCATTTCTTGCTTTTGGGACATTGGTTGTAGGATCATGGCAGCTCAGATGGAAGCTGTAAAACTGTCTTTGGGCGTTGGGGGCGTGCACAACCAAAACTGTCTTTGGAGACTGTGGCATACGCTGTTTTGGGAGGTGACTAACTGGTCAAGCGTCTCTTAGGCTCGGTTCATCCTGGCCCGTTCCCTCCCAGGCTGCCCTCTCCAGGAACTGAGCTTGCTGAGAATGTCTTCAGGGAGACCTGTTTGTTTTCATTTCTGTGCAGTATATACTCTGAGTGTTATCTGAGACAGAGAGTATTGTTTACTCAAAGCTCCTAATGAGAACTGCGCAGGAAAATGAGGGACCCAGAAGGGGGAGAGGGGCTTGGGGGGGTGAGGATGGGAGTGGACCAGAGCCCGCCAGGAGGCAGGACCCCTCTGCAGCAGCATTGGAGCTGCGTCTTTTCTGCTTTCTAAGGCTAAGAGAAAGAAAGAAGCCCAACGAGAGGAAAGAGTCTGGGCAAAATAACACACTCAGGATGTTGTTAGATGGTTTTATTTTTTAAATCCTGAGGGTACAGGGAGGCGCCCCAGCCCCTCCGAACCACATGAAATAAGCAAGGGAAGTGGTAGCTTTTGAAAGGGGACTGTTCGGAAGGTTTGTCTTATTGATAACATCTTGTCTGTCTCCTGCTGGAGGAAATGACGACACCAGACTGAGCCACCGGGCTGAGTGCCTCCCTTCTCGGCCCCCAGAGAGCCAAACAGTGTGACCCACTAAACGGTGTGCCCCCCACTGCCCCTTTTGGGACGGGTGGGCTTTATGTCCCCAAAGCTTTTCCAGTCCTAGAAAGAAACTGAGGATAAAGCAATTATTAACTCTTCCCCACACCCCCAAGGTAATTGCAGCCATTTAGATTAATGAGAAGCTGTTAGGAAGGAGTCCTTGCCTCTGAAGGGATCCCGTGGTTTAACAAAACTGCAAAAAGAAAAAAAAGGGGGGGGGCTCCACATGAAAGAGCATTTGTTTTGAATTTTAGCTCTTGATTTACTAATTCCCAAGGCTTCAAAGTTTGAGCTCTTTCTTCTTTCCCTTCGAAGTTGGAGTAGTTTATTAATAATGTGCCGTGGGGGGAAATTGAAGAGACCGTATTTTGGGTGGCTGCCAGTGGTTTGGGGGTATCTGGAGGGGAGGTGATAGGCATGGAGAAAACCCGGGGTTACACCATCTGCAGTGAGGATGCCCCCTCCCCCCGCAAAGATGATTGTAGCGGCCCCCGGTCCAGGGCAGAGGGTTTCATAAGGAGAAAGCCCGGACCTCCTCCTTCCCAAGAAGTTTGATCTTTCCTTGGGGAGGAGGGTAGCCTGAGTGTGTCCGCCTTGCAGAGGATGAGGCCTTGCAGAGGATGAGGCCTCTGGCAGCTGTGGGGGCTGAATAGGGCAGGGGCAGGGCTGGGGCCAGGTAGGAGGGCCCTGCCAGGTAGGGGGAGGAGCTAGGCGAGGCTGGAGGGTGGGGACCTGTTTTGGGGAAGGGGACAACTGGGCATCAAGGTAGGGAGCAGTGGAAACGCCCACAAGGATTTGTCCCCTTATCCCCCTTGAAATAACCTCTCTGAGTGTCTCTTTCACAGGCTCTGTGTGCTGTTTGCCTTCCTGTCCTGCCCTGGCTGAGAGCAGGCTTAATGAATGGGGCTCAGTTTAGGGTGGGAGGCAGGTCGGCAGCGGGAGCCAGGGCTTGATTCTCTTGGCACAGGAAGAAGGGAAAGAAAAAACAGCCGAATGTGAAAATGTGGGGCCTCGGTGGTGTGGGGATGGGGGTGTGCTCAAAGGCATGCCCCCTTCTGAAATGCCGGGGTGACTCCCAGGCTGGCCCTTCCCTTTCCTGCGAGGAAGGGGGAGTGGGTGGTAGGCGCCCTGGGAGCAGGCCCGCTGGCTGCAGGTTGGAATTCTAGCCTTGCAGCGTGGGGCTGGCCCGTGACAGGCTCTGGCCTTCGGGACTTGCAGTGAGCACACCCCACCCCTACAAGTTTCCTCAGTCTGGGAAAACGGCACATTTTTAGAAGGCTATGACTCGGTTCCAGGAGATTGTACTTTCATTTCTGACAGCCGGCTCTCTGAGACAGATGGATTGCTTGGTGCATGGTTGTGCGTGTGCGTGTGCGCGTGTGTGTGTGCGTGCACGTGCTGCTGATGTACAGATAGATGGTCCCGTGCACAGACACATGAGCAGGCAGATGCCCACAGGCAGGCTCTGGGATAGGCCTGGGCGCTCTTACATGGGGTCGGTGGACCTCACGGCAACTTCTCCAAGAGGATACGCACTTTGGGGACAGGGGAGTGTTTATGGACTGGTTCTGGATTGTGACTTGTGAGCCTGAGTTAAGCTCTCTGGGTGTGGTGCCTTTTGAAAGGCATGGGATTCCAGAACGGGCCCTTGCTGCTAGAATGTGTCCTGGCGTAGGAAGACCCACCTTGGAGAGGTCTGATAGACAGGAAGCTTCTAGGTTCAGCATGGTCGTGGAAATGGGAAGGATTTGCTCCCAGAGCTTTCACTATATCACTGGTAACTGAGAGTGTGTTAGGAGCTGTCATCTTTGCAGCTTCCATCTGGGGTTTCGGAGGGGGCATGTCTTTCATTTGACTTGTCTTCTGTCCTGGTTTGGGGGTTTGAAAGAAGGACCACCTTATTTGCAAGTTCTAGGTCTTCGCACATCCTCCAGGCTCCTTTATATCTGAATGCTTGCAGCTGGCTGGGCCTCAGCCATACGGACCTCACTGGTTAGGGCAGGGAAGGAGCGGAGGTCAGCAACCACTTGTAGTTATTTAAACTTCAAAAGAGGCGTCAGATTTAAACTTCAAAAGAGGCGTCGGTGGATTTCAAGGAAGGAGGTGGGAAGCGATGGAGACATAGGTACTGATGTCTTTGGAGGGGGTCGTTGATAGAACCCCATCTCTTGTCTGTGTGAAGTGATGCTTTTTGGAAAGACTCTGTCCCACCAATCCAAGGGAGGCCATCTCCTCTGCTAAGGTCTTGAAGGATCCATGTAGAGCTTAGTCGGGGTAATGGGCGTGCCCTGAGTCAGCGGTCACTGTAGAAACCTTTCTCTTCTCTTCCCTCCTGCCTTGTATGGTAGCCTCAGTGGAGAGTCTTCAAAAATACCTCTATAACCTGAAAATGCGATCCTAGCTCAGGCCACGGCCAACCTGGGCTTAAACCAAGTAGTTTAGGAAAGATTGCTCCATCCTGTTTTTAAGGAAAGTTATTCAGCTGCATGTGAACAATTATTCATTGTCTGGCTTGGGATGGTGATGGCAAACTGGGAACCTGGGTGCTTGTTGCTGTTTTTAGTGTCTTTCCCCTGCTTGGGAACAAGCAGCTTGTGGTTTCACTGAGCGCTCTCATGCCATTGAAGTGTGGGGGTGGATTGAGCTCATCCAGGTGGCCAAGTGCATGGGCTTTGAAGGATGAGCAGCCGGACCAGGACATGTGACCCTTACCTACCGACTCCCCTACCCCTAAGTCACTGTCAGAGATGACAGTCTAGAGCTCTAAGAGCTTTATCTTCCTAAATGCCAGCCTAATGACTTGGGCCTAGGGCCAGCTTACCTGGTACACACCCACTCCGGTGAAGACCAGTCCTAGACAGCAGCTCAGGCTATTTGCCGCCTCATCTGCAAAGCTAGAGTTCATGTACTCACCTCTGGAGAAGGGCTCTTTGATAAAACCTCTTTTGTCCTGGAAAGAATAAAGTGGTCAGATGGAGGTTAAATGCAGGGTGACAGCATTTAAAGTCTGGGGCTAATTTGGGCTGCTCTGCACACCAGACTAGATGGGCTGCTGCCGCATGCATCTTGTCACTGAGGCAGAACGGGGCGGCCGGCGAAGGGGGAAAGGGCCGGGTGAGGGCTAGTTTCCGGCGTAGCTTTTGGCTACAGTCTAACACACTAACCCCTCCTCTACCTTGAGCCTTCTCTTTAGCAGAGCCTGGTTGTAGCTTCCAGGACCTGCGGGAGGGACCTCTGACAAGCTCAGAGCCAGGAGGGCAGTGAAAAGGGAGGAAATGCCAAAGGATTCAAGATGAATTTGGCTTCCTTTGCTTCTTTCTTGTTGCCATTACTGCGCCATAATATTGCTTCTCCAGGGCTATGATTGCCTGGCTGCTACTTGTTCACTTCAGTCTAGGCTTGGAAGCTGGAGCAGCCCCTTCAGAGCAGGTGTGTGTCAAAGCAGGTGTGGGTCCCAGACTTCCCTGCACGTTAGGACTCCTGGGATCTTCTGAACCACAGTCTGTTGGTGGGGTCCCAGTATCAGTAGCTTTGAAGCTGCCCAGGTGATTGCAATGTGCAGATAAGTTAGGGAACCCCCTGGTGTAGCGGGTAAAGGAGACTTCGTTCCTGCTAGGAGTTTCTTTCATGGCTTCTCCTGGTGATTGTGCAGGTTGTCTGTGATTCTACAAAGTAGTTCCCCACCTTATCCACAGTTTCAGTTACCGACAGTCAACCACAGCCCAAAAATATTAAATGGAAAATGTCAGAAATAAAGCATTCATCATTTTTAAGTTGCGCACCCTTCTGAGGAGTGTGGTGAAATCTCCCACCGCCCCACTTCACCCCAGAACGCGAATCGGCCCTTTGTCCAGCATGTCCACGCCGTGGACGCTACCTCGTAGCCGTCTCGGTGGTCAGATCAACTGTCGTGGTATCACAGCGCTTGTGTTCAGGTCACCCTCGTGTTACTTAATAATAATGGCCTCAGAGCACAAGGGAGCATCCCTGTGCTGGCAATTCGGATATGCCAAAGAGAAGCCGTAAAGTGCTTTCCCTAAGTGAAAAGGTAATTCTTGACTTACGAGGCATTTTATTTGTCTCACATCATCACAAGAAGAATGGTGAGTATAGTACAAGATCGTTTGAGGGGAGACCACATTCACGTAACTTTTACTATTTATTGTATGTTTACTTGTTTTTAATCTCTTACTGTGCCTAATTTGTAAGTTAAACCTTATCAAAGGTATGTATGTGTAGGAGGACACATAGTATATATAGGGTTGGGTACTCTCCTTGGTTTCAGGGGTCACTTGGGATTTTTGGAACAGATCCTCCATGGATAAGGGGACGTTACAGTTTATGCCCCCATAGTGAAGAATTTAAGTATTTTCTCAAATAAGGTTTTTGCTTGACTGTAGGAACTTGACAAGGTGCATTAACTGCGCCTTCCTCCAGTTGTCTTTGCTGTTGTAAATGGCATTATAAAAGTGACCCGTGGGACAGTTTTCTCTTGGGCTGGTAAAGGTATTCTGGAACCAGACAGTGGGCACAGTTGCCCAGCTCTGTGAATGTACTCAATGTCACTAATGGTAAATTTTATGTTATGCATATTTTAAAAAGTAGTGACCTGCAGTAGCTTTTAAATACATGCAGATATTTTTGGATAATCAATAAAGAACGGTGACTTTGGAGAAGAAAAACGGAGAGACTTCTGTTAGGTGCCTGGGACCCGCTGTTGATGGGCACTTGTTTCCCGGGGGAGCCTCTGGAGTCTTCTGGGCGGGGCCGGGGGCGGGGTGGTGGGCACAGTGCTGAGCCTGACTCCCTGACCCGATTTACCTGAAAAAGGCGCCAGCTCAGTGTTGATTTTTCAACCTTCCCTTTTCCATGTGGTTTGCAGAAATGAGAGGCAGGAAAGTTCCCTGTGGTTTGTTTTTCAAGGCTGACCTTTCTGCAGGGGAAGCGCGTGCACTCGTGCGATGCAGGGGCTGTCTCCCAAAGCCTGGGGTCCTCTGCACGATCCAGGTCCTTTCTCTGGCCGTCCTGCTGGAGCCCCTGATCAATGTGGCATCCTCGCTGAGGTTCTAGGGCTGCAGAAGAGGGGGGTGACTTGCCCGGAGCCCTCCCTTTGTGGGAGCCTTGTGAAAGGGTACTGTACAGCCAGCCACTGGGAGGCCAGCACTGGCCCTACCGTCTTTCTCACTCAGTATTGAATGGCTAGCCCAGCGTCTGGCTGCGTGCCTACTGTCACAGAGAGGCTTCCTCTCTGGGCTATTTTCAGCGGGAAGATATTATTAACTGCTGAGGCACAGTTCTCAATTTAGTGGCTAACACACCAAGAAAGCAACATTCACCTGGTTGTGGCAACTCTACTAAAACACCTTGGCTTATTTCAGGGGCTTGGCTTCCCCTGGCCCTCTCCACTTCTCCCCATGGGGTCTCCTTGGGAATCTGGGCCCTAACCCAGTTTCTGGGGAAGTCGCAATTGCAGATTCAGTATCTACCATAGAGAGAACAAGGCTTTTTATTAAGCCAACTCTTTAAAAGTATAGAAAGTGATAGTATTTATATTCTAAGAGAGGGAGATTTTGCAATAGGGATGAGGCACTGGATGGGAAAAAGAACTTTATAGAGTTTAGGACAGTTGTTTAAAACAGGGTGATAACTTTCACCTTGTCAGCGAACAGGAAATATTGGGACAAGACAGGAAATTGCATCACTCTTTTTATGAGGAGAACTCCAGAAAAAAGATGTTCGTGAAAGGTAGTGGCTGGGAGGAGACCGGCCCCGTTTTGGTTTCTTCTCCCTCTCCTTCTTCCCTTCCACTCCCACGAGAACTTTTAGGCCATTTTCTTTAAGAAAGAGGCTGTTTGAGAACTTTATGTTATTTTTATTATTTAAAAAAAATATTTTACCAGAAAGGTCACCTTCAGTTGAAATGTTAACTGCAGCCTTATTTCCCGGTTTACTAAAGAATCTTTCATGACTTTTCAGCTTCCTTCCCCAAATGGCGGGCCGAGCAGCTCTTGGCTGGAAGCAGATTTTGGTTTGGCTGCTCAGTCCTCCACACCGAGCCCCACCCAGTGTCATTAGCTCAGTTTTAACTTGCAAAAAAAAAAAAAAAATTTTTTTTTTTTTTGGTAGGGGATAGGTAGGAATTTACTCATGCCCTTGGCCTTGTCACCTCAGCATCGCTTTCCCCTGACAGAGGTGCCTGGCATTTGGCAGGCTGGAACTCAGGGTGGTCTTTATTTTAAAGCCACTGAACTTACCTGCTAGGGATCTAGTGAGGAGTGGAGAAGAAACAGGGTGCCCCTCACAGCTGTGCCCAGTAGCTGTGTCCTGCCCTGGGGGCAGGAGGTCATGGGGCTGGCCCCCTGGTCACC
The DNA here is from genome assembly GCF_000151845.1 of Pteropus vampyrus. Lineage (NCBI taxonomy): Eukaryota > Metazoa > Chordata > Mammalia > Chiroptera > Pteropodidae > Pteropus > Pteropus vampyrus. Next base: position 4,092,675 of record NW_011888784.1, read on the forward strand.
CAGCGGCTACCCCCAGAAAGAGGACTTGCCTCTACTCCTCGGTGGTTTGGAGAAGAGGGTACTGACCAGGGTGTGAAAACACTGTCTCCATTTACTCATCTCTAGGTTTCTAGGTCCCCACTTGGACGATGTCAGTGTTCTAATGGCATGGGACAGTGCCCTGACAGGTGCTGCCGCGGAGCCACCTTGAGGATGAAGACCAGAAAGAAAGCCGAGTGTGTGGCAGGCTTGCTCACTCCCCACTTACCCTCCGTACCACCCCCCCCCCCCCCCAAGCTTTTTTCCTTAGCGTGCTGTGTTTTGTTTTCATAACACTACAAGAGCCCTGGGGTGTGTAAAAGCATTGTTGAACAGCCGGTGAGGGTAACTTGTCCAAACAGAGCAGGACGCCAAGGCAGAACGCTGTGGGCAGGTGGTGTGCCCACAGAGGTTGGCTGGCCGGCGCCTGGCTTGGAAACTACGCTCGGGGAGTCGCTGCGGCTGTCTGGGAAGTCGCTGAGGACAGGGGTTTCTCTCTGGACGCCTCCGTGGGGAACCCAGGACAGGGCCTGGGCCCTTCTGGCTGACCCCTGCCTAGAAGGCACTCTGCCCTCCCAGGTGGGTTCACGCGTGCCCCCCTCTGCCATGTGTAAAGCTGGGCGGGTCAGCCACTTTGGGAGAAACCAGCGTGTCCCTCTAGTTCATTCATTTAGCAGTTATTGAGCACCTACTATGTGCCAGGGTCTGTGAGGTGAGGCGGCTGCAGTTCTTTGGCCTAGGTAGGATGAAGGGCAGCAGGCATCATGGCTGTCTGAAGGCGCTGTCGGGTCAGCGAGGTGGAGGGCTTTTGAACAGGAGTTGCTCCATCTGGAGTCAGGCAGGGGCCTGCTTCTCAGGCAGTTTCTGCAGGACAGAAGGAGCAGGTCCCATGGGCTCGGAGCCGGGCCATGGGGTAAGGTGTTGTAAGACATGGCAGAGGTGCAGGGACGGGCCCCTGGGGTGATTGTCTGAGCACGCAGTGGGGTAGGCAGAGCTCTTCCGTCATCTCTGTCATCCGGCTTTGCCTCTGCCTTGGTTGTGTGGTCTGTTGCAAGTTGAAATAAAACAAAGCTTGTGGGTAAACAGAGGTCTGTCTCCTCCTGTTCTGGTTCCAGCCCTGCCTCCCCCGCCCCACCCCTGCCCCTTGATGGAGGGGGGGGATCTGGAATGACGGTATTTAATGCCTCGACAGCCACAGAATAGGTGGGACGTCTTCAGAGCCCAGGTGTTTGACTTTCCTTCTTTAACGCCAGCAGACTGATTCTCATGAAGACCATCTGGGGATGCACTTATGTTTTTTAATTTTAAATCTGATGGTCAAGCACATGTCTGAGGTCCCAGCCTGGGTGTGAGGCCCTGGCCCGCCTGCGCTTGGGTTTGCACGAAGGTGTTTCATTTTCACGCTCATCTGCCCCTGTCCATTCCCCGGAGGCCAGCTGATGGCTCTGCTCGAGGAGCTCGCTAATTTAATTAATCTTCTTGCTCCTCTCTGGAGCCCCACTGGCCTCTTCTGGCCAGGAGAGCTGTTTTGGCCTCCGGTTTGATCCAGGGCAGAACTGATCTCAACTCCAATGTCATCTTGCAAGTTGGAGTTTCTTTTGGACAGAAGACAGCTCAGATTAACTGTTACCGCAGTGGCGGCCACCACGCCGGAACTGTTGGTGGCACTCGTGTTTGTTCATTTCTGTATTTGCCTTTTTACTTTTTAACGTGGGATGGTCACTCAACGAGAACAAAACCGGTACGTCACTCAGATACGACTCCGATGTCAGTAGACTCTCCTTTGTCTGCATTCACCACACAGAGGTTAAATTGTCCCCATTCACCTTTCCCACCTTCCACTGCTTCCAGTCACCCAGTGAGGTTGGAAGTGTCTTCTTCCCAGTAGGCTAAGTGAACTTCCGAGGCTAGGAAGGGTCATGAAGAACTGCCCAGCTCAGAAATCGCTTGGGGACTTTGCCAGCCCCTGGCAGCCTCTTAGCCAGCACGGATGGCCCCTCCCCTTCATTAATCAGTAACCCAGAGGGAAAAGCAAAAGTTGAGTTCCCCCTGTGACCTGGGTGCATAGTACTGTTCTCAAAACTAAATGGGCCCCACCTCCAGCTCAGTGGGGTCACAATTAAAACCCTGGGGATATTTCCTGGGAACAGGCCTGGAGTGTGTGTGTGTGTGTGTGTGGGGCGGGGGGGGGGGGTGGGAGGGCGGAGAGCTGCAAAGACTCAAAAGCCTCCCCCATCTCTGTTAGGCTGGTAGCCAGATACCCCAGTCCCAGGAGGGGGCTTGGAGAGATTTACAGTGGGAAGGAAAGTGCCCCCCAGATTTCTGTCCCCAGGGCCTGGCCTGATTTCCTGGGCTGAGGATCGGGGCTCCGCTACCAGCTGGCCACATGGCCTTGCATGAGCCCTTTTTGTGCCCTGGGCCTCAGTTTTCTCATCAGCAAAATAAGTGGCTGGACTTGGTCTCCAAGGCCTTTGCGGTTCTGACATCCTGTGATCTTTGGTTCTTGGATTTGTGAGCATGTAGGAACGAGACCTCGTTGCTGAGGTAGTGGGGTGGTAGCTAACGGCCTCTTCCATGTGTGAACAGAGGTTGTAGTTCTTCCTGTTTCACAGCTTGCAGACTCTCCCAAGAATGAGCAAAAGCTGAGGACTCTTTCCCTAGAAAAATGCATATGCGTACCAGTATTTGCATACATTTCCATACATTTCCGGAGGACTTTTAGTCTTTGGAATCTCCTGTACTCAGAAGGTAGGTTTAAGGGGAGCTTTAGGGAGCTGGAGGGCCTTTTTCTTTCTTTTTTTTCTCTTGTGGTAAAATATATCTATCACGTTTAGCCTCCAAACTGTTTTTTTTTTTTTAAGTGCATAGTTCCGTGGCGTTAAGTACATAGCGCTGGTGTGCACCCATCCCCTCCATCCATCTCCAGAACTTTTTTTTACCTTTCCAAACTGAAACTCTGTCCCCACTAAACATTAGCTCTCCAGTCTCCCCTCCCCCAGCCCATGGCAACCGCCATTCTATTTCCTGTCTCTATGAATTTGGCCATTCCAGGTACCTCATAGGAGTAGAATCGTACACTATTTGACCTTTTGTATCTGGCTCATTGCACTTAGCACAGTGCCTTCAGCAGTTATTCCTGTTGTAGCATGTGTCAGAATTGCCTTTCTTTTAAGTGTGGATGTATGTACGTCTTGTTTATCCATTCATTTGTTGATGGACGCTTGGGTTTCTTCCACTGTTTGGCTGTTGTGAATAATGCTGCTATGAACATGGGTGTATAAATCTCTTCAAGATTCTTCTGGGTACGTGGGATTGCTGGGTCATGCAGTAATTCTAGGTTGAGTTTTTTGGGGCACTGCCACGTGGCAGGGCCATCTTGACTTGTGTATCTGCATAGACTGATCCCATGGGGCGGGGGAGTACCACAGCCCATCAAACTCTGAGATGTGCAACTGGGTGGGCTTGAGGGTGAACCCTGGGGCAGAGGTAGTGAGAGAAGAGCTGGGGTAGGGGTGGGGTGACAGTCTGTCCAAGTGTGGTGGGGGGAGGTGTGGCCTGGCTCTCTGCAGTGAGACAAGTCAGATTGGAGCCCACATCTGCGAGGCCCAGAATCCTCTGAAATGTGGGGCGCACAGCACAGAGCATCCAGCTATTTGCATTGGACTCCAGGGGTCATGTGATGGCAGCCCAGGGTGGAGGCGACTTTGTCTTTCGTTCCCTGGGTGGAGGCTAGGAGTGTCAGGGCCCTGGAGGGGGGTTGCTCAGGCCTGGGAGGTTCTGGGTGCTCTGGGGGTGAAAGGGCTGGGATGGCTGAACAGTGAGTGTGTCAGAGCTGGAGAGATTAGATTACGGAGGCAGACAGAAGCAATGATTAACTTTTCCAGTCTGCACACTGTCTCCAGTCTGTCGTACTGTTGTTTTTCCCTGTAAGTACAGTGTGGCCCAGGCCTGGCCAGGCCCTGGTGTAGGGTTGTAAAGAAAGAGAAGGAATGAGGGCTGGGAGTGAGCAGGGGCGGGGAGCCAGGGAGCCAGGGAGCCGGCCAGAGAAGGAGGCTTTTCCATCAGATCCTGCATTGGAATTTATTGGCCGGAATGCAGTAAATGTTCAAAATGCCATCCCATCCAACAGTTTTCATAATTGTTGTGGAACAAGGGGAGCTGGGGGAGGGGAGAGATGAAAAGGACTTTTGTTTCCCACTGTACTTTTCCACGTCTTGGGACGGTTTTCCTACCGTCTAGAAAAACCAGAGTCGAGTTGGAGCTGTGTAGGGGGTGGGGTGGGAGTAGGGCAAGGGCCTGCGTCTGGGTCCTGGAATACCTTTCAGGGAGGGGGAGGTCATTGTGCACCAGACTTAATTAAAATGAGGCCCTCAGCAAAAGCAGCTCGCTGCAGAGCCCCTCGCCCTGCAGACAAAACTGTCCTGTACCCCTGAGGTGGTGTCCTTTGGGAAAACTGGTTTCCTATGCGTCCGCTTTTATTAAGACTGTTACCGAGCGTTAACATGTATCCAGTGTACTTGCAAGTGGTCCATAAAAAACAAACAAACAAACAAACAGAAAATGAGGGACCTTTCGGTGGTTTAAGCAAAGGTTCTTTTTTGTTGGATTCGTGTATGGGAGTGTGCCTGCATTCCCAGTTGGGAATCCACATGTGGAATTTGGGGGAATCTCTGGGAGGTGGGTAGTTGGGTTTAGAGATGTGATTCAGCCGTCTTCCTGTTGTCTTGTGGTCCCACCTCTTCTTGGGAGCGGCCAGGGTCATACCCAATGGACAGGAGGGCGAGCAGATAATGCCGTACAGGTCTGGGGCGTATTGGGTATGCAGGTTTATGGACCCCTTTCTGGAGAGAGCTGCTGAGTTATTTGGGGGGTAATGGTGAGTACTTCGTGGTGCACCATGGAGTGGAAAAGTCTTGAAATTAAAACTCGAGAAGTTTTAATGAGGCTGGATACACGCTAAACGGCAGCCAGAGAGGCCCGTTTACTGTAAATATTATGAATGGAGTTGGCCGGACTGGAGTCCCCACCCTTCCTCTGAGGCCTCTCAGAGCCTGGCAGAGCTGGCCTCCTCCGAAGGCAGGCAGCCGGGTACACGCTATAATTTGCATGGCTGACGGCTGGGGCACAGGAAGCCACGTCAGCCCGGCTGGCGAGACAGACGGGAGATTTTGATTTGTGTGGCTTCCCTCCCCTGCCTGGCTCTACCCTCAATTATATTCTCTGATGGCAAAGTACGGCTCTTAGGAGGGACCCCAAGGCTGGGGGCCTCAGACTTGGATGTTTCAGGGGCTTTGGGAGGTGGGGGTGGGGCCCTTTTGAGGGGTAGGGAAGTACATTTTAACTCTAGTAACAGATTACTCATCACAATTTGTCTGTAAGGCATAGTCACGCATCAGTCTTGTAGACTAGCAGGATGCGCCAAATCCGTAAGCTCAGGAGAGTTTGCAGGAGGAGGGTGGTGATGGGTGAGAAACTTGTGGGCACCAAGCCTGGGTGCACATTGGACGTGATTGTGAGAAAGGAGACCCCTCCCCTGGGGACTCACCTTTTCCTGAGGGCCATGAGTAACAGAAACGTGGAAAGAACACAAGTTTGTAACTCTGAGGGGGGAAAAAAAAGTTAGTTTAGAGATGGACACAGCAGCAAAATCTGACCCAAATCTCCTTGCTCTTTTGATTTTGTTTTGTTTTATTGTTGCAAATTAAATGCAAAAAATGTGCCCTCCTTTTTCCAAAGTGATTTTCTTACTCTCCAGAAGGTAGTAAAAGTAAATGGAACCGGCATTGTTTAATACTTACCGATTGGGCACCTTTGTGGATTACAGAGTGTAGCCAGAGACCATCAGAGCCAGAAGTGGGCCCAGCCCCCTTTATGTTAGTTATGGATAGGTTAAACTGAGACTCAGAGAGGGCGAGCCACTTGGCCAAGGTCACAGAGCAGTTCGTTGGCAAAGAAGCTGCTTCTTGGTGTGAGGGAGCTGGACCCCACGCTCAGCCCTAAAGTAGGCATAGCATTTCCAAAGTGTGTTCTGAAGGACACCTATTTTTTCACTCCAGCATTTGCATAGGAACCCTTGGGGACTGGTGGCTTTAGAGGTCCTATTTGGCTGCCCACCCATAGCTCACGCCCAGCAGTAAGCAGGAGTCTGGCCTTGAATCCCCGTTCTGCTCTTTGGCACATGCCATGTACCTCATTTCTCCTTTTAACATGAGGATGGTAGTAAGTAGTCTGCAACCTCACAAGGCTGTTATTGGAGTCCCTTCCAGCAGAGCCTGTACATAATAAATGCTTATCAAGTGTAGGCCCAGAACTGTCCTCCCACAGAGGGGCGGGGTGCGGGGCGGGGTGCGGAGCAAAGGGGAAGAGTGATCAGTGTTTTCTGAGCAGTTGGTGGAGAACTGGAGAAGAGATAACCCTCCTAAGAGATGAGACCCTTGAGTGTAGCTGCAGGCTGGGCCCTGGCCCCTGGCTTTCGCATCTCATCGTCATAACAACTCTGTGAGGCTGGCACCGGGAGCATGCGTCACTGCCAAGGTTCCACGGGAGGTAGATTTGAACTGGGGCAGTGGGGTGGGGGTGAGATGTTTGGGGGTGTCATACCGCAGCAAAGAACTCCCTGAGGGCCAGGATTTTGGGAACTCAGTTAGCTGGACCCTAGGACCTGAAGAAGCGCCTTGGTTTTTGAAGGAGACCCTATGGCATCTCCTGCCCACCCCCCAGTCCAGCCACATCAGTGGACATATCACATTACAGAGCCCTGAAAGAAAATCCAGCCTTCTCAGTCCTGCCTTCTGCCAGCCAGAATTCATCCTCTGATCCGTTTGGTGAAGGAGCTTGCTGCAGCGGTGATAGACAGGGTCTGACGGGTTTTCTGGATAACTGAACGTTAACCCGAAATGTTTTGGGTTTGTTTTGACCCCATGGGTAACTTGCTCTAAACCCCAGAGTTGTCTGCTGCTTTAGGAATCTGAGGGAGTCCTTTCCTGTCCTGATGAGGTTGAAACATGGCAGATAGGGGCTGACCCCAGAATCCGAGCTGAACCCAGACACCTTAGCAAGTTTCTTATGTGGTGACTTTAGTTTTCTGCTTATTTGCCTCTCGAAAACAGGAGACCAGTAAGAGTCCTTGATAATTGTGAATATTTGGGATGAGACTAGGTGGGGACGTACTGACACCAGGTCCCCTTTTATTTCAGCCTTTGTCCCTGAAGTGGGCTGGCTGCTCTCATAACAGCCGTTTTCTGGCTGGGGTGGGGAGCAGGGCTGATGGGTGCTGTTAACCTTTGAGATGTCTGATGTAGGGGAAGGATGGGATGAGGCAACCCTCGGTGGCGCCAGAGTCCTGACGAAGGGGAGGACCCTGGACCTGCTGTGGGCGAGGCATGATGGCAGTGTTTGCGTTCCAGGGTTACCAGGTTTAACTTCTAGGTCTACTTTTGTGCCCTTCATTTGCCCTCGTCCTCCTGTGGGAGGCTGCCATTTCTGCCTAGGGAGACCTGTCTTCTCTATCCAGCCTTCTGCTCTGCTGGACCACTGAGGAGGGGGCTCGCAGGCCCATCCCACTGTCAGATTTTGGCAGAGTAATATCCCTTTATACCCCAAGTGCCTCGCAGAGATGAGAGCGCGTCAAGACCTCTCCTTGTCTGTCCACTTTGTACCCCGGTCCCCTTGCACCCTGGCAGTTGCGTGCATTTAATACACCGGGTGCCAGCTGCTCTGGCTCTGTCTGTACTGGCTTCGTTTCCCCAGTAAAGGCCAGAATCTCGAGGACCTCCTCCCCGCCATCAGCACCGCCTCTGTGTGTGGGCACAGGCAGGTTCAGATGGCCTCGCTCTCACGCATGCCTGCTTCTCAGAATCTCACTGGGTGTTTTGGGATCAGTTCTAGCTGCCTCTCTGGCCTCATGGTCACCTTCATGAGCCGGGTCCAGAAATGGTACCGCCGAGGCACTGGACGTGGTCTCTCCTCCCTCCCTCCATTTTTCCTCATCTAAAGCACTTTCAAATAAAACTTTTTTTAAAGGAGAAAATTCCTCGCTTACCTAAAATCTGGCCCCGAGGTCTGGTCACCTATGCCGTCGAGACCCCAGGCATGAGATTCATTCATAAGCCCCTGGTCTTCTAGAAGGGTCTGGTCTGTTCATTCACGGTCTGGGGAATTAAATAACTTTGTGAGAAGAGGCATGGAGCTCTTTGTTGAGTGGTCTTCTCTAATGCGAGTGCAAGCACAAGGCGAAAAGCTTCCTCAACACCCTCCTCTGCCTTCCTTTTAAAGGGTAGATTTTATGCTTTAAGGGAAATGGGGAAGGGGAGGGGGAAAACAACCTTACAGGAATTTTAGGCCGATTCAGCATTTTTCTAGGGTTGCTCCAAAAATTCCCTCAACTATAATAAAAAGAAAAAATTGTGAGCAGGCATCTGATTAGTTAGCTTTTTACAACACAGCTTCTTCTTCTTTTTTTTTTGAATGCTTTAAAATGCGCAAATAGAGTTTTAAAACAAGCCCCTGTACAGTTTTCTGAGGAGGGAGAGAAGCTGTTGAAAATACCGGGAAAAGTTAAAAAGCTGAGAGAAATGAACAAGGGGTCGTGAGTTTTGCCTTTGGAGTCGAAGAATCAGCAACCGTGATAAGCCGAGTTGGGTCTCTGAAGACTGTTCCTTAGGCCTCCTGGTAACCAGCTCACCAGGGAGACTTCTGCATGAGATCCTCCCAGGTCCTCGCCATGGGGCCTGGGGAGCCCCCAGGAGCTAAGCACAGACCTTTGTGGGGAGACGCTTGTGGGCTGTGGGCCCAATTCAGGGAACTGGGTTTCTCTGAAGATGATGCTGAGTGCTTCCCAGAAATGAGCCCAAGTGGTGGAGAATTTGGGGCAAAGGGGGGAATCTCTGAACTGACAACGGGAGAAGCTGTGCCAGGCCCCAGAAGTGTGATGCATTGAAGGCGCCCTCGTTGTTGCAATAGTTTTTCTGGAGAGCCTGTTTTTGTCCTCGGAGATAGTCCAGGAGCTGTGAGGAGAAGGAGTATCAGCGCTGGGAGGCCCTGGGGTGCCACGGGGAGTGGGGACTGGGGAGCAGGCAAGGATCCTGCTATGCCAGATTAGGGCACCTAGTGGGTTTTCAGGGGCCTTCTTCACACGCAGGGACACCCACACGCTGCCGTTTATCTGGGCTGGGCCATTAACCTCAACAGAAAAAGGCTTTTTCCAGGCATGTCTGGCAGCAAATTGCTGGGTGGACTGGCGGGCTGCACAGATGAAAGAGAGACCCGCCAGAATGCTCCCCCTTCTCCCCGCTCAGGGCGCTGGGCCGTGTCCAGTCGACCTCAGGCCCCAGCCCCCGCCCAGTTTCCTCTGCCCCCAGAGGCCCGAAGGGCAGACGCAGCCCCCACACCCCTTGCTGGTGGGCCTGGCACGGACAACTGGATCCCAGGCCCCCACCCCACCTCGCACCTCCTCCTCCTCCTCCCTGACAGCGGGTGCCAGGTTTCAGGGCGGCCGGGCTCCATGAAACAAAGTATTGTGAGGCTCCGCTGAGGGTCTCCTCCGCCTCCCGCCCAGCGACTCCCTGAGTCTTCCTTTCCAGGCCAGGCTTGTTGTCCGGAGTTGGGATAATAAGGGAGAACTTCTTACATTTCAAAACATACCCCCCCACCCCCCGCCACACATACGCGCGCGCGCACACACACACACACACACACACACACACACACACACACACACACACAGGCAGGCAGGCAGGGCGCCCTGAGCCTTCCAGAAGAGGGCTTTCTCCCGCGGCACACTTGCACACCGGAGCGGTCTTATTTACGGGGATGTCGTGGGCCTTTGCTGTAGCCTTCAGAGCTGGACTCCCTCGCAAGAAAGTTCAAAGATTGCCAGCACTCACGAGTTTATTAGCAGTTGATGGAGACTCTGCAGAAACAAGTTAATGCCTGATGAGTCACCTTCTGCTCGGAACCCTTGCCCCTCTCTTGTTCTCCCTTATGTTCTAGTGTGCGCGCACGTAAACACACTCACTTGTGTGCTCACACTCCTGGACACACACGGCCTCTTTCACACTTGTGCTTTATAGATGCATGTGTGCTGGGGGTGGCAGGCCCATTTTCTGGGGGTTGATTTTTGGTGGAGTGGGGATCGAGGGAAAGAATGAGCCCTCAGCTCTCCATGTTAACGTAGCTGTCCGGGCAGGCATTTGAGAAGGCCAGGTAGGGTGTCGAGACAGCCACTCAGGGTGTGTGTGTGTGTGGCTGCCTCAGTGGGTCACAGTGCACATGTGTATACTGACTTACGGGACACCTCCATGCAAGACTGGCTGCTGCTTTAAAAAAAAAAAAAATTCACGGAACTGACTGGTTCCCAGGTCCCGACATGCCTGTGAACGTCGGAAGGCGTTCTGTGCTGAGCTGCACTGGGTTACCCAGCCTGCGGGGGCAGCAGGCGCGGGGCCCCCAGCCCTCCTCCTCTCCCGGCCACCACTCTGTAGAGCCCATCGCCATCCCCTCTCCAAGCTCAGTTGTTCCCCAAATCAAGAAGGCCAGACACATCAAAAGACATCTCACAGCCAATCCCCACCTTCGTGCCCCAAGCCCCCCAGAAAGTGAGAAGTGAGGGCTGGGGGGGAGGGCAGGAGGAGGCCTCTACCGCCGGCTCTCCCCCCTGCCTTTCCCCATTTTTGTTAACAAATACAAGACTTCCGGTCTCCGCCCTGCCACCACAAACCACAGCGTTCCTGCAGCCTGGCCATGCAGCCTGGCCCGGCTGGGGAGATTTATGGTTCCCAGTCTGAAGCCTGCCCCGCTGGCTCCAGCTTAAGGAGGAGTTGGTATGCCAGCGGCAGGGGCTCCCTTTCCTTCCCTGTGTCCCCTTTTTAAAGACCTCTGTGCGCCTGTTTAGGAAAATCACCCAACCAGTGTTACTGCAGTCTCCCAGGCTTCGTGTGGGAAAGCTGGGGCTGGGCCTCCAGGGGAGGGAGGGTGGAGGGGGCTGGGCGGGAGAATAGATGCTGGGGGGGCGGAGGAGGGGGGTGAGGAAAGAGAAGGGCCCTTTAAGGGTAGCTGACCCCATTTTAGACACATAATCGTCTGTCTGGGCTGGAGGAAGTTTCCTTAAGGGGTAGCCTGGGATAACACCAATCTGCGTGTTGTGATTTGGCATTTTGACATGAATTCACCCTTTGTGTGCAGAGCTGCTGCTGACAGACACACTGAGAGTTGTTTATCTATTAGGAAGGTTTTTGCCCCAAACCACCCCCATTTAATTTTTACCAGATAGCACTCTCTTATGACCAAGTCACTAATCTGAGAACTGGGTGACGAGCACAGAGATTGTATAACAGGTGGTCCTAGAGTCTGGAGACCTGGGTTCCAGGTCTGGCTGGGCCATCCTCTGGGGACTGGTTTTCTCATCAGAATGACCAGGACCTAGAGCAGCTGGCCTTCAAGGTGCCATCCAGTTTAAAGAACTAATTCTAGGCCATGTGCAAGGCCTTTTCTAGCTTTAAAACCAGACTGGCCGGCCAGGTGGGCACATGTCCTGGTGTCTTGGGTGCCTGACGGGATGAAGGGAGTGGCAGGAAGAGGCACCCCAGTGAACCCCATGCTTAAAGGCAGGGCCCTTGAATCAGTGGGTCAAGATATCTCGGCCCCAGTGGGAGGTCGGTAGAGGCTGCAGCATATGCAGCGCCATCACCTCCCTCCGCCTTCCCTCTTGTACCGAGGGATGAGCTGGTTGTGGGGGTCGGTGTGTGTGTGCTTGTATTCCAGAAGGATGAGGAAAAGCCAGTCCCCATCGCCACCAACCCTGTCCGCTGTTTTGTTTTGTAGATTCCCAACTTCTTCTGGAGCCTGGGGATCGGTCACACTGGTGCGTGGTGGCATACTGGGAGGAGAAGACGAGAGTGGGGAGGCTCTACTGTGTCCAGGAGCCCTCCCTGGACATCTTCTATGATCTACCTCAGGGGAATGGCTTTTGCCTCGGACAGCTCAGTTCGGACAACAGGAGTCAGCTGGTGCAGAAAGTACGGAGCAAAATCGGCTGCGGCATCCAGCTCACGCGGGAAGTGGATGGCGTGTGGGTGTACAACCGCAGCAGTTACCCCATCTTCATCAAGTCGGCCACACTGGACAACCCGGACTCCAGGACGCTGTTGGTACACAAAGTGTTCCCCGGTTTCTCCATCAAGGCTTTTGACTACGAGAAAGCGTACAGCCTGCAGCGGCCCAACGACCATGAGTTCATGCAGCAGCCGTGGACTGGCTTCACTGTGCAGATCAGCTTCGTGAAGGGCTGGGGCCAGTGCTACACCCGCCAGTTCATCAGCAGCTGCCCGTGCTGGTTGGAGGTCATCTTCAACAGCCGGTAGCCGCGTGGGGAGAGGACAGAGCGTGAGCCGAGTGGGCCCAGTCCAAACTACTTTGCTGCTAATATTTTCCTCCTGAGTGCTTGCTTTTCATGCAGACTCTTTGGTCATTGTTTTTTTCCTCCCCGCCCTCCCCCCGCCTTTTCTTGTCATTCTTGTTTATGTTCTGTTTTGTTTTGTTCTTTGAGAAATAGCTTATGAAAGTAATTGTTGGGGTTTGGGGTGTTGTATAGTTTGGCAGGACACCCCCATATGACAAGGAGAAGCAAAAATCAGTACCACCAAACACAGTGTATGAATGGGGAGCAGACCCTAACTTTGGGTTCTCGGTTCACTTGTCAGGGCGTGTGTGCGTGCGTGCGTGCGTGCGTGCGTGCGTGCGTCTGTGAGTGTGTGTACGTGAACGACAGATGGGGGAAGCAGCGTGCTGCGTGTCTCTTACGGATGTCTCCTGCCGAGAGCTCTGCACTCCCCGGCTGTGTCTGTCTTGCCCTTTGGACATGCTCAGCGGGGCAGAGGCAGTAAGTACCCAGGCAAGCTGGCCATGGGTGTCCCGGCAGCTGCCAGAAGCGAGGCTCTGCCTCCAGCCTGAGGAAGCCGCCCCACCCCCACCCCCCCTTCTAGGACAGGGCCTGTCCACAGGCTTCTTAGAAGCAACCCTGCAAGAGGCTGAACCAGAACCAGTTGTTCTTAAGCTTGTCTTACTCCCCTCCCTCCAGCCACCCTGCTGCCATTGTCCTGTCTTTCTTTTTTGGCCACCTGCTCCTGGATGTCTCCGAGATGGGCTTCCTGGGGGCTGCCGGGGCAGCCCCGTCGCAGTATTGCTCACCCAGTGCCCTCTCAGGCCCCTCGGCCTCTCCCCTGCCTTGGTTACATCAGGTTTTTCCCTGACTCAGAAAACCAGCTCAGCACTTTCCTCCCCTCTGCAACCTGTGTGTTGAGTTCTGCTGTTAGACCAGCGAGGGGAGCAGCCCCCCTTCCCGCCAAGAAGGATTCGGTCCATCATAACCCAAGGTACCATCCTGGGCTGACACCTAACTCTTCTTTCATTTCTTCTACAACTCATACACTCGTATGATATGTTGACACTGCTCTTAGCTCAATGAGCATGTTTAGACTTTAACATAAGCTATTTTTCTAACTACAAAGGTTTAAATGAACAAGAGAAGCATTCTCATTGGAAATTTAGCATTGTAGTGCTTTGAGAAAAGGACTCCTGAAAAAAAAAATCTGAGATTTATTAAAGAAAAAAATGTATTTTATGTTATATATAAATATATTATTACTTGTAAATATAAAGACGTTTTATAAGCATCATTATTTATGTATTGTGCAATGTGTATAAACAAGAAAAATAAAGAAAAGATGCACTTTGCTTTAATATAAATGCAAATAACAAATGCCAAATTAAAAAAGATAAACACAAGATTGGTGTTTTTTTCTATGGGTGTTATCACCTGGCTGAATGTTTTTCTAAAGGAGTTTATGTTCCATTAAACAATTTTTAAAATGTATACTTGATTCTATGTTGTCCTCCAGCTCCTTTTTCTTCTGGTGGGAGGAGAGAAGGCCAGGACATCCATCAGAAACTGGAAGAGTTGGGGTCTCCCCGGCTTGGTGCTTGGTTGAGGAGGAAGGGGAGGTGGACCACGCAAGGGACGTCCAGAAGAGCCTGCCCTTGCAGCATCTGTTCCCTGTGTGCTAGAAAGACCCGTGGCTACACACAACCCGCCTTCCTGTTAGGCGTGGCACTTGGGTCTAGCTGGCTGGGTGTCTGAATTTGTAATGGTGTCAACCCCAGGGAGCCCTTAGTTATAAAAAGTGGGGTGATTTTTCAAAGCTTGAAAAGTTGAGAAAAGGAGGATTTCATTTTCTGGGTGATTGGGAAGAAGGTTGCACTGGCAGACAGGATGGGGAGATGTGGTCACAAGAACCTGGGTCCATCCATCCGTTCCTGCTTGCTAACTCCTCACTTGGCATTAAATCCTGAAACCGCTGTGCCTTTCCCAGAGCAAGGTCACTGCCACACTGGTTTCCAAGACAGGTTTCCACGAGAGTTGAAGCATTGGAGGGAAGACTAGGGCAGGGAGGTTGCATATTGGTGGGTGAGGGGATCAGTCTCCCTCTTAGGTCCCTCCCAAGTTCTGCACCAGGTGCTCCAGGAGGTGATGGCCAGAGAGGGTGCCGAGTCCAGGTTCTGCGCTGCAGTCTCCTCTCACACCTAACTGAACTCCTGAAGTGACAGTTGTCCAGTCCCCTCACCCAGCCCAGCCCCGATGGCATGTACTGGTAAAGCGCCTTCAGTACTTGCCCCTGGGATTTCCGTGGTTGATCTGAGGCACATTTTAGATTCAAGGACTCATTTGCACAAGAGATGCGTCCAAGCTGTGTGGGGGTCGGTGTCAGGGGTTCTTGAACCTTAGACCCAGGAAGGGGGTCTCTTTGAAGTGGAGGTTCAGACTTTGGATGTTACAAACTGATACAATTCCCAAAAACTGTTTTTGGAGGGCCAAAGTAAGATTGCCAATTATTTTGCCAGATAGTGACACAAAGCACTATGGCCTACTGGCACCACCATTTCATTCAAGAGACTTCCAATACAACTGTTCTTCAAGAAATATTAACGTCTTGACTTCATACTTCAGGGCATTGGTGCCCAATGATCCTCGAGGCCAGCTTGTTCATTCATTCACATGAGGTGACGGGGAAATCACTACCTATCAAAACAGCTATTTGCTTTTTCTCAGTTGAACTGAAACCTGCCTCCATTTATTCTCGTCCTGCAACCCAGAATAAGTGTAAAATCTCATCTCTGGAAAACACCTGAGAGGATGTTCACCGGTGTGGTAGGGGTGGAGGAGGGGTGGGGGTGGGAAGTGTTACATTAGGGAGCTGTCAAAGTCATTTCAGTTTGCTCTGACTTGCATCAGCATGCCAGGAAGCTCTTTAATAATAATAACAGCTACCATTCATTGAATGCTTCACTAGGTGCCAGGCATGATGCTAAGCGTTTAAGGGAGTTAATTTAATCCTCGTTAGGACTCTGCAAAAATGGAGGCTTTGAGAGGTATAAAGACTTGCTCAAGGTCACTCAGGAGGAAGTGCTTAGGGAGATCAGGATGGGACTCGGGGTTCAGTGGTTCTTGCCTCTCCGTCCATTCCCTGTAAAGATGTATATTTGATGGAATCCGATGTGGTGCCGGTCTCACAACTCGAAACTGGGAAAAGGTAGGCCAACATGCTGCTTCCGGGCCTTGCTGTTGGCGCTGGGCCTCTGGGTTTGGGAGGAAGGAGCTGTGGCAGCAGTACCTTTATGCCCCCCTGCATTATCCGGACTTGACGTTCAGCCTCAACAGGTTGGAATTGGGGTGAGGGCTGTGGATCCTGGTGGAGTGGCTGGCTCTGGGTGGGCAGGAAAAGAGGAACGCTTAGGGAAAGCCAGTTGTTTGCTGGTAGCTGACACTCCTCACCTGGCCACAGTGGCTGACACCCAAAGGCACCCCTGGGCGCCTCCTATGTGCAGGCCTGTGCTGCAGGGGCCCCCTGCCCTCGGTGGTACCATAGGGTAGTGCCCACACGGCACAGGCAGAATGTGGGACCACACGGGACTCAAAGAGGAGGGAACTTCCAGTCCAGGTGCAGTTTGGATTAGTGGAGGGAGAGAAGGGTCACTGGAAGGAAGTTTTCTTGCCTCTTGATTCTCCTCCTTCCTCTCTCAGTTCACCCCTAAAACATGGGGGTGTCTTATAAGGTTCTGCCCTCTTTCTGAGCAGCAACATCACTCTGGTGGCTTCATATCCCTCACCTGGGGGTATCTCAGCTGCCCCAACCAGAAACTTGGATTCTCCCATCTCCTTTGCCCCATCCCCCATCGCGAAACAAAACCCATTTAATCCATAATTACAAAGTGCAAATTTTTCTCATATATGTTCTCTTTTTCCAGCCCCACCAATAAGATTTAGTTCAGGGATTTCCAGTGTCTTCTTGGTCTTCCTCTGCTCCAAGTGGCCTTTCAGCCCCTGCCTCTGTCAACCTCACCCTTTAATGGCCCCCTGCTCTCCCCCCACCGCCCGCACACACAGACCCTCGGGCTCAGGCATGCAGGGTGACTTGCAGTTCCCCAAACACATCTTGCTCATGTGCTTCCAAGCAAGTGCTTTCTGGCTTTTTCTTCAATTGGCTATCTCCTCTTTATCCTTCAGGATACAAATCAGGCCACACCTCCTCCGGGAAGCCTCCCCCCTTTAAAAAAGTTTCTGCCCTAAAGAAACATCGGTGGTATAGGATTCTGTCATTCCCACTGAACTCCAAGCTTTTGGCTCTCTGGGGTCTCAGATGAGGCCCCACTTAGGATCCACTGTCCTAGCAATTCCTGGTGCAATGCTCAGATGGTTTGTCCCATGAACTAAGGAGGGCGAGGCAGAGCTGTGGGCTTAGTTTA
This sequence comes from Pteropus vampyrus, assembly GCF_000151845.1. NCBI lineage: Eukaryota > Metazoa > Chordata > Mammalia > Chiroptera > Pteropodidae > Pteropus > Pteropus vampyrus. The sequence goes on from NW_011888784.1 coordinate 4,109,490, forward strand.
GACTGGGAATAATAATAACCATCATCGACTGTGTTCTGACTACGTGCTAGTCAGTGTTCTAAGCCCTTTGCGTTAAAATGGTCCCACGTAATCCTTACAACAATCCTTAAAGTACCATTATCATCAGCCCCATTCTATAGATGAAGAAACTGAGGTTCCAAGAGTTGCGCAAGGTTCTCCAGCTGGTGAGTAGTAGTGTCAGATTTCATCACTTCTGTGCTGTCTAATCTCTATGAGCAGGGCTGAATCAAGGAGTGACTCTGCTGGGCATGTGTGTTCTCTAAAACAAGTTTGGAAGGACCGAGCTCATCTGATTGCGGAGCAATAGAAACAACGCCCGACGTCTGCGCGTGTTTGTGGGCACCGAGTGCCTCCCAGGTGTTCTTCCACCTGTGGCCCCACTGCGGCACAAAGCAGGCAGGCCTTGGCTGACTCAGGAATAGCCAGACCCTCCAACAGGTGAGGGATCTGCCAAGGACACCCACACGCAGCCTGCGGGGCAGGCTGGAATTGCACCCAAGCCCACAGCAAATGCAGACTTCCTGATGGGTCAGTCACACTTCCCACACCCAGACTGCGAAGGAGCTTTCTGTCAGGCTGTGTTGTCAGTGCTACAGTGCTAGCTAGCACAGCTCGTGACCGACAAGTGTTGGGCAGGTAGGGTTGGGGGTCTGACATGAAGTAGGATATGAGACACTATCCTGGGTTTTGGAGTCATATAGATCAGGCTTTGAGTACTGTAGTCACTTTGGCAAGTCACTTAAGCTCTCTGAACCTCAATTTCCAAAACATAAAATGGGCATTACACCTGACTCATGGGGCCAAGAAGAGGATTAATGAGAAAAGTACATCTGAAGAGCTGGCCGTATGATAATTAGGTTGAACCACGTGGGATTGCTAATATCTGATCATTTTGACCTACAAAGATGGCAATTTCACTTGTTTAATCTTCTAGATGCTCCATTCAAGGCAGCAGTGATCAGGGATCCGCAACCTTCTTCTCCCCCTGCAGCCGCAGTCAGCAGCTGACAGTGCCCTCAGCGTGTCATTAAGCAAGTGAACCGAGAGAAGATAGTCAACTAAGCCAACTGGCAGTGGGGGGTGGTCAATATTGGGGTGACTTCTTCCTGCTCAGGACACCAGCAAAATACTGAGCCCAGGCCAGAGCAGGAAGCAGCAGCCAGGGCAGGAGGGCTGGGGTACCCTGGCCTCTGGGGGAGGAGGCAAGGGCCCCCAGGCAGTGCCCGCTGAGTAGGGAGCAGCCTGTACAGTCCCGGGTTTCCTGGCGCGAGCAGCAGGCCAGAGTTGCCAGCTCAGCAGTTTTCTCCAACCAGAAGGGCCCCCCTCTCTTTCTGAAAGTAATGATTTTCTAAAAATGGATTTTCTCCCCTCCCCCAGCTGCAATTAATCTACCAAACACAAAGTGGCCGCTGGAGGAGGCCCCTGGTGAGTTCAGACCAGTGCAAGCCTTTGATTAATTCAAGGATGACTTACTGGCTTTGGGGAGTAGTGGCGAGGGTGCCTGGCCTGGGTGCAGGCCAGGCAGAGCTCACAGCAGGGCCTGTTTGGTGCCCTTCAGAGCCACAGTGGGTAAGAGAGCTGGGAGCCTCTTCCTAGGGAACCTGCATGATGAGCCTTCCTTGGGATTGAGAGCCACAGGATCTCAGAGCCCAGCTCCAAGGTCATCATGTGGACATGTGTGCCCTGGGCCAGATAAAGCTGATAAATAAACCTGGAGCCTTATTTATCTTCCTGGAGCCGCCATTTTGGTCAGAGCTGCAGGGGAGAAAGAATACGATTGTTTTAGGCCAAGACATGCACATGTACATTACTAGTAGAATGCAAACTTGATATGAATTGTTGAGAAAAACAAACAAGACATTTGAAGTATGTGTCCTTGCTCCTGGTGTTGCTTTCAGCATGGTCCTAGGCCAATGTGGGCACATTGATGGAAAAGTATGAGATGGAATCTATACCTGGGATTTACAGGTAGGACTCAGAGGCCATGGAGGTAGAAATAGAATGTGTCTCTTAGAGCTGCATTGAACCCAAAAGAAAATATGGCTAATTCGTAGATAACAATATTAGATTAGGTCTCAACAGTTCAGAGAGCCCTTTCATACACATTCTCCTAATGAGTCTGGGTGGGAGCTCTGATTATTCCCATTTTAGAAGAAGAAACTGAGGATCAGAGATCAATGACTTACTTGAGTCACCTAGCCAAGAAGTGGCAAATCCGCACTTGGCAGTTCTCCTTACGCTGATCCCTCGGCTCTTTTATCCAAAGCATGGCTTCGTCTGCTCTGTTCAATGCCCCTTTCAAACTCCTCTTCCTCCACTCAGCATTCCAGATCCTGGCAGTAATGAATGGCTTGTGGCAGAGACATTTTATTCTCAGGGAGTAGCCATGTGCGCTCAACATTTCCCAGCCTCCCTTGCAGTTTATTTGAGGCCATGTGACTAGTTCTGGCCAATGGGCTGTTAGTAGAAGCTCCACGTGACCCTTCTGGGCTAAAGCACTGGAGACCTGGTGAGTGGTGATCCAACTCTCTTTTTCTCCCTCTGCCACAGGGACCTAGAAGATCTGTTTTGAGATGACAGACACATACGATGAAAATAGCCTGGATCCTTGAATCACTGCCCCAGAAAGTCGCCAGGTCCACAGCAGACTCTGGGTGAATGCGCATTTTTTATGTGTTACCTGACTGAGATCTGGTGGTTTGCCTCTCCAGCTGAGTCCGTGGCCCGTTCTACATGCTCAGGTACTTAGCCCGATCTCTTTTGCTTTCTTCTTCTTATGGAGATCGGTCCTGTATCTCCAGCATGACTGGAGCTCCCCGAGGTCGGCTCCAGCTTTCATACTTCTATCTTTCACAGCACAAAGCCCGGCTCTGGGCTTAGGATAAGTGCCTAGTAAATACCTGATATAATTGACATGAACCCAAGTGTCACCTTCAATGGTGCCTCTTGAGGGATTGCTGGGGTGCCCTTCAAGGGCAGTCTTCCCATTCTCTCACCTCCTACAAGCTACTTGCAGCCTCTCTTCACCCTCCTCCTCAAACCACCCCTCTCCACAGCTGCAGCACAGGCCCGCGTCAACCTAGAGCCAGCCCAGACCAGTGTCCTCCAGACGTCCTCGCTCACCCAAAGAGAGAGGAAGTTCCAGAGCAGAGCTCCGGCTCCAGTGAACACATCCATTTGAATCGTCAGCTAGCATTCCTAGGACATCACTCCTCTTATCCTGCTGTATTTTTCTTCATAGCACTGTTTAACAAAATATGAATTTATTATACACACATTTAACGTTTTCTTATACATCTGTTTGTTGGTTTGGCTATTTTCTGACTCCCCTGGCAGAGACTAAGCTCTGTGACAGCAGGGACCTTGCTCTGGTCACTGCCATATCTCCAGGATCTAGAACATTCCCCAGCACATAGTAGACACTTAACAAATATTCCTTGGATGAATCAATGTTGAATGATGACAACTTTCCAACTGAAACACATGCATTTGAGTTCCAAGTGAATTCAGTCCCTTCCCCCCAAAAGCGAGTTTGTACTTTATAATATTTGTGAAAAGAAAGAATGCATGATATTTTCTTCCCAGAAGGTAAAACTCTGCCTCTTGGAGTGAAGGTAACAGAGAAAGCTGCCACCACAATCATAATAATAGTACATAACAATAACCACAGCCTGTGTTTCCTGAAGGCTAAGTGTAAGCCAGGGACTCTCTGCGAGGCATTTGGTGCTGTCCCTAAGGTTTGGGTCGCGATTATCCCATTTTGCAGGTAAGGAAGAGGAGGCCCAGAAAGGGTAGCAGAGCAGGAGCCTTGTCTGCTTAACTCCAAAGCCCCTGCTCTGAGCCCGGAGCCCCCATGCGGAGGCCGCAGCTTCAAAAGAGCAATTTTCCTGGATTCTTTCTCCAAGGTTAAGATATAGCCTGAGGCCCAGGTCCCACAGAGGCAAGGGTATCTCTGCCGGGAGGTGGCTCTGTGGCCAGTCTGTCCTGTCCCATCAGGGTCTGGAATCTTTGCTGCATCTGTGCCTTGTGTCATCAGCACCAGATCTTCTAATGACACACTGCAGCCAGGGAAATTACAGTGCTCGGGAGACTTGTCCTAGAGGCTCTGCCTGGGTAATTCCAGAGCAGGAGAGAATGCTGTGAATAACAAGAAAGGGTCAGGCTGCCAGCCTTACGTAATGGAATGGTGTGGGGCAGGAATAAGGCATGAGAGACAGAGGATTTTAGTTTATTTATGTAGCTATTTTCAAATAAAAAAAAAAAAAAAACCCCGAAAAATACAAAATTAAAAGTAAAAATCATCCTTAATCTCATCATTTAAAATTATGCTTTCCAATGCCACTCCCCACAGAGGTGACCACTGGAGGCTTTGATAGACCCCCTTTCTGAACTTGGCCTTGCTTCTACATAAGCACATATGTACTTTTCGTGAATGGAGTCATGCTGTACATACTGGCCTGAGACTTGCTTGTCACTTAATGATACATCACAAACATTTCTGTAGATCATTCATTTTTATGTTGTCTTGTATTGGACCTGAATTTAAAAGATGCTAGTATTCATTTAAAAGATGTATCACATGGTACTGAACAGAGCGAAGATGTGGAGCAGCTGGAACTCGCTGGTGAGGATGGTGGTGTGTAAATGGGCTTAACCAGTTTTAGAAAACTGTTTGATAGTATCTACTAAAGCTAAAGATAATAATATCTGTATCAGAAATCCATACCTATATTTACCAAAAGACATGTTCCGATATATTCACAACAGCACTATTCGAATAGCCCCAAACTGGAAACAGCTTGAATGTCCATCAAAAGTAAAACGTTTGTTTTTTTTTTTAACTGCAGTTTATACAGTAGATGTCATGGGAATGACGGAACTACAACTATTGAGCTGTATGCTTTCGATTTGTGCACTTTTCTGTACACATGCTATACTGCAGTTAGAATCGATTTCTAACAAGGGGATCAGCGGCATGCAATCCCTTCCAAAATATCAGTCTTGTTTCCCCCAGGTTTACCCCTTTCTTTCTATCTTCTGTGACCCAAGGAACATACACAGCAGCTCATGTGGGCTGTGCCTCTATTTACCATGTGGGACAGAGAGGGAAGGCGAGTTGGACATTCTGGTTTTGGGATCCCCGAGGCCTGGTGGCCAGGCTCGGGTGACGACTCAGGCTGCACGTTCCCCCAGGCTTACTCGGGTGGTCAGTGGGCAGCAGGGGAGAAGGAAGAACAGGGAGAGCAGCAGCAGGAGGAAATGGAAACCCCTTTCGCTGGTCTCATGACTGCTGAGGGGACCAATGAAGAGCCCGTGGGTGGGCAGCACCCAAGGGGTGGAATTGCACAATACAACAACAGCAAATCCGACTACTGTTAGCGTTAATAGTAGCTAGTATTTCTTGAGCACTTATAAAGTGCCTCTTCCTCTTCCTTCTCCTCCCCTTCCTCTCCTCCTTCTGAGCTTGCCTGGGGACTACATAGCAGAAGGAAACCTACGGGACCCACTGGCAGCCTCAGCAGCTGCTCTGTTGTCTTGAGCAATTCCACTCTGGCCCCAACTTGCAGAGTCTGCTCAGCAAAACCAAAGCCCTGCAGGTAACAAGACCTTCCCCGGTCAGAAGGTTGTTTAGGGGCCTTCCGCTGTTAGCAGAGTTTGCCCCTCCAGGCTTCCTTCCCTGCCACACGCAGTTTACCGTTCATGCCTCAGACCACACGGAGGACCCTCTGCAGGGAGTGTCCAGCCTGTTGCTTTCCCAGTGACTTTTGGTGCCCGTCACATAAGCCCAGCACCTCAAATCCATCTGCCTGGAAGCCAAGTAAATCCCCTTCTTCCCCTTCCCCTCCGTGCCTTCCCATGTGGTTTTCTCTCACCCTCAACTGGAAGTTTCTGGGTGTCAGATTGTTTTCGTTCCCTCTGATTGTTTTCGTGGCCTCTGGCTCGAGCATTTCGGAGGCCTTCTGGTCATTCTCTCTGCACGTCCTTGTTCCTCTGCTGACCCACACTCCTGGCGTGATGGAGGGTGTTTGGGAAAACCCGGCTCTGAGTTCTTTCGTTTGTAAAAGCCACGCACTCTCCCATCTCCACCCCTTCGCACAGGCCTCTTGGCCTAGAACGCGTTCCCTCTGCCCCCAGCCGATGAAATCCATCTCTTCTTTCAATGTCCAGCTCAATTAACTACTTCCGGTTTCTCCCGTTGGCATGAATCATGTTCTGCAGCACTTTTATGATACTTTCTAACAATCCCTGTCCTTTTCTGCCTTGGGAAAGCAGACAGAGGAGTCACGTAACCCAGGCCAGGTCCTAGTGCCATGCCCTGTGCTAAGAATTTTACTTGCATAATACAATTACATGCTGAACCCCAAACCCTTCTGTGCATGTTCACTTTTGATAGTCTGGACAGGAATGGAGATCAACAAGGACTTAGAGGTGAGAGAATGCAATCAGTGTTGATTTGCCTATATGTCATCTGGGCTCTCTACCTGGCTTGGGGAATTCTCATTATTTGAGTCTATTGGTTGGCTAAAGAGTAAGATACCCATTTTCATAGCTTCCCTTGTGGCCAAGTATAGCCATGTGACCTGGGATTGGCCACTGATGGCCTTGCTCTGGCCTGTGGAGTCAGGATCTGGGAACAGAGAAGCAGAGATGCAGGAGAATCATTCCGGGAGTGGGCTGTGGCCACATCCCTTTTCTGGGGAACAGCAAGATCCAGTGTTTGGTGTCCAGTGCTGATGTCAGTGGGGAGAGAAGAGTCATCTGGTGCTCTGTGGGGGCCTGCGGGTTCTCAAGAGGCCAGCTCTATGGCTTTGGCAGTCACCCTGCTACGGAGAAGTTCTCTGCCCTGCTGTTGAGTCTGTGACTTACCCAGGATCCTGTCAGGTCTTTTGTGTGTGTGTGCTTAACTCAGCCAGAATAATTTTCTGTGGTTTGCAGCCACGAAGACTGACCATGGACAGAGGTCGGGAAGGGTGTAGGGGAGCGTTGGGTACAAAGCTGTCCCACTAGGACAGAAGGGCTGGGAGTCTCAGGCCCTTCGGATGGTGATGGTGGCCATGCTATCGCCCCCACCCAGATGGTTACTCAGGTCCCATGCAGTCAGAGGCCACCCAGCAGAAGCAGAGTTGTAAACTTGCAGAAGCCCTCGGGATGCTCCCGGAGGACCCAGCCTTGAAATAGAAATGTCCTAGGCAGAGTTCCTCCATCACGAGAACATGCAGTTGTAAAGCCAGGGCTCTCTTTTGGAGCAGCAGGGGTCTGGGCCCCTGGTCAGGAGGATGGGTTTTACTGTGCTGTTATCAAGTCATTCATTGTGTGGCTTGGGAAAGTCACTCCTTTTCTCTGGGTTGAGGACAGATAAACTGGAAGGCTTCTTCTACTAGTAGTGCTTCCAATATGAGCACCCAGAGCCTCTGGGGCTTCGTCTCACCACCTGCCCCCTTGTTCACCCCCTGAACTTCCATGAACTCCCCAAGAGCAGGTCCTTGCACATAATAGGTGCTTGGAAGTGTGGTTGACAGCGCTGGGGAATGGCTGGCTCTGTCAGGGGGTGTGGGTGGGTGGCTGGTATCTGGAGACATGCTTGAGGATCTTTTCCTGGGGACTCAGATCTGCCTTTCCTTGGTCTCTATACAGTAGAAGCGGGAGAAGGAGGAGGGACAGCAGGCTCAGCAGTGGCCCTGAGGTACACAGCAGGCACTTTCTGGGAAGCTGCCCCCAGAACCTAGCCCCATGCAGGCTGAGGAGGCCCTGTCTCCAGCCTTTTTCCCTTGAACTGGAGCCAGGCGGTCCTCATGCATTACTCACTGGCGGGGCGGCCCTGGCCCAGGGCCAAGGCAAACAGGCCTCCAGCCTGCCTGGGGGCTGGTTTGCCCAGGCTTGAGAGGGGAGGGAGGTGCCCACGCCTGGTCCTTGCTGCGGCCAGCCTGCCTGCGTCCCTCTGCCAGCCTGGCCCCAGCATGGTTGAGGGGTCAGGCTTTTGCCCAGCCTCCACCAGGGTTGAGCCTAGCAGTCCCTGTGGAGCTGGTTCTGCTGAGGGCCTTCTTCCCACTAGTGCCTAGGTCCTCCCTCTCTGCCAAGGGGAAAGCCACAACTTTGATCTATGCAGCCAATGCACAGGCTTCACCCTCTGCCTGCCACTGACCAGCCCCTGGAGCAGCATAGAGGAGGGAACCAAGGCTGCCAGATCTGCATCTCAGTGTGGGACCATCTACAGAAAATGACTGATGATGATATATTGTGTTCATCAAATATCGTGCATTAAAAAGAGGGTAAGAAAGGGGTGGACTAGGAAGACTTCCTGGAGGAAGCAGGACCTGGCAAGGCCTTGAAGGATGGAGAAAGTTTGTATAGCCTTGATGGAGGGTTGTGCAATGATTATGGGTCTCAGAATGTGGTAGGTCCAAAGATTGGGATGGGAGTAGGAGGAGAAAGGTAGCTAGGTAAAGAGGATGAGGCCCAGTACTACTGGTCCTGGGCAGGTCCAGTCAGCCTTTGTCTAGAACTCACCTCTCTATCCATCCATCCATCCATCCGTCCGTCTGTCCGTCCGTCCGTCCGTCCGTCCGTCCGTCCATCCATCCAGGCAGCCAGCCAGCCAGCCAGCCAGCCAGCCAGCCATTCATTCATCCATTCAAACTGCAAATACCTATTGAGTACCCACTATGAGCCAAGACCCGAATTGGATATTTTCATTGACTCTTATACATACAGGCCTGGCTAATAGTATGTAGGCTCAATAAATATTTGTTTAAATAGAGAAGTGGCAATCAGAAAAGCCTTGTCCCTGCCCTGAAGGAGCTTATCTTCTTGTGGAACAAAAAAATATAAAATTACAAGTGCTATAAAGGAAGAAACCAGGGTGCCAGGAGGAAAAGGGAGAGGGGGCAGACTATGGGCTTTTAGACCGCTGGGCGACCCTGGGCAAGTCCCTTGATGTTTCCATGCCTCCGTTTCGGCACCTTAGAACGGGGATAATGACAGTGCCTACTTTATAGAGTTGTTCATTAATTTTTTTTCAATTATCAAACTCAGAAAGTTTTAATATTCACATAATTTTCTAATTCGCAGTCTATATTTAGTTTCAGTTTTCTCGATAATACCTTTTTCTTAACAGTTTTATTGAGATGTAGTTCATACCATACAATTCACTCATTTAAAGTGTACAACTTATTGTTTTTTAGTATAATAACAGACATGTGTAACCATCACCTGTGTCAATTTGAGAATATTCTCATCACTTTAAAAAGAAATCTGGTGTGCTTTAGCTATCACTCACTGCCCCAGCATCAGCCCTAGGGAACCAGTAATCTATAGATATCCTTGTTCTAGATATTTCATATAAATGGAATCACATAGTACAGTCTTTTGTGACTGACTTCTTTCACATAACTGTATTTTCAAGGTTTATCCATGTTGATGTACCGACACTTTTTTAAGATCAATTTTAGGTTCACAGCAAAACTGATAAGAAAGAACAGAGTTCCCACATACTCTTTCCTTTCAACTTTGGCTTTCCCCACCATCCCACACACCCCATACCAGTGTGGTATACAGTGTGATACCAATCAGTGAACCAACACTGACCTATCAGTATCAACCAAAGTCCATAGCTGACTAATTAAGGTTCGCTAATTTTGGCTGAAAAATGTTCCATTGTATGGATATACCATATTTTGTTTATCCATTTACCAGTTGATGGGTATTTGGGTTGTTTTCACCTTTTGCCTTTTATGAAAAATGCTGCTATAAACATTCATGTACAAGTTTCTGTATGACCATATGTTTTATTTCTTTTTGGTATATACCCATGTGTGAAATTGCTGGGTCGTATGGTAACTCTATATGTTTAATATTTTGAAGAGTTGCCAGACTATTTTCCGAAGTGATTGCACCATTTTATGCTCTCACCAGGAATGTTCTTGTTATACTTTAATATATTACCACATTCATCCTTTTTTGTCCTTTTATTATTGAATTGTAAGAGTTCTTAACATATGATGGATGGATGTCCCTTATCAGATACACGATTTGCAAATATTTTCTCCGATTCTATGGATTGTCTTTTCACTTTCTTGATAGTGTCCTTTTATGAACAAAAGTTTTTAATTCTGTCAAAGTTTAATGTATCTATTTTTTTTTTCTTTTATTGCTCATGCTTTTTGGTGTCATATAAGTATCATTTGTCAAATCCAAGGTCATGAAGGTTTACCCCTATGTTTCTTCTAAGAGTTTTATAGTTTTAACTCTTACATTTAGGTCTTTGATCCATTTTGAATTGATTTTTATATATGGTATGAGATAAGAGTTTGTCTTTATTTTTGTGTGTGTGGAAATCCAGTTGTGCCAGCACCATCTGTTGGAAAAATTATTATTTCCCCAGTGGATGGTCTCCGCACCCTTGTTGAAAATCAGTTGACTATAGATGTATGAGTTTATTTCTATTCCATTGATCTATATGTTTATCCTTGTGCCAGTAAAGGTAAACAACTATCTTGATTACAGTTGTTTTGCAGTAAGTTTTGAAATCGGGAAGTGTGAGTCTTCCTATTTTGCCTTTTTTTTTTTTTTTTTCCAGGACATTTTGGTTATTCTGGGTCTCTTGAAATCCCATCTGAATTTTAGAATCCGCTTCCAAAGAAGTCAGCTGGGCTTTCAGTAGGGATTGCACTGAATCTGTAGATTAGTTTGGATAGTCTTGCCATCTTAACGTTGTTAAGTCTCATGATCTATGAACATGAAATGTTTTCCCAATTATCTAGATCCTTAATTTCTTTCAAAGTTTTATTGTTTTCAGGGTATAAGTGTCGCTCTTCTTTTGTTAGATTTATTTTTAAGCATTTCGTTTTTTTGATGCGATCGTAAATGGAATTGTTTTCTTAATTTCATTTTTGAATTGCACACCGATTTTCAAACAAATGCTTATTGTGCTCAGCACCATGAGAGGTGCTAAGGATATAGCAATGAGCACGTTATGAGGATGAATGAGATAATATATTAAAGTATAACAAGGTACTTTTTATTATTGCTTTTCCCGTCTCTCCCCTTTTCTTTAAGTATGTCATAAGAGGGCCTCTTGCAGAGGTAGAAGGGAGCTATTTAACTTCAGGAAGAGAAGACTTGTGAGTTGGTGATGGATCTTGAAAGAGCTGGAAGACCTGATCATTTGCAGTGGAAGCAGATCTGCTCCCTGGGTGGCTGTGAGGCCAGAGCAAGACTCCAGGGAGTCCGAGGGAGATGTTCCTGGAAAATGGCAAAATGGCATCCTTAGGAGGCTTGGAAGGGGCCAAGCTAGGGCCCACTGGAGGCCTGTCTGCCCGAAAGGGGTTCCAGTATGGAGTAGCCTTGCTTCTGCCCCTGGGCTGGGCTTCCTCCTCCATGAGTTTTCATCTTTCATCTTGTGGCTTCTCATTTTCACATATCCTGGAGGATCTCTCCTTCTTTTGGCCCGTATCTCTTTTTGCCTCCTTTCCTTCCCTTTCCCGCCATGCCTCTCTAACGGACAGGGGTTGGGCAGCAGGTTTTCTTGAGGACTCTGGGATTGTGCAAGGCCTTGCTCATCAAATTAAGCGGGGAGAGGGAATGGTGTCTCTATCCTTGCTACCTCCCCGCAAAAGCAATGGGCCAGCAACTGGCTTTTTCTAGATCTGGTCCCAGCCTGGATCCCTCACCCTGGCCAATTGTCTCGCAAGCGGGAGAGTGGCTGGAGGCCTGGCCAAGCAGGGGCCAGTGCCAGTCCTGGCATCTCCCTGCTGCTGCAGAAGGCCTCTTCCTTCTGCATGCTGTCCAGAAGGGCCCTACAGGTTCCTCATTTCAACCACCGCTTCCTCTTCGGCCCAGACTCCGTGGCGCCTGGAGGTGGCCTGATGGCTCCTAGCTTCACATCTGTCTACCAGTCATCCTTGTCTTTGTCTATACCAGAACCTCTACCCCCCACTTCTTCATGTCATAGGCCAAGCCACAGAAGGGTGAGTAAGACCTAACTGTGGGTATAGGGCCCTGGGCCTGCTGAAGTGGGGATGCAGGCAGAGGTGTGGCCTCTGCCCCGGCACCTTTCTGCCCTCTATACAGGTCCCTGCATATGAGATGGGCAAGCATCGTGCATGTGGCTGTGACCTCGTTCAGAGAAGGGAAGTCACCATAGGCAGCAGGGCTGGGGCAGACTTGGTGCAGGACGTCCCAAATTCTCAAGGGTGGTAGATGTGGCTAAACACTCTGGGACCCTCAGCTGGGCCCTGGTGGACCATTCCTCCCTCTGACCGAGAGATGACTTCAGTGCTGTGGGTAGGCAGACAGAGCTGCCGGCGAGGAAGAGGATCCTGGCCCTAGGGCTAAGTGAGATGCCACAAAGTGAAGCCAAAAGCATGGACTGTGTGGCCCCAGACTGCCTGGGTCAAAACCGCCTGCTGACTAGCTGTGTTATTTTGAGAAAGTTACTTAACTTCACTGGGTCTCAATTTTCTTTGTGGTAAAATAGACGATCATTGGCAGTATCTTAGACTCCAAGGCTTCTCAGCCTCAACACTATTGATGTTGGGAGCCAACGATTCTTTGTTGTGAGGGGCTGTCCCACGTGCACTATAATCCCTATACTCATTAGACCCCAGTAGCACCCTCTGCCCTCAGTTGTGACAACCAAAAATATATTCAGACATTGCCGAATGTCCCTTGGGGGCCAAATCAACACTGATTGAGAAGCACTGGTTTCAAGGGTTATATAGGACTGAAATGACTTAATATATGCAATGCACTTGGAACGGGGCTTGGTCCAGAGGAAGCACGCAGTAATTCTTGTTTGCTGTTGTTACTGCAAGCAGGCGACAGAGGCAAAAACAAAGTACAAAACAAAAAACAGAAGTCAATTGCTTTGAACTTTGAGTGTTAGAAGAACACATCTAACACTCTCATTGATTGGAGAATAGGGTTTGGGATGAAGAGGGGGAGTATTTTAAAAAATACTGTGTATTTAAAACAACATTCTATCATTGGCTTGACCAAATTTTTCTGTTGGATCTGATAACCAGAATGTGCCTCTGAAGTCCCCATGAGTGCTCTGGAGTGTGCTTTAAATTTCTTCTCAAGAGTTCAGAAGACAGAACAATCAGCCAAGGCCAGGTCCAACTGACCAGACACTTGTTCACTCATTCATTTGTTCATCAGGAAATGGTCTTTGAGTGCCCTGTGTGCCAGACACTGGGCTCGGTGCATCAGAAGGAGTGTGAGCGGTGCTTTAAAAGCTTCAGAAAGATAGAGAGGAAGAGGAAGATG
>NW_011888784.1:4122826-4134542 GCF_000151845.1 Pteropus vampyrus
AGAAGAACACATCTAACACTCTCATTGATTGGAGAATAGGGTTTGGGATGAAGAGGGGGAGTATTTTAAAAAATACTGTGTATTTAAAACAACATTCTATCATTGGCTTGACCAAATTTTTCTGTTGGATCTGATAACCAGAATGTGCCTCTGAAGTCCCCATGAGTGCTCTGGAGTGTGCTTTAAATTTCTTCTCAAGAGTTCAGAAGACAGAACAATCAGCCAAGGCCAGGTCCAACTGACCAGACACTTGTTCACTCATTCATTTGTTCATCAGGAAATGGTCTTTGAGTGCCCTGTGTGCCAGACACTGGGCTCGGTGCATCAGAAGGAGTGTGAGCGGTGCTTTAAAAGCTTCAGAAAGATAGAGAGGAAGAGGAAGATGGCATCGACCATAAACAGGGTGATGGTGGTGGTGGTGGTGGGCACTGATCAGGCAAAGGCTTTGGGAAGGTAAACTTCTGGGAAATGTGGTGTAGGGTGTACTGGGGTCAGCTTGGGAGAGCACGAGTTAGGAGACAAAGTAGCTCTTTATTCTGGAGTTCATGAAGAGCTTGAGCACAGGTCTGAGACACCTCAGGTCTGCTCCCAGGAAAGAAGGGGCTTGGTTATGGCCTGACCCGAAAGGTGTCCCCAGTCAGAGGTTTTGGGGTGTGCCCCTCAGACAGGGCTTGGGCTCTTATTTCTGTCCGCCAGCCCCAGGGGAGGGCCTGGAACAGAGGCTCCATGGAGCTGCCCTGGCTGGACCCTGGCTTGACTTATTCCTTGCCTCTGAGTGATGTTCCACCTCAGTCTTCCTAGCTGAGGAATGGGACTGTCCACTTGCCTCCTAGGGGCCCCCCTCCACGGGAACATAATTAGATGTTGGCTCCAATTGCTTTGAACTTAATAGCAATCAGACAGCTCAGCAAGAGGAACAGCATGGAGGCCCTTCTGCTGGTGGAGCAGACACCAGGCCTGACCTTCAGGTGTGCAAGGTAACTAGGAACCCCAAGGGAAAGCCCACACGGGGAAGGGGCAGGGCTGGGTGGCAGGAGGCCAAGCCCGGGCGAGCACCGACTCTGGCCTCCGTTTCAGCTCCTCACCTCCTCTGGTGCTCTTTGCTCTTGCCTGGGGACCAGGCGCAGCCGCCTGGGCAGGACCACACCCCCAGGGTTGTTAAAACACCTGGGCCAGGCGTGGCCCTGGAGAATGAGCTCACCAAGTCACTGTCCTATGAGGAGCCAGGTTCAGGTGACGCAAACATGGCTGGTCTGCACGGAAGCTCAGGTGCAGAGCCAGGCACAGAGATGTTGGCCTGAGACCGGCCCAAGGCTGTCCCGCTTTTGGGATCCCAGCCTATGGAGCCACACTGTCATCCCCACGGCCACAGTATCTCTTCTGCTCCAAAGGGAATTTGGAAAATGTGAACCAGGTTTCTGAACCCTGCCTGCCTCTTGGCCCCCGGGGCACGAGCTGCCACGGAGAGCGTGAGAGTCTGGTGGAGGCCTGTGTGAGGCCCAGTATGAGGCCCAAGCAGAGGGCCAGGATTCAGTCTGGTCCACAGGAACATCTGGGGCTCCATCACCCACCGCGGAGGTACCTGAGCAAGTCCTCTTCCTTCTTGAGCCTGTTTCCACTGGGGCCAGTGGGAGTCACGAGGCTTGCCCTCCCTCCCTTCAGGGTGATTGTGAGGATCAAATGAGATCACAAAGATAAAAGAGAATAGAAAAGAAGAAAGCTTGGAACACACATAAATGGTTGTTATTGTCACTGTTGTTATTATTAGCTCCTCGCCAACCCCACGCAGAACAGAGCCATCCACAGAGCCATCTGGGCAGGTTCTCAGCCTTCCCTGGGAGCCCCATGGGGTGTAGGGCTGGCCTGGGTACTGCCAGGGCCCCTGCCACACCCCGAAGCTCTCTTCAGGGGCAACTTGGTGGCCCAGAACCTCCTCTGTCCCTCGCAGTCTTCCAGCACAGCCCCCCTCCCGGTGGGGGTCGGTCCAGCCTCCTTGTGGGGGGTGGGTCCCTCTGGGCACTGCTAATGTTACATGGGAACACACACACTCCCAAATGTACTCACATACTCACATGCGGACACATCAAACACACAACCCAGCACCTGTAAGCACTTACTCAGACCTTGACTGGCACAGGCACCTCTTTTACACACACACACACACACACACACACACACACACACACACACACACCCTTTCCATCCGGAGGCCCGTGGGTCTGGCAAGGGTATTATTACCTGGGTAACTCGTTACGATTGTCTTCAGGAAAGTCTCAGCTTGGCAGAAAACATCAAACAGCGGCCAGCAGCCTCAGATAGCAGAGGCGACAGGCCCTTTGGGGCCCTTTCCAGTGCAGACCTGCCTCCTCGTTTGCAAAAATGACTTATTATTAATCTGTGATTGAAACTGTAATTATGCCATCACCATGTCAACAAGCTGGAACATGGCGAGGACTGGCAGTGCCGTCTGGAAATGTGCTCCTTCCCACCCTCCGCCATGACCATGCTGGCAACTTCCCTGTACCACGGATGGGGCCATGCACACACCCGCCAAACTCCAGGCCCACCTCTTTACAGGGCACCTGGCACTGTGTGTGTGTGTGTGTGTGTGTGTGTGTGTGTGTGTGTGTGTACGCGCGCGCGCGCATGTGCAAGCATCTCTCACTTGTAAGGCTCTGAGAGCTGAGGTGTGGTCCAGGTGTGCTCTTGAGGTGGGAGCAGCCCCGAGAGAGTCCCAGGGAGCTCCAGGGCCCCAGTCTGCAGGTCCAGCGGGGGGACTGGTCTATCAGAGCGTGCTTCAGAGAGTTAGGGCTGACAGGCATGTCACAGGCTGGGCCTTTCTCAGTGTGTCGGCCTGGTGGGCCTGTCCTCAGTGCACTTCTCAGACACAGTGCCAGGTCCTTCTAGCCCTGTTCCTGTCCCCGGTGGGCCCCGAGGCACAGCTGGGCAAAGGCCCTATCTCAGCTGTGCTCATCTACTAATGACCAACTTTCATTGACCACTTACTATGTACCAGATGTGGTGCGAAATACTTGTTCAACATCTCATCTAATCTTCTGAAACCACCTAAACCCCAAATGCAGTAAATGTAAGTATTAACTTCGCAGATGAGGGAAATGTGGCCCAGTGGAGCCTGGTGGTTCCAAGGTCCTGCAGAGCTGGGGGTTTAAAGCCAGGTGCTCTGCCCACCCTCTCCCCTCCCCCAAACTCCTCTGATACAGTCCACACCCTCCCCATGAGACCCTGCTTATGTTCCTCTGCCTGCCCGCCTGCAGCCTAGGATCTAGTAGGTGCTCAGGAAATCATTCATGAATGAAAGAATGAGGTGAAAGTCCAAAGTTCAGGACTGGCTGTTCAGAACTGGCCTGAGAGGTATGACACTTCCAGAATCTGTGGAGACCTGCCCTGGTCTCTGCCTTGGTTGGCCCTGGGGGCACTCCACCTTCAGGCACATCAGCCGAGCCTTCTGGGTCTGGGAGGGGTCCTTTTTTTGTCACATGTGGGCCCCAGTTTGGGCAACTAAAGAAATGGCAACCCCAACTGGCCCAGAGAGAAAGGCCTGTGTGTGTATATGTTTCTGTGACTGCACGGGTAAGCCTGTGGGTATGAATTCAAGAGACAGCAGAGAGGGAAGGTCACAGAGCTAGCTGGCAGTCAAGCTGAGATGAGATCCCAGGGCTTCTAACTTCCACCCAGAATCTTCCATGCAGCGGCCTGGGAGGATCACAGACCCTGTGGCCACATACAGCCACCTCTCACTACCCTTCAGGATCACAGTAAGGAGCCATGGGTAAAAGGATTATAGTCGAGACAAAAGGCAGGGCGCTACAGAGGAAAGAGCAAAGGCTTTGGAGTGAGATGGGACCTGGGTTCAAATCCTGACTCAACCACATTCCGATTGAGTGCTCTTGGGTAGGATAAAATTTCTGAGCCTGTCTCTTCCTCTGCAAAATGGGTCTAGTCAGGCCTGCCTCACAGGGTTCAGGTGGGATAAATTGAAATAGCGAAATATGAACTGCTGAGAAGGATCCCACCGCCACAGTGCCTCCCGTGCGGGTGGGCGCACTGGCACCGTGACGCTACTCTGTGCCTCCCACGCAGACGCGGAGCTCCTGCAGCACAAGCCGGACCCTCCGCTGCAAGCTGGTTTTAGCTCTAGAAACCCAGTACTTGGGCGCTGTGATACCCGCTCCCCCAGAAAGCCACAGTTCCCCACAAATACCTGTCACCGTCACCTGCCAGGCCTGCACCTCCTCCCCACCCCCCCCGCCATTCCTTGGGGTTTTGTTACTTCGACTTAAGGCTTAATGCAATCCCTTCTATCATGGCCTAGGCAGTGTGCAAAAACTGTTTAGATGTAAATGTACCCATGCCTTCATTTACTCATTCATTCGTTCCTCAGGCACTGAGACAGACACTGGAGAAACTGAAATGAGCTGCTGGGGTATCGGAGAGCAGGAGCTGACGGAAGGGTGAAGTGGGGGAGGCCCACGCCTAAGGGAAAGCAAGCGGCTGGGAAAGAGGGCGAGGGGGCGGGAGGGGCTGCAGGAAAACAGCTTCCGCTGTGCTCTCCTGAGCCTCTGTTAACGCTGCTGAATAGAGCGCTCTTGCCATTTTTTAATTTTATAACAGGAAGAACCACGGAGGGTCCAGGAGTGAAACCGCTGTGGCTATTTGAGGTTCACATTTCCCAGGTGGGGTGGGGTGGAGTGGGGTGGGCATGGCCCTGGAGGTCTTGGAAACAGGCAGCGGTGCCTACATTTGGCAGGCAGGACGTTGCGAGCGGAAGTCCAGTCTGCAGCGCGTCTGGGACCCGGCGCAGGAGGGCGCGGAGCCCAGGTGAGCGAGAGTGCGAAGCCCGCACGTGGGTGAGGGTGCCCCCCCCCCCCATCCTGACGACAGGTAGCTGGAGGGCGAGAGCCGGGAGGCGGGGAAGATAGATAGGCCAGCCCGGCTCTCCTGGGAACCGACGCAGGGACATGTCTGGTCTGTGTGCTGACCTGGGGAGCCCAGGGGTCAGCTGGCCGGGCCCCTCCCGCGGTAGGCCCAGCCCCGCTGGGGGAGGGAGCGGCGGGCCTGGCCGTTCTCAGGACCGAGGCTGCGGGAGAGCTTTCAGTCCCCACTCCTGCTCCCGCTCCTCTGGCAGCAGCGACTCCGCCTGCGGTGCACAGGGACCTAGGACTCGCATTGGAGTTTGGAATGTAGGCACCTCCAGGGCCTCAGAAAGCCAGCTCGCACCCCGCCTCCCTTTACTGGAGGAGAAACAACCCCCAGCCTCCATCAGGCATCCCGTCCAGTCCCCAGCTTCTGTTTACAGGGGCAGGGACCTTATAGACGTGGCCCTGGTGCCCTAGAGAGGGGAAATGACTTGCTCAAGGTCGCACAGCCAGGGAGAGGTAGAAAGGAACACTAACTTTTCTCAAAAATAGACTTCCGTTTCCATAGAAGGTGCACTGGTTGCCGGCAGAGGCCGGGAGCGAGATCAACCCATTTACACATGGCCAGGGGCCCAGGTTAGGGGAAGAGTGAAGGGTCTGCATGAGCAGGATCCCGGCGGTCCTTGGGCCTGTCACAGAGGCCCTCCTTGTGTGAACAGCAGGCCAGGGTTGGTGTGAGCGTGTGTGGACCTCACAACATGGCAAACCCTGTACGTGTCCTTTCAGCGTCCCCGAATGCAGCTCAGATGCTCTGCTGTGTTCCTGGCCCTGATTTGGTACCAGGCAGGATTTCAGGAAGGACAACTACCCTCCCACCCTGCTGCCCTGGGCTGATCTCAGAGCCAGGCACTCAGCTGGGGCCGGACAGGCTGTGGGGAAGACAAAACACCTCTGACTGCAGGATCAGATGCTGCCTCCTCTCTGCCAGCCTCACCACGCTCCTATAGCTAGGTGCCTCCAATGCTTTATAGGTGAGGAAACAGACCCAGGGAAAACAAGTCACCATCCAAGGTCGCAGGGATGAAGGGGGAGCCTGCCTCTCTGTGAAGGGCATCTCCCAGCAAGCAGTGGGGCGGCAGAAGGGCACTCGTGTCAATCTGCTTGTTACTCTGTGACTTTGAATAAAACGTCTCCCTTCTCTGGGCCTCGGTTTTGTTGTCTGTACTTTGGGGACAACTGTATTGTCCCTGTCTTCCAGGAGTGCCATGGGCTTCCGTGCTGTCCCTGCAGCTCAGGCTGCGGCTTCTCCAGGGGGAGGGGTGAGGGGTGAGGGGGGAGGGAGGGCTCCCCAGAGTCCCTCCTGTTGCAGGAGCATTGTGCATGGACCCTGGCCCTATTCCCACAAAGCAGGAAGGCAGCAGTGGGGGTTCTCGGCTCCTCTTGTGTCAGCCCCTTCCTCCCCTTCAGGTGGGGCAGACATTTCAGAGCATCTTTCCCAGATTCCTTGCCCTTGGGGTGGGCAGGTTGAGTCCCTGAGGCTGACGCCCCCTGTCTAGTGGTGCTGCTTGCTAGGCGAGGTACTCAGGCCTCAGAGAGCCATTCAGTGCTGCTCGCCTGCTCTGTGTCAACGTGCATGCAAAGAGCAGCCTGACACTTACGCAGGCTCAGGAGGCAGAGCAGACAGGCGATAAGCTTAATTAATAGAATCAGAACACATAAATAGTCTCTCCCTGCCCCCACTGCAGCCGGCTGTGCCGAGGGCTGGCTTGGCATTCTGGGGAATTGCTCATCAATCCAGGGACTTCATGCTCAGCCCGTGCTGACGGAGGCTGAGGGCAAGATAGGCCTCTCTGGAGCTCAATACTGAGCAGAGATGAGATGTGTAAACCATTTAAGTGTCTTTCTGGGCTGTAGGATTCTAAGAGGCAATAGGATTCCGAGGAGGGGAAGGACTGCATGGTTGAGTACCAGGAAGGCTTTGCAGAAGAGGCGGTTGCCAGTCTCAGGGATGCTCTGACAGGAAGTGGCTAGGATGGGTAGAAAGGAAGGAGGGGAGGAAATGGGAGAATGAAAGGTCTGTGTGTCAGTTGCCAGCAGGGGACCCCGGGAGGCTGGTTTCTTTCCCTAGTTGAGAACCCGTGTCGGCCTCAGGGATAAGGGCTACCCAAGCGCTCATGTACTAGGCCCCGGCTCGTTGCTCCGCCAATAGTAACAGACTCCCCACTACTTTCCCGAGGTGAGTGTTTTATAGCTAAGGAAATGCAGGTGCAGAGAGGCTGATCCATGTGCCCGGGTCCCCACGGGAGTAAGAAGGATGATGGGGTTGGATTAGTCCTGGGAACAAGAACGGGACTGACCCGAGGCCTTGGGGGCTGCGCACTGGACTCATCATTGTGTGACCTCCAGGCTGCTCCCAGCCTGGCAGGGACACTGAGGCAGGCCCACTGCTGGGAGGCACGTGACTCCCAGTGGCCGACTTTGGCTCTGGGAACCCAATGGCGTTGCCGACCTTCCTTAGGCTCCACAGTGGTGTAGGATGCCTCCACCCAGCGTTTCCTTCCTGCTTTTCACTCAGGGCCTGTGACTCGAGCACCCTGCTCTGTGGGCTCTCCCACACTGTCTTCTGTTATGCACAGTCCTGCTGTGGGAGGGGCGGTCCCAGGACCCTGCCTCACACAGCTGGGAAGGTGGGGGCCTAGCCCTCTTGATTTCTCTTCAGTCACCATGAGACAAGCCTGGCCACCCCGTTAGGAGTAGCACGGTCTACCCATTTTACAGATGAGGCCTCGGGAGGAACAGCGGGTTGTCGTCACACAGTTGCGCAGCTAGTGAGACTTTGTGGGAGTGTCCTCTCCTTTCTCCCTCACCTCCCCCTGCCCTCAGCTCTCACTGGGGGAATGAAAAGGTGGTAGCAGGTGAGGAACGGGCCAGGAGGCATCTTCCCAGGCTCATCCTGACAGGCCGAAGGTTACCATGGATACCCTGGCCCTGCTTCAGCCTTCTTGACCAAGCCCTGGCTGCTTCTTCTTATAAAAGCTAAATTTACTCTTTTAACAAGTCCAGCACTGCATTAAAATACAATGGAATGCTTGGGAAGGGGGGATGTCCTCCCGGGCCAGTGAGTCAGGACCTCCATGCACAGTCCACTTGGGGCCAGCAGAGACTCCGGGAGAGAGGGGGAAGGCCCCACACACCCTATTTCCTCCTCTTGGGAAGTGGGGGCCCCCCAGACCTGATTCCATGCCCTGGGGTTAATCTTCCGCCTCTGGTGCAGGACTTAGTCTTCCATTGCTCCCAGTGACCCTAAGGACTTGTGGCTCTCCTCCATGGAGCAGAGCGTTCATCCAGCTACCTGGAACGTGCCTGGAGGTTGAGCCCCAAAGGAGCCAATAGTAATGACTCAGGCTCTCCACCCGCCATGGCAGCCAGCCCTCATAAACCCAGTCCCTGCTCTGGACCCTGAACTTGGATTGAACTTTTGAGACACTCGTTGGGGTTAATTCTCTCCAATTCCCTTGCATCCCTTTTTCTCTTCATCCTGAAAGGAGTCCAGCTCTCCAGGACTATCCATTTCCACCTGGAATCTCACTCTTCTTGATATCCCCGATCTGACTGACAGCCTGTCACCCGTCCTTGGTCTCTGCAGCTCAAGACCTGTGATCACCTCGAGTCCCAGCCTCAACATTACCTGACTGTCCCTGGCTCCGAGGACTCTGCTTTTTCCCCTTCTCCTCGTGCATCTCAGAACCAGCAGGCAGGTAGACACCATTTTTTTTCCACACCGTCACTCCCAACCATCTCTCCTTCCTCTTCCTTCTGAGACCTCAGCTCTTTTTGATGCTCCTCCCTTCCCACCAGGTCACACACTCTCTCTGTCATCTCCTGCCTGTTATCTCCCAGGTCAGGTACCTCCCGGTTCGGGTCACTCCCCTTCATTCTTTGGGATGCTGGTTCTGTCACCAGCCTCTTGGGACTTTCCACGTGGGTGACCATTGTCCAAGGCTCAGTTCCTCGAGCGCTTCGTCATCGGCATTCTCATCCTCCCCAGAGACACAGCCTGACTCTCGTCATCCCAGAAACTGCGCCACCTCGAAAACCTGATCTCAAGGCTCTCCTTGCCACCCTTCTGTCCTCCAGGCCTCTAACTACCCATCGACCCTCATTTCTCGACCACCGTTTTTAGCTTCTGTCTCCCTCTCTGTGTCTATTTGGAGAACTCAACCTTAGCTAAACTCGACCGTTTCTCCAAGAGTTGAACAGATTAAATACTAGAGCTGGGCTGACTGGGCACATCACAGACCTCCAGCGGAACATACTGCTGCCTGGAAAGCCTGTGGCGGTTTTTGGAAAATTTGCTGTCCCTTAAGACTTCATACTTCTCTCCAACCTCCCACCCCCTGCCCCCTCTCAGCTGACGACTTTGCCTCATACTTCGCTGAGGAAAGAGAAGCAGAACTTCTTTCTCGCCTCCACAGCCTCCTTAAAAGTCATTTCTGTCTTTCTATCGTGCAAGGGGAAGCCTATGTCAACTTTGTCACAGTATGCGAATGACTTTGTTGATTTGTTGTCTGTTTGTTTGTTACCACTAAGAAGACACCATCAGAGCGCCTGGCACAAAGTAGGCGCTCAATATACACCAACGCATAAATAAATATGTATTAGGGAGAGTTAGGTTGATTTAATAACATTTTCAAATTACGAAACTAATATGGAATGGACCCAGTGCAAAAAGCTTGAGGCAATGTAAAAGTAAAAAGAAGAAAAAGCAAGAGTTAACCATAATTCTATCACTCATTAATAAATACTGTCAACTTATGCCTTCAAAAGGTTCTATACATATATTTTTTTCTTTACAAAATGGCACTTGAATAGACAGAGATTATGACTTGACACTCGATTACGAACGTTTTCCTACATCTATAAATATTCTTCTAAGTCTTTTAGTAACTGCACAGTATTCCATCGTATGGATGACCTCAATTCACTTTACCACTTCTCTGATGTTAGACATTTATACTATTTCCATATTTCTTATTTTCCCTATTTACTCAATATCCTTATACATAAATATAAGTATACATTGTTTTCCCTGTGGCTGAATTCCTAAGTGGACTTATGGGTCAAAGGGCATGCATATTTTAAGGCTTTTGATTTATATAAATTACAAGAGACAATTTGCTTTGGAAACCAAATAAGCACAAACACAATCTCCTCCTTTGCCAAGCATAACAAACCTTTTTCTGAAGCTCGGGAAGGCTCGCCCCCTACGTCCTCATGGCCAGCGTCATCCTTTCCTTCAGTGTTTTCCTTAAATGTCACCTTATCAGAGATGTCTTGCTGTCTTTCCCACACAGAATTGCATCTTTCCTTCTCTTTCTACATCCCTTTTGCAGATGTATTTTCCTCAGTTGTACTTAGCACGTCTGACAGCTCTTATGTTTGTTCGTGTCTGTATTTTCCCAGATCCATGAAAGTAGGGACTTTGTCTATTTTGTTCGTCCTGTGCCCCCTGTGCCTTCACTATGCCCAGCACAGAGTAAGTGCTCAATAGACATTTTATGACTGAATGAGGGTTGACACTTCTTGTCTGAAACTAATAGTGATGATAATATTCAGGGCTCCTTAGGAACTGTTTTAAGTAGTAGAAGCAATTTATAGATAAGAGATAAGAAAATAGACAAGTAAAAGTGACTTTTAAGTATAGTAAGTGTCATGAAAGGGGACACAATTAAGCAAGGACCCTCAGGGAAGGCCCCTATGAAATGCGATATTTGAGCTGAGACCTGAAGGAAAGCAAGAGGAAGATGCGAGAAGAGCATGGATAAGTGCACCGTGGAATCGTTTATTAAAAGGCCTTGAAATGGAAAAGAGATTGGCAGGTTACAGAGTTGAAAGAAGGCTGGTGACGGATCAGAGTGGTTGGCAGCGGGGAAAGCCACAAGTGGGGGTTGGGGAGATCACTCATGTGCTGTGAGTCAAGTAATGCGAGGAAGAATCCCTTATTCAAAGCCCCTCTCCTAAAGGGCCTGACTGAGCCTGAAGCCCCACCATTTAAGAGCCATTCCTATTAGTTAAGCATTGTCCCCTCCCCGCACTGCTTCTGAAAGCAAACATCCAGTTAAGGACTTACTAAGTGTGAATGAACACATCAGATGCTTCTCTCAGGTGAGATGGGGGAGCTGAAGGTTTCTGGTTTTGTTTTTTACTGCAATGCAGTGGAGATGTAAAATAGAGACACTTCCAGGGAGTGATGGCTTCTGTGCTGGAGAGAGATCCAGAAGTCAGCTTCCGATGACCTAAACAAAGCCATCTGCCCTCTATCACTTATCAAGTGCTTGCTGGGTACCATGCACAGACACTATCTCCTTTAATCCTCATAACTACCCCACACCATTTTCATAGATGACAAAACAGCCGCGGAGAGGTTACGTGATTTGGGCCGAGGTCTGCACATTAGTAAGAGACAGTCAGGATTCAGGCAGCAGACTCCAAAGCCCACTCTCTCCCCAAGTCTGCTATACCATGGAGTCTTATCAAATTCATATTTAATGCATTGCACTTCCAGCTTCTTATCTTTTATGCAATTAAATGCTATAAGTAAATTTTACATATGTATTCTTTATTACATACTGTCCATTATCACATACATTATGTACACAAATGCTACACTATAGTGTTACATATATAAACCATGTATATATGGTGCTTTATGGGGGTAAATTTAGGGATTTTTTTTTATATGTGACTTTTTTCTTATGCTCCGATTTTATTTCTATCAGATTTTCTCACTGTGCTTCAGTGTTCCATATTTTATACTGCCCTATTTTCTAGTTCACTAA
>NW_011888784.1:4136642-4214272 GCF_000151845.1 Pteropus vampyrus
GCCACAGTCAGCTCCCCTGGCTCAGGCTAGATGGACTCTACCCCCAAGCCTGGGGTCTGGAGGGCCTCCTTACTTGCTTAGAAACGTTCGGACCTTTTCGCGGTGACTCAGAAGAGGGGTTTTGGAGGAGCTGAATTTGGAGCAAGGCTTTGAGAAGGAGGACTTGGAGCATGTGACCACGTGGCAGCTGCAGGCTTCCGCCAGGATGGCAGGGAACTGCCTGCACACCCGCCCCTCTGCGATGATCACCAAGAGTGAACAGCAAAAATCAAAACGATAAATACTGACAGGAGGGCAGTAATAATTATGGTTTCACGTTCGTTCAGCTGGCCCGCTGCAGCAGGGGTGAGGACTGGGTGGTAAATAACAAGCAAAGACTGTAAATCACACTCAGAGACCTAATCGATACAACCGAGAGTTTGACCCAACTCCTGGTCCTTGGGAGGATGTGTGTGGAGGCTCTGCTGGGACTCCCGAGGCTGTTCTGGTGCTGAAGCAGGGGAAACCTTCAGCCAGGAGACTGGAGCCTGGGTTCCAGCCTTGGCTTTGCTAATGGCTTACTGTGCTGCCCGGGGCTACCCACCTCCCCTCTCTGGGCTCCTTTTCCTTCAGCTATAAAACAGCAGGCTCTAATATTCTCTGACTCCAAATAATCTCTGCCCCACTCAGTTTCTCAAGATTCCTGGGCTTCCTAGACCCTTTGAGGAAGGCGTTGGTCACCCCCTCCAGCCTCTTGGGAGGGCCCAGGCATGAGGAGGGAGTGGGGTGAATGAGGGCCCTGCCAAGGCTTCTGCCCAGCCAGTGACAGGAAGGCAGCAGCTCATGGCACAGGGAGCGATTTTACTGGAAAGATGAAAGGAAATTGCATCTTTAATAATTCACCGGCCGGTTTGGAGGGAGGCAGGTTGGCGGGGCTGCGGAGCCGCTGGGCGATCCCAGCCTCTGTTCCTGGAAATCCACTGGCTCCAGAGCCTGC
Source organism: Pteropus vampyrus (assembly GCF_000151845.1). Classification (NCBI taxonomy): domain Eukaryota; kingdom Metazoa; phylum Chordata; class Mammalia; order Chiroptera; family Pteropodidae; genus Pteropus; species Pteropus vampyrus. Next base: position 4,137,619 of record NW_011888784.1, read on the forward strand.
CCGAGAGACCCGGGGGGCCCTCCATCTCCTCCTGGCCGAGGGACAGCGGGAGCCGACAGAGTCTAGACCAGGGTGAGAGGTTAAAACACAGCCATCCCAGGAACCCGCTAAATTGATATCCCCAGCAGAAAGAGAGCCGGAATAATCAATACAGCAGCCCAGGAAAGCCGCCAAGCGCGGGCCCTAGCCTTGTGCAGTCACTGCAGGAAAGGAGGCTGGGGCTTTGCAGACCATGTGGGGCGCCAGGGAGCAGACCGGGCCCCTGCCTGTGCCTGCCTGTGCCTGCCTGTGCCTGCCCAGGCTGGAAAGGGGGCTGGCAGCCATGGGCCACCAATGCCGGCGGCCTGTCTAGCTGGTGGAGTGGGGTGCAGGGGACACACTGCTGGGTGTCCTTAGCCAGTCATCACTTTGCCTTCCCTCCTCATTCCTCTCAAGTGGGAATGCTTTCCTCCGATTCACACGAAAGTGGCGGGACCTGCCTCCTGCTTCCCTTGGCCATCCTGGGCAGCCTAGGAGCCAGGCAAGGAAAGAAGTGGATTGAAGCCGGAGGAACTGGCTCAGGACATAGGTGGAAGGTGCCAAAGACAAAAGCAGCTGAAGACTTGTGGATTCTAGAGTCCAAAGATGTCGGTTTTGCTCCCAGCCCAGCCTCGTGGGTGAGCGCCCCTCCTCGGTGGCAGCTCCTCCCGGAGATTGGGCTGGGAACCCTGGTGGCAAGATGCTCTGCTCCTGGAAAGAGCTTTGCATCTGGAGGGTGTCGTTAGTATCGGGCCTTTTCCCCAAGCCCTGTAGAATCTTAGATGACTAATCTGAAATTCAAAAGCTTTCTTGGGTGGCTCAACTATGTATAAATTAGACTGGGGAAGGGGTGCATTATAAGGGAGATCAAATCAGGGGGCTGAAGGCATCTGGGGTGCTCAGGTGAGGCTCAGGCAGAGCAGCTGTTAATTTCTCTCTCTCTCCTTCCCTCCCTTCCTCCCCACCTTTCTTACTAATTAGCAAAAACAACTTAAGAATCATAGAAAGAACACTTTAAAAATGAATACACCTGTCCTTTTTTTACAGATGCATAAACCAAGGCCCAGAGAAGAAATGTCTCCACGGGCACCTAGCTGCTGAGTGTGGAAGCAGGACTCGAATTCAGATCTGTTGACTCCCAATGTGGTGCTCTTTCCATGAGCCCAGGGACCTTGGGTTCCCTTCCCCGACAGCTCTTATGATGGCAGGTCTGGTATGGCTGTGAGGCAGGGTGCCCAAGCCAGTGGTCATGAGATTCACCCTGACTCACTGTCTGATCTTGGCCCACCCTAGACCTCAGGCTCAGCTTTCCTTCCTGGAAAACTGGGGTAAGACCCACCCCACTGGCCTCAAGGCCATCGAAAGGAACACTTAAACTAACACAATTTTACTTCTAGGTCGGCAAAATCTTATTTACCTGGTGGATCCACCACTTTAGGAAGTCATTGGGGGACAGAAAGTCAGGAAAAATAGTTTCTGAGTGTGCAAAATGGTTGCTTCAAACATTCATGCATGCAGGAAAGTTCATGCTCTTTGCTGATAAAAATGACCCTTGGGCCCTCATCAGGGCCTGTTTGCTCTTACTTGACAAACAGTTCTGACGAGTTTGGTGGTCTAGTTTCTCAGGCCGCATCAGGCCCACTGATAGTAGTGAGAGAGCTTTATGATGAGAGAGGGGGCAGAAAACCTGTAAAATACACATGCAGTAATTAAAAAGCAAAGCGGACTGGATATGCCTTGATAATCCCGGAGGGTAACCCAGAATTACAGTCCCGTCTACTAATTAGTGTTGTCGAAATGAGCTTGAGTCATCAAAAATGGGTGAAACGCAACAGTGCTCTCCGTCTCAGTGCTCAGGCATGCGTATGATCCCCGGTAGAGAGACTTCTACCCCAAATTTTTTTTAAGAAAGCGTTTTTCTATTAAAAGAGGTAAGTTACAGCTACGGAAGGTGAATTTGTGGATAACAACATCTCCATTCTGGACAGTACTGGGCGCCTGGGACGGGGAGAGCTGGCCTTGTGCGAAAATCAGAACCTAGATTTAGTCCCCCTCTCCCACTGAGGTGCCTCCCATCTGCATAATTAAGCGGTTTTCTTGCCCTTTCTCTCTATTTCTCTCCCATTTAATCCATTCTGCACACTGGGGGGAAGATCAATCTTCCTTAATTTTGCCTCTTCTGATAAGGAGCCTCCAATGACTCCCCTTTTCCTCTGTGGAGAACCCCATCTTTACTCACCGATGACTGAGGTTGACTGACCCTCCCCTGCTCCCCAGCCAGGCTGCCCCGCTAGGCTTACGCCAACAGACCTGGCCTCTAATTCTCCCGCACACCAGAGCCTTCGCCAGGGGCTTCTCTTACCTGCCCACCCAACCCCCTGCCTTCCAGGGTCCAGCCAGTCCACGCCTCTCCCAGCAAGGCTGCCCCCGGCTGTGCACACTTGAACCATCATCCGCCTTCACCCCAGTGGCACTTATTCACATAGGATGAGCCACCCTGAGGCTGACCTCATGTGGCAGTTCGCTCCCCATCAGACTACAACAGGACACTGGACCCCAGGCCACTGCCTTGCTGGGCTCCCCCTTTCCCAGGGATGAATGACTCCATCACTAGAATGCGTAGCTCTGTGTGCTCACCCAGTGTACCTCACGGTCCTTGCTTTACACGCCAGCTTCCTCCGCCAGCCAGCCTCCACTGCCTGGTTACAATGCTGCCCTCTCTTTCTAGGGCTGTGACCTGGGGCAAATTAACCTCTTTCAGTCTCCGTGAAATGGAGCTAGTACCCTCAGGTGTACTGAGATGCTGGGCCGTGTTCAGCTGGGTACCCTGAAATGTTAGCTACTGCTGTGAACTCGGTGCCCTCGCCTGTAAAATGGAAAGGTGGGCCCTGCATTTCCATCTGCATCAGACAGCCTGGAGTATGTGGAGCATCAACTGGGGGAAAAAGGATTAATTTCCAGGGATAGGATCGGGGGCAAAGGAGTTCCTGGAAGAGAGGTTTCCCAAGAGGCCTTGCTTCCCCCACAGAACCTGGGAGTGGAAGGGGTCTGTGGGGCTTTTCTAATCAATCCATGGCTGTACCACAAAGGAGAGGTTCCAACAACACCGCTGTGAGGTTGGGCCACAGCTTCTGCTGGAGCTTGTACTGCGGTGGCGGGGGTCTCGCTTCCTCCTGCGGACCCTCAGCCATCCCCTGCCACACTATCTGCTAGTCCCCATATTTGCCTTGGATCAGGATGTCTGTAGTCCACTCTTGACGTCTAGCTACACAGCCCAGCCTCCGTTCCTTCTTCCCTGTGGGGGCATGGCAGACCTCTGAGGATAGGTGTGCACACCCTGACATTCTCAGGCAGAACCGTCACAGCTCCTGCAGCCTCTCCTTGCTGACTGAGCGGCTCCCTCCTGGCCTGCTCGTGGTCCTTGGCCGTGTGCCTAATAAAATCGATTTCCCAAAGGGGAGTGCAGTATTCTTGGTGCCGTTAGACCGGGGAAAATAGAGCAAGCTGTCACCTCTAGATCTTACACTATCTTTAGCAGTATTTTTAGAGGAGCATTTTCTCCTTAATTGAGGACCCCTGCTCAGATCAGGCAGGTGTTCTTCCTGGACTTCACGAGCCCAGCTCTGTCACAAGGCGAGAGTCAGAAATCCAAAACGGAAAGGTTTCCTGTCCCCTTGGCCCGGTCCTTAACTTCACCAGGAGAGACGAAGACACAGCCTTACAGTTTCCTCTCGGAGGCTTTAGTTTCAGAGATAGTCATTCCCCTCCCGGCGTCTGGCTGGGCAGGGGAGGCAGGTGATTGCGGCTTTCGAAAGGAAGCCTGCTTCTGGCGGCCAAGTCCGATTTACAGAGACCACAGGGCACTCTGGGGTGGGAGCTGATTCTTGGTGGTCCTGTGTGACCCCTTTTCATCATGCTGGGTGAGGGTGCCCCTTCCTCTGATGAATTAGGCCTCTACAAGGGGAGTACCCCCTTCGCCATGGCCAAGGCCCCCGAGTCTCTCCCTTTGAGACACAGTCTTTTCTGACCCGGCACCTTGACCCGCTTGGGGACATTTCCCAGATTCCTTCTCTCTGTCTGTCCAGACCTTTCTCTGCACCAGCTGAGGGAGGAAGGCCTTGCCTGAGCAGAAGGCCAGCTTGTGTCCTGCCCACCGGGGACCTATAGCCCGTTCTCGGCACATTGTAGGACTCGCATCAGCCCCGTTCCCAGGGAGCAGAGTGAAGGCTCCTGTGACCTCCTCTGAAAGACACCCCGTGTTGCTGGTTCTGGGGCACAGGCCCCTCACACCTCTGCTTCCCACCCCTCAGTGTCAGAGGCCAACCAGCCGGGGAGATTTAGAAACTAAAGCACAAATTCACACACATCATATACCCCACACCCCCACACATGCACACCCCCACACACTCACGCCTCCCCCCGCCCCCCACACACGCCCCAGAGAACCTCACTTGCAGGACGCAGGTTGAGTCCTACACAAGGGGCCCGGCTGAGGGGGTTCGGAGCAGCTCACAGGTCCTGGGCAGGGCCGGGCCCCTGGGGGAGGAAGGCGCCTTCTTCTCATTTGCACAAAAACCAGGTCCCTACTCGCCTGGCCCTGCCTGCCCCCCATTACAGAACTCCCTCCACCTCTCTGGACTGTAGGACCTCAGGACCCTACGGACACATCTAGACTTTTCCCTGGAAGTCCCTGTCCCCATGTGGGGCACCCCCAACCCCTCCACTGCTCTGGACCTGGCTTAAGGCACAGCTGAGTTCTTCCCTCCTCGAGTCCCTCTGTCACTTATTACCTGGACCTCACTGTCACGGTTCACCTGTTTATCCCCCACATGCTTGTGTGGCACCTGCTGGGGCTGTCCCTGGGCTCAGTGCTGGAGAGGCTGCAGGGAAGAGGTTAAGCTCATAGTCAGTGGGCCGATGCCACCTACACGCCAGCGGTCACACACAGTAAGCAGGGCCATGGTAGGAGCATGCTGGGAGCTGCAGGAGCCCAGAGCGGGGATCTGTAGGCCTGACTGGAGGAGCAGTCAAGGAGAACTTCCCAAAGGAAGTGACCCTCAGTGAATTGCACCTCTGGTTTATATCTCTGACCGCTGTCCATGGTCCAGAGACTGGGCTTGGGTCCACAGCAGCCAGCCAAGATCGTCCAAACCTCAGCCCATCTGCACACTCGTGACGAGATCATGAACAGGTGCTGTAGGCCCCTGCATTTCAGGCTGGTTGGTTACAGTTACGTGGCAGTAGTTAGCGACAGGCCCCGAGCACTCTTTCCTTCCCTGGCCATGTGCCTCCTCCCCGGCCCCAGCGCTTCTTCTTTTCCTCAGAGCTCAGCCCATGGCAGAGCGTGCTCCTAGCCCTGGTCCGTGATCCTCATTCCCATCCATTTGTGTGCCTCTGAGGGCCGTGTCCCGTGTGTTATTCCAGGTCAGCGGGGGGCCGAAAGCCCTGACCTGAGCCTGTGCTTGTCCCCGGAAGCCACTGGGTAGATTTAGGGGACACAGAAGGGCAGGGGGACTTGGGCACAAAGGCAGCCACGGGTACTGGAGGCCAGGATCCTGGATCCTCATCCTGGTCTCCACACACACCCACAGGGACTATGGCAGCAAGTCAAGGCTTGGCCTTTGTGCCTACCGGTCACATGGCATGGGTTTGTCACTGCTTCTCTGAGCCTGTTTCCTCTATCTTTAAAATGGAGTAAAAAATATCTGTCACCTGGCAGGGCTGATGTGAGGATCAAACAAGATACATTTGAAAAACGTAGAGTGCCATTCAAGCAGATGGTACGGTTCGCTAAACCTCGGTTTCTTCAGATGTAAAATGGGTAGAAGAATTTTATTTACTTCCTTCCCAGGGCTCTGGGGAGAGTTCTCTGGCAAGAAAATGTGTGTGAAAGGGCTGTGGGAAGGAGTCGGTGCTGTGTGATGGCTTCGGCTCTCTGGGCCGGAGTGTCCTTGGCTGGCAAACAGCTGCTCACCTTGTTCCTGGCTGTCTGGCTGGCAGCCAGTCTGGGGCAGAAGCAGTGACTCCATCTGCTTCCAGAGTGAGCCAACTGCTTCTTTGGAAGGCGGCAGCACGACCTGCGCCTTTGATCACCCCCAACTACTGTCTCCTGCCCTGGGTCGCCCCGAGTGGGTGGCAGGGAAAGACTAGATTCCTTTCTTGGTCAGGTGCGATGTCCACACAGTGCTGACATACTCACGAGGCAGGGCACGACGTGCTTTTAGGGGCCCAGAAAATGTTTTCATGTCTTTTAAAATCAGAATCGAGAAATGAACTTCTATGTTGAAGAAAATGTTTTAATAAGTAATATTGATAGATTTGTCTTCATACCAATGTACTTACATAATACAAACTTTATATTAAGGAGACAGGGCCTACAAAGGCATAAATGCCCAGGGCCCACGGAAGTGGTAACACTGCCCCGAATCCGTGGTGTAGATTCTCTCCCACGCTCAGGACCCTTCCCCACTGCGCATGTGCGGGCCAGCCTCGGTTCAGCGGGGAGGGCAAATCCCAATACCGCACATCGAGGAGCGAAGCACAGCAATGTGGCCACTGTTCCCAGGCATTAATTCTGCGTTACTGCAACAGCTCTTCGTGGCTATGTTCCTGGAGTGGTGGGTGGTGGCCTCAACCATCGTTTCTCCCACATCCCACAGAGGGCCTGGCACACGTAAGAAGGCCCCCTAAGGCCAAAATTCTGAAAACATTGGTGTCTATGTGTGTGCTCTTTGAGTGTGTAGTTTGGAAAAGTTCCCAGGCTCCTCAGATATTGACCCCACCCTTGATATGCCCTGCTGGGAGGGTCTTCCTCATCTCCCACTCACCTCGAGAACCACTGGCCTGAAGGAATTCCAACAGGACGGTTTGCAGATACAACAAGGAAGTCTTTTACATAACAGCCCTGAACTTTGCAACATCACTCCTTCTCCTCACCCCACCGAAATCCCTTGAATTGAGGTATTTCGTCATGCTTCTACTTTCCACTGACCCAGAGGGAAGACCATGCCGTCTGCCCATGGCGGTCTCAGCTGGCAGCTGGCTGCTCCTTCTGTCTCGCTGGCGTGACCGGCCAGCTCCCTGGGGCCGCGCTCAGAAGCAGAGAGAGGGGAGAGGCTGGGGATGTGCTCGCCTCTGGGCTAGGGGAAGGGGCACTTGGCTCTCTGGCCCCTGACTCTTCCCCAGACCGGCCTTTGGCTCTGGGTCAGTCATGTCACCTCCCTGAGCCTGTTTTCTCATCCGTAAAATGGGAATCAAAAATACTCATCTGCTTATATTAAACCCACTGAGGCAGCAATGGAAGGCCCTGAAGCCACCGGGGAACTGTGGGAATGAAGTGTTACTATTCAGGCAGAAACACTTCTTTAACTGTCTCAATCCCTTCTTCTTCTGCTATATTTGCCTTGGGACTTAAAGGCCCTTACGAGTCGTGTGTGCGTGCGTGTGTGTGTGTGTGTGTGTGTGCGTGTGTGTGTGTGTGTGTGTTCTAGCATATTCATCCCAAATAGTCTTCTCTCTCCTATAGACCCCAGTGCAAATCTAACCCATCCTCAGAAGGACAAATAACATTAGCAGAGATGCTGGTGAAATGCAGGATTCAAACATTTATTATTTGGATGATGTATTTCACAGTTTTCAGTAATTTAGGACCTTCTGGAACCAGGACTAAATCGCCCAGAAAAATCTCCTGTCTTTTGGTGAGATTTCCCTTCTCATTCTCTCTCCTACCTTCAAACACCTTTCATTCAGATCTCTGCCTTCTGTTCCTCCTTCGCGTTTTTGTGACAACATTTCTTGACAGTTATCTTAAATGTTTAATTAAACTGTTTTCTTCCTCTATCAACCTGTGCGCTTCTTCTGGCTGTCTCTGCTCAGTGTCACGTGACTCGGTAATGGTCAATGACCAATCTCGACATGCCCTCACCAGGGCATGGTCACCTTCCTGAGGAGGTGAAAGCCTGGCAAGTTCCGCCAAGGGGGATTAGTTACCAGGAGGCAATGTCTCCAGTGTCTTACTATGGGGAGGGACCGTGCAAAACAAGGGACCTGTCATCACAGGAAAATAAATCACTGGGCCCCTTTGGGCCGCTTTGATTAAAGAGTGATTTGATCTGCCAGGACTGGACAGCCACTTGCTGCAGACTTTTAGAAGCTGCTAGGCCCCAGTCTCAGTCTTCTTAAATTGCCAAATGCATGGCGACTTCCAAGGAAAGAGTAGGCTTTGGGGTGGGGTGGCTAAACAGGCAGCACACCAGATCTTTGGTGTAATTTTCTGCAGGACTGGCTTAGTCCTCTCACCTGGGACAGGTTGCAGTTCTCAGCTCGGGAGGCATAAGTCTCTGTCACCCACGTCCTCCTAGGCTGCTCCTTCACAACCATCCCCAGGCCCTGGCCCCTGCTCTGGCTCCCCATGGAGGCCAAGCTGTGGGGAATCTTCTCATTAACTCATCCCGTGGGTAGAGGCTCCTCTGAGGCCTCTGCCAGCACCAGCCGAGGCACAGAAGCCCTTGGGAAAGACTTCCTTGGCCGAACTCACAAAGAACACAGGTTCAGGGCATTTTGGTTTTTTTTTTTTTGGTGTTATTTATTTTTTAAACCCACTTGTAGTTAAGGTTCAGCTGGAAAGCAGGACATACCAAGGGAGGGAAGGTGGTCGCGTGAGCAGGATTCCGCGGCGGCTTTGGCGGGAAGCCCCAGGCTCCTGCTCCTGGGAGGTAGGTCCCGTCAGGCTCCCAGCCGTCTCAGGAGAGGCAGGCAGCCGTCCTGTGCAAGTGTTCCCAGCAGAGGAAAGTCGTCCTCTCTTGGATCTGTATCCTCACAGGCCCAGCCAGAGGTTTCCCAAAAGAGTGCCCAGGAGCTGAGGGCCAGGACTCCATGGGCAGGGCCCGAGAGTCTGTCATACGAGGAACACTGGCTGGTTCTGATGCCAGATAAGACTGGGACTGGTGTCTGGGGCGGCCCCAGGGGGCTGCTCCTCATGGAGGCCTGGCTGTCTGGGCCCCCGCTCCTGCAGCGGCCCTGGGCGTGATCAGTGGTACATTTCCCACACTCCCTCCCCATCCCCTCGAGAAAATAAAATAAAAATTAGAATAAATACCGACTCGGTCAACATTTACATTTACATGGATGAACAGGACAATCCCCAAACCGTGAAGGTTTACAGACTGGTTAAGGAAGGACGAACAGACGAAACTGGGTTTGGGGGTGCACACTCCTCATGGCGGATGGTGGGACTCCCACCTTGTCCAGGGGAGGGTAGGAGCCTTCTCGGGGCTGCGGGCCCAGATCTTAGGCAGAGCCACGAGGCCGAGGGAGCAGGGCTGTGGCGAGCAGACTGGCCACCTAAGAGGAAAACAGTGACTACCTCGTCTTGGCTGGCACGGGAGAGATGGAGACGGGACTAACGTCGGACGGCCGGACTTTGCCTCCTCGTTGTGCTGGGAAAGCCGCGGGCCCATGGGGAACACAACGCAAGCCTTGGAAATGCAATATCCAGTTTTGCCTCCCATCAAATACATTCAGAGGTCAACTCGGATATGGCCTTCCTCACTCGGCAGAGGGCAGGGGGACGGGTCTGTGGGATAGCCCACTTCTGCCCCCCAGTTCCTGTCTGAGTTGTCTCCAGTGGGAAGCTGCCTCAGAGTGTCAGATTTTAGGCTTTACCGTTATTTCCTTAAAAAAAAAACAACAAAGAAACAAAAACAACAAACCCAATTCTTTTTTAAACGTTTTCCTTGCAGCAACCTGCATTTAGAAAAACAGCTTAAATTGTTTTTTGGATTGGTCAGGAAGTACTTTCAAGCAATGGAATAAACTAGGCAAACCATATGTTTGGAGCCACCGTGACACGACACGTAATTAAAAATATATTTATATATGTATACATATTTATATCTCACTTTTTCACACTCTGGTCCTAACAGTCAAGGAGGGATTGGCCCAGAGGCAAGACCCCAGTAAGGGCCACTGAGAGGCAGGGGCGCGAGGCCCTTGGTGCCCACGATGCTACCTGTCTCGGCGTTCTAGGGAACGTCGGTCCCTGTACACACAGTGTCTGGGGTCCCTGCACGAAGCTCGCTCTCTGACCCAGGGGTGGGGGAGGACCCCACTCTCCTGCCTCCTTACGTTGCCACTCCTAGGCCTCTCCCTTCCTCGGGGCCCAGCTTTGTTCTCACATGCACTCACACACGCACACGCACACGCACACGCACACGCACACGCACACGCACACGCACACACACCCCACTTGAGGGGAGCAAGGCCATTCGGCACGGGTGCGCCTTGCTGAGGACTGAGGACCAGCCGTGTGGCTGCTCGCCGGGCCGCGGCCACCTGACTCCTCGAGACCACGATTCCCTCTCTGAACCTCCTCACATCAGTCTGGCTCTTCCCTCAAGGCCTCCTGCGCGGCCTCTGGAGTCCCTGGTAGAGGGTGCCAGCTGAGGACGAAAGGCGCCGAGGAGAAGCTTGAGAAAGCTTGGGAAGAAGGGAGAAGGTAAAGCCTGGGGCCAGGGTAGCACGGGCTTCTTGGCAGAGAACTGACCTGTCTTAAGTAAACCTGGGCCTCCCACAGCCTCTTTTTTTGGGGACTGGCACAGGCTCCCATCTTGGGACTGGAAGGGAGGTTGTAGCTGGCAAAAAAGCCAGGGGTACTGGGGAAGCTGCTCCCCACCCTACCCTGCTCTTCCAGACTCGAGGTCAACAAGGGGAAAAAGGGGAAACCCCCTCCAGCCCTCACCTCCTGGCCAGTCTGACTGGACTGTGCAGCCAGGCAGCCTCTGGTGACCCAGGGCGTCAATGGTCTTGGTAAAGGAGTAAATTAAGAAGCTGCTGGGCTAAGGTCATTTTCTGGGGGCTCATCAAAGTGAGAGCTCCAGAACCCGGAGATGGGGCTGTGCAGATGCCAGTGACAACATCCCAGAGCCCGACCCCGACCCTCCTCCAACAGAGAAGGGTCTTCTTCCCAGGACCTGGCACCTCCAAGAAGCTCCAGCCTTGTTCCCAGTTTGGAAAGCTCCGTCTGGCAGCCCTGCTTGGTCCCCTGCCTGTCCTGCTCATGACTCCGTGAATGATCCTGTTCCTAACAGCCCTGGGGATACTGTGCACCCCTGAAGCACACAGATCGCTGTGGAAGGGCTGGGCTCCTGGATCTTGCCTGTGATGAGGCTAGGCCAGTGACACAACCCAATGAGCTAAACGCCAAGTCCTAGGGAGCCAGACGACCCCCGTCCCCACCCTCAGAGCTTGGGACACGACCTGTGTGTGGAGCGAGAAACATCCCCTGGTGTTTTGGTTTTAATTTGCCAGGCTGTTCTGTGCCTAGCTCGCCACAAGGCCCTGGGTCGGGACAGGTAATGCACTCCCAGCGGCAACCTAGCAGCCCTTTGAGAGAGCGGAGTCAGCATAAGAGAAGGGAGGTGCTGGAAGCCGGGGGCTGGGAGCACAGGTTCCAGCCGGGACCCCCGCCGGGGCAGAAGTTTCCAATTACCCTAATTGGCTACTGGCACGCTGTATCTGGCTAGAATCCTTCCAGAGGGGGCCGGGTTTGATCTCCCACTAATCAGGGGGTCCTCCTCGCTGTCTGTGTGATCGCATCACAGGCTCTTTTCATTGAGAGAGGAGACTTCAAAGCAGCTGACTTTTGAAAAATAAAACACAATAAAACAAAAGAGTGCAAGTAGAACTGCAAACTCTAGCTCCCCTGCCTGCTCCCAGCCCCTGGGCCTGAGGCTCGGGGGGTCCCGGAGAAGGACTCGGAAGCTGGGGGTGGGGTGGGGGGTGGAGCGTGAAGGCTTGAGGAGAACGAAGGCCTCTGTCCCCCAGCTCCGCCGAGTAGACAAAGGCCTTCAATTATGGGCGGCTGGTGGGGACCGTGCCTGCCTTTGTCCTCCCGGACATCTGCTACATGTCGCCTGCTGCCAGTTGGCGACTATGGCTGACAGCATGAGGGAACAATGCAAGCCCGTCTTCGACCCACTTTTTCAGCCTTCTGAGGTCCTTTCTGACCCAAGCGGTACCCTGGCGTGCCGGGCTGCCCGGCCTCAGGGGAGGAGTCACAGAGATGAAACCCCTTGTACAAAGCCCTGCAGGGGACACGTCTGATGGGAGGGGGCAGGAGGAGCGGGAGTGAGGAGGGGCGAGGGCCAGGCCACCATGAAAAAGAAACATGCTTCCCTTACTGGTGAAGCTGCCGCATGCTGGGGCTGGGGGAGCTCGGTTGAGGGGGGCCTCAGTTTGGGGGGGGCGCTCCTAGGGATTTGATCCCTTCCCCGCTTGGCTCCAGACTGGCCGCCGGCTCTGCCTGCCTTCCTCCCCATTTCTGTCTCCTGCCAGGGCCACCCCTGTCCTCCCGCCTGTCCATCTGGCCCTGTGTGCCAGGGCCCCAGCTGCCCTCAGGCCGCCTGCCAGGCCCCTTGGCTGTCAGGCTGTCAGTTTCTGGATGGTTCTGTTGTAGTACTGTGTGATGGGGGGCGTCAGAGGGTTCCAGCTATTGGCATGGAGCTCGATGACCTCCAGGAGCAGTGACCGGGTCAGCATCGATTCCGAGGGGCACAGCATCTTGTCTCGGGCACTGGCCAGGAGCTCTGTCATCATCTCGGGCAGCTGCTCCTCCAGCAGCCGGCCTGTGCTCTGCAGCTGTGGGGAGAGAAGTGGGGGTCAGGACAGAACGTGACCCCACAGTGGTCCCCTGACCCACCTTGGTCGGGTGGGCTTGGGACAAGGATAGGAAATAGCCGGATTATCTCAGGAAGGTGCAGGCCCAGGCCTCGGTGCCATGGGGAGAAGGCCTAGGAGTGAGGGAGTGTGGAAATAGCCGTCTGTGAGAGCCCACATTTAACGACCAATCTGCCAGTAGGAATAAGAGAGATCGGAATATTGCCTGCTGCCCAGGGCTGAAAAGGGCCCTCGCCAGGAACACACGGCGTCTCCCTGTTACCCAAGAGCTTCCCCTCCTACAAGAAGCCTTCCCTGACTACCACCCACACCCTCAATGGCTGTGTGACCCGCTCCCTTCAAAGGCGATTAGGCTGCGTGTTAATTTTCACTTGCTAGACATCTCTCTGGGAATGAGCTTATTCATTACGACTTGCGTGTGTCCGTGTGGAACTTGAGAGCAGGATGGGTCTCCTATTTCTCTTTCCTTCCCTCCTGCCCCCTATCCTACCTCCACACACCCAGCACTGACCTCTGCCCACACTTGTAACACAAAGGGGAGAGAAATACAAACTGGGGCAGAAGGCCAGCCAGAGGGCCTGCCCTCAAGAGAGGTCCTCGATAATCTAGAAAAGCCCCCGTTGGGAAGAGGGAGCCCCAATCTTCTGGATCTGCGCACCCTTGGCCAGCAGCCCCTACTCCCACCTCAGCCCTACCCCCAGACCTATCTCATTGTTTTTAAGGTGCAACCTTCTTCACAAAACCTTGACGCCCGCTTCAACCTCCCCCCTGACTCCTCAGGGATCTGTACCCACATTTATTCTCTGTACTGCTCCATCCGCGTGTGTGTGTATGTGTGTGTGATCTAGCCCTAGTCAGACCAGAAGCTCTCTGTGGATGGAAACCATGCCTTCTCCTTCTCCCCTCTTTCCCCTGCCCCAAGCCTCATGTAAGATATCCAGCTGGAGCTCAACGGGTGGATGAAGTGACTGTCCCATACACTCACCCAGCACTTCTGGCCTCCGAGGTTTTTGGGTGTGGCCTTGCAGCCAGGCAGGAGCCCCCTGGAAGCTCCTCCCCTCACCGTACTCCACTCCAAATGACTCTGGGCTGTTTTCTAAGGGCAAAGCTTTGCCCCCTGACTAGGCCAGACCCAAGTGTCTGAAGATCCCAGAGGAAGAGTTTCACTGAGCAGTGGCCACACCTTGGGAATGGGAATGGCACCTCCCCAGGGGGCTGCTTTGGAGTGGACAGTGCCAACACAGGTTATTCAAGCCTCAGAAAACCTTTCCCCATCCCCATAGCACCAAAGCTCAGGGAGATATTTTCGGGCAGGGGGACCACCTGGAATCTCTTAAGTCATCTGCATGATGCGCCTGGTACAAGCAGAAGGTGGTCTTGGGAACAGAAGGAAAATGGACGATGCCAGGGCAGTTCCCTCCAGGGAGCCAGAAATCCTCTCTCCCTCTAGCCAGAGGTGGGCTGGTCTCCCATCAACATTCACTCTGGTTTGAGGCTGACCATTCTGGATGCAGAAGTCTATGTCTACTCAGAACGTTCACGACCGTGCACTGGGTCTGAGGTCGGGGATGTCCCGCGGTACTGCTCACCTCCATCGAGCAGCACAAGACGGCGTCTTCCTTCACATCCTGAGACTGTAAGAGCTGTGGAAGAGAGGGGCAGAGAACACGACTTTGGGCACCAGCAGCCAGCGCCTAGAAGCCAGGCCCCCTGGCCCCAGCCCTAATGTAGCCTGGAACGAGCATCTCCAAGGGTCAGAGGGCAACAGGAACGCCGCACCTGGAAGCAGTGATTTCTCTACCGGATCTGAGCTGCTGGAGAAAGGCCGTGGTCATGGAGCCCAGGCACCTCAGCCAGGTCAGAGGCCTGGCAGAGCAAGGTCGCAGGTGTGTTTGAAGGCAGCGGCAAATATGCTGGGGTCATCAGCTGTTAACAACTAGTCGGCAAAAATCCTCAGAGAAATGAAATGAGCTTAAACACTTCCTGATTGGTGAGGGGAGGCTCAGCCATGGTCTCAGGTGATCCTGAGCCCTGGCTATAGGAGGACTTTCAGAAATCAAAGCTCTTTTCTGCAAAACCACGGCCGATTTGACTTACCTAGAGGCTGGAATGGCTTCCTGACCGAGGCCATGGCCAGGCTGCTCAGAGCCGGGACTGGCCAGGGCCCCGTCCAGGCTTCCTTCTACCTGCCTCATCTCATTCTTCTTTCTCTCCTCCCTCCCTGGGATAAACTGAAATATACTTCATATAACATCAAATTCACTATTTTCAAGTATACAAGTCAGTGACTTTTAGGATATTCACAAGGTTGTGTAGCCACCACCATCTAATTCCAGAATATCTTCATTCTCCTCGGGAGAGACCCATACTTACTAGCAGTTAGTTCTCACTCCCCCGCCCCCTGGCAGCCGCTAATCTCCTTTGTTTCTATGGATTTGCCTATTCTGGACATTTCGTAGAAATGGAATCATACAAATGGAATCATACATGGCCTTTTGCGACTGGCTTCTTCCACTCAGAACATAACGTTGTGAAAGTTCATCCGTGTCGTAAGCAGGAATTAGTTCTTCATTCCTTTTCACTGCTCAATAAGATTTCATTTTTCCACCCTGTTTTGTTGATCTCTTCGGCAGTTCGTAGACATTTGGGTTGTTTCTACTTTTTGGCTATTATGAATAATGCTGAGATGGACGTTTGTGTGCAAGTGTTTGTGGGGACACGGTTTTCAGTTCTCTTAGGTATACACCCAGGGGCGGCACTGCTGGGTCACATGGCAACTCCATGTTTCGCTCTCTGAGGACCTGACACACTTACAGAAGCTGCAGTGTTTTACACTCCCTCCAGCAACGTCTGGAGGTTCTGCTTTTCCCACATCTTTGTCAACATTTGTTATTTTCCTCTTTGTTTTCTAAATTCATTTTTTCCCTTGAACTCGCAGTAGAAACGTTTTCCAGGCACAGCTTGAGCAGCCCCACCACCGTCCTCTCAAGCCCCGCCGAGCACTTCTTGCACTGCGGGCTAGTGCTTCTCCTCCCAACCCCGAAATACGCCTCAGTTCCACCTGTACCTGCTCCCCCGCTATAGCGACCAGCACATCCATCCTCTAGATCACCTGCTCTAGACTGGGTGACTCTTCTATCTACTAGAACCTTCTGTCTCGGCCCCCCCACTCTTCTCTATCCTTCAAGGCCCAGGTCACTTCCCAGCTTTCCTTGGAGACTTCTAGATCACCCCAGTCCACGGTGCCCTGTCCTGCTTCTCACTCCCTGAGGACTCTGTCTTTTCCGCCCACTCAGCATTCCACACCAGGGAAAAGGTATTTTCCAGTCTGAACTGCCAGCTTCCTGCAGGCAAGAACGGTGCCACACTCATCTTTGCTGCCCTGTGACACCTAGCCCAGCTCCTGGCAACGGTAAGGATTTGCTTAGTGTTGGTCGATATACTTTATGTGTTTGTTTTGTTTTGTTTTAAAGGAAGGGTGGGGGGTAGGGAGGACACGAGACGAAGGCATTTTTAGGGTGAGCATCCTTATCCACTGACGGAGAACTGGAGTCAAGGTTTTCGACCCAGGCCTGACATGTCCAAGCAGAGGTAAAATTACACACAACCCAGGGGGGCTGTTTCCACTGCTGGCTTGAAATCCGAATTTTGCACATTCTCCTTGCCTCTTCCCTTCTGTCATGTTACATCCATGCACCCAGCCTCCCCCGCCTCCCCCCAGCAGGAGCCACAAGCATTTGCTTCAAGAGGGCTAGAGATATATGCTCTGTGAGTGCGTAGGACATCAAGGCTGCCGGACTCCAGGGGACAGGTCAGGCCTGGCTTCACTGACCAGAGACGCTCTGTATCTCCTTCCTCTTTATAACTTGGTCAGAACTGGGTGGAGACCTGGGCTCAGCAGATATGCAGAAAAGAAACCATTTTGGAATGAATGAGTAGAGGTAGGCCTTGAACCGCTCAAATAATGAACAGGCGGAGAACGAGGGACAATCCAGTGCGCAGTGAAGTTGCTGACGGCCATTAGTGTGCATGCTCTACTCACTGGTACACTTCCGACTCCGGGCCTTTGCACTCTTCTTATCCAGGGGTTCTCAGCCACCGCATGTCTGCAGACCTTCCTCCTCCATTTCATTCAGGGCTCTGCCCAATATCACCTCATCAGCCACTGCTTCCCTGGCCAGACTGTGCAATTGATCAGCCTCATCCATCGCCTGCTTTACTTCTAAATCTCACCCCTGACATATCAGCTACTTGTCTGTCTACTGTCTGTCTCCGCCCACTAGAAGGCAAGCTCCACGCGGGCAGGGCCTCAGTTTTGTCCACTGCTCTCCCTGGTGCTGGACACAGTGCCTGGCACGCAGTAGGCACTCGGAAATATTTGTTAACAATATGCTTTGGGAGGCAGGGAGAAAACCCACCCAGAAGGAGAGTCCGCAAGCGAGAAAGGCTCACCCCGAGAGGCCGCTCATCTGCAGCTCGCCTTGGTGCACACACTTGAAAAGGCGAGAATGAGAAGGATGTGAAATCCCAACTCCACACACCCCTCCTACCAGGGCAGACATGGCGCAAATTATAAGTGATGAGTCTGCAAGCCTGCAGTGCTTGTGGAAACAGAAGTTGGTATAATTCTTTAGGTGGCAATTTAGTGATAACTATCAGCATTGCGAGTGTACAAACCCTCTGACCCAGTGATAGCACGTGCAGGAGTTTCTCCTATGCACATGCACTAGGACATGAATCGCTGCACGATTGTTAAGAGTAAAAGATTGCAAATAACTTGAATGAGCACTAACAAGGGGACTGGCTAAAAAATTACAATACGTCGCAGTGGGGATACTCTGCAGCACATGGCTGTTCCTCCTCAGCTACGTGGGCGTCAGCTTCTGGAGCTTTCCTGCCTCCCAGGGTTGCAGAAAGCCAAGGGAGGCTTCCACCAAGCCAGTGCCTGGGGGTTGGAGGGGCTCTAGGGGACACCCAGGGAAGGGGCTCCCTCATCTAGGAAGTCGAGAACGAAGACCAGGAAGTAGGTTCTGGAAAAAGTTCAGGGAGGTGACTCACGTGGCAGCAGGCTTACCTGGGTCCAGCATCCAACCCAGCCTGCTCTGGGAGGGGCTGGTTCACAGACTGGGAGGTGCCCTGTGACTGCCTGGGATGGGGCCAGGGGTGGGGTGAGGTGGGGGCGGGAAGGTGGGCCTAGCCCCTTTTTCTCTGCAGGGAAGACAGGAACAGATTAGAACTCTGCTTGCTAGAACTTCTTTCTGATGGTAGCTTTGTTCCCTCATAGGTTTCTCGTAGTGCTTAGTGGGAAAAATCATTAAAATAGAAATTGCTGGTAGAAACAACAGGAAAGGGGTACAGTGGGGTGCCTGGAGGGAAGAGAGCTCCTAGAGATGGAGCGGTGGTGGCAGCTGGGTGAAAAGCTGGGAGCAGGCAGAACCGGAAGCTTATAGGAAGGAGGAAAGGGGTCAGCTCTGTGCACCTAGCATGTTGGCTGACACACAGTAGGTGCTCAATAAATGCTTGCCATAGTAGGTACTCAATAAATGCTTGACTTGAGATGAACCTGGGGTCATAGTCTGTCCTGATATTAGCTTGTTAGGGGTTCTGGGGTTTAGTGACAAGTGAGGTAACATTATAGGAAATACTGTGAAGAGCCAGGGCCTGACAAGTCCTAGATGCTCTGAAAGGTGACTGCTTCTCCTTTTAGGTAGCCCCTGGGACTTCTGACAGCGCTGGGTAGAAAGCCTCCTAGAGCCTCCATGTTCTGGTCAGCTGAGCACTTTGCCCTGATGAGCGAGTGTCTCTTTCTTCCCATTTCTTCCCGAGGCCTGCCTCCCCTCCGCCTGCTCCCCTCCGTCTGCTCCCCTCACCTGCTCCCCGCAGCGTGGGTCCAGGAATTCCTACTCTTCTTTTTCTTCCCCGTACCTTTGTGACTGGCCTAGTTCCTGTCCATGTTCTTTCCTGTCCCCTGCATGACCAAGCTCCCTTGGGGACCTGCTCCTCAGGGCTCATCCCCATGGCCCTGCTCTGCTTCCTCCCTGGCAGGGCCTTGGGTTCCTGGCTGTTAGGGCAGGGGACAGACTCAGGGTGAGGCGGGTGGCTCCCAACTCCAGAGCCTGTCCTCCGACCTTATCTTTCACTTGGTTGTTTGGGAAAGTCTGTGTTAAGCCAAAAATCACAGAGTGCAAATAGCCTGCTGGGTTTTCTCAAGGAAGTCGGGAGGACTGGGCGCTTTTCACTGTGCTTGTCCTTCACAGATGCGGGGATGCAGAGTTTGTGAAGAGAATCGTGGCGGCAGACCATGTCCTGTTTTCCCTCAGACGCTGACTTGGCCTCTCCCGGCCAGCCTGTGAGAGTGCACCCTGAGAGCCTGAGGGCAGAGAGGGCTGTGGAGAGTGCCCCCTCTACTCCTCACCTGCGGGAACTTGCCACACCTGTCACAGCCAGGAGGAGCACCCTGCTCTTTGTGGCACAGCTAGAGGCTGGCCTGCCTCGCACCTGGGAGCCCTTGAAACAACGCTAAGGGGCTCCCTCCTGAAACCCCTTTCGGGGCCTTCTTAGAAGCTCCCGTGCCTCTGGGTGATCAGTGGCTTCCTAGGAATTGTCCTTGATTTGTCCTTTGTAGGCAGTGCCCCAAGTGTAGGATCTTTCCACACTTTTCCGCCTTGGCCCAAACTTAAAACCGTTCCGTGTTCCATTTCTTCAGGGCTCTGCTTCTTCCTGAGGGACAGCTAGTTTTGGATAAATAAATCCCTGCTGGTATGCTGAAGAGCCAACGAGCTTTCTTGTTTATGCAGGTTTTATTTGGGATCTTCTGGAGATGATGCTTTATTTAACTCCAAGACAGTCTCAAAAGTAGTGGCCACTCAAACCGATACTTGTCCACCCATGCTCCCAACAGCACTATCTGCAATAGGCAAGAGGTAGAAGCAACTCAGGTGTCCACCGAGGGAGAAATGGATAAACTAAATGTGGTCTATACATACAATGGAATGTTATTCAGCCCCGAAGAGGAAGGCAATTCTGACACATGCTATGACATGGATCAGCCTTGAGGACGTCACGCTAAGTGGAATAAGCCAGTCACACGAGGACAAATGCTGTGTGCTTTCTCTTATGTGAGGTATATGAGTCTGGAATAGTGAAATCGAGACAGAAGGCAGAACCGTGGGGGCCAGGGGCTGGGCGGGGCGGCCGCGGGGTTGCTGTTTAACGGGGCCAGAGTTCCAGTTGGAGAAGGATGAACGGCCGTGATGACTGCACAACAATCTGTACTTCGTGCCGCTAAACTGCACACTTAAAAATGGCTAATACGATCAGCTTTAGGTCGCGTATGTTTTACCACGATAAAAAAATGGTTGAAAAAGCGGTGGCAGGAGCAGACAGTCTTTGGGGGCGCAGGGCTGTTCTCCGCTTGGGCGGCGCTGGCCCACTTCCCTGTCTTCACTGTTTGGAAGAAAAGCTGTGCCGGTGGGGGATGCAGGGCTGCCCGCACGAGGGACTGAAGGCCCTGGGGTGGGGGGAGGGGCAGCCCACGCATCAAAGTCTCTGGCACAGACAGGGGTGTGGGCGGGCTGGGGCAGGCCAGCCACCCTCACCCTCGAACGGCGAAATGTGTTTCTTGGACCAGAATCCAAGGCAATTGTGCGAGCCCACACAGTGTTTGTTCGGAAGCTAATGCATTCCTGTCCTATTGTCTGTGCCGGAGCCTTGTTGTGGACACACCCATCACATCCTCCCTGAGGGAGAGGCCAAGGTGCTCCGAGTCAGGCTGTGGGAGGCCTGACAGCAACCAGGGAGAAAGGCAGCCTGGTGGGAGCATCCTGGTGTCCCAGGGAAGGTCCACAGGGCATGGGCATGCTGCCCGAAGCATGCCCAGGGTGGAGCCGGGCTGGTTGCTTGGGATGCCACCCTGTGGGGTGGGAAGGAGGGTGCTGATGGAAGGGCCCGTGGGGCTGCCGTAGGTACGGGAGGAGAAGGAGCACCGGAGATCACTACTTCTCGTCTATGAAGAAGTGAGACGTAAGCGCCAACTGGAGGCAGGCTGGCCAGCCCATCCTGACTGCCTCAGCTGACCAAAAGCACAGTTTTCACCTTGTAGAACGAACCCAAGCAGCCTAATGCAGCCGCAGTAAAAGCTTAGCTCTGACCCTGCCTGCAGGAGGCCTCCTCCGTGAGGGTAGCAGAGGGTGGGTTGGGAGCAGCAAAAAGGGAGCAAAAGTGAGATTGCAGAGCACACACGATTGGCTGGTGTGCTGGGGGGACAATCCAGGATTCTGACTGGCTGGCTTCAAGGGCCAGGGCGGTGGCGGCACGTGCTGAGAGTACGGAAGAAGAGAGAAAAGAAGTAGCCGAGAGTGGGAGGCGGAGGTCTGCAGGGGCTGAGGAAGCCCTGGGGATGGGCACGGATGCTGACAGTGGAGAGAAAGGGGACAGGGAGAAGAAGGAGGCAGAGGCAGAGGAGATGGCCCCAATGCGTGGCACGCGGTCTGGGAAGCTGCACATGGCCACCTGCATCTCAGGAGTGATCTCGGGTCCAAGTCCAGGCCCCTCCACCCTGTACCTCGGCTGGACTTGGATCAGCATCTACAGCTAAGTCTAGAGGATGGTACAGGAACCGAAGCTCGTGATATCGATCTTGAGTCATCAAGAAGAGGGTCAATTATGTCTGGGTCTCTTCAGGGAGACGGAGAAGTAGATAATCTATCTGAAAGAGGCTGTCATCAAAAATATGCAGCAGGCTTGGAGCCAGAAGACCTGCTAGTCACCAAGAGAAAACTTGGGCATGTCACTTAATCTCTCTGCACCTCAGTTTCCTCACTTGAGAACTGGGATAATATCTGCCTAGGATTGTTTTGAGAGTCAGTTGAGATAATGTATGTGAAAGAGCTTTGAAAAGTGCAAAGCTCCATTCAAATGAAAGGTGTGATTATTATTATTAAATGTAGATCTTTATAAACATGTATCTTCCCTGAAGATCTTGATATACTTTATATGCACCATCCCATTTACCCTCGTGACACTCCTATGGAGAGAGAGAAAGGCCACAGGCATTATTATCTCTACTTAACAGACAGAGAAACCGAGGCTCAGTAGTTAAGTGGCTTGAACAAGCCAGACAGACAGCAAGTCCGAGAAGAACTAGCAGGTGCACGGAAGTCCAGGGTCAGCATCCTTTCTTGGTGAATTATTTTAATTTCTCCCACATTAGTTAATTCTTATTTTGCTTGTTGGAGCTTATAATTCTTACTTTTGTTGCCTGATGACAACAATCAACTTGGACCTTAACAAAATTGAATTCGTTTTACCTATTCTGTGTCTGCAATGGCCACCATCTATCGATCTGTCCACTTGTTTATCCACCTACCCATCCGTACACCCACTTACTCACCTACCAAGTTATTAATCCACCATGTTATCCACCTATGCAACCTTCCTTCCACCAAGGCATCCATTTATCCATCCATCTTTCTATCCACCCACACATCATGTGTCCAGCCTTTCATCCACCCATCCGTCCTTTCATCCACCTATCCATCCATCTACCCGTTCACTTACTTGTCCGTCCGTCCGTCCATCCATCCATCCGTCCGTCCATCCATCCATCCATCCATCCATCCATCCATCCATCCATCCATCCATCCATCCATCTATCCGTCCATCCTTTTAACAATATTTATGCAACATTTATTGTGTTCTAAATACTGTGTAAATACAGTGAAAACAAGAATAAGACGACTTGCAACTTATAGCCTAGCAGGAGGGAATCAAGCGACTGTGCTAGGTATATGGAGTTGGAACACAGGATGGAATGGTGGTGGTGGAGAACACGCTGGGCATATGGCATAAGCAGCAGCATATGGCAGATGCACAAAAGCTAAAAATGTGAACTAGCAGAGTGCACTGGTGAATAACAAGTATTTCAAGATGCTAAAATATATGGTGCTGGGGGAGAGAGAGAACATAACGGCAAAGAAGGCAAGGACTACATTCTAAAGGGCTCTAGATGCCATGCTACTGAATTTGGATTTCATCCTAAGGGACTAGAGAGCCACTGAGATTTTAAACTGCAGAGTAGGAAGGTAATTTGCATTTTAGAAAGCTCCTTCCTTGTACAGTTTGGAGAATAGACTGGAGACAAGGAGACCAGTGAGAAGCTGCTGTGAGAAATTATGATGGCTTGAATGGAGGCAGGCACGATGGGAGGAGACGTCTGTAGGAGGCAGAAGTGTGGGTGAAGAAAAGGACAATCTTGAAGATGGAGAACCCCCAGGTTTGGGGCTTGGTGCCACCAACAATACTCGAAGGTAGGAGGAGTTGGTTTAGGGGAATGTGAATGAAGTCAATGTTGAAAACGTTGAGTCTATGGTCCTTAGGGATATCGGGGAAGATGACTTAGTGGGAGACTGACTAGCTGTGGTCAGCGGTGCCCAGTGTTAGTCAAGGTCACAGTGTGAGTGAGATGTCCTGGGAGAAGGCAGAGAAGACATGAGAAGAGCAGAGGGTAAGGGCTCCAAACCTGGAAAGAGAAACATTTAAAAGGCGATAAAGCGGGAGGAACCCCAAGGAGGAGGAGGAGGACAGTCAGAGAGCTAAGAGGAACAGGAAGAAGTGATGTCACAGAAGCCAAGAAAGTTCTAAGTACGAGGACAACAATGTCAAATTCTCAGAGACGTCAAGTAAGATGAACAATGACCAGGGCTCCCCCGATCTGGTGATTAGGTGAGCACGGGTGACCTTTGTCATGATGACTTCAGTGCAGGGGGAGGGGCAGGTGGAAGCCTGGGTAATGCGGGGTTGGAGAGGAAGTGGAGCCCAAAAGGGTGCATAATTTTTTTCATTTTTGGGAGTTTCCGTTATTTCTTCTCTGTCTGTCTCTCCTTTTCTCCTCTCTCTCTCTTTTCTTTTTTCTTTCTTTCTTTTTAGAAACTGCCTATGGAAGAGAGGAAGGGTAAGATGCTAGAAGAAAGAGACTGGCAAAGGGTCGAGGGGAATGGTTGTTAAAAGTAGGAGAGACTTGAGCAGGTTGAAAGGCGAGAGGAAGAGATGAGTAGGTGGAATGCAGGAGAGGCGGGACATAATCAGAAGAGACGAGAAGACAGGGTCAAGTGCATAGATCAACCTTAAATAAGAGAAGAAATATCACTCCTCTGGAGTGGACAGGAGGGGCTGGCATGGCTGTGACGCAGGTACACATGCGAATGCTCAGGCTGCTCAGCCTGTCAGGGCAACTATGAAATCAATGTTGTTATACGTTCATTACTTATTATTATCACTCTGTGCCTAACTGCAATTCAGACATCCCAGGGGACAGGAATTTGTCCCAAATGCCACTTTTCTACTAGCCTAATAAGGAGCCCTAGTTCAGTGGCTATGGTCAGATGTCAAGGAAATTCATGGTTCTGACCTGGACTTCAGTCCAAGCTTGTGCCCTGTGGCCTGGCTGCCAGCCCTCCTGAGTAAGGCGGGCAGGCGGGCCGGCACCCTAACTGCGACCAGGCGCCCTGGAGGCAATAATTAGCCTCCTTCCTGCCGAGCTTGCAAACCGCCCTGTACAAAGTGGCCACAGTAAATGTCACATGGGGGAATGCTTCAGCCCACAGCTGGCCCCAGGGGGTGGAAACGTAATCTGGGGCTCAGAGAAGACACCGAATCCTGCAGATACTGGAGCCAGAGGACGGGGCCATGGCTCCAGTGGCTCCTCTTGGGGGCCAAGCCCTGGCCAAAGGCCAGGACAGGAGGTGAGTTCTGTTCATAGAGTTCTTGTGGCCATGAGTTCCCAGGACCCTGAGTCAAGATTTGAAACCCCGGGGACGTTGGCCGTGACCACTGTCAACACCTCCCAGCTTCTTCTTTACTGCCCTTCCCTTCCCTTCCAGAAGCCTGCCCGTCCTCTCTGTGGCTCATTCTGTGTTTGCCGCCCTGAGGTCCGTGATGTCCACGGATCTCTCCTAAAGGGCAAACAGAACATGCCTGAGGCAGCCCTGAGGTTTTACCTTTCAAGAAGGGGTCTCCTGAGGGCTGACCAACACTTTCCGGGGCCTCAGTCAGCACCTGGCTTACATTTTTTGAGTATTCGCTCTAGATGTGAAGCTCTGAGCGATGTGTACATTTTAAGATCCATTTTATTCTTCCACCCGTTGATCTGAGTTAAATACCGCTGTAATATCTTTATTTTATAGCTGCAGAAACTGAGGCACAGAGAGGGAAATGACCTCCCAAAGAACACAAATAATGGAAAACCAGGATTTGAACCCAGGTCTCATCTGCCTCCGTAGTCAAATGACATAACCACTGCCCCACGAGGAAGTCTCACACAAATAGCGCTAATGGGGTGAGGACAGGAAAGGATGGGGTGATCACACACCCTGGTTTGCCGGGGATGGCTCCGGTTTTTACCCATCAACCCAAAGTAAACAGTAACAGCATCCCTTTTGTTCTTGAAAGTGCCCTGATTTGGTACATCATATCGTCACTCAGAGAAGGGAAGGGGCGGTGAGGGGTCGGGAGCCCCCCGGATTACCATCTTGCCAGTCAGTAGACCTCCAGCCTGTTGTACTTCCCCTCCCTGTGCATCAGGGTCCCCAGTTACAAAGTAGGTTAGTGTTCCTGCCTGTGTCTGAGGGTTTTAGCAGGTGGGGTAGGAGAAGGACTCTGAAGGTGACCAAGCAGCCCTGCTCCCAGCAAGCCGGTCATCACGGCAGGAGATTGTGACACCTGCCACAGGGCTTCGCCTGAGCTTGCCAGGGCTAACTGCTCCCTGGGGACCGGAGCCGGGAACAGGATGGAGTTATGGTACTGGGCACACTGTCCACTGCTCTCTGCTGGAGCGGCGGGGCCCTGCCGAGTGCAGTCAGAGGAGAGGCAGACGGAAGAGCAGTTATTTTCCAAGCTTCCCCCGGGGAGCTCAGCCAGCAGGGCCCAGCCCGGAGGCACTGGGTATCCGGTGGCACCTGGGACCATCACTCCCCCTCACAGTACCCTCTGGATGCCCCTCTGAAGGAATGACTGCATTTTGTGTCTGACTCAGCACAAAACAGCTCCCTGGGACAGGGGAGGGGTTTAGGCTGGCTGGGGGCCAGACATGGGGCTCAGACAGTGGGCAGATGCCCCTCACCAGGCAGTTTCTGAACTCAGGTTACTGGGCGGGGACCTGGCTAGCACAAGGAGAGAGCAGGGCAGGAGAGGGGGCCCCAGCCTGCCATCTGCTCTTAGGTGTGCCTCCCCCCAGCCCTGGCCCCTGGCCCCATCCCCTGGCTTCCCCACCTCCACCCACCTGAGTCCTGGACTTGACCTTGCTTGGCTGTGGGGGGAGGGTGTGATAAGCCTCTTGGTGAAGGGAACTAGCTGCCTGCAAAGGCATTTTCCGCTCTCTAAAGTAAACAATCAAACAGGAAATTAATCTAGAAACCCACATCAACGGAAGGTTCAGGTTGTGATTTTCACAGCCCCAGAGCCAGGAAATTCAAAGTTATAGTTCCCATAGCAACTCGCCTGTAGAACTAGCCACTGTTGGACTTGAGCGAGACCTTGAGGGGTCAACTAGGCCAGTCCCCTGCCTCCAGAAAGTGCAGTTCAACAGCAAGCCTACGTGTCTGGGGGAGACTACTCTTCGGAGGTAGAACATTAAACCCGGTTCAGAATTAGGAGTTGTAAGGCTGGGGTTCTGCTTTCAGTTCTCAAAGCAACGAGTCTCAGAAACTGAGCCATCAGTTGAAATCTCAGGGCCTCAGTTTTCTATATTCCCATATTCCAAAGATTATTCCCACGTTCACATAATAATACCCAGGCCTGCAAGACACTCAGGTGAGGGGCTGTGCCATGCGTGCTTCTTCTTATTCATGGCTCTTACTCCTTGTTCCACTCAGTCCCACCATGGCCCCCATCTGTATCCCAGTCATCCCTGAACCTAATGATTGCCCCCCACCCCTCCACACAGCTGTTTTCCCTCCAAGAAAGATCTCAGTTGAGATCTCAATTGATTGACAGGTCAAAGAACTTTCAGAACAGCCACCAAAGTGGCTCCATGTTTTGGATGCTCTTTTTCTCAACCTGTCCTCTTCTGGACCAAATATATAATACAGCCCAATGCACGCTTCCTGCTCCCCTGACTGATAACCGGGTGGGATGAATGGAGTTGGAGGCAGGCCCTCCCGCTTCAAGTATGTGGGGGGCTGTGCGTCTTGGGTGGGGCTTTCATTTCTGTGTGACTAGTGAGGAGTCCCCGCCTGGCAGGAAAGGAGATAAGGGCGGTGGCACTCAACCCAGAAGGAAACAGTCTGGAATCCTTCCCCGAGGGTCACCCCGCCTTCCCACCCGAGATGGCCACCAGCAGCCGCCTGGAATCCTTCCCCGAGGGTCACCCCGCCTTCCCATCCGAGATGGCCACCAGCAGCCGCCTGGTCTTGTCGGCGTGATTCTGCAGGCCGGCTCAGGGGCCCCTGAGACAACACTAGCTAAGGCAAGAGCAGGCGCTTGGCGGGCCCCGGGCCCGTGGCAGAGGACGCCGGCCTGCCCGCCCACCCGCCAGCCTGGCCCTGGAGCCAGAGCTGTGAATTGAGCAAAGCCGAGGAAGGAGAGAAGTGGCGCCTGCTGGAAAGCAGACAGAGCGGCTCCTTGATTTCCTAATAGGCCTCGCCGCATGCCAGGGGCCGACAGGCCAGCTCAGAGCACCCAGCCACGCTTGCGAAACAGTCCTTTCCTCCTTTGGGTAAGCTTTCCCGGGTGGCCGGGCTGCTGTCCAGCCACCCAAGTCCCTGGACAAGGCCATCCCCTCCCTCCACTGCCTCCCTGCCTTCTCCTGTGGCTAAGTACATCAGAATATGGTGGGCAGCTCAGGGAAGACGAGACGCCCCCTGGGGGTGCAAGATATTTCCTTTCATAAAGCCAGGCACAGAAGTTCAACCAGAAAGGAGAAAGGTGGTGGGGAGATCGCTGTGGACGGACCACAGGTTTCCCTGCCGTCACAGAGGGAACCTTCTGCAGGGCAGTGCCACAGAGGGCGACCCACCAGCTTCTGAGGAGGGGCCTCCCTGCAGGCAGGGCCCATGGGCCCCCTGCTGCTCACTGCCCAGGGCACATGGTTATCTGCAGGGCTCTGCCAGCCTGCCTTTCCTTGAGCCTGGGAAGAAGCTTCTTAGAAGGTTCCTCATGATATGCCAAGTTAACCAGGTGTCCTTCCCTCCATTCTCAAACTTTACAGGGTGAGTGGGGGAAGGCACGAGTCACCAGCAAGGGGCTGTCAGGAGATGGAGAAGGGGCGCCCTGGCCCCTTACTCTGCCACCGAGCGTGGAACTCCAAAGAAGCTTTTGCTTAAACCATGTCCTCTTCAGCATGATAATCTTGGCAAGCTGTATTTAAGAAGAATAAATGCCTGCATAACCCAGTTACCACACAGAAGTGCCAGCCTTCGGGATGGGGGGTGGAGTGTGAGGCCACACCGCAGGAGCTGGGCTGGACGTCTGTCCCTTGGGTGAGGGAGCTTGGCTGGTTCTGTGGTGAGTTTGGGTGGAAAGCAGTAACCAAGGACCAACTGGGCAGGGACAGCTGGGCTTGGGACAATTAAGCAGAGGATAATAGAGCTGTGCTAAAGGCATAATGAGCATTTGTACCGGGAGCAGCAGCCATCCAATAGAGGGGCAGACAGGCCTGGGCTGAGAAAAGGGCCTGGGGCTGCCTGGGGAGGCAGAAGGATTTGGTAAATACTCTCTGCCAAGTCTAAGGCAGAGATAAGAGTATTTAATTGGCACCTGGAAGTTTGTTTGGCTTTAGAGCCTTACCCTTACTTAGCAGAATATAAATTTTCATAATGGGGCAACTCTTTTTCTATAGAGGTGATCTTTTTGGATGAGTGAGCTCGCAAGGCAATATTCTGTAGTACCCATTCATTTGGATCACCAGGATGCAAGGGGAGAATGGGCTTAGCCTGGCACTCAGGCGCTCGCTGGCCCACTCCCCTCTGGGGTCCTACACAGACCTTGGGGCCAGCCAAACCCATCTGTTCTCAGGCCTATGAATATGTCTTGTCCTCATCTACCTTCGGCTTTTGCTCCTCATTGTCTCTGCTGGGCCTGTCTTCTTCCACCCTGGATCCATTTACTGGATCACTCAAGACCGACCGCAAGACCCTCCTTCATTCTTCAACTATTTGGTTCTACTGAGTTCTAGGTCTACCTAGACTAGTTTTTCCTCACACAGGACTTTGTGCCCAGCTGGCCTTCTCAAGAGACCTGTGGATTGAGTTGGAAGGAAAGTATATGCTGGCCAGAGCAGAGTCACTCAGAAGGTCCTCTCTGTCCCCTGGGATGCAGCCTCCCTGAGACATACAGGCTTGGAGAATGGCAGGTCTGTACCCTCCTCCAGGGAGTCTGAAGAAATGGTAACAATTTTCATTCATTCATTCAACAAGGAGGCACGGATCCTGTCCTCATAGATCCACTAGTTTAGTAGAGAAGACAGACATTGCACAAGCAGATCAGTGATGGGAACTGAGGCTGTAAAGAGGAACTGTCTGAATTCTAATTCCAACTCAGTCATGTACTATCATGTTGCATAGCTAACCTCTCTGTGTCTCAGTGTCCTCCGAGAGAGAACATGTGGGAGACAATTCTTTTACAAACGCTGTCTCTACATTGTTCACAATAGGCAAGACATAGAAATAACCTAAGTGTCCTTCTATGGATGATTGACTAAAGATGTGGTACATATAGACAATGGCATACTACTCAGTCATAAAAAAAGATGAAGTATCACCATTTGCAACGACATGGATGAATCTTAAGAGCATCATGCTAAATGAAATAAATCAGATGGAAGAGGACAAGAACCATATGATTACACTCATATATGGGATATAAAACAGAAAGCAACAAAGGAACAAAGAAAACAAAAAAACAAACTCATAGACACAGAAAACAGTGTTGGGGTTACCAGAGGGTAAGAGGGGTGGGCGGGGGGAAGGAAGAAGGTAAAGGAGGTCAAATATGTGGTGATGGAAGGAGACTAGACTGGGTGGTGAGCACACAATAGAGTATACAGGCATCGTATTATAAAGCTGTACACCTGAAACTTATATGTTATTACCCAATGTTACCTCCAATAAACTTAATTAAAAAATAAATTAAAAAAATAAATAAACATTGGCTCTAAAGGAAAGAGAGAAATGGGGTGGCTCCTGGAGGGGAATGTGGGGTCAGGAGAAGGTTTTCCTCCTTCCGATGGGTTTGGTGGGCTGATGAGTGGAAGCCACTCGAGGGAGAGAAGCAGGTGTTACAGGAGAGAGATGAGAAGCCCATCTGAGGGAAGCCTAGAGAAGGAGAGAGGGATGGGGGGGCATGCAGCGCCCTACAGTCAGCAGCGTGTGGAGCAGAGCGACCGCCCTGGGGGACGGGCTACCCAAAATAGGCCAGACCGAGGCAGGTCTCTCATGGCTGTGAAGAGGCCCGAGACAGCCTGTGGGCCCTAGGAGATAATTAAAGAAAGCCAATGTTATGTAAGCAGACTTAGATAGCCGTTTGGGTTAAGAAGAAAGATACTTAAATCTGGCCTTCAGATTATTTTAAAAATCTTACTCTATTATTTGTGTTTATATATAAATCACTCTTTCTTCAAGCTGTGTGCTAATTTCACTGCAAAATTACATAGAAAGATCCCAAACGGGATGATTTTACCTTGGACTTCTACTTTTCTCAGTTGAACATTTTTTGAGAAAACGTTTTGTTGGATTATCGCACATGCAAAAATAGGTACAAACCCTTAGTATACCGCTAGACGAATTTTCACAAAGGTGCTGCTATGCCCTGACTAAGAGCTAGAACCTGGGCTGCACCCCCCAGTCCTCTCGTGCCCCTTTTCACTGACCCTCCCCTAGGGTCACCATGATCCTACTCATCACCATAGCTTAGTGTCACCTGTTTTGCCCCTCCCCCCATATTTAAACCGAAAGCAAAGGCATGTATCCTGCAGGGTGGTCCCTGCCAGGCTCCCTGCTTACCTGGTGGCAGTTTTGAGAGCCCCCCATCCCCATTCTTGGCTGCCCTACTCCAGGTTTTCCTTCCCAGGATGTCATCCGATTCTGGATTGGTGGGACAGGTATGCTAATTATAGTTTTTAGGGCTGAGGAAATGGAAAGTCAGATCTGAATTAGATGATGCACAATGTGCCAAATATATCAGCTCAGGGAGCTGATTCCCAAATCCAGGAATCTGTCCTAAAAGTTTGGTGCTTCCTTATGCATTGTGTTTATAGATGTGTGCCCTTTAACTTTTTTGGAACATGAAACCCTTTGAGGGTTTTATGAAAACTCTGGCATCTCGCTCAGAAAAATGCACATCTCCACAGATTCACAGACGTTGGTGTACAACTCCAGTGGGTTCCCAGACCTTGGAGGACACCCAAGTGACATGGCCTGACACACTCCAAACTAAATCACCAATGGGGATGTCACAAGAGCACGGGACAGCGACTGCCTCCATAAGCACATCAACACAGCTACAGTTCCGTGTGTCACCGGGAGGATCACGGAGGCTTTTTCTGTGGCTGTCCAGGCTGGGGCTGGGTAGCTCTGTGGTTAAGGCAGAATGCCAGGGTGGCCAATAAAGATATAAAAGTTCTGTACTATGTTCTGGACACTTGACAGATGTGATCAGTAATCCTTATGGCAACCCTGCAGAGGTTTCTCTATTTTACTAATGGAAAAGCTGAGGCTCGAAGAGGTTAAGTAACTTGTCTCGCATTTCAACTAGTACCAATGAGATTAGAAATCATGGAAGTCTGACAGCCAAGCCCCCATTCTTCCCCTTTTCCTTCTCACGAGGGGGCTTTTAGCTTTCCTTTTGGACTGCTCTGCGGATCCCCGAAGCCAAGCAGGGAGTTTCTCTAAGGGGCAGGGCAGGGTGGTCGGGCGGGGGCTGGCTGACAGCCTGGGGATGCCTCAGTGCACACATCTCCACTCCTGGGAAATGACTCACTGGAGCCCTGCCACTTTGGGACTCCAGGGGACACATGTACATTTCCTGCGTCTCAGCTAGAGCCTCGGGCGGTGTGAGCTGGCAGGGTAGTTCTCTGTAGGCGGCTGGAGATAGAAAGCCACACTGCTCTGTATCCTGGGATGAAGAAGCCTCTCCCTGGATTCATATGATAGAGGTACGTCACCTCTGGGCCTCAGTTTTACCATCTGTGAAATGGGGGTGAAGGTGAGACTCAGTGCTACTCGGCGTATGGCGCTCCTACCAGCAGCGTCAGCATCACCTGGGAAATAGCGGGTTCCCCTCTATGACAGTGATTCTCGAATTTAATGTGCATCAACATTGCCTGGAGGGTGATTTCCTCGTCGAGAATTAGAACAGGGGCCAGTAAAGTACATACAGCCCACTGGCCAACTCTGGTCCGCAGCCTGCTGTTTACAAGCCAATAAGCCAAGAACAGCTTTTACATTTTTAAATAGCAGGGGGAAAATAAATCAAAAGAAGAGTAATATTCTGCAACACATAAAAATGACAAATTTTAGTGTCCATAAATAAGGTTTTGTTGGAACTCTTGCTCATTTACATATCGTCTATGCCTTCCCATTACGAAGGCGAGTCGAGCAGTTTCTACAGAAACCGTTCTCATCGCTTCGCACTGCTGCTCAGTGCAGTACAATCACAGGGATGTGGTTAAACTTGATTTTGCCTCTTGGCCTGCAAAGTGAAAATATTTACTATCTGGTCCTATACAGAAGTTTGCTGATCTCCGATGAAGAGTGTGAAGGGGAGAGGAGAGGAGAGGAGAGGAGAGGAGAGGAGGGGAGGGCAAGGGAGGAGTGTGGAGGGCAGGGGAGGGGTGTGGAGGGCAGGGGAGAGGAGCATTATGATTCCTTCTGGGGGCAAAAGGGAGCTGTCAGGGGCTTCTGGGATCTGTGGGAGTCCTGGTCTGGCTGGGTCAGCCATGAAATCCTTTACCCACTCTCTCTGAGGGTAGTCTGGAAGGCCCCCCCTGACCATTTCCCTGGATGAAAGCCCCCAGTTCTACTTCTAGAGTAGTGGTTCTTAACCGGGAAACTCCCCCAGAGCACAGTCTCCAGGGACTCTGCAAGTTTCAATGCACGTGGGTAGTTTCTGGGGAGAGGGTCCATCGCAAGGGTCAGTCATCTCTCCTCCCCCAGCATCCCTTTTCTTTTGGGGAACACATTTTTCTCATCCAACTTCTCCTTTCGGAATGTGAAAGTCTCTGGGAGGGTAACACCCCACGTACACATGCCACCTACCCAGGAAAGGGGGAGGTTATCTGGTGGCACAGGCAGGTCTTAGGAAAGTCTTGGGAGTCTGAGGAGGGCTGAAGGGAGGGGACAGGCGAACTGAGGTGAAGGAGACTTCTGGAGAGAGGAAGTGGTAAGCAGATTATGGCCTCTTTCCCAGAGGGCCACATGCCCCCTGACTCCCCACACTCCAGAATCCACTTCTCTTCATCATCGAGAGACAAAAAAGGAAGCCCGGTGGGCCAGTGGCAGCCACCCTCGCCAGTGGGCGCCTCCACTCCCCGGAGCCCACGAGGCCTCCTGCCTGTGGCATCATCCAAGCAAGTCTCGACTCTGGCCCTGGGATCCCAGGTATTTTCCCAGCCAGCCCCACCTCATCTAATTGCTTTCCAGTCAGCTCATCCTTGGCCCACGCCCTCAGCTCCAGCCAGGCAAGCCACCTCAGTGTGGCCAGCAGTAGCTTTGGAGACTTCCCATGGCCCTGGTCCAAGCCTGGAGCAGCCTCTTGACTCCCCTTGCCCAAACCACATCCTCTTTGCTCTTCCCCATACCTCAAACTCTCCTCTGACTAACATTTCCAAACCAAGCAAAGCTCAGTCCAGTCCAGACCCAAAGCAACAGACTCATTCATTCCCTGCCGTCCCCTCTTCCCCTCAGACTGGCCACAACCCAGCTATCAGGGGAAGAACGATTAGCAAAAAAGTAGAGTTGTACCTACTGTTCAATTCCCAGAGCTAATTGTTTTAAGCAGGGCTTTGGCCTTAATTAAAGGACAATTAGTTAGTGAATGTGTGTTTGCATTTCCACAAGTGTGTTTGCGTTTCCTAAGCCCGGCTTTTAACCCTGGGAAACCAGATTCAGCAAATACTTCTATGTTTCAATACCTCTGAGTAAGGGACAAGGTCTTAATTACAAAAATGGCAGTCCTGACAACAGCAGTGTAATCAAAAGGGCAATGAAAGAATGAGCTAATTGTGCCTTCCACGTACTGCACCATTTCTGTTCAGCCATAGCGAGGAGGAGCTGGCAGCTGTCTGTGCGTCCTCCCTCAGTCTGTGGATTCTGTTCTTAGCTCTGTCATGCAGTCTGCCATCCCTGCCACCCACTTCCTTTCCCCCCATTTTCTATATTTTTCTTCTCTTACTTTCTCTGCCCCCTCCTTTGCTCTTCCCACATTTCTCCATGCTGGGGTCAAAAGGATAGCCTTTCACAGACCCTACCAGGGAGCTGCAGCCAGCCGACCAATACCAGCACATTGGCTGTCATGGTCAGTGTTTCAGCTCCTGGTGCTCTCCTTCGCTTCTAGGTGCTCAAGGAGAGAAGCTATAAAAAATCCTTTGAGGACTTTGAGGATCTAGGTACTTTTGGGATCCAGAACTGTTCCAAAAGCCTGAGGATTCTAGAAGCTAGCCTCCAGACCTATGTTGTCTGGTATAGTAGCCACCAGCCATATGTGGTCTTGAGCCCTTGAAATGTGCCTAGTCCGAACGGAGGGGAGCTTTAAGTGTCAAATACATACTGGGTTTCAAAGACTGAGAATATAAAAAAAAAAGGGATATAAAAAAGTATCGCATGGATCTTTTTAATATTGCTTACGTTAAAACAATAATTCTTTGGATATTTATTAAAATGAATTTCGTCTGTTCTTTTTTAAAAATGCAGCTACTAGAGAATGTCAATGACATGGTGGCTTGCATTTTATTGTACTGGACATGTGGCTCCACAGCTGGGATTGTGCTGAGATGGTTAAGGGCTAAGAAGCTGCCACTGTCCTCAATGTCGGTGACTGTGGGTGTCTTCTCCCACCTGCTCCGTTCTCCCACCTCCCGTGTCATGCGCTCACCTTCTTCCCAACCCTCTTGCACCCCGTGCATCTTCCTTCCCCCTCCCCATCATGGGAGAGGCAGGAGAAGACCCTGCTGCTCCACCTGCGTCTCCAGGCCCAGCCAAAGGCTGAAGGCCGATGTGATATACAGCAGGTGCTCACTCAGTGGCCCCTCAATAACCACTTCCCCACAGTTCTCTAACCATGAAACCGTGCCAGAAGCCCACCCTGAGTCTGACTGTGGCTCATGGGATTCTGACTTTAGACAGACTAATTAAATCTCATAAGAAGTCTGGCAGACTGAAGTTGAGAAAAGATCACTTAACTAGAGTGAAACGTGGGGACAGAACACAGGCAGCTTCATTGGCTGACAGCAGTTTTACACTGGTTCGCATTTACTGTGAGCACAAATTGCTTCCTTTGAGTTTGATTTGGGGGAAGTGTCTCTCTTCCTTCTTTCATTCTGAGCTCATCTCAGAATGATGGGCAAACATCATGCAGAGGCAACTGGGACCACTACCAGCCAGCCCCGTCCTGCTCGCTCACCTCCCCTCTTTAAGGATTCTGAATTTATCTCCTAGAACTCTTCTCTGATTAACTCTAGAAGGGTGACTGTTATCTCCTACTCTACTCAGTCTAGACATTCTACTTCATTAATTTCGTCAGCAAGTGTTTACTGAGCCCTACGACAGGTCAAGCACTGTTCTAGGCACTGGGGATATAGCTATGAGCAGAATGGACACATTCCCTGCCTTTAGAGTTTCCACCTTACTTGGGGAGATGGAAAACAAGCAAGTTAACAAAGGTAACTCTAAGGTAAAGCCAGATACTGTGGGGTTATGGTCAGAGAGGGTCTCCCTGGGGAAATGAAGGACTCTGGAAGAAGGCATTCTCCCGGAATGAATGTCAAGGGCAAAAGACCCAGAGACTGACTGCACTGCGTCCCTTCACATTTTTTTCTCATTAAGAAGCACTTCATTTTATACGATAAAAAAAAAAAATGCTGCTGACTGATCCCTTTATTCTATGTCTTTTGTTTTCCGTGTCTTTGTTTTGTGTGTCCTGTTACAGGGAAGGGAGGAAGTCAACTTGCAATTAGCAAATCTACTAAATTACATTTAATCCTCATCCCGGCAAGGAACTGAGGGCCAGAGAGGGTAAGTTGCTTGAGTTTGTCTGGCTCTGAAGTCTGTCTTCCTTCCTTGCACCCCATCCCCCACTACTATTCAGGATATAAGAAAGGCAGATCTGGGTGGTTTCTTCCATTGGGGCCTGGTCCAGCTCACTTGTTACTTCCTGATCAATCACTGCTGGCGGCCGTGATAACAGTAGCTATCAATAAGGAACTGGGCTCTAGCTAGGTGTAGAGGTGGAAAGAAAAGAAGAGAAAAGGTGGCTTCTAACTGTGTATGGTCCAGACCCATAAGTGCTGCGTAAATGCTATTTACATCTATCTGAAGGGAGGCACAACAGTGAGTTAGGGTATCATCATCTGCTGACTTTAGAGCCCGAGCAGGTTAAAACAGCAAGATCCATGCGGGGCCTGAAGAGAGTGGTGTTGATTTATGCACCAGCTCCCAGCATAGGGTGCTTCGTTTTTTTCCTTCTCTGCCCTAGTAGACAGGTGAGGGTAGGTCCCAGCAGCCAGCCCCTGCTTAGCACCCGAGTTGCTGGGTGGAGGGTACCTTGAGCTGGGGCGTGAAGGCTGGGCAGGGGTGTGGATGGGCAAACACCATGCAGAGGCAACTGGTGGGGGGCACTGAGGAGGCCAGGCCATGCCAGGATTCAGTGGGGCCTCTTACATCCTCCCTGTGGGTGGGAAACAGGTAAACTTCATTTTTTTGCACTTCTGGGTTATCTTAAGTTCCTGATGGCCATCTTTCGCCCCCACAGTGCCTGTATCTTCTAAATATACAGGTCATTCTCTCTCCCTTCCAGCCGAGCCCTCCACGGGGACCTACGCCAGCCTGTCTCCCCTCATGCTTCTATGCTGGCTGGGCAGTCTGTGATATCACCCTACTAGGAACCTGCGACTGGGGGGTGGGATGGGGTGCAGGCATTCTAAGTTTTTTAAACCCAAAGGATTTAAAAATCTAGGCAGATGTGTAAATGCATACGCATGTGTATCTTACAAGAAACAGTTTATCCTCCAGCGTCCCTTAGCCACCTTAGAAAAAATCCACACCCGGCCCCTCAGTGCTAAGGCCTTCAGCTCCTCCCTCCCGGCTCGCCTTCAGTGCGACTCTGCAGAAAGCAGGGCCTCTTGAAGTTCAGACATTAATTACTGAGTTAGAATATTTTTCAAAATTACAAGGCATAGCCCCAGGAGATAAGACGAAGGAGGAGAGCACAGAGCAGGCGGGGGAGGGGAGGAGAGCCAGTCTGCCCAGGACGCGGAGGAGGCCCCCCACCCCGCCCTGCCCCGCCTCTGGGAAGAGCCCCCACCTCCACCCCGCAAGGCCAGGCGCCCCCTGCAGGCCGCGCTGAGATCAAGGGAGAGTGCGAGCTCCGCCTAGGGCGTGGGGGCAGGGAGGGCTGCGAGAAAGGATGCAGGACTTTTCTTTTCAGTCCTGAGCAAAAAAGTTTAGACGACTCAACCTCTTACCTTCCCGCCTGAGGCCTTCAAGGGAATATTCCTGCTAATGGTTATGTTAATTAATACTATTTTCAACGTAGGGGAGAGAGATCAAGTCATTCCCCCTCTATGTAAGTAGGAGGACTGACGACGCTGAGGACTCCCAGGGAGGGAGCAGGAAGGGCTGGTGGCAATCCAACCTAACTTTTAAAAAATGCTGAACATTGATGTTTAAGGAAAACGGCTCCCACCCATATATCCTTTATACAGCGACCTAGTTCTCAGAGAACCACATCCTCTCTGAATCGCTAAATTTTAGAGAAAATACCCAAAGCTTGCAACCACCACCACCTTCCACAGGGAGTTGAAGACGTCCTCCTCCTGAAGCCATGCTGAGATGGGTTTGGAAACCTCTTGAGTTTTAAGACTGTCTGAAACGGTTCTGGCGCGGAGTCTAGTTTCCCTGTGGAAGCCAGGGTCTGGTGGAAGCTGGTATTTTTATAACTCTAGGCTCTCTATCAGATCCTGTGTTACCACGGTTGCTAAGGGGAACACTGGCTTCAAATTTCACATTTCAGTTTGCAGTCTGGCTAAGGAAGTGGAACAGTTAAAGGGTGGGGGCTGGGGGAGACCCAAGTTTTATCTGAGGAAGTCAAGAACTCACAGCCTCAGATGGGGCCGCGTCTGTGTGTGCGTGTGTGTGCGTGTGTGCATGTGTGTGCATGTGTGTGTCTGTGTGTGTGTGTTGGGGGGTATCTGAGCAGGGCATTACACCACAGAGTGACTTGGCTGCCAAGTGGAGGAGGGGGGCGACAACTCTATAGAGGGGACAAAACTGTGAGGAGTTATTTCTGCGGAGGTTACAGGAATGGTTGCCTAAGCTGGGGTATTCATAGCAGCAGCTGCTGGACCTGGAGGAACTCTGCTGCTAAATCAGTGCCCAGGGGCTGTGTACCTGCCTTGCGAAGGCTGCATTCTCGGAGGAACATTCCAGGCCCGGTCTGCGCATGATTGGGGCTTGGAATAAACTGTCCATGGAAGAGGGCTCTCCTGAATCTTCAAGCTTTGTCCCAGCCCTTCACTTCCCACTTAGTCTTTTTGATTGACTGTTATAGTGACGATGAATTTAAAGACGACAAAGAATCAAGGGTTGTTCTCTGCTAAGATGCCTCTGCCAGGCAGATCTGGTCTCATCTGCCATCTGGACTCCCACATTCCTGATTTCCATTCTCACCCTGTTTTGAGCACTGCACTTTCCACCGTGCCCTGAGTTACCTGGGGCGGTGGCGGGGAGGTCCCTCTGGCTAGAGAGAACCCTGGATTTATTTGACGTTGTAATCTTAGCACATTCCTAACAGGAAAGGTGTCTAGGAGACTTTTCAGTTCAATAAAGCAGCAGCATTTTTCTCAGTGTTTGTTGAATGAATAAACAAACTCTCCTTTATGCTTTCCAGGTGTTGCTCTCTGGCTCAGAAATTTCCAGAGGTTTTCAGTATCATCTTGCGTCTACCAGAATGCCTCTGTCAGGAGTCAGCCTTGCCCACAACTCACCCATTAGGCCCTCTCTTTATCACACAGACGCGGACGGGCCCTCAGGCTCATTTTGGTCCCCAAGCCTCCTCTCAAACTTTTCTTGTTTGAGAAGAGTTGGCCTTTCTCCCTGCCAATATCCGTGCGAAACCTGCTACTCCTTAAGCTCGAGCTCCCCTTCCTCTTTGTCCCCCCAAAGCTCCCCATACCCCTAAACTTCCCCTACCTCTATATTGTATTTGTACAATCCATCACAAATGTTCACGGCTGCTTAATTCCTGTGGATGCAGTAGCCAAGCGGATTGTAAGCCTTTAGGGGAGGATCACCATTTATACTGCCTCCTCCTAGTATAGCTAGGGAACTTTGCAATTCAATGAGAAAGTACCATTGTCTCAAATAACTGCTTACTGAATGAATGCGGAGTCCTGAGCAAAATGCTGTTGGGGTTATGTGATAGATGAGACCCAGCCTAACCCTAGGTACCAAGGAAAGATTGAAATGATTTAAAAGCAACGAAGAAGAGGTCACAAGACATGAATACAACCGCCTGGCAAAGGGCATGTCCAAAGCAGGCATTAGCAGCCCCGTGTGGGTGCTAGTTCTATAGGATGTTACGGGAGGAGTGAATCTGAGCAGGGTGGGGATGCAGTGGGAGTGAGCCTGGACTGGAGGGCGGGCAAGATGAGGAGGAAGATCCCGCTCTAGGCAGAAGGAATGCAAGAGGCCTTCTGTGGAAATACAACAGGGTGGCTGTAGCTGTACAGGACTCATGAGAGGTTCTCCAGGAAAGGGGGGTGTTGTATTTGATTGTGGAGGGCCTTGGTGCCTAGTTAGGAGAATAGACCTGACTTTCTGGAGTGGCCTGTGATTTAATACTTCTTGTGAGCAATGCCTGGAATACGGTTTGCTTTAAACAGCAACAGGTCAGCTCAAGGAGGAGCTGTCATGTACCACTGCCTTTTCATGACCATCTCATTTATTTTAAGCCTTGAAACAAACCTGCAGAGTAAGTATTATTTTCACTATTTCCATGCTACAGATAGAAAACTGAGGTTCGGAAAGATTAAAGAATTAGATTAAAGCCCCACAGCTAGAAAGTGGCAGAGCTGGGATTCAAACTTAGGTCTCTCCGACCCTTCCAGCTGTGCCCTTCCCCAGCTCTTTGCTTGCCAACCGCCACTCACTAAATGCACCTGAGATGCAGCTACTCATGCCTCTCCACCTTGGCTGCACACCGGAGTCACATGGGAGGTTAATTCCCCACCCTGCAACCCCGGCCCAAACCCCATCCCCACAAAGTTTAGTTTAATTGATTGAAGGAGAGGTCTGAGATTTTGTAATTCTGTAAAAGCTTCTCAAGGTGCAGGGTTGAGAGTCTGGGCTGCATGGAGGATGACTTCAAATCTCCCCTCTCCGTGAGGGTCCACAGCTACCCCAGGTGACCTTGGCCTCTTCTGGCCATAGTGGGCCTACCCTGCTCCCTGCTGGGCCACTGAATGAAGCCCTATCTCCTGCTCTGGGGAAGGGGGAATGGTCCCACTGGAAAGGCACTTCTGAAGAACTCTCTGAGCCCTGTGAAATAGCAGAGGATCTCTACCCACACCCACTTCATCTCAGCTTTTTCCGAGGTCAGATTTCCCCTGGAGCCAAAACAATGTGAGCAGCTGAATGCACGCTCACGCAAAAAGTTGGAAAAGTGGCTCTTTCATTGTTGCACGGAGCGATTTCATTTCCTGAGAAGCCTGACTTGCTGCCCTCCTCTAGAAGCCCAGCCAGTCGCATCCCTGCGGAGGAGAGGGCGCCCCTTGGAGACACCCCTCAGAGGTACCTGCCCACTCCCTGCTTCCTCTGGAAAGGGCAGGGAGGGGTGAATGGCGTTTCTTGGGCCTGGAGGGGAGGAGAGTAAGGGAGCTGACCAGAAGGAGAGGTTGGTGCGGCCGGAGGGGATGCACACGGGGGAGAGATTACTGGCAGAGGCAGCCCCCCTTCCTCCTTTCCTCTACTCCTGACCTCTGGCAATGGCTACCAGACTTGGAGGAGGGCAGGAAGATGGGAATCGCGGGTAGAGATGGACTGGGGGTTGGAATATAGAGAGAAAGGATAAGAGGAAGTGGAAAGAAATAGGTCCACAGTGCATGGCAAAGTCTGCTCAAAGGAAACAGGTGGAAGGGGTTAAAAGCACTCCAGCATCCCCTACCAAAGGAATTTTCAACAAAGCTCTTAAAGTAAGGAGCCTAGAGAGAAGCAGTCAATGGTAACCCAGAGTCTAGCAAAATCAAAATCACCACTAGGTCACAGAAGTGACAGACAGAGGAGTGGAGGGGGCTGAGGTCACTGTAAGATCAGGAAAGGGTTGGGGTAGAGGATGGTGCTGGGTGAACGAAACCCAAAGCCTGGCAGGTCGGCTCCAGCTAAGATTGGAGATGACAAAACCTTTAGCTAAGGCCCAAAACACTAATTATGCCCCTCCTGTGTGTGGGGTCCTTGAAGTCAGTTTGGCAAGATGAAGGGGTCCTTAGAAGTCTATTAAAAAACTGCTTGAGGGATGTCTAATCATTCGTTTGTGTCTTCTTTGATTTCTTTCATCAATAGTCTATAGTTTTCAGTGTACAAGTCCTTCGCTTCCTTTGTTAAGTTTATTCCTAAGTATTTTATTCTTTCTGATACTAT
Organism: Pteropus vampyrus; assembly: GCF_000151845.1. NCBI lineage: Eukaryota > Metazoa > Chordata > Mammalia > Chiroptera > Pteropodidae > Pteropus > Pteropus vampyrus. The sequence continues at coordinate 4,179,150 of NW_011888784.1, forward strand.
TGCAAATGGGATCATTTTCCTAATTTCTTTTTCAGATAGTTTATTGTTAGTGTATAGAAATGCAATTGATTCTGTATCCTGAAACTACTGAATTCATTTATTAGTTCTAATAGTTTTTTGGTGGAGTCTTTATAGTTTTTAATATACATGATCATGTCATCTGCAAAAAGAGACAATTTTACTTCTTCCTTTCCGATTTGAATGCATTTTATTTTTTCTTGCCTAACTGCTCTGGCTAGTACTCCCAGTAATATGTTGAGTAGGAGTGGTGAGAATGGGTACTCTTGTCTTGTTCTTGATCTCACATTGAAAGACTAAATATTGTTAAAATGTCCATACTAGCCAAAGTGACTTACAGACCCAATGCGACCCCTATCAAAATTCCAATGGCATTTTTTACAGAAATAGAAAAAACAATTCTACAATTCATATGAAACAACGAAAGACTCTAAACAGCCACAATGACCTTGAAACAATTTAAAAAGAACAAATCACAAGGCATCGTACTTCCCGATTTCAAAATACAAAGCTACAGTAATTAAAACAGATATATAGACCAAGGGATAGAATCGAGAGCCCACAAATAAATCCATGCATATATGTCAACTGATCTTTGACAAAAGTGCCAAGAAAGCAATGGGGAGAGGATAATTTCTTCAACAAATGGTGTTGGGAAGATTGGACATGCACATACAAAAGAATAAAATTGGACTCATCTTACACCATACACAAACATCAACTCAAAATGGATTAAAAACGTAAACATAAGAACTGAAACTGTAACTCCTCGAAGAAAACATAGAAGGAAAAAAACATGGGGGGAAGAGCTTTATGACGTTGGTCTTTGCAGTGACTTTATGGCTATGACACCAAAAGCACAAAAGGAAAACTCGAGAATCGCGACTACATCGAACTAAAACGCTTCTTCCCAGCAAAGAAACAATCAATAGAGTAGAAAGTGACCAAGCAAAAACCCTAATTAATAATCAGGTTTAAAAAATGAGCTAAGGACTTGAGAATCGGCATTTTTCCAAAGACATACAAATGGCCAATAGGTATATGAAAAGATGCCCAATGTCACCAATCATTGGGGAAATGCAACTCAAAGCCATGAGATACCGCCTCACACTCGTTACAATAGCATATATATTTATGACAACAATCGTTGGCAAGTATGTGGAGTGATTAGAACTCCTGTGCTTTGTTAGTAGGAATGCAAAATGGTACAGCTGCTCTGAAAAACAGTAGAGAGGTTCCTCAAACAATTAAAAATAGAACTACCATATGATCCGGCAATCCCGTTTCTGTGTATTTATCCAGAAGAATTGAAATCAAGATCTTGAAGAGGTATTAGCACTCCCATGTTCATTGTGGTATTATTCACAGGAGCCAAGATGTGGAAACAACCTAAATGTCCATTGACAAATGAATGCATTAAAAATGCAATATACACATAACATGGAATACTATTCGACTTTTCAAAAGAAGGCCATTACGCAACTTGTGACAACATGGATGAACTCAGAACACATTAGGCTAAGTGAAATAAGCCAGTCACAGAAGGACGTATACTGCATGTTTCCACTTCAACGAGTACCTACAACAGCCAAACTTACAGAAGCAAAGAACAGAATGGTGGTTGCCAGGGGTTTGGGCAGAGGGGGAAGTGGGTACAAAATTTCAATTATGCAAGATTTATAAGTTCTAGAGATCTGTACAATGGGTGCCAAGAGAACAATATTGTTTTGTACACTTAAAAATCTATCAAGAGGGTAGAGCTCATATTAAGTGTTCTTACCACAATGAAAATGTAGAAACATTAAAAAAAATTAAAAAGAGCTCATGAGACAAATGCGAGGTGTAAACGGGAGGGCAAGGTGACTCAGGTGGCTTTGTGTTATCAATAACATTCTTTCATCACTTTGAAAAGCATCTTGGCTATAACCATCAGCTCTCAAACAATAGAAGGACTCATTGAAAATTACTCTTCTCCATCCCTCAAAGAAGGATCTCTGATTGGCAAAAGTTATTTATAGCAAAGACGGAATCAATTCCGCAAAGATTGATTTGGCTTCCGCCATATAGCAGGTGCCGGGCTCTGGACTGAGAATAAATACGAGAGGAGGGGCTGCTCGGCTCGCAAGGCAGCGAAGCAGGGCAGTTAGGAGCAGGGACCCCGGTGCTCAGAACTGGATTCCAACATCGCCTCTGTCGCCTGCTAGCTGTGTGGCCCTAAGTAAACCACCTGACCTCTCTGTTCTCTGAAAAATGAGGAGGACAATCTTCAGGGTGTTGTCGGAGTTATAAGACAAAGGAATGCACAAAGTGCTTTGGACAATGCCGTCCACTGCACTGTTATCGTCACTAAATACTACTTATAAGGTGATGGGAAAAGGATGGAGCTGAAGGATGACATGCACTGCCTTGCTCCAGTGCTTGGCTGAGAACAGGAGTGTCCCAGAAGAGATGACTTGAGCTGAGCCTGGGAGGTGGTGTTAGGGCCAGGAAGAGAGAGACTCCAAGGATGGAGTCTAAGGTTTCAAGCTTGAATAACCGAGAGAATGGTGAACTCAGCTAGGTCAGGTGTAGAAGGAAACGCCTAGGGGGCTTGTTCTAGGTTATGGTGGCTCTCAGATCACTGGGTGTCCTCCAGTCTGAAGGGGCTTAGGGGCTAAGCACACGCTCATTCTGAAAGGAGCCTGGGGGCTGAGGGAGCCCCAGGTCCAGTGAAGGTGGCCTCTGTGGGCCCGTGGGCCCTGAGCCTGAGGCCGGGCTGCGAGGACTTTGTATCTTCCTCAGGTTTGTTCTAAATGAGACTCTTCACACCAAGATGGCCTGTAGGCTTGTGTCTGATGCAGGGGCATCAAGGCAAGAGGAGCAGGGGCAGCCACAGTGGGGATGTGCAGGAGGAGAGGATGAAGTGGGCGGCTCGTGACTGAGAAAAGGCGTCGGGTATGTTCCGGGGCTGCTGCCCACTCGAGGACCTGGACTGAGCAGGGTGTCTGTGGGGCCTGATGTGGATGCACCCAATAAGCAGCTGGGACTGTGAGCCTGGGGGTGGTTCTAAGTTGGGAGGACCCCAGGGCAGTGGGCTCTGTAGATTTGGGGCCAGCCACCTGCATGGCCGCAGGGAAAAAGCCTAAACTTTCCCGCCATGGAGGGAGGCAGCAGCAGTGCCTTTGGCTTCTAGAAACTTCTTAGAGCTGGCTCAACCTGCTTTGGGTCAGGCTTGGGTATAAGTGTGCGTGAGTGATAGGCAACGGAGGCAGAAAGTGACTCTAAGAATTCAGGCATCTGTCTCCATGGAGCTGGAAAAGGCACAGGCTCTCTGAAGGGACTGGTCAGATCCCAGGGCAGCCCTTTATGTACTGATGTTTTCTTAAGGTCTTGTTTTAGGGAAGTCGAGTTCTCTATTGGAAAGAGCCCTGAATCAGGGGTTCAGGAGCTCTGGGCCAGCTCCCGCATGGACCAACTGTGTGTCCCCAGACAGGGCATTCAGCCCCCGTGCCCCTTTAAGATTGGGTGTGTGCCCAGGCCATAAGTCAGACTGGGGTCACCCAGCTCTCTGAGAGCCACCCTGTCCTAGAACAAGTCCCCTGAGCACTTTCTTTCACAATCCGATGTAGTTGCCCTAGTGTACTTAGCACCCTCCCCATGCCACATCTTCCCCGCCCCCAAACCTGTGTAGATTAAGCAGCATGATCCCCCTGTACAAATTAGGAACTGAGGCTCAGAACAGGTGAACTCTCCCCCAAGATGGCACAGCTAAAAATTGGCAGAGGCAGGATTTGAACCAGGGCTGATGCTCTTGAACCATCTCACTATGGGGCCTTGGAACATGGGACTCTGGTTTCCTCTTTTACAAAAGGGTGGAAGCCATAGATAATTTAATGCATCAAACGAGTGGTTATTAGGGGATGTCCCTTGTTTCTTGTCTGTGCAGACCTCCTGGCAGACCTCCTTCCAGATCTCACATCAGAAAGTCTGTGCTACCTCAGGTGGCATGAGAAGCGTCTCAACAGCCAGAGCCAGTGCTCAGCCCCACTTCCTGCTCAGGGGCAGGTGACGGTGACACCAGGTGATGCCCAGACGACAAAGAGGGAATGTGTTGGGACAATCTAGGTCACTGCCCTGGAACAGGGCTGCTCTCTGCCTTGAGGTGGGTTGTGAGGGGCACAGGGCAACTCAGGCAGGGATGGGAGGATCCCGAGAAGCCATCTGGGCCAGCCTCCTGCCTCCGAGAGGGCTGCCTTCAAATCATCCCCAAAGGGATGCAAAAAGCAAAGCTACGGCCTCTCTTGGTGCTGCATTCTGAGCTTAAGACACTTTGACATTGAAATAAAGTTGGGGGAGACCATTGTCTGAATCTGAGAAACAAGTCTGAATTCAAGTGCACTTGCTTGTTTGGCTGTGGAGAGAGGCAGAGGCTCCCAGGTTTCTAAAGCGCCCAGGAGAGGCTGTGTGCTCTGCTTTCCTGCGCATCCATAGTCTGGAATGAGCATACTGTTTCCTATGAATGGATGATCCAGAAACATTTATAAATACCTCCTCTTAAATTGCTCTATTATCTTTCGAAAACACAAAAATATCTCTTAAGCCCACACCTCCCTTAAGCTGACAAGTTTCCTTTCACAGAAACATTTCCCAAAGCCACCGACGCCCAGGCTTGGCCCAGTGTGGCTCCTTTGCTCATTCCACTGACACCATGGGCCCCCTGACCTCCTCGTTGTCAAACCCAGGCCATTCCTCTGTCCTGGCCCAATTTCTTCCCCAGAGGCTGCTCCTCTTATGGTGGGAAGGCACAGCACATGTGAACTGTGGGCTGGCCTCCGCTTTGCTGAAGGAGCGCTGCCATGATTCTCCCGCTCTCCTGGGACCTCCTCTGACCCACTTCCTCCTGGCTTGTCTCTCACCTCCAGGCCGCTCCCATGCCACCTCCTAGCTGGCCCCTGTCCTCCCTTCCATCTACCCTCTCTTTCTGGGTGACCCCATGCCATCCCCAGCCTTGAGCACCACGCACCCATCCACACTTCACACAACACTTGATTCATGTCCCCAGGCTGACCTCTTCCTGAGCTTCCGACAAGGGCGGACCACACAGGTCACCCAAACATAAAAAAAACAACTCCAGGTTTTCACTTCCACTCTGTTTCTCTTCTAGCCTTCCCCACCCCAGACAATGGCGCCCCAGGTAGTAAACACGGAGCCCATGTCACTTTCTCCCTTCTCTTGTCAGCAGGTACTGTTGGTTCCAACTGAAAAATATAACTGGAATGCAAACAACCCTCCCCTCCTCACTTTCAGGAATGCGTTCTAGGCCAACAGCCTCTCACTGGAGGTCACCAACGGCCCCCTAATGAGCAGCCAGCTTCCCCATTTGCCCCTTCAAATTCTGTCCACAGAGCAGCCAGGGTGACCTTCTAAAGTGAATTATAACGCTTGGTACAGAAAGTACCCCACTGACTTATTGCTTCTCAAAAGTTTTGTGGTTGCTCTTATTTATTTCTCTTTCAGATGAAATTTAGAAGCAAATCTTTTTGTTTTAATAAATAATTCAGTGGTAAAGCAATCCAGTCCAAAGATCCATTCAAATACTACTCACTGCAGGCAGTGTTCTAGATATTGAATTCCTGCAGTCTGAGTTAATAATGCTTTCTTTTGGGGGGGGTGCTATTTCCCTTTGTGTAAACTCAATAAATGAGAACCTGGCTTTAGTAAACAGAAGCACAGAAGGGGGGCTGGTACGCTTTTCTTTACCAAAGCGTTGGTGGCTCTGTAAGTGGTACACCCCTTGCAGCTTTCCCGGTGCATCTGGGATGAGTTTCAATGACAGACATTGCAGCCCCGGTGCTCTCAGGCCGGGCTGGCGGGCGGGCGTCGGGTGTCTTACCTCCCTGAGGCAGGTGTAGATGGGGCAGACGAGCACACGGAAGGGCTCGCCCGTGCTGCTGCGCATGGTGCCGAACACCTCGCACAGGAAGGTGATGAAGCCCAGCCAGCGCTCCACGTCCTGCTGCTGCAGCTCCTCCCGCACCGTGAAGTCCTTCTGCGGAGGCACAAGAGACCGTGTCAGCCTCGCAGGGCATGGGGAGGGGCATGGGCACCACCCACTTTCCTGCGGTGTGAGCTGTCTAAAGGCTGGTCCGGGGCAACTGGTAAACCCGTGTTTTCAAGGGGGACGAGGATGAATGACCTGTGGCTGGAGCAAATGACCGGACTTACTGTGGGCAGCAGGACCACTCTGACCTTTGGTCATGGCACCTGGTCTTCAGTGTCCCCAGACTGGGGGCCAGCTTTGCTGCACTGATCCCAATACTGGAGTCATCACCTCCTCCATTCAACTCCCTGTGCCTAAACTCCCCCTTTGCTAACCCTCAAATCATGTCCTCCACATGGTAGGGGAAAACCAGGAACATTGCCAGGTGCATGTTGGCAACTGAGGCCCATCTTGGCGCCATACTGGGCCAGAGACACAGCTACAGCCCCTGCCTGCAAGGGGCCTAGAGGATAGTGGGAAAATTAGAAGCATTCATTCCTTCATTCACCTTCCTTAAAAGTATTATTGCCCCACCGTGTGCCACGTTCTGCATTAGCCTAAGATAAGACATGTTCACTCATAGAGGGAAGATATTAAAAGCCACTGGGGATTCCAGGTAGAGGGACTTTGGGAGCTCATTTATACTTGGCATAAGAATTTTCATTTCTAATTCAAGAAGAAAAAATTCTACAAATAGCTTTGAAGGAAAAGAAAAATCCTAGATTTCTTACAAAGGAATAAACATATGGTTGGCCTTATCCTTCTATATTTGATGTTAAAATTCAGAGTCATCAAGGCAATACCTTCATATGTTTGAGGGGAAAAGAACACACTTAGCTGTAAGTGAAAGCAAGAGAAAGACATCTTACATAAGCAAATGTTTTTTAAAATCCCACCTACATGCTTATTCTGAAAAAAACTAAATGCCGCAGATGCCATGTAAAACAGTATGGTGATTCCTTAAAAATTAAAAAATATAATCACTATGTGATACAACAATTCCACTTCTGGATATATATCCAAAAGAACTGAACGTAGGGTCTTGAACATTTGCATGTCCATGTTCATAGCAGCATTATTCATAATAGCCAAGAGGTAGTAGCAACCCAAGTGTCTGCCAATGGATGAATGATAAACAAAGTGTTCTATACATAAAATGGTATATTATGCTGCCTTAAAGAGGAAGGAAATTCTGACACATGCTACAACATGGGTGAACCCTGAGGACATTATGCTCAGTGAATAAGCCATCACAAAAAGACAAATATTGTATATTCCACAGAGTAGGCAAAGTCATTGAAACAGAAATTAGAATGGTGGTTGCCAGAGGCTCAGGAGTGGGGGCAATGGGGAGTTGTTTAATGGGTTAGAGTTTCAATTTTGCAACATGAAATACTTTTGGAGATTGGTTGCATAACAATGTGACTATACTGTACACTTATAAATGGTTGAGATTATAACTTTTATGTTTTTTTAAGCACAATTAAAACTAATTTAAAAAATTAAAAACATTCTGAATGCATGCTCCAGCCAATATAAGTTATAACTCAACTTTGAGGAAATTATTGTATAGAAGAACCAGAAATGAAAACAGAAAGCAGGTAGACTTATGAAGTTAAGTCAAAATAAGTAATTAGAATTTTGGTTATAAAATTGAATCAAAAGCCAGAAATAATCCTTGAAAGAGAATATATTTAATTTTAAATGTAATCTGAACAAGAATTTCATAATAGTAGTGACTTAATAATCCAATATTAAATTACTAAAGACTGATAAATACTGGCAGGAGAGGGACAGAAGATTATATAAAGCACACAAAATTTTATAATTTAGACCATAGGGACTCATAAGACATTCCTTCTTAAGTTAGATAATCAGTGAAATAGAAGTTAAAGTATGTTTTTAAAAATATTAAACACTAGTAACCATTAGCAGAACTCAAAACAGAATAGATAAAATAAATGGATGTGTAAAAATTATTGTGGGCAAATGAAAATGAAATTAAAGCACTAGTAGAACCAAAATAGTTTTCAAGATGCAATCATTAAATAAAATAAAAAGGTTATTTATATAGATAAAAATATAATCCATAATCGATAACATAAAACATCATATACTGTATAGCATAGACTCAAAATACAGTATCAGGAAATAAAACCATCAGCATTCTATGACTGATTAACAAAAATTAATTAGTTAGATAATTTAAATAATGTAGTTAATAAGACTACATTGAAACTAGGCTCATTGTCAGCTGTGATTCCACTATAAATTTGAGAACACAGAAATTCTATAGGTTACATACTTGGACCAAGAATTAAGAACAATAAAATAAACAGCAAATTACTTGGATGTTTAAAAGATATTCTCCTAAAGAAAGATAGAATAAAGATGTAATCAAATATGTGATAATAGATTATTTAGAAAATAAAGAGCTATAAAAACTTGTGGGGTGTGGTCAAAGTTATAATAAAAGGTAAATTTACAGTCTTAACTATTTTAGCTATTGAAAAAAGGAAGCAAATATATCATCTAAACCTATGCTGTCCAATACGGTTGACACTGGCCACATGTGACTATTTGGTGTTTGAAATATGGCTATACTTTTCATATTTTAAAAATATTGATTACATGTTGAAATTTTGGATATACTGGATAAAGTGAAATACATTATTGAACTTAAAATTACATATGTGGATCACATTTTACTTCCATTGGATAGTGTTACTCTACACATTCAACTCAAAAAATTAGAAAACCACCAATAACTAAGGAAACAAATAAAAGAACATAATATGGATAAAGCCAGAAATTAATTACAAAAGAGAGGAAGAAAATTATACATAAAATCAAGAAAGAATAGAGATAAAATTAGAAACATGAACAAAATATGGAAACAGATACGAAGTAGATAAAAGAGCTTAATAAAAACTATTTATAACTATGCCGATGATTTTGAAAAAAATGATAAAATAAGTGATTTTTTAGAAAATAAATATCACCAAACTTTACCCCCAAAATAATTAAAAAGCAAAAAAAGACTAAAAATCATAAAATGAAAAGTTCTGAAAGAAGTAAGGTCTCTAAACTTATGATTTTTTAAGGTAAGTTGATTTGAACTTTTAAAAACTTAGATAATTACTCTGCTATATAAAATGATCCAGAACATAGAAAAAGATAAGCTTTTTCAGTTCCCTGTTATCAAAATCTCATAATGATGGTAAATTACAATTAAGGAAGACTATGGCTAATTTATCTAATGTGAATAGATGTGAAAGTCCTAAATGAAATACTAACAAATAGATCCTTTGTAACCAAGTAGTTTATCCCAGAAAGGCAAAGATGATTTAGTATCAGGAAATCTATAAACATAATATAGTATATCAATAGGCCTGACTTAAAAACAGCAGAAATATTTGTGACCCTTGGAAGGAAAGAGATAAAATGATTTAACATGATTATATATATGTAAAAGCCAAGAGAATTCTCTAATAAAGATTAGAATTAATAAGAGAGTTTAGGAACTAGCTAATTAATAATAGTATTTAAATGCAAAATTAATACAAAAATCAACAGCTTTTCTATGATAGGCTTAACTAGTGAGGTATTTTAATTCTTAAAAGCTCATTTAATAAAATAATAGAAATTTTTAAGTGACATTGAGAAATACACAAAATTTCTATGAAGAAAATTACAAAACTGAACTGGAAGATTTAAGATAAGGTCTTAAACAAGAAATACATAGTCTTCCTTAATGGGTAGACAACATTATAAAGATGGTAATTCTCCTTGAAATGATTCACGAGTTCCACACCAATTTGTACTCCATATTCCAATGGGGACTTTGGAGGGAAAAGGGGAACGGAGACTAGAAAAAAAATGATCCTAAAAGTAATTCGAAAGAACAGGGGAAATAGCTAAAAACAAAACAAAACAAAACAAAACATTTCACCTATCTGAAAGCTTTAATAATTAAAAGGGTGTGGAACTAACATAAAAATGGACAGCTAGATCAGATAGCCTAGAAACAAATTTGGCGTCCATAAGGGTTTATCACACGGTCCCTGAAGAACCACAAATCAGTGGCAAAGGAAGGAAGCATTATTCACTGAAGCAGGGGTACAGGGACAGCTGTCTAAGTATGAGGGGGAGGGGGAGGATAATTTAGAGTCTCCCTTCACACTGAGTCCTAAGATGAATTCTAGATGGAATAAAGGGTAAATGTTAAAAAACAAAAAGACAAACCATAAGAATTTGAAGAAAATTAACTTGAGCATTTATTAAATTTCTGGATGTAGAAGGGCTTTCTATATCAACACAACAGAGGAATGCATTGAAATATTATAAATACTCTTAGAAGGCAATTGATATACTAGGGAAAATATCTGCAATAAATGTGACAAAGGGTAGTGGTCTTAATACAGAAATAGTTTGTTCAAATTTGTAATAATAGTACTAAATCCCACATACACAAATGGAGAAAGGGCATTATAAGATAATACATATGTCAAAATATAAGTTGCTGATAAATATATGAAAACAAATTAATTAAAGCTCAGTAGCAATCAAATGAATGAAAATACCACCCCTCCCACTATATTAGCAAAGCTGAAAACTGATAATTGTCAATGCTGGTGAAGATGCAGTGAGACAGGCACTCTTATATATGGGGAGTATAAACTGATATCACTTTCCTGAAAAATTTTAAAATAAGCTTTAAAAGACTTCTTATTGTTTGACCCAGCAATTGTACTTCCAGATAATTACCAACAGGAAATAATTAAAAATAATAGGAAAAATAAACTTAATGCACACAAAAATTCAACAATCAAAGCATCCAACAATAGAGGAATGATTAAGTAAATGATGATTCATGCACCCATTAAAAATTACGTTTATGAAAAGTTTATAATAGCATGGGAAAATGGCTATATAGTGCTAAGTAAAAAAAAATCGAAAGCAAAATTGCATGTACTATATAATCTCATATGTGAATAAATTAAAAAAAAAAGATGAAGAATATCTAAGTGTTATCAGTAGTTGTTTCTCAATAGTGGGATGACCTTTATTTTTTAACTTTTTATTATTTTCTGAATTTCTTTACTCCTCTATGAACATTTCTTTTCATAATTAGAAAAACAGTTCCAGCTAGTGGTGATTCTCACTGAAAGGGTGGGGAAATGGATTATGAACATGCCATCCCAGAGGCCACCAAAAACCAGTCTATGTGTCTCCTCTGGACACATATATTGTAGGTTGCCAGCTTTTCCTCTGGAACAAAGAGCTCTTTTCTCCCAACTGAAACCAGCCATCCCCTGGGTGCCCAGCTCTGCTTCAAACTCAGCCTCTTGCATCCAGAACCAGCAAGGGGCCTCAGATTGGTGGCAGCCATTTCAAAGTCTGGTATTTGGCTCCAGCTTCTCATCTGACTGGCAGGCTCCCTCCCAGTAACCCCTAGTGCCTTTCCCCAAACTTTAAGGCTACCATTTAAGCCCCGTTTCCTGCCTAAAACTATTTATTGACGTACTGCTATTTCCTGCACTGGCCACATCAATAAGCCCTGAAAGCCATTCAGTGTCTCAGGTTTCTCAAGGCATTCTGGGAAATTCTTCCCCGTTCTGGATAACCACATGAACTCTGGCATGATAGAGTCGTGTGGTCAAGCCCCAAACAGCTGCATACAGGCAGAGGGGGAAAACACCTCCGCCCGGCAGTGGCCAGCAGCCGCAGCGGGGAGATGCTGCCCTGAGAGGCACAAGGATCACAGTGTATTCTGAAACCTCCTCAAGAGGATGGGCAGTCCCACCAATCCCTGCAAACTCACCATTACTTCCTTCTCCTGCTTTTAAAAGGAATGACCAAGGGAACTCTGCCCGTCCACACTCCACATCCCTGGTGACTGTAGTTTGTTTCTGTGCAGGGAAGTGGCTGCTGCTGCCATCTCCCCAGTGGGGAGGAGAAAGTGTACTTTTATTTACTGCTGGCAGGAAGTTTCTTTTGCTTTGAGAAGTTGGGATGAGACAAGGGAGGGATGGGTATTGGGGAACCGGTGACAGCCCAGCAGCAATGGGTTGGTCCCAGTCCTCCCTCTCCCAGGCCACCAGTTGGAGGGCTTAAAAAGAGCGTTGGACAGAATTCTTTATATTGGAAAGAGAAAAGTAACTTTCAAATAGAAGGTACTCTATTTGGCTCAAACTCTCCCTTCAGGTTTCTGCTCCAATGCCAGAGGCTCTTCAGAGAGGCCTCCCCTTACTGCTTTTCTAAAACGGCAGCCCCCAGGACTCGTCAACAGGGCGAATTTCCTTTGCTTATTTGGGACTTTTTTTCCTTTTCAATGTTGCATCAAGTAAGGCCGTGCCATTCTGCAGAGTTGCCCTTTGTGCTGGGTTACCCATGATTTTCATATACCTCCTTCCCAACCTTGAGCCTCCCCTTCAGTCAGAGCTACTGGCCATGATCATTTGAAGCCCACATACAGGCTTTCCTCCTCAGGTTTGCCTTCACTGCTCTGTCCCTGTCACTCAACCCAGGGACTGCTTGCCAGCCCTGGGTGGTTCCTGGAAAATTCTTACCCCACCCAGCCATTATCATTTGTGGGGGACCCAAGGACAGGATTCTTCACCTCAAAGAAGGCAATGTGGTTCTTTCTGGTTACTGGGGCAGAGGCAGAATAATTCCCAAGCCTATGGCTGGTCTGGAGGAGGTACTTGAAGACACTATAGCAGATCAATCTCTCTGACCCAACCCTGAATGTGCCATTTCCTCTCCCTTCCTGGGACCTTTAGGCTCCAAGAGACACCTCTGAATCATTATGAAAAAGGATTTGGTGATGTTAAGCCACCTCAAGTTGGTTTCTGTGACTTAGGACCAAAAAGAACTGACCAGTGTGACAACAGGCCTCTTTTTTGTGATGGAATAATGGATCCCTGGGCCCCAGCAGGAGGACAGAAGCGGGCTGGGAGCCAGGGATCAGGACTACCGTCTGGGCAGAGCTAGAGTCAGGAGAGGAGGAAAAGAGAGAAAGGGCTCCCTGGTCAGCATCTGTGTCTTGGGCAGCCCTCCCTGGGCAGCATCATGGAAGGATCACCCAGGTCTTTGTGTCACCCTGACTGGTCAGACAGACCTCCTTGGCTTCAAGGAATGACATGTGCATTGTACCTGGTGCACAGTAGGTATTTAATAAGTGACAGAGAGACCTCCTGGTCATTGTATCTTGAGTCATTCTGTCTACCAAAGCCAGCCCCAGACCTGGCCACGCCTTTCTTCTGGCAGGCTGTGTGTGCAGCCCCAGCCAAGGGGCGTGCCCACCAGGCTGTACTCACAGCTGGCCATCATGGCCACATCGTGGCCACAGCTGCCAGTTTTGGCTCGGTCCTACTGGGCCCTGAGGCCTGGCCCTGGGGATTCAGACATTTGTTGACTCTAGAACAGCGAGAATCTGACCTGCAGGTCACCCTGGCTCTGGCAATAGTTTGTTGCGGCTCCCCATCTTGTCTGGAGAAAGAAGGCATCTCACAGGCTGGTATGAACACAGGGCTGCAGTCTCTACCCCAAGACTGGTTGCTTTCTTTGAGTTCTATTATCCACTGGGCCCTGTACCACTTGCTGCCTTTGGACATGCCCTTTCTCTGAGTATCCCTGACTTCCCCAACGCATGGCCCAGATACCTACCCACATAATGCCAAAGCCCTCGTCACTCCACTGCTTCATTCTGTTCAGTCCCCAGACATTGCTGTTAGCATTCTCAGCTATGAGTGACAGGAACGTCCTCAAACTTGCTTAACCACGCAGGGCCTGAACTGGCTTATGTGAAAAAGGGGTGGGTCCAAGGACACAGCTGGTCCACAGGGCTCAAACAATGATGCCAGGGCTGGCCCTCCTTACTTTTGCCTCTGCCTATCTTGGCTTTGAGTATGTTGACTACTTTCTTTCCTGCCAAATATGATTGTCAGTAGCTCCCAGTCTCTATTATAATGGCTCACCAGCCAAAGGAAGACAGACCCCCCTCTCTCCTAGTGTCCAATCCACAAATCTCAGGGAAGGATTGTGATTGGCCCTGCTTATCAGATGACCATCCCTCAGACCAATCACTGTGGACATAGAGATGGGCTTCCCACCTGATTTGCCAGACCCAGGTCATGTGGTCAATTCTATGAGCTGGGCAGGTGAGGCCCTGTGTCAGATCCCCAGACCATAAACAGAGACAACAACTACCCACTGCAAACACAGACCCTAGCCTAGGATCATCAGCATGGCTTTCGCACATGCCTGAAACTCTCCTGAGTCTCATGTCAAATTCCTTACGAGCTGGCAGTGACTCTTGCCCTTTGAGTCCCTCCCAAAGAATGAAGAGAGAGTGACTTTATGGGGAGTAATCTTGAATCTGCTCTAATCAATAGACATGAAAATCATGCCAGCAATGCTGGCCTTTTAACTATTATTAATAAAATCACTGGGGACATTCTCTGTGACTAATGGTTCATGGCCAAGAATGTATTCTCCCTGGCACTTGGCTCCAGGTCAGGGGAACACACTGTGGCTGGAAACTCCCATCAGCCACTTCCAGTTGAATCTAGACTATTCTGGAGACATTTTCCAAGCTTCCCAGGGTATGAACACCGAGAATATTTCTGAGTGGGCAAAATCAGGTCAGGTAAGCTTAGTTCTGCTGATCCGTGGGGGTAGGGGGTGGAGTGGTACTGGGGTGCAGTGGGGGAGAAGCTGAGAAGCTGGGTTGATTCATTGGGAATTCTGTCTCACACTTATGCAGGCGTGAAGCCTCATTCTCAGGCAAGGGGGAGCCAGCACCTGCTGTGGCCGTGGCCTTGAAAAGCCCTCAGTAGGGGCTGGAAGTTTACTTTTCAGCCTAGGCAGGAAGAGAGGGCTGGATTGCCTGACAGATAGGATGGATGAGCAGAAATTCCTCGGAGCAGGGTGTCACAGGATATTTTAGCCTCAGATAGACACCTACAGGTACCACTTGCCGGGCACAGGTAAGGGAGAGCACTGAAGTCCACAGACCCGGGGCAGCTCTCGGTAACCAGATACTTAGTAGACTGTGTGGGTGCTGGCACCCTGTCCTTGCCTGCTTTTGGTGAATATAATATCACCATACATTTACATAGCATTTCCCTCCCAGGCACTTCCCACAAGCATTACTGGCTCTTCCCGACACAGTATTTCACATTGGAGGATGAGGTCCGGGGACCTGACCAGCTTTCTGAGCCTGGTAGGGATAGAACCCAGATCCCTGATTCTGCTTCTGGTGCTTTTCCTCCCTGCAAAGGCATTCTGTTTGAAAAAGGCCCACCTGTAGAAAGGATAGTTATCTGCTCCTGCCATGCACTTCCCTGTCGGTGCCCCCAGGTGAGGGCTTAGCTGTCAGCTCTGCAGAATTGGGAGTCTTCCCTGTCTAGTGGCTGTCCTGCCCAGAGTAGCCATGGGCTGGAGGCAGGTATTCACCAGGGTCTGGCCCTGGCACAGGTAGGTCTTATCCATTACGTAGAGCTCTCTGTGGGGAGGAGGGGCGCATGCTCACTAAAGCCTCAGTTCAAGGAGCAAGCTGACTATGAAATAAAAAAGCAAGTCACTGTGTGACTTTTGGGCCCATTGCTAACTGTGCCTCTATGTCCTCATCTGCAAAATGGAAAGCAGCTATTCAGTCTGCACAGGATCAATGAGGCGATGGAGTGATGGGAAAAGTTGAGCGTCCTCTCTAAACAGAAAAGAGCTATTATGCCTGAATTCTTCAGTCTGATAAATGAGGCATACAGTGGATAAATGTCCTGTCCGGGGTTGCCATGTGAAGTAAATGGGAGCTGAGGCCCAAATCCAGCTTATCCAGCTTTCTGGAGATTCCGAAGAGTCTGCTCCCAGAATTTCTGCCTGGACCAGGTTCTACCAAGAGGGCTGGGTCACCTCCTCCAGGCAGAAAGGCTGTCTGGGATCCCACTGCTCAAGGCCAGGCCCACAGGCCATGCTCTGGAAGCAACTGGAAACCGAAGACTTGTGAAATCCTGTTCTCAGTGAGTAGCCCCATTACTTCTAAAACTGTCTGGAAGGCTGGTGATAAAAATAGATGATTACACAGGCGTTATTAAACTATTTATAGAATTTGAGAAAACCCCTTAAAATGCTCACAAAAAGATTTGGCTTATAATGGGGATTCCAGAATGACTCAGCCTGAAGCCCAAATCCACCCGCGACTTTGAACTCTGCCACAAGACGAAGTCTTCAAAAGTCACATTAACATTTATAGGGCATTATCCCTCAGGGAAGCTGTAATGGGGGAGCTCACATCTTTTATCAAGCTGTATCCCAGAATGTTTTCTGGAGGACAGTTAAGTAACAGCCCTGGGTGGTGTACACGGGCGGGGGCTGGAATACAGGAGAAGGACGCAAGGCCCAGTGGGCTCGGGGAAGGCCAAAGTTTGCATCTGTGAAATGGGGATCCTGGCTCCTGCCCTGCCTCTGGGAAACGTGGGGTTAAGGATGTGAAAGCGATTGTCATGCCTGTTGTTGTCTGCGAAGACGCGGATGGGAGCTGATTGCTTCAGGCTCCGTCTGAACGGGCTCGCTGTTGCAACATGCCATTCCATTCGGTCCTATCCATCTGGACTTGATGTCTGAGCTGTGCCCAGTGCCACAGGGGTGGGGGTGGCCCTGAAGGAAGCACTCAGGCCCTCTGGATGAGCTGTGAGCTCCAGGCCACAGACCAGATGGGCCCTCATGTTGTTCCAAGAAGCCTTGGGACACCTGTGGGGGTGGATGACGGGAGGTGGGGTGGGCAGACGCCTAGTGTGCCTCAATTCCAGGCAGAGCCTCTCTACTGAGTCTGTTTCACATGGTTGAGGACATGCTCAAAATCGAGTTTGGAAAAAATAACTCCGCTGCTAAAAATGTTTGAAAACCCCTGGTGTGTTGTGAGTACGCACAATGGGCTCGAAAGCCATATGGGCCTGGATGACCTGCTTCCCAGCCCTTGGCCCTGGTCAAGCCCCAAGATTTCGCAGTCTCCCATTCCCCATGTGGGAAAGGGTAACAGGGCTAGACAGCATAAGAATGAAAATCACTGGGACGGGGAGACACTCAGGGATGTTTATCCCATTTGGCTTCCCTGGCCTTCCCAAGTTGGGGCTCAAGGATATCCATGCCAGGTGTGATGGGACAGTCTGTCTGACCTCCTCTCCTTGGCCAGTGTGTGGTGGGAATCGGAGCCAGGCAAAGGAAATGGTGCTTTTGCAGAGAGAAATTGGGTGGTACTGATGTAAGTTAACAGCCAGAGGTGGGGACAAGGACCTCCATTAGGAGCTGACATTTTGGTTAGCATGAGTCTCTCAAGATATTGTATTTCCTTTGCTAGACTGGAAGCTTCTTGGTGTTTTTCTCTCTGCTTTGCTTCCTTCGTCTATCTGGCAGAGAGTAGAGCTGAGTATAAAACAGCAGTATGGGGACTCTTGCTGACTTGAGAGAAGACCTTGAGGATATTTCTGATGATGGGTGTGCTAACTAAAATACTGGAAGAGACGGAGAAGAAAAATCCATCTTGTCTACATGCATACCGAGGGGTCCCACCCCCACTGCACTAAGCTTCTCTCACAGGGGCTTGGGGACACTCTTCCTGAAGCCCTTGAAAAGCTGGCTCACATGCTCATCCTTCAGCTCTTGGCTTTGTCTTCCCTCCCAGAGGCCTCCTGCTTTCTTCCCTCTTGTTACTGTCCATCACTGTATCTTGCTTGCTTTTCTTCATTCCACAATTTGGAATTATACATGTGTTGGTTATGTGCTCAGTGACTGCCTGTTTCACTTGGGCTGCAAGTACCATGAGGGCAGGGGGACTGTGACTGTTTTATTCGCTGATATACATCTAGCGACTAAGACACAGTAGGCTCTCAGTGAGTATTTGCTAAGTTAACTACATAAACAAATGGGGACTCTGAGGCAGGGACAGTCCTAGGGAGGAGATAGTGTTAAGGCTCAGGGTGAGGTGGTCTTCTGGCCCCTGTCTAGTAGGTAACCTCCCTGCTAGATCTGAGCTTGGCCTTGGTAGAAGGTCAGAGAGGGCATGAACACAAGATGATTCTAGATTGGGCTATAAAAGGCAGATTCTGAGGGTAAAGGGTAGATGCCTAAGATGGAAATGATTCTTCATCAATAAGGAATCTGACATGACCCAAGAGAGAAGGAACTCTGAGATGGGAAAGAGGTGTGTTATCCTTACTAAGATATGATCTTGTGAAAAGACCGGAAGACCTGCTGTTTGGGGGCTCCGTGATCTTGGGCAAGTTATTCACCTAACTGAGCCTCGGTTTGGTCATCCACAAAATGGGACTGATTATACTTGTCCCATCAGGCCCAGGAGTGGTGGTGAAGACTGAATGAGGCAATGGACATGGAATCACCTGCTCCACAAAATTGGGTGCTTGGTCTTGGCGGGTGGGGACCACACCTTACTCATCAGCTCCTTAAAGTACAGCTTGGTCCTGGCCTTGCACAAAGTTGGATCCGATCCAACAGACATTTCCTGAATTGATCTCTGTGACCAAGGGCTGTCAACTGGCACTGGTCATTTTCCCCACACTGATCAGTCGCCTACTGTGAAGCCACATGCTGAGTGGTGAGAGAAGGTGCCAAATCTTGGCACTGTGGACACTTTGGCCCGGATTATTCTTTTTTTTGTGGGGGCTGTCCAGTTGCAGCCCCCCACTCACATCCCCAGTGTGGAAACCGAAAGGATCTCCAGACATCTCCAAATGTCTGATAGGGACATCTAGGCAGTAGCTCAGAGCTACTGCCTAGAGCGACAACCTTGCATACTCCTGTCCCCCACAGGGCAACTTCTTAGGACATAGTAAGATGCCGAAGTGCTTGAATATCATTGGAAAATAGTGCAGTGAGGGCCTATGAAGGGACACCCCTGAAACTGTCCTTAGAAATCTCCTGGGGACTGCATGTGACACATACCTGCATGCCATGCAGCTACTTTAGTGGACTCACAGTGGAGCTCATGCTCACTCAGCACACCCCCATCCCCCTACCTATAGCCTGGCCCTGCATCTGAGCCACAGACTGTGGCCATTGCCTGTGGATTATAGGCGCAACATTACAGTTTTAAAAAAAGTGGGGCCCTTATGTGTGATGATCCAAAAACCTGAGGGGGTAAAAATAAAGCCTGGGCTCTGGAACTGATGGCTCTGTGCTCAGGCTGTGATGTCAGCACCATGAGCAAATTATCTTTTATCAGTCTGACTGTATTTTTAAATGTGAACAGCTTAGCACACTTAACACTACTTATTTGGGGGTGCCTTGGACAACAGATAATTCATCTGCGTTTACCAGATGACACTGACAAATTCCTCCCACGCCACCGTCCCCAGATAAAAATAACGCCGGCTTGCTCACAGGTCTGTGGAAAGGAAGGGCAGGAAGCTGGAGGTACCAGTCGTGTCTGGCACCTTCTCACCCCGCTGCTGGCCCCCGGGGGTGCTAGCTCTGCTGCAGACAGAAGAAGTGTTACCCAGGTGACATGTGATGTTCTGAGTGTGTGAGAGGAATGGAGAGGCCTGGAATGGTCTCCCTTCTAGTGCCTCTGGCTCTGCCCACCACATAAGGCTCTGCTTCCTTTGTAAATATCCAAGAAGAGTACAGAAAGCACTGTGTGAGCCTGGGCAAGTCACTTGGCCTTGCTGAGCTCTGTCTAGAGAACGGGTTCACATGTGCCCTACGACCTCTCACAGATACTGAGATCTAAATGTCTGATCCCTGTCCCACAGGGCGAGGCTGGCCACAGTCCTGGAAGTGTGGGCCTCAGCAGAGTGATCCCAAAGGCTCCTCTCTGCCTTAGAGCACCCCACACCGACAAGCAACAGTGCCTGAGGTCACCCTATTAGCACCACACCTTTAGGATAAGGCTGTTTCTCCAGAAACTCCCCAGTCAAACCACAGAGTAAAACATCAACTATAAATCATACTGGCATGATTCAACTGATCAAAAACTTGCTGTTTTATGAGAAAAATGGGACTTAAGATGGGTGGGGTTTGAAGGGAGGAAAATCAGGGATAGTTTAGATACTCCTTAGGGGGTAGCACCATGGGAAACCATCTATGGGGGGTCGATCACAGGAGGCCTTGGAGTCCATGGGGGATATTGATGAGGATATTGGAGACCCAGACAGGGAAGGCTGTCGGTGCAGGCTGCTGATGTGGCCCTTTATGCTCTGGATTGGGCACATCTGGCTTGGGCAGTACAAAGGACAGCCCTGACGAAACTGTAGGTCTCCAACTCAAGCAGTGAGACTTAAGCCATGAGATTGGGGGACACAATTTCCAATGCATGAGTCTCTTGCATCAGCAACCCTACGGAATTTAAGGTAGGAGTGCACTTCCAAATATTTCAGGAGCCACGAGTATGTTAAAGAGGCAAGCCTGTTCTAATTCTAGGTTCTCCACTCCAAGTCAGCCTTGGGGTGGCTGCAGGGGCACGTGTTCCAGCATGCAGTTTGCACGGGACATTGCTGACATTCAGACAATTACTCTCTTACAAGAATGTCCACGCTGATAAACTTTCTGCTTTAACCACCTCCAGTGAGTCCCTTCTTTCCTTGCAGAGACCCTCACTGATCCGAAGCTAAAAAAAGTTTTTTAAATGGTGGTGATGTTTGCCATTTTCAGAGGGTATTTCCTTCCTCTGCCCTAAGTCTGCAGGTCCACTAACTGCCAACACATGAAAGATGTCACTTGGCTTGGTACTGTGGATGGCGAACAGCTTGGCTTTTCCAAGGCTTCAATTGTTAAGGCTCTATCCTTTTGGTGGGGGAAAAGTTCCATTTTCCATAAACATTCAACTCTTATACAAAGAGAATATGCAAAAGTAACCACTTGTGATTTCTGTGTTCTCTGTCATGAATCCCCACACAGGACTCTAGCTGGCTAATTTGGAGTCCATCTATCCGTCTATCTGTCCATCTGTCTATCTGTCTATCCATACATCATCTATCTGTATATCATCCCTCCCTCCCTCCCTCCCCTATCCACAGATGTTTGTGGGCTTACTCTCCATTGACACTGACTCTAAGGCAGTAAACACAAGGAGCCTGGGGGAAGGAATGTCCTAAGCTGCATCCTGAGATCTGCTGAACAATCAGGAAAACCTATAGAGCTCCGACTCTGACAGGCAGCTCCAGAGGGCATCTGCTTCAATTCCACCTGCTTTCAATCATCCTAGGTAGTGTGTAAAGCTGTCCTATTTTTAAAGCTATTCTGGGAAGAATGTCCCAAACTTCTCACTGCTTCCAACTTTTTTCTCCACCTACCACCCCAAGCTGTTGGCTACTGAAAGGTCGACCTCCTGGCTTAGCCAGGGCTCCTTCTCTGGGACCACCGGCCAAAGCCCACCTCTTCCTGGTCTGATACCTTCCCCACCTTGGGGGGCCTCCTGGGCAGCCTGGGGTTGCTGGGTGGGAGTGTAGCCAAGGTCTTAGCTCTTGAGTCTAGGCGGCCCTTAGAGCTGGTTCTCCCACTCACTCTGTCTTTCCATTGCTGCTCTGCCAGAATGCTGGCTGACTCCATGCCCAACATGACTTAGGACTGTTCAAAAGCTCACCCCTGCCTTCAGCTTTGTGCCTGGCTGAGAGGAATAAATCTGTTGAGGCAGCAGCAAAAACTGTGAACAGTATTGCCCGTGTGTCTCTAGGAGGAAGGAGCTGGGATCAGGAACCGAGCTGGGGGAAATGGGGTAGGATACCCCCATGGTACTTCTGTGGGGCTTGAAAGCTACCCTTTGGGCCACTGGTCAGCAGGCCTGGAGGGTCCCGAGGTCATACAGGTGCCACCCTCTCCACTTGGTGATGGGGATGCAATCTTCCATAGAGCAGGAGAGAAGGAAATAGGGGCAGAGGAGACCCCAACTCCATTTTGCTCAATTTCCAGTGTCCCACTGCCAGTACGGTGCAGGCACGGGCGGTGGGGAGACCTTCTGGGGCTTCTTCTCTGCACGGCTGCACTGAGCAGCATGGTCCTGTGGTCTGGGAATGGCCGTACCCAATGGCACTCAAATCTAACACGACTAGGGCAGGCTGACATTTTGAACTACTCCATGGTTCCTGCTTGAGCTTTTCCACAGTGACCTCAAAGAAGTATTTGGGGGCAATTTTTAGGGAGAAGTAGATAAATGAAGAGGAACTTCAGCCACGCTAATTATTAAAGAGAAGAAAGAGAGGAAGGCGGTATGCAAGCTGCCTGCTGGGGCCTGTGGCCACACAGCCTGCCATCCTCCTCCAGTGCATCCCGTCTACTAAGAGATCCTCATGGAGGCAGGAAACATTTTGTCAGAAATATCGAGCACAAAATACAGTGGGTGCTAAATACTTAATCTTATTGGCACCACCTACAAAAGCCAGAGTTGTCAATGGCTGTGGGGAAAAGGTCTGGGTTATATAAAGCCCTCGGCGCCTATCCCCACCCCTCTGTCAGTTCTCCGGAAGCTGAAATTTAAGCTTCACCAAGGAATGAAATGATAAAATGAAACCATTTTCCCCATGAAATGTCAAGAGATTTAGAAGTGATGGGGCTGCAGCCTGCCCCTCCTTGTTTCTATACAGGAGAAGCCTCCTCATTTATAAGCATAATCAATTGCCTCCCATGGGTCCTGCCCAGTGCTGGCCTGGAAGAGGATCCTGGGGAGGGGTGCAGGGGCTGCACACCATCTCCTCCAGTCGGCCTGCAGTGACATGTGGGCAGCTGGAGCACCAGTCATTGACTGGACGACCGAAAACACAGGTGCTGTCTAAAACAAGTTGCCTCTTCGCCATCTACCCTCATTCCCCTGAGATCTCATCCAGTCTCAAGGTTTTAATTGCCACCTAATGGCTCTCAGAAGCTTGTTTCTATTGACATCACCCTGTTAACACCAGACCCTGACTGCCTGACACGTCCACTTCCTGTCTACCAGCATGTCGGACATGACGAGTCCAGTTCTGAGCTCCTGGTCCCACCCTCTACACTTGCTCCTCCCACCTTGTCCCTCCCACCTCTGTCAGCGGCAATACCCTCTTCCAGTTGCCCAGACCCTCAACCTGGGGTTATCCTCGACTCCTACATTCTCTCTCACATCCACATTCTACCCTGCAGTGTGACTCCTGTCAGCTTCTCCTTCGAAGTTGATCTAGATTCTGATCTGTCTCTCCACCTGAACCAAATCCCCACCACCCCTCACTCGGACTCCCCGTAAAGCCTTCAGGCTGGCCTGCCTCACCCTTTCAGACTATTGTCAACCCGGCACTCTGAGTGATCCCATTAAAATCCAAGACAGAGCTTGCCCTCCCTGCTCAAAACTCTGAGAGTAGATGCGAAGGCCTCACAACAGCCTGCAGACCCCAGCACAAGGTGGGCCCTGCCGTGACTTTGACCTGATGTCCCCCTGCAGTCCCCCCTGACTCCCTCCTTCCCGGCCCCCTGACCTCCCCGCTGTTCCTCCGTGGGGCAGGTACACTCCTGCCTTGGGGCCTCTGCACGGTGGTTTCCCTTTGCCTTGTATGTCCCCCAGTGTTGCATGACTCGCTCCTTCGTGTCTATGCAAAGGTCACCTCGATGAGCTCTTGCCCAACTGCTCTGACACTGCAACCCAGACATGCATCATAGTCCCTCAGGGTCTTGTAATTTACCGAATGATCTATTGCCTTGATGTTCATCATCCCTTCCTCACTAGAATCTAAGCTCCATGAGAGCAAGCTGCTTAGTCTGCTTTATTCATGGCGGAATCCCAGTGGAGCCCAGGGCCAAGCCCAGTGCCTAGCACACAGTAGGCTCTTAGTAAGTATTCACTGAATGTTGAACAAAGTTGCCTAAATTTTTCTTAGGGGAACAGGAATATGAGGCTGTATAATGAGGGAGCAAAAGCCAAGTGCCCAGTGAGGGCACAGGCGGACCACAGCAGCTCAAAAGATCAGAGAAAGCTCCAAGGAGAGAGGGTTCCAGGAAATCTGGGAAAATGGATGGGGTACAAACAGGGTCATTTGGACCCAGAGAAAAGACACTCAATAGAGAAGCTCGGAGGAAGACAAAGCTGCAACAATAACAGCTTCAAGGAAGACAGGGAAAGGACCCAGGGCAGATCCTGGGGTTTAAACATTTATCCTCAGGCAATCTGGAAGAGTCACAAGCACATTCCTGTCTGCAGCTGTTTGCTTTACAGAAGAGGAGACCCCCAGGGCTGGGCTGGGCAGGGGCCAGTTCCCACCCAGTATGGGAGGGGGGCGTAGTAGGGAGCCTGACTCTGGGACGGGGCTGCTCTCCTCTTTTCTCTGGGTCTCTGGTGGCCCTGCAGTGGCCCTGCCTGTCTGTCCAGAAGTTCTTTCTCCTACAGAAGGAAGAAAATGAAAAAGGAAGAAAACGAAGGCAAACCACCAAAACAATCGGAAAGAGCACTGGGCTAAGGAGAGATCTGCCTTAGGTTTTAACGGGATCAGCCGGGGCTGCTGGGTCGAGTAGTGCGCAATGGTGCGGTGGATGCAGGGAGGCCAGCCTGAGGGCTCTACGGGGAGTCTAAGGGGGGTGGTGGGGAGTCAGTGAGGGTGGAGAGACAGATCAGAGTCTGGATCGACTCTGAAGGAAGAGCTAACAGGATTTGCTGAAGGACAGGATATGAGAGAGACAGAGAGAGAGAGAGAGAGACAGAGAGAGAGAGAGAGAGAGAGAATATACTGAAGGGCCTCTGGCAAATTCAACCCCTCTTGAGCCACAGTTTTTCCATCGGTCCTGAGCGTGGCTCTCAGTCTGACCAGCCAGTACGCAGAAGACCTGTAGAGTTACCTGCGGATAGGTATATACGCTTCAGACTGGCATCACCCCCCTCTCTTGGCTTGTGCCATTGTGTAAGGTTTGTACAGTGCCTTCCCCTCTTCCCTCAGGTCTGCTCATGACCTCAAAGACAGAGACGTGACATTCCTAGGAGCCAAGACTCTTCTGGGCAGATGGCGTGTGAGTAGACAGGTACGGGGCCAAAGGGGAACAGAGACAGGGGTAAGCTGGCTGGAGGAGAGCCCAAGGCCCTCTAGAAGGAGGTATATTTGGGAACACCAGAAGGTAGGCCAGCTCACAAGCCACCAGGAGGACGTGTTCCCCCGCACAGACGTGGCCTATGACGTGCCTCTCCGATTTCCAGGGTGGTGACTGGAGGCGCCCTTGGCTCCAGCCGGGCGGGGTCTGAAGTGAGAACTTCAGAACCGGACTTGGCTGCATTCCTCTGAAATCCTGGCCCCTGAGAATGAAAGCTGCCGGTCACGTCCTCCCCGCGCACGTCTGAGACCTGGCCCGAGCCACCCCCGCCCCTTGTGCTTTCGCAGTCTTTCAGGAAATGTCTCCAGGCCTGGTGGGTACATGTATCCGGGAGGTGGGGACGAGGTGGCTGGGCTGGGCCTGGGCCAAAGGGCTCTGAGGGGTGTCCTGTTGGACTTGGCTGCCTGCCCCTTGGTAACTCAAGCTCGCTGGTCATCCCCTACCCACAACACCCACCTCGAACTCAGGGCTCCAGAAGCAGTCTTCTCCTAAAGCCCCAAGCGACACTTTTGAAGTTTCCTGCCATCGGTTCCCCATTCACACTCTCCACCTGCTTGAAACTTCCTCTATATTTAACCCTCAGCCAAGCGCCCTTGGGCAAGCTACTTCCGCTCTCTGGGTCTTAGAAGAGGAGAGGTGGACTCGCAGCCCTCAGTTCTTCAGCTCTAATGTTTCATCCTTTGAGAAAGGCAGTTATCCCTCAAGAGTGAGCTCTTCCATGGGACTATGAGACCCTGGGGGCAGGATTTGTCCTCATTCCATTTCTGTCCCCTCCCTGACATCTAGAAGATAGCCATGGACACTGAAAGTGTTTCATACATGTGAACTACATCCAGTTCTGCTTCTTCATGGCACAGTCGGCTACCTGCCCAGCTGAAGACTTTCTCGCCCTCTGAATCCCTTGGGGCATTCATTAGTGAGTGTCCCAGTCACATGGCCCTCACCAGATACTGGCCTATATATCTTATTTTCCCCAACAGATTAGTTTTAACTCAACCTAAGGAACCAGACTGATCTCAGGTGTCCTGTTGGTGGAATGTACCTTATCAGCAGAAAACCTCATTTAATCCCCACGACAGCCCCAGGCAGGGGCACTATGATTTCCCCCACTTTACAGAGGAGAAGCCCAGGCCACAGAGCTTAAAAGTATCCTGCCTAAGGCCACAAGCTTGTATGTGGCAAAGCTGACACTCTCAGCTCAGGGGTCAGGCTGTGGCATCTACACTCAACCATTGCCCACATTCCCGTGGGTCTCAGGATAAAAGTCTAGTCTTCCCAACAGAGCCATAACCTCTTGACAGCAAAAAGCAGCCCCTGATTTATACCTCCAACTTTGTTCTTCTTTTTCAAGGCCCCCGTGGATATTCTAGATCCTTTGTGATTCCAAATATATTTTAGACTCAGCTTGCCAGTTTCTACAAAAAAGCCTACTGGGATTTTGATCGAGACTGTGTTGAACCTAGAGATCAATTTGGGAAGAACTGATATCTTAACAATATTGAGTCTTTGGCTCCACGAACATGGTACGTCCCTGAATTATATTCATATGTTGATGGCGGTGAGGTCTCCATCCTATCCTTGCTGTAATCACATCTCTGCCTCTGCCACACTTGGGAGTCTTGACTACAAAGGCTGTTGCTGTTTCTGGCCGTTCCCACATCTCCCTGACCTCCATCAGCTCCCTGAACGAGTTCTTCTGGGCAATGCAGCCACCTAAGGGCAGGTATGCTGGCAGGTGGAAAAAATGCTCCAGGTGTGGTCCTGGGATGCTCAAGGCAATGGAAGGAACCTGGTCACAGGACAGACAGCCCTAGGGGGCCTCAGGTGCTTCAGACCATTTATTTATGGCTGAGAAACTGAGGTCAGGGAGGACACAGCTCACTCAGAGTCCTCTTAAGAGTATGGGGCAGAGCGGGACCTAGAACTCAGCATCCTGAGTCTTGGGTGTGGTGGTAGTGCCTGCCCCTCCTCGGGGATTTATAGAGGAGGTCCTCAGAGTGAGGCTCTGTTCCCAAGCTGGGGTGCCCTAGTCCTTTCCTATCATCTTCCTGAAAAAGGACAAAAACAAAAAGTTTAAGTTTCTCTTCCTCCAACTTAAAGGTCAGATGTCAGCCACCCATCCTCTTGTCCCCTTTGGGAGTTATCACTTAGATACTTTGCAAAGGGGGACCTTGCACTCCAGGTCATAAGAGTTGCTCCCCTAGGGCGGCATTTCAAGGGTAGAAGTGTCTGGCTCCACCCTCTCCTCCTGGGATCCTCCCCCTCAGGAGAGGTGATAAGGACAGAGATCCAAAGGCAGGGCTGCCAGGCCTACCAGGCCTCCGCTGTCTCACATTTTCTGCTCTGCTGGTCCCCTCCAGGGCACAGGGAAGCTGTGTGGCATGTGGGACCACTGTGGCAGGGGGTGGGGGGGAGAGGGAGGTTGGGGAGGGGGACAGAGAAAATACCATTTATAGCCAGGAGCCCTCAATCTAAACGTCCTTTGGAAGAAAAGCAGACAGTGCAGCCAGATGCACAAGGTCTGGGAGGTGGAATGCAGACCATGGTAACACAATCTCTCTCTCTCTCTCTCTCGCCCCTTCTTTCTTGCCACAGGAGGGAAAACTCAACCAGGAGAGGAGACACAGGAGACCGAGAGCTGGGGCTTATCATGGTCCCTTGCTGCAGCACCTGGATTGGGGGCAGCCGTATTTAAGCTCCTGGCGTGGAAGCAACTAAGGCCTACAGTTGGGCTACACAGCTCCGCGTGTAAACCCAACCTGCAGACAGATAATAACTGGAGAAAAGCCCTTGGTGCCTCGTGATGGACTTCTGAGAGAAACAGGTTCCCTCCCTTGCTTCCTCCCTCCCTTTTCCTATCCATGCATAAGATGTGAACAATTGTGGCCACAGTCTGTCCTGCTGGACCCCCTCCTCTGCCCATTCCTCACAAACAGTAAGGACCAGGGGTGGATCTCAGTCATCTGTCTCCTGCCCGCCCTGTCACAGCTGTTCCCTGAGAGCCACTGAAAGGCACTGCTATTGTCCAGACCCTGGCCCTGCCCCTGCCTCAGTGGTCTGGCGACCCAAACAATGTCCCATCTACAGGGCCCCCTTCCAGGCTGTTGGCTGAACCATATGGACTGGCTGTGGACCCCAGCAGGACAGAGACTCAGTGACAGAGTGAGGTGACTGAGATTTAGTGCAGTGCAGGGAGGGAGACTCTAGAGGTCAAGCAAGCCATCCCCTGCCCCCAAGCAGAAGGCTTTTATAGAGTCGGCGGCTGCCTGGCAGAAAAGGGTAGCGATGGTCATGGCGGAGAGAGGAGGAAGGTAACCCTGGGTTGGAAGACAGCTAGCTTGGGGTCCTTCCTCTCTCTTCAGAGTTCCCAGCTTGGACACCATGCCCCAGGAATTCTGGCTGCCTAGCTAAGGGCAGGAGAGGCCAAAGGAGAAACACCGACTTAGGATGGCACCTCTCACTGATTCAGGTCCATGTGCCATCTAGTTTCTGCTCAGCAGTGGACAAATGCACAATGACACCAATAATTCTTAGCGCAGCTGGGAATTACTGAGTGTTGACTATGTGCCAGGCACTGCTTTAAATCCTTACACGTGGCATCCCATTTAATCATCAATCATCCCCATCATGCAGACGAGGACATGGAGACACAGAAAGATTAGGTCACTTGTCTAAAGTTGCACGGCCTATAAGTGTTGGAGCTAGGATTTGAACCTAGGCAGGAACGTAGCTCCTGAGTCCATCCAGGCTCTTATACTGCTCACTGCTGGGCTTGGGAAGCCCCAAAAGTAACCGCTGATTGATGCTTAGTTTTAAACAGGCAGATAGCCTGCCAGTCCTAGTACTAGGGGTCAATTCTTCCTTGGGAGGGAGGCTGAAAAACAGACCTTCAACTAGCAGCCCGCTCCAAACGCCAGGACAATTCCCTGCAAAGGAGGAAGAGTTATAGGCTTCGGACAAAGCAGACCTCAAGGATCACAAAGTTATTCAAACTCTTTGAGCCTCAATAGCCTTATTCATAAAACCTAGCAGGGTTGCTATGACAATGATCTTAACCTAGGGACCATCCTAAGCAGAATGCCTGGGGCCGTGGTCCTCAAACTTGACTGCATGTTCCACTTACCTGGGAGGCTTTGGACAATGCTGGTGCCCAGGTCCCGCCTCCAGAGCTGGTGATTCGATTGGTCTGGGTGTGGCCTGGGCACTGGCATTTCCAGAGCTCCCAGGTGTGGCCAAGTTACACAGTAGAAACTTGGTAAATAGAAGCAGCAGCTGCTGTTGGGGACGCTGAGGTCACAGCTAGTTCACGGTAAAGCCAAGGCCATAGCAAGGTTCTGACTCCCAGGCGGTCTCTTAAGAATCCTCCAAATTCCTTCCCCCGGGCTTGGAAGCCTTTTGCTCTCCTTGATGGTCTTGGAGTTGGGCCAGGCTCCTCATCCATTTCGGAGGAAACGTGAGCTATCTGCAGGTGGACGGGTTTCTGCACGATGGTGGAAATGTGCAGGGAGGAAACTGTCCACCAGCCTGGAGGGGCTAGGAGCTCCCTGGGAGTGTGGGCAGCAGTGGGGGCTTCATGGCGAACCAAGGCTGCCCAAACCTTAATGCAAGAGCATCCCAAGTCCGGTTTCTATATATTATTTTTCTAATTTCCTGGTCACTTAAAGCCACCAGAGTAGAGTTTAGGTCTGGAGCCTGTACGAGTGAGAAACATGCACTCCTAAGGAGCAAAGAAGGAAGGAAAGAGGGAGAAAGGGAAGGAACGAGGGAGAAAGAAAGAAAGAAAAGGGAATGGCACCCCCGTGTCTGATTTTACCAGAAGCAGGGGACCAAAGGCAAAATTACCCAGTGTGGAAAATCTGATGCTCACAAATGCAGCACATAGCCGAGGGCTGAGAACCCAGAGCTCATCTCTTTGGGGTGTACTTTTCAGGAAGCATGGGGAGATACTGGAGGTGACCCATTCTGAGAGGGAGGATGACAGTGTGGCTTTCCCTGAGCGAGTATGTGAGACACTGTTCACTCTGCCAAGCATCCTGCACTCACAGTGTTGACATGACTCACAAAAGGGTCCCGACACGAAGGGCATCCGGGCTGGAAATCTGCCAAGTCCCTCCTTCTCGCTTCTGACATGTACTGGTCGCCCAGACTCGACCCAGATACCACTCTGACCCTTGGGCCCCTCTGCCATCGCCTGAGTGGAGGCTCCAAACCAGACCTGTCCTGGCTTCTGCAGGAGGCTCCCCAAACGAGCGCCTTACTCCTCACAAAGTCCTTGTCCCTCGCTCCTCCATCCAGATGCAGAGGGAGGTTTAAAATGCCAGTCAGGAGACATCACGTCCATCCTTACAAACCTTCGATGGCACCCCAAAGGCCTTGGTAGGGCAAACAGGGTCCCTCCCCACCTGCCAGGCCGCGCTCTGCCCCGTCTCTGTCCCCAGTGCACACTTCCCTCCGGTAACTTCACCTTTTCCTCCGCGTACTTTTCTTTCCTGCTTCTTGCCTGGGCTACGTTCATCCGTCTGCCTGGAAAATGCTCCCCTGCATTTTGGTCTGGCGCCCGCCAGCCCAGTCACTGAGGCCCATCGCTCATGTCCCTTTCCCTGAGCCGCAGCCTCCGATGTTCCCCAAGCGAGGGCCTCCTCCCTTAGGTCCCCAGGCGGTCCGCGTGCGCTCTGTTTCAGCACTCAGCATCCGGGCTTGCAGCCACGTCGCATTAGGAGAAACCCCGTAGAGGGTCTTTTCCATTTTCCCACTAGCGTGCTGCTTGGCACGCAACAGGTTCTCAGCCAACAAATGAATGAATCTCTATGTGGAAAAGCCCGTCGACCAGCGCGCACATGGGGGCGACGTGAGATGGACGCAGGGGGCATGTGAGAGAGAGAGGGAGAGAGAGAAAGCACGAGCAAGCGGCCGGGCAGCCACGGAAGGCTGGCAGGAGCGTGTGCTGACTAGGTCACTGAGGTCAGCATTCGAGAGGGCAGGGGGCTACGCACTATCCTCCACTGAAGGCAGCCTGTGCAGCTTCTTTGGGCTTCCCCAGGTCTGCAGTGACAGGAGCGGCCTGGGGTGGGCAGCTCGGACACCGAATTCCCAGACATGCATAAGGACATCTCCAGTGGAGAGAAGAGAGCAGGTGGGCTGGGCTGGAAACCCCAGGTGCGAAGCCACAAGTTTGTGTCAAGCTGAGACATGCAGCCCCAGCTTGGTGAGCACCTTGTCCCGGATCCCTGGGCGATACCCCACTCACTCGTCAATTCTTCTCACCCGATGCCTTGCAGGCCTGGGATCCCCGGTTCCCAGGCCGGCCGGGTGCCCTGTGTTATTCTGGCCATCCACCAGGGCCCTGGGCCTGGGTGCCAGGATTTCTTGGACCAGTAAAGTTTGAGGGTTGCCAATGTTTTATTTTGGTAAGAATGTTTTTAAAAAAGCTTTCACCCATCATTTCAGAAAAGAAAGGACAACGTAATGCCAAGAGAGTAGGAAGGATGCAGTCTCAGGATGATGGCTGGTCCTTCCCAGACAGGGCAGCTGGAAACTGTTCAAATCACGCCATACATAAACCACGCTAGTGCAGCGCGCCGTGTAGACCAGCTTCGGTTCAAGGCCGGCGCCTGGGAGCCACTCAGATAAAGCACTTTCGGCCGGTCCCACATGCGGGGCCTATGTGTCTAACGGACCTGCCTTCCAGTTGCTCTTCCAGGCTGAGGCACCGGCCCTGAGCACAGAGGAGCGGAGGGGCTGCATCACTCACCGATGGATTAGGACACAGGGCAGGAAAATGCTAATTGGGGTAAAAGAAGAAAACCCTTTGTAATCTGGGGTGTGCTGAAAACGCAGGCTGGGACAGGGAGAAGGGCCTGCCAGGCAAAGCGTCCCCACTTTCCAACCCTGCGCCCAGCTGGCTCTGGTTCCCGGAGGCTGGTGACACGTGGCCAGTGGAGGGAGAGGGTAGCAGTTGTCTTGGGCTACAGGTGCCGGGCATTCCTCCTCTAAGTTCCCCACGCATCCCCAGCCCCATTTATAAGGCACAGGGAGCCAAGGAGTCCGTGTGGCCCCGCCCACTCAGCCTGGAGGCTCAGAGGAGGGAACCCAAGCTGGAGGGGAGGCTGAGCCACCCTTCTATGCCAGTCCCAGGAGCTGCAGCTTCCCAGATCCCCTGGCACCTGACCTGTGGCCCAGGGCATGGGATCTGGGCCAAGGAGGGAAAGCTGAATGTTGAGAGCACCTTGGGGGTGGGTGGCATTCATGCCCCCGAGGCACTGCACACTTTAAATAGCTCAGCTTCTCTCAGCCTAGCTGTCCTGTCACCCCTGCTAGCTCCTTCCTGCACTTTCCACACCAGAGACCGTTGATTTCTAGGTCAGAATGGGGAGGAGGTGGGGGGACAGGGCGACCTGGCTTCCTCGGGCAGTGGAGGTTAGGAAAGGAAACCAAAGCTCCTCCCGCGTCCCTCTGCAATCTGCTGGACTTTGCCCTCCAGACAAAGCAAGCGCCCCAAGCCCTGATGGGTGAAGGGCTCAAACCTCTCTCCGATCCCCCTGAGAAGTACGTGCCCCATCTCTCCAATTCTCCACCCAGGCATCTTCTACTTGAGTCAGCAAACCTGTGACCAACACTCCCACCCGCAGAGAGCCTCTGAAGCCTCCCTTCCTGTCCCAGGGCTAAGTTCCTGCAGGGCCCACTCTTGGTGGGGCTTATAACCTACCGCTGTTACCCGCCTCCCCTCCAAACTTCAACCACCCCAACGGGTTCCTCTAACCCAGGTCTTATTCAGCAACCCTTGCAGACACAAAGCAGTTTTAATCATTACAACTCCTTACGTTCATGTGGCGCTTTACAGTTACAAACTATTTTCACCTCTTTATTCCATGAGATCTTTCCAATCACTCTGTGCAATATGAGGGCAGATATAATTAATCCCCATTTTACAGCCAGTGAGACTGAGAGCCAGAAATATGAGGGGATGTATCCAAGTTCATATGTCAAATTAGTGACACAATCAAGACTGAAACCCAGACCTTTAACTATTTGCAGGGCACGAAGAATGTTCCCTCTGGCTCACCCCTGCCACTTCCTACTCTTCGGTAGTGGGGAGGGGAAGAGGAAGACGGAGAGGAACGCAAGGGGGAGGGGAGGGCAGAGCCACATGTCTTCTCTCCCAGGCCCTGAACCCTGCTGCTGGCTCCATAGGTCACTTTCACAACCCAGAACAAAAATCTCACTAGATACGGCCTCAGACCGCCTGGCTCCAGCCGCCCTCGTCGGCAGACGCAGACGCACACAGACACACAGAAAACGGGCCGTTATCTCCCCTGTCCAGCCTGTTTCCTACACTTCTCAAACAGCAGATTTCGTCCAGCCTGGCTGCCTCTCCCAGTCACCACCCACAGCCACTGGCCCCTGGGGCTCGGCCAAGTCCCCTAGACGGTGACGCCAAGTCCCTGCTATCAGACAGCGGCCTCTGCCCTCCCAGCCACTGCCCCCAGAGTTCCCTGGAAATGTCCCTTCTGTAGGCCCGGCCCCCACTGCGACGCACGGCTTTGTCTGCACACACAGCTGACTTGTGTTTGCAGGGACAGACAGGGGCTGGCGCTGGGGCCAGAGCCAGAAGGTGCTGGGAGGGTAGAACAGACAGGGAAAACACAGAGTCCAGAGAACACAATTTTGCAAGCAAACCCTTTGGGGTCATAGGGAGCCAGACAACCGGGAGGGGGCTCACAGAGCCAGAAGCTCCATGGAGGCAGGGACAGGGGTCTCCACAAACATACGGGCTGCTCTGAGTACGGGAAAGCTGTGCCAGCTCTCGGTGGGATGATGGGGGTAGAGGGAGAGGACAGATGGGCCTCTGAGCCCATTTGTACTCCCCTCCCTCAAGCCCAATCCCTGAGGTACACAGAGGGTGCTCAATAAAGACAAACTGAACTGGCGCCTGGCCATCTTGCTCCTGTGGGGCTCTCATTCCAATCAGCTCTCAAGAATGCTGCCTCTTCTGTCAGGGCTGGAGGGAGAGGAAGCTTGGAGGAACAGGCTACGATGTGCCAACACCATATTTTTGAGCTTCCCTTTGATAAGGCCGAGGAGCCAAGGTGTCTGTGGCCATACCAGGCTTGCAGGGAGAGGATGCACACGAACCCATGCAGCAAAAATGCTTGTGGGAGTGAGCTGTGCTAAGTGGCCCTTGCCTTCCTGCAGACCCCGATCGGACCTTTCCCCAGGCTACTTAACCCGATTCCGGAATGAAGCCACAGCCACCGAAATGTAGAGGGGCTGATGAGAAATCGAGTTGTATGGGGGGAGTTTAAAAACAAGAAAAGCACGGCAGCAGCAGGAAGAAGGCTTTCCACGCGGCTCTGACTCCGGGGTGGCACTCTGGGCTGGGCGCCAGGGAAACCTTAGAAGGGCTCCTTCGGGACTGAGCAACCAGCTGCCTCGGCTCACACCCCAGGGTCCCCACTTCTTAATAATTTAGAAAGCATTAGAAATGAGACAGCATGCGGGTGTGCGTGCTCTCTCTCGCTCGCGCGCGCTCTCTCTCTCTCTCTCTCTCTCTCTCTCTTTCCTTTATACTTTGCAGCCTGATGTCCTGGCCTCTCAGGCTTGCTGGGCAATAAGGAAGGAAGGGACCAGTTAAAGATGCCACCACCCCTTCCTCTGGTCTAGACAGGCCACGGAGGCGCGAAGCCTCATCTGAGACACGATCTGCTTCCTCTGGGCTCCCGCCGCTGGGGCCTGTCGCAGGAGACGCAACCTACCGCCTGACCTCAGGAGCTGCAAATAGAGAGGGGCTCAGCAATGCCTCAAGGCCTAGGGCTCCAGCGGCACCCACTCACAAGAACTCACGTTAACCCCGAGCTGCAGTCTCCATTTCCCAGGGCCACCAAGTGGGAGCAGATCAGACAGAATCGAGTCTTCTTTTTGCCTTTTTTCATGACTCATGAGTGATGGGTGGGAAACCAGTGGATGGGATGGCCACAGAGAAGCCACCCTGGTTCCTAGCTGCAGCTAGGTGGAGAGGGACATCTCTGCTCCCTGC
>NW_011888784.1:4215342-4215748 GCF_000151845.1 Pteropus vampyrus
AAAGATGCCACCACCCCTTCCTCTGGTCTAGACAGGCCACGGAGGCGCGAAGCCTCATCTGAGACACGATCTGCTTCCTCTGGGCTCCCGCTGCTGGGGCCTGTCGCAGGAGACGCAACCTACCGCCTGACCTCAGGAGCTGCAAATAGAGAGGGGCTCAGCAATGCCCCAAGGCCTAGGGCACCAGCGGCACCCGCTCACAAGAACTCACGTTAACCCCGAGCTGCAGTCTCCATTTCCCAGGGCCACCAAGTGGGAGCAGATCAAACAGAATCGAGTCTTCTTTTTGCCTTTTTTCATGACTCGTGAGGGTGATGGGTGGGAAACCAGTGGATGGGATGGCCACAGAGAAGCCACCCTGGTTCCTAGCTGCAGCTAGGTGGAGAGGGACATCTCTGCTCCCTGC
>NW_011888784.1:4216860-4236659 GCF_000151845.1 Pteropus vampyrus
TTTTATGGGCAAGGAAACCACTAGAAGGTGGAAGGACTGACCTGAGGTCACCCAGTTAGAGGAGGGCAGGGCAGGAGCTAGAACCCGGACTTCCTGCAGCCCTGGACGCATCCTCCTACACCGCACCTTTAAACCCTAAGCTTCCAGTTCCCCTACTTCTGAGCCTCTCCCCATCTTCTCTTCCTGCTTCTAATCCACCCCCAAATGTGTTCCAGGCTCTCCTCCATCCTGGACCCCCATACTACCTTCTCAGGCCCAAGGTATTCGAGGGGCCGTGAGAGACATACAGTAGCCATGATTCCCATCGCCCGGTGGGTGACTGATCCCCCACATCAAGTGAGGAAACTGAGGCCAGAGCGTGTGGAGCTAGGCAAGATGCTGGCTGGTTTCAGACATCCTGTCTCCTTTTCTACCAGAAAATACGTGCTGGAGAAGGAGGGGGGAGGTAAAAGTGTGAGGGTTGCTTCATGAACCTGCCCGGCCCTGGCATCAAGAGCAGCCCTGCCTCTGGTCCCCGGGGGGCTTAATGGCTGCTGCAGGAGGAGACGCAGTGAGACGGCATCAGTGCTGCACGCCTGCGTGTGGACACCCACCTCCAGACGGCTCTTGGAAGCAGCTGATCTCTAAGGAGGGGTAAGTGGGCTACGTGAGGTGGGCACCTGGAACCTTACTCTTCTACAAGGCAGTGAGCTGGCCAGGGAGGGGAGGGGGGGAAGGTCTCCTACACTATCTGCCTCAATGAAACCTTGGCATCACAGTTCCCTGCAGGCAGGCCCAGGCCCCAGACGCAGTGGCCCTCTCTGTCTCCTGTCCAAGACTGACCGAGGCCCAAGGCTGCCAGGGAGCTCACTACTCTTAAGGTAGACGTTTTAGTTTTGGATTAATACAGTCTTGGCCTGAAACGGTGAAAAGCAAGTGCCAGCAGATGAATGAGCCAGTGTGGTTACTGTGACCTGGGGTCACTGCCTGGCTGGGCAGCATCATACAGGGGCTTTCTGACACACCCTCTGCCAGGCCGTAAGCACAGCCTCACCCACCATGCTCACCTGCACAATTGCGCTCCACCCAGGCTCCGCCCACCTACAAGCCTTTGCTTTGGCTTCTTCCTCCTGTTTTCCTCTGACCACCCAAATCCTGCCTCTTCTTTCATGCCACCTCCTCCAAGAAGTCTTCCCCAGCTGCCAGCACTTAAAGGGCATGCCCCTACCACAGACTTTCTTAAACTGCTCTCTGATTGAGCTGGTTTTGCTGGTTTTAGCCACCAGCTGGTCTCTAAATATCTGTTAGAGACCAGTACCCCTGCTCACTGGGGTTTAACAGTGCCTAGAATGGGGCACCCAGCAGGGCCTCAACGCCAGCCCTAGGCCCCCATGAGAGCTCTCCTTATGGTTGGACCCCAGGGCTATCCGGAGTGCTGCATCTAAATCCCTAGTCCTAGTACACCTTGGGGACCCCTGGGCTTTTGCAAGGTCTGTGTGGGGCCTCTGCTAGGAATCTTGAATGAAGGGGATTCATCAGGAGCAAAAAGAAAAACATGCTTTTACAAAATCCTGGAATTCCTCTTGGAGGAGGAGACTTAAGAGGACACAGGAAAAATGAGATGTGTTTCAGTAGATTTTAACAATGATTATGTTTGTGGGGTAAGCAGGTATAAGAGGTAAGTGTTACTACTCCATTTAATGGAAGAGTAAGTGGAGGGCAGCTAGACTTTGAGATCTGCCCAAAGTCACCAGCTGACTGGTGCCAGAACTGGGGTTAGAAGGTAGGTGTCAGACTCTGGGCTGTGTCAATGATTTCTTATGCCACATGGCAGTAAGTCATTAAGACGAAGTCTCTGTGGCCTGCAGGCTGAATTCCAAGTGACTGTGCTTCCAACTCCATGTTATTCCTCTAATCAGACTTGTTCTAACACCCAGGGTAATGCAATGGGTGTTGTCTAATGGGACCGATGGTAAGTGTGAGTCTAATATGTGGAGCTTCGATTTACATGCAGCTGCTCCAGAATGCACTTATTCCAACTATAGATAGATATCTGTAAGCCTGAGCTGGAGCCCAGCCATCTTTTGGCACCACCAGCGGGAGGTAGGGGCAGTACACGGTGCCATGGTAGCCTGAGGGCCCTCTCTGCTTAATGAGTCTGGGTGCGAATGATCCAGGAGTGATACAACTTCTCTGTAATGTGCATGGCCCTAGAGTGTGATACTGTGGAGGGCAAGGGGTTTCCCCAGGGAGAAGGGCTGGAGGGCTATCACAGGAGGGGCCTGCTTTAGTCTGTCCCCATGTTTTAAAGTGGCCTAAAGCTTTTCTCCCTCTGTGAACTGGGATCTGGAGGGGCTACCAAAGGGTTAAGTGAAGGTGGCAATCTGTCAACGAGTAGGTAGCAATCTGTCAGCTGGAACTGGGGTTGATATAGGGCCAGAAAGGGCTGTGCCTCTTTCTCCCTGAAGACTCATACTCTAGGCATGAGGCAGTGGGGCTTGGAGTCTCTGTGGGTGCTTGGGGAGCCCTGATTCTGAACTTTGGGTTCTGAGGCCAGGTTCCCTGTACTGATGATTCTGAGGCTCCTCCAAGAGTCCCGGGTTGGACGGTGACCTCTAGAGGTCACACAGTCTAGTCCCTGCTTCATGGTCAAGTGTCACCACTTCTCCCAGATAGAGATGCCATCAAACAGGGAAAGGTCTACAGGTAAGAAGAAACTAGGAAGTGGGCATGGCATGGGTTTGGAGTGTTCACAGGATGCCCACTGGCCCAGGAGCTGGAGGACCTCTGTTCACTTATCTAGGGGAGACAGGACCCTGAAAGCAGTAAGTTCAAGACAAGAGCGGCATTCTTACTGGCTCTTTTATAACCTCTTTCCACATCTCCAACCCTCTCTGCCCAACCCTGACCTCATACACTTCCTGATAAGTCATTCTCACTCATGCCAGGCATGTGGAACACAGCCGATGCAGGCAGGTATGGGTGAATGAAGAGTCAGGGGGACATGTGCCCACCACACTTGGGGTGGGCACCAGTGGCAGAGGTCGGGGACATGCTGGGCAGAGTTCTGTTCATTGTCCCTGGAGGTTGCCAGCAGGCCACGTGCTCATGCACCCTTGGCTGGGAACCCTGTTCACCTTTGACCATTGGGCCCCAGTTAAAAAATGCCCACTGACCTGTCTTTCTAGAAGCTCTCACAGCCCATTGCGGCACTTGCATAAGGAAGGGGAACAAAGGTAGAGGGACACAACCTCCCACACCGGCCCACTGTCCCTGGAGTAGGCAACCCCAGCTTCCAGCCTCTGGATTGTGGGAGCGGTAGCTGGAATGCTGCTGTTCCATGGACCAGGAGCCGAGAACAGGCTGTTGAGAGGAGGGTGGGGAAATGAGGCCTGCCATTGCAGCTTAGAGCCTTGCGGGGCAGGCTCACGTGTGTGCTCCCTTTGCAAAAGAGACAACTGCGGTCACCTAAAACCCCTGATTCTCTAATGTAAGAAATAACTCATCAAACATGCCTTCCTGAAACATGGCTTCTGCTAACCTCGCTGGGTCTCTGGTTTCCATTTATAACATGAATGGGTTGCGTGGATAATCTGTAGAGCCTTCCTTTAGGCTATACTATCTTCTGATTTTAAATTAATCTTGGGATGCTACAGCTCCAGAACCAACAATGGCTCCCGGTCCTACTTCATAAAGTCTAAACCCTTCTGCCTCTCAGGTTCCTACTTGCTCCATTTTACAGATTTTCTCTGACTCTCCACTTAGACCCTCGATTCCAGATAAGGTAGTAACCCCATTATCCCTCACTTGCATCATTTCTTTGGGTCTTGGTTCATTATATTTTCCCCCATCTGGAAAACAGTTTGGCAGTTCCTAAAAAGTTAAACGTAGAATTTCCCCATGATTCGGCAATTCCTCTTCTATGTATGTATGTACCCAAAAGAACTGAAAATGGGTCTCAAACAGATACTTGAATTTGAATGTTCATAGCAGCATTATTCACAAGTACCAAAAGATAGAAACAACTCAAGTGCCCGTCAATGAAGGATGATAAACAAAACGGGGTCCAGCCATGCAATGGAATATATTCAGCCATGAAAAGGAAGGAAAGTCTGACACAGGCTACCACATGGGTGAACCCTGAAACCATTATATGCGAAGTAAAATACGCCAGATACAAAAGGACAACTATCGTATGATTCCACTTCTGTGAGGTATGCATTGAACATAGAGACGGAAGGTAGAGTGGAAGTTGGAGTGGGGTTGGGAACTGGAAGTTATTGGTTTGGT
Organism: Pteropus vampyrus; assembly: GCF_000151845.1. Classification (NCBI taxonomy): domain Eukaryota; kingdom Metazoa; phylum Chordata; class Mammalia; order Chiroptera; family Pteropodidae; genus Pteropus; species Pteropus vampyrus. Next base: position 4,221,130 of record NW_011888784.1, read on the forward strand.
GGCTACAAGGCTTCTGCTTGGGACAATGAGAAGATTCTGGGGGTAAATGGAGGTGGTGGTTGTGCTTGATGCCACTGAGTCATGCACTTAAAAATGGTCAAAATGATAAATTTTATGTTGTATATATTTGCCACGATAAAAATAAAATCAAATAAAAAAACGAACAAACCAAACCAAACCAACCAACAACAAAATCACTTTTCTTCCTCTCCTTAAGCCCTCCTTCTGGGTCCAGCTGCCTGGACGAGTCTTCCTCACTCTGCTAGGCTACTTGGCTTGGGCAGGCCTCCCAGACCCAAAAGCATCTGTAGGGAACACCCCAGTCTCCTTGGGTCCTTGAGGACCTTCGGCAATCACTGAAGACAATTTGCTGCCCTTTCAAAGAAATGACCCTCCGCTGTCCCCTCCCTGGCTGGGGGCCACCACTCTCCCTCTGTGGTGGCCGGGAGCCTCCCTGGGAAGCCAGGGACAGGGAGGTGAGCTGTTACATAACCCGCAGGAGGATTTTTTCCATCAGCCCAGGCAGTGCCAGCTTTCCAGAGGCAGCCGCGACAGGTAGAGGCGCCCTGTCTGGGCTGGCCGTGCCCGGGCAGGGCAGCGATGCTCCGATCTGGAGCGGCTTAGCATAGCTCAGATTCCCGCCGGCGGCTGGGGGCTGGCCGCTCGCTGAGCTGCGGGAAAAGATCTGCTGTCTCCTGCTGGCCTGGCCCTGGGGAGGAGGAGGTGCTGGGGGTGAGCTGCCAGCCAGCCAGGGGTGACCCTCTGGGGCCCAGGACACCTGAGCTGGCCTTCTCCAATAACCCACTTATCTGCAGGCCTGCCTCGGTGTGGCAGCTTCAGAAAGGGAAGCGCCCAGCCAAGTTCTATCAGGGGATTTAGCAGGAAAAATGAAGCCGGGGTAGGGGGTGAGGGTGTGCAGGGAAGAGGACACGGCCTGGCAAGGGACACGGGAGATGGTGAAACCATTCCTGACCTGGGTAAAGCTCCCTTGGCCCAGAGACAGGAGGGAACAGAATACCGCTTCATTCCCTTCTGCTGCCATGGCTACTGCCCACCTTGGTCCCCACTGAACTGAGACTTATGGAACCAGCCTTCCGAATACCTACTATGTGCCAGCACTGGGGTGGAATGCAGATGACGAGGACAGTCTTTGCCCTCAAGACATAGGGGGCACAGCTTTGGAAAAGAAAAGCTTAACTGGCAGGCTGCTGTCCTGGGCTCCTTCTGGGATTGACTGAAAGTCAATGATGACTTTTTTTCCTTTGCTTATTTTCAGATTAAAAAAACAAAATGCTTTCTCCTGTTCGAGTCAAGAGCTGATTCTGCCCCACTGAGCATTTCAAAGTTTCACAGGGGGCCTTAGATTCAGCACTTTCAGACGCCCCCATGCTTCTACCTCCACGCCTGCACCCCCAAACTGAACAGTCAGAGAAAGCTGGTTTGAATATTCACTTTGAGACATTCTAGCTGGGGCCTTGAATAAAATACCTAGACTTGAGACAGTCCTCCCACCTGCATAAGCTGGGAGAAGACTGAAAGGCAGGCTAATTTACAGAGGTGACACACACACAGGCTCCGCCGTGATGTGCAGCACACAGCAGATGCTCAATAAGTGATCACTGAGAGAAAGAAATGAGGAGTGGAACAAAGAAGGTACAATTCACTCATGCCAAAGCAAGTGTGGGCAACAGTCTGGCAAGGGAGCGCCGGGCTCCCACGCGCTCTGGTTCTGGCGGGTGGGCTAAGAGCCCTGATGCCAGCCAGGCACTGGCCCCTCCATCGCCGCAGCCGCGCTCGCCACACACTCTTGTGCGGAAGGTCAAGCTCCTGTGACAATCGGTCTCCCGTGACGTGTGACGCAAGCCTGCGGGTGCCCACTCTTGGGGAATGTGCGTGCCAGCTCTGCACGGCCCTTGCAAGGCACAACCTTCAGGATGGGCACCGACGACTCGCAGGATGCTTAGATGCCAGCCAGCAGGTGGAGCAGCACTTTTTAGAAAAAGAGAACTTTGGTGGGCCTCCGAAATCGCCCTCCTCAGTCTGCCCACCAGGAAGGCTGCCCGCCTTGCCCGCTGGCCCTTTGCTTCACTCCCTTTTGATTCTCAGCAGCAGTGGAGAGAGCTCAGGGTGGGTCCAGCCCAGGGCTTTGCTTGGGCTCTGGAATGAGCAGAACAATGTGCTTCTACCCCTGGGTATGGCTGGTGTGGGCCAACGGTAAAATCAGTCTACATGCCTGGAGCTCACGTTGGCTTGGCAGAGGGCGTGCAGAAGCGAGGGAGGAGGCTTGAGCAGGGGTAGCGGGTGTGAAGGGGAGAGCTGAACCTTGGGAATAACAGCTGTGTGGTTCATCTGGAATAAGCAAATGGAGACACGGAGGTGTTTCCTTAGACACCCCTGGCCCTCTGTTGGCTGAGAAAGCTCAGACTCAGGGACTGCTGGAAATGCCACGTGATTATTCTAGAGGGGTGGATTTTGAAACCCCCACTGAGAGCTTCATAAGGCAGATTCCTGATTTTTCTAAGTTTCTGACCCTTACATGTGATTTTCAGGTGACATGGGAGCCAGGAGCTTGGGTGCTGGACTGACCGCCCCCATTCAGTCCCCTGAGTTTGGGCAGGGCTTGTAGTCTTACTGAGCCGCTTTCCTCACCTGTAAATGCGGGGAAGGACTCCTGCCTTGGGGCCCACCTAGGAGAGAGAACCCCCACGTTCACACACATGAAAATGCTCAGGAGTGTTAAGAAGCCCATCGTACACCAGGGAGCACTGGTACCTAATGTTGAGGGCTCTATCGCTCCCTTGCACAGGCATTTACTGAGCACCTACGAGGTACAAGTCATGATATTAGGAGCTGGGGACCATCAGTAACTAAGCCAGGATTCCTGCCCTTGAGGAGCTTACAAACTTAGGGCTGGTTAGAACTCCAAGAATGAAGGTTAGTTCTTCCTCTCCCTTTCCTGACACCTTGAGATAACCAGGAGAAGGAGGTTCCCCCTTACGCCTAGAGTTAGAGGACTGCCCAGGTCCTCTGCCCAAGCTGGCACACATGGCACTAGGAGAGGGGGCAGATGTGTCACATGAACCCTAAAGATGTATCTTATATTCTGATTTATTGATAGGAGCAACCAGATCAGAAAATTTAGAGTGCCTCTTCTGGTACTGAAAAACAGTTAAAATCATTCCCAGAGACCCCACAGAAGCCCCATGAACCCCTGTCACCACTCGATTAAGTCTCTATATATCAAAAAGCCCCAAACACAAGGCTTAATGGTGACCCAGCTAGAAACTCTGAAGAGTTTATCCGTCTCTAGCCTGAGGTCAATTTTTTTAAGAGGCTGTGTCTTCTAGAAGGTTCTAGCAGGGAGCAATTTATTTTGAAGTCTGGTCACATGCCAGATTCTGATTTTGAGTTGTCTTTTCACAACAGCCCTGCTGTGTTTACAACTTGGTTGAGATGAGTTGTTTTTTTTTTTTTCTTCAAAAAAAGATATCGCATCCTTCTGTTAGAAGTGTTGTTGGCAACGGTTGCTAGGGAGAGTTAGGTTCAGTTACAGACACACTGATGCCTGCTCTAATAATACTTTGCTCTGCATAGCTCAGATGCAGACACCTCCTGGCTAAACAGGGCACACACATTTCAACAGAGGAGGGCTTGAACTTGTACTACCCAACCAAAGGAGCACTCCCTGAGCCCAAGTGGAAGGCCTAGGGTGGTGACGGGGCAGTGCTGGGCGGAGGGGGCTCAGGCCTCCAATTCCTGTCATTCCAAAGGTCCCATAAAAAGAGGCATGCTCATTCTTCACCTCGCTGTGAAACTGGCGTCCCCCTCCCCGTTACTGTACCACAATTCCCTGGTGAGGATCAAGGCAGAGTTTTGGTGACTTCTGTAACCCAGGGTCCCTGGGCAGCCCACATGCTCCTGGAAGTCAGAAATAATCAATCCACATACTCGAGTGGGTGTGGGACTCTGCAAACATGAAGAAGCTGGGAGCCGGCTGGTAAGGGGTGGGGTGAGGCAGGCTGGGAGGCAAAGCTTTACAAGGCGGCCTGGCCTTAGGTACAGCCTGGCAGTATGATTTGAGAGTGAGGCCCTTTTCCTAAAACATGTGACAGCTGCTCCAACAAATATTCGAGGCCAAGAAAAAGGAAAGGAACGTGGGGAGAGGAGCTGAGGACAGAGAAATGGGGTCAGAGGGAGAGGAGAGTCAGCTCTGGCCTCCCGCCTGGCTCACTGGGGTCAGTGTGGGTCCTCTGGGAGGAACCTCAGAACAATGGTGAGGAGCATGAGAAAGCACCCTGGGATGGCCCAGACTGGTTTCCTCACTGCACAGAGGGCAGACTGAGGCTGGGCAAGGAGAAGGGACTGTCTTAGCTGCGGATGCCTCTGCCTTGGTGTTGTCCCAACAGCTCAGGCTCCGAGTCCTCCATCCGCACTGTTCAGCAGAGTTCAGTACTTAGTACGTATTTCTTGACTCGCTTAATGGGGTGACAGGCAGGGCTAGCTCGTTCATAAATGACAATGGTGGTCTAGTCAGGGCATCTCTGGAGTATCTTCTTAACAGTGGTGCTCAACCTGCTGCACTGTAGAATCACCTGGAGAATCCTTTAAACGAGGATGCCCAGGCCTGGAAAGTCTAATTCAGTGGTCTGGGGTAGGGCCCCCTCCGGTATGTTCTAAAAGCTCCTCCTCCCATGAGTCTAACAGACAGCTGGCTGAGAACCACTAGCCTGAAGAACACAGTGCTGAAACCCAATACTCCCAGGCTGGATCCCCACCTCTGACAATCACACTGATAAAAGAATGTGCCTCAGTTGGCCCATTTATGAAACTGATCCATCACCTACAAGCCATCAGTTATTCAAAGCCTTGTTACTGGGCCAGTGTGACTAGCATCGCCTGGGAGCTTGTTAGAAACGCAGAATCTCAGGTTCTAAGAAGACCTACTGCATCAGAATCTGTATTTAAGTAAAATCCCATGTGATTCATACACACATTCAAGTTCAAGAAACTAATTTAATGTACATGCTTGACATATGACAGACATTTAAGAAATGCCTGCCTGATAAGTGGAATTTTACTTATAAAAATACTACTAAGAAAAAGACCACATCTAAGGCAAAAAGACTCAGTTCAGATGTAAAAATTGAAGACCTTTTTTGAACTGTGGGATTTGTGACAAGGGTCAACTGAGACGCCAGGGTCTTTGACATCACCACAGCTCATGAGGACAATGCCGTTGGGTTCCTTGAGATGACAATGCTGAATCTGACTGGGAAGGGTTAAAGGTCCTTTGACCTTCCCTGGCCCCTTTTCCCTTTCTATGGGGGCCGCACCCCAACTTGGCAGGCAGTCCTCACATTTCTGCCAAGAGTGTCCACTAAATCAGAGCCTGCCCCTCACGTCTCATGCTGCCAGTTCCCACTGCAGAAGCTCCGGCGGCAGAAGTGGCTGGTTGAGGAAAGCAATGTCGAAGGACAGCTGCTGGGAGCTGTGTTCCGAGGATGCTTCACACCCTGGCCTCTGTAGCCAGCATCACTAAGCTGGGTCTCAGAACATGAATGTAGAGGTAGCAGCCAAACCTGGCCACACGAGGGGCATCTCAGAGGCCACCAAATTGAACCAGGGGATCCAGTGGCCGTGGACCTGGAGAGATGAAGCTGAGTGTGAACCCCAGAGGGAGAAAAGGGAGGGAAAGGCTCTGGGGGCTGGGTCTAGGGCTGTCTGCCAGCAAAGGGGTACGAATCAGGTTTTTCAGAAAATGAAAGCAGGTGAAAAAAGACATCCCTGTGGGGGTTGATGAGCCATGCTCTCTCTTCTTGCACCTCGCGAGTCTGGGGTGGTGTGTGGCCACGAATCATGCTGCCCAGAAAGCCTACTCTAACCTGCTACTTTGTGAGCTGCAGAGAGGAGAGCAGGGCCTGAGGAGGCCCAATTAGACATGTGGTGTTGGCTTCCTCTGGGCCTTATGGGTCTGCGAGGAGCTCGGGGGTAGCCTCACATTAGCACATCCAGGCTGCCTTCCACGGGAGCCAAAAGAACCTTGAATAGGCGGCAGAACCCAACAGCATTGTCCTCATGAATAGGAGGCTTGCGGGCCCAGCTCGAGCCCTCTGGTTATGCCTTTCGAGGGGCTCCCTCCTCAGCTTATATGCAAGCTGGGGCTGCACATGGTAAAGAGGGGATGAGTGGGGCTCAAGGGGGACATTCAGATTTCTAAATACCTGGCCCCAAAATGCTCCACCTATGCAAATGGTGGACGTGGGAGTGGCAGCTCTCCTCTGCCCCAGAGACAAGGTGGCATAAGTAGGGTTGACATATCTATCATTGAGCCACACTATGGAATAAGCAGGTTTCTGAGGACTAGGGGGACCCAGGACTGTTTCATGCCAGTGGCAGGGCTGGGGAGAGTGGGGCCACTCACGCCCCTCGCCAAGGTCCCTGACTCATCACTAGCAGCACAACATCGTAAGGTCCACTGCTGAGTGTCAAATGGCCAAGCACCTTCCCAGCGGGAGCTGCAGAGGCCAAGCTCCAGCTGAAGGCATGAATCAGGCTGAGAAAGCGATTTCCCGGCTTTAGATTCGGTGTCTTTCCCTGTCCTAGTGTTTGCCAGACCGTGTCTCGCCACACAGTAATTCCACAAGAAGTTATTAGCTCGGGATTATAAGGAGAACTTCTCCGAGTTCAGCACAGCCAAACAGGTTCTTTTCCTGATGTCCTAACCCAGTCCACTTTGTGGCTAATGGAGGGGCGGGGGTAGGGCCACAGAGATCCTTCTGCCAGGACTGACGCTCTGCCGGACACTGTGGACAAGGCTGCTCTAACCATGGGGCTTTGGAAGAAATGCGGGACCCAGGCAGGACCTTGGGTGGCCCCTGTGTCCAGCTGCCCTTCCCGCCTGGGTCCGTCTCACCTCACGTCCTGTGTGTCTGTCCGCCACTGGCTCTGGCTAGGATACTTGGAGCTGGCAGCCATTGTCTACAAGTCTTGCCCTATCTGGGTCCTTCTCCGAGAAAGGACAAAAGCTAAGGCCAAAGGCCAATCCTGTCCCTTGACGCCCCCATGCATGGCGGTACGTGGCAGACAGGTTTCTCCCTGCCGTCACCCTGCGCACTCTCCCAGGACATTCCGGCCCACGAGGAACATGCCCGATGTGCAAATCCCTCAGGTAATGCGGGAATTCGTCACCAGGGGAGTGTGGGCGATCCAGGAATGGGAACCTGATCGGGGCCTGGAGCTGGAGAGACGCAGCCCAAGCTGGCCAGCGAGGGCTCAGGTTGCAGCGAGCAGGCTCCCCAGGAAGAGGGGAAGACAGCGGGATGGAGCCCTGTGGGCGGCTTCCTTCCTCCGGTTCTTAGGGAAAGACGGCAGACCACGACCCAGGTGGTCACGATCAGGGTGACCGTCTGCCTTTTCACACCCGGCGTCTAGGTGTCATTATGAACAGAGCCCCTCTCTCAGAAGTGTCATGGTTGAGAGGACCTATTGCATGGTCACCCTGTTTCAGACGCACCTGCAGGTGGTCTCTTCCAGCTCTGCAACTCTGCTTTCAGAACGGCCAAGCCACTGTTTCACCTTACCCAGACTAGAAACTCAATTCGTATCTCAACAAGTGTCAGGGACAAAGTAAGCGTAGAGATAAATTTTTCCAGCCAAGAGTCTCCGAGAATAGTCTCAGAGCCTGGTGTGGCCACCGTGCTGTGCCGCTTGCTACCTTTCCCTGATGCCATCAGTTCCGGGGCCACCAGTTCACCCGTTACCACCCATGACAGAAGAGCAGGCACCGGCCGCTCGCATCCCCACTCGTGAGGCGAAACTGCGCTGGGCTCAGTCTAAGCACCTATGCTTATTATATTACACACTCGCATCGGTAAAACCAGCACTGGACGCCGCCATCCGTGGAGGGAAGAATAAGGAGCGGGATCGAGCTCTCCGGAGATGGAGGGGCGTTGAGTGAGAAGGCACCGAGGAGCAAGACAGCCCCTGTGACATCCGGGGCCCTGTGACATCCTGAGCCTATGCTCCCCCTCTGCCCTGGCAGTGGCTTGAACACGGCTGTGCATCAGCACACAACCAAACCTTTCCTACCCCAAGCCCTTGTGCATCCGCTCAGACCCATTTAAGCACCAGCTACAACCAATCACACCACCTCCACAGTCTGGGGTGGGTGGGTGGTCCTGAGGAGGAGGAGGAGGAAGAGAGAAGTTTATGCCAAGCGTGTGTCTGCCCAGATGCGAAGAGGTCAAAGCACAGAGCCTGGTGAAGACCGAGAGCCAGCCCTCTTATCATGGAAATAGAAAGAGAGAAAGGCTGGTTAAACATGAAGCACCTATAAAATTATATTGGTCCATCGTAACCATGGAGCACTCACACAAACACACGCAAATCCGGCCACTCATCCCTTGCCCCTTGAGTGCCTTTTTATTTTCTATAATTAATCGGGCAAGGGAGGAACTTGGGAAAAGTTCAACCGTGGTCAGAATTTGCAGGCTTCTCTCTAGTAATAACCCCCGGGGAGGGGCGGGGCGGACGGAGGCGCAGCTGTCGGTGTCCGGTTACCTGAAGCATGTTGAGGAGCAGGCTCCGGAACTTGGTCCCCTCAACCATGAAGAGCGCCATCTTGTCGCAAAGCTTGGCGGCGGTGAAGGCGAAGCTGCGGTCGGACACGGCCTTCTGGTAGATGGTGCGGACGATCTCACCCAGCATCTCCTCGGAGTTGGTGGAGTTCTGGGCCTCCTCCATGAAGGTGGTGAGCTTGGCGTCCACGTCGCTGCTGTTGTTCCGCATGCTGTTCAGGATCTCGATCAACTTGTCCATCTTGTTCTGCTGAGGGCTGGTGGTCTCCACTGCCACTTCATCCTAGGGGTGTGGGAGATAAACCGAGTTGCGCCTGAGCCGAGCTGAGGTTTCTGTATGTGTGGGGGGGGGGATGGGGGGGTTGGCTGGCAAAGGGAGTCTTCCATCCCCAGAAAGGACCCAGACCCACCTTCTAGAACCGGAGGCCTGAGCACTCCAGGAATGCTGACCTCCACCAAGGCCCCATAGGCTCCACAGCTCTCTGCTGACCTTTTTCTGGGCCCCTGTGACATCCTGAGCCTAACCTTCTAGTAAGCTCTAGCTCTTGCCCAGGATTCTCACATATATTGGTTTTGTTTTCTCTACTTGTCCATCAGATGTCTTAATCCAGAAATAATTTAATGGAGCTTATGAAAGATGAAATAAGATAACAAATAAAAAATTGGGCCAAAGAGAAAATGAGGGCAGGAAGGCGAGGTCAGGAAGGAGGGTGGCATTCAAAATGCCTGCTATGCTGGTCAGAGGCGCCCATGGAGTGGCAATTTTGTCTTCCAGACTGCCAGCTCCTACAGCTCAAGGGTGGTCATGTTCTCTGGGAATAGGGAACCCTGTGGACATGGCTTTAGGGACCCACAAACACCACACGCCGAGGAATCCTCCAATGTGCCACCAAAATGACTGGTACTTCTGAGAGGGAAATTTCAGACAAAAAAATCCGACACTCATATGAGGTTTCTGTGCCGGAGGAGGAAGAAAACAGCATGTGACAGTCTCAAAAGTATTTCCTCAAACACAACAGATTGGGGGCTAAGAGTATGATCGACTTAATTACTGGGATGTGACATCAGGGTGAAGGGCAGGATAAGGAGAGGTCCTGCACTTGCCCTTCCGATCTTAACAAAGAGAGCTCTGGGCTGCGAGGCACAGGCGGGAGTTCTGGAACCTGTTCCCGGCCTCTAGCCACAAGGCTTTGGGAAGTGGTTTCACTCTCTGGGCCTCAGTTTACTCACTGGTAACATGAGGAGGTTATACCGAAAGGGCTACGGCTTTCCCTGAGCCCTACCATTGCCTGAGGCCATGTCCTTCTGGTCCCGGAGTCCAGGAGGCCTCCCTTGAGGAGCCCCGAAACCGACATGCGGGTGCTATGGGTCTACTTTATCTGTTTTATCCCCTCCTTACCCACCCTACTTACAACCCAACCACCTGAGCCCCAGAGTTGGAATAGTGGTCTTTGTACGGAATAATAACCACCCACGGGGGTCTTTACACATCGACATGTTTGCGAGGTGGACATGTAAACTGGGGCTCAGAGAGGTTAGGTGACTTGCCCAAGGCCATCGAGCCAGTCACAGGCAAAGCGAGGACTAAGCCTGGTTTGCTGGACTCTAAAGCCCATGTAATTTTCATCCTGTGGCACTGCAGTTAGCTTTAGCAGGCTGGAGGGTATGCAGTTTATAACCCTCTCTCCCTGGTCGGGCTGTAGCAACCCGTTCTGGACACTCTTCACGTGAAGACCAATGCTAGTCATCAGCAGGGAACCTCTTCCAGGCTCCTTCTCTGGGGAGGTAAGGGAACGGGTGAGGGTTTCCTCTGGGATCTCACAGCTGCTTGCCCACAGAAGCAGCGAGGTGGGGGGCTTGGGCTTTGAAGGGTGCCAGGAGCAGCATTTCGGCTTCAGGAGCTGATTGGGGAAGAGCTCTGACCTGTCTGTGCTGCCTGAGTGTGGGTGTGGGGCTGGGCTCTAGGACGAAAGCTGGTCCCAGATCCATAGCACCCATACGCAGGTGGACGAAAGGAGAGAAGGCAGCAGAGAGGCTGGGAGAAGCCCTGACTTGGAGCTCCCCAGAACGACTCCGTGGGGAGGGCGGGGGTGAGCCAGCCTTCTTCAGGAATAGTTCCTCTCCAAGGTGACCTTACCTGAGCCCTTGGCCAGGGAGGAGGAGCTGGGCTGAGCACAGCAGAGGTGATGCTGCCAGGGACAGACCCCTGTCCCTCCTCCTGCATCTGTGACCCGGGCTCTAGAGGCCAAGGCCAGGAGTAGGATGAGGAAAGAGAGGCTCCTGGGGAGCAAAATTTCAGGAGGCCCTCGCTCTCAAGGCTATGCCAGGGCAGGGCTGGCAGCTGTGGGATGCTGGCAGTGATAGCTTCCTTAAATTTTGTCCCTTAGACCCCTCACTGGCTGCTGGTTGATGAAGGACGGGAATGGCAAGGCTGAGCAGCCTGCTTGCATTCTGCCCAACTCACCTTTGCTCTCGACCCTGGCATGGACCACAGCCTGGCTGGTACTTACCTCAAGGAAAGCAGCAGTTCTTATAAGCCCCGTGGTTCTCCCAAATGCCCTTCAGCATTAATAGGGTAGTATCTGATCCCAGAACATGCAGGAGGGAAGAACGGGTCTTCCCTGTGACACTCCCCTCACCCCCAGGCATGAACCTCCTTCTCCCTTCCCCTCGTAGGCTGGGGGCTAGTACCAAGTGGCCTCTGGGCCTCTTAAGTGGCCAGAAAGTGAGGTACCAGAATGTGCTGGAGGAGTTCATGCAGAACTGGCCATGGGCCTGCCCTCTGGTGTCTAGGGGTCCCTATGCCGTGGTGGGACCTGCTTCCCTCCACATGGCTCCCTGGGCCCGCAAACCTAAGCCCACCTACCGACGTGCCTACCTCATGCCATCCTCCCTGGTGCAAGAGAAAAACAAAGATTCAATTACCGGTACCTTTTCTTTCAGCCTCCGCCGTAGCCTGTCTTTGGAAGACTGGAGCAGGGTAATTTTGGGCCGCTCCCCCATGCGTTCGGGGGTACTACTGTCTTTACGCTTTGTCTCGGCCTCTGGGACCCCTGGCTGCTGTGTGGGCGGCCGCTCGGAAGCCACTGGGGCCGGGCCGTCCGGGCTGCGGGGGGACTCGAGGACGCTGTGCCCGGCGTCCCCCAGGGCGTTCTCGAGTTTGGGGCTCTCCATGGTCACGGTCTCTTTGGCATTGCGGTGGGTGCCTGCCTCCCCCTTGTCACCGGGTGGGTGCTTCATGTTGCTGTGGTGCCAGCGCCGGTTCTGGCTGTAGCCGTGATGGGTGGGCCTCCCCGAGGGGTGGGGCGCTGAGCCCCCCTGGTAGGATTTCTGGTGGTCCCTGTTGTGTTTGGCACTGCCCGGCTGGTGGTCACTGTGCTGTTGGGGCTTGTTCCCTCCTGGAGGTCTCTGCTGCCGTCTGCAAACCAGAGGGGAAGGACAGAGAGAGTCACTGGGTGGGCTGCTCAGGGTCCCTGCACCCAAACACTAGAAGAAGAATTCATTGAGTCGTTCATTTATTCATTCATTCCGCACCTTTACTGAGTGTGCTGTGTGCCAGGCTCTGTGATAGGGCCTGGGGACACAGCAGAGAAAGACAGACAGGTCCCTGTGATTATAGAGCATTTAAGTCAATCTTTGATTTAAAATAAGTATTTTATTTCCCTATTGTAATACGCATTAACACGTGTTGGAGAACAAAATTACAACAATACAATACAGTATGCAGTGAACCTTCCTGACGCTGTCCCCAGCCACCCACTATGTCCTCTTGAAGAAACTTACCATTTTATGAATCTCCTGAACGTATTTTATGCATGTTCCAGCAAAGATAAATACACAGACCCGTATCTGATAACAACTATCTTGTTAATGGCTTTTTTTTTTTTTTTAACCATAATGGCTCTTATATTGTGTTAAACTTTTTTTTCTGATACATTGACATTTCATCTCCAATCCTATTAACAAAATATGCTACAAGAAATTGTTATGGGCTGAATTGGGTCCTCCTCCCTGCCTGCCACCAATTCATGTGCTGAAGCCCCAACCTCCCAGTACCTCAGAAAGTGACTGACTGTATTTGGAGACAGGGCCTTTCAAAAGGTGACTAAGTTAAAATGAGGCTGTTAGGGTGGGGTCCAATTAATATGACTGGTGTCTTTATAAGAGGAGATTAGGACACAGACAAGGCCATGCACAGAAGAAAGACCACGTGAAGACACAGCAAGAAGGCAGCCATCTATCTGCAAGGCAAGGGGAAAGGCCTCAGGAGAAAGCCAACCGGCCGACACCTTGATCTTGGACTTCTAGCCCCTTGGAATTTTGAGAAGATAAATTTCTGTTGTTAAGCCACCCAGTCTTGTGGCATAGTGTTACGGCGACCCAAGCCGACTAATACAGAAGTGATATCTAACGTGATGGTTTTAGGCAAAGACAGGCTCACCGATTTACCTGACACAACACTTTCTAATTAGCGGATATCATATAGGACAAGTCTGAGATGTGTGCCATGGGACAAACCAGATATTTTGATCTGTAGACTGAAAGCAAGAGAGTTGGGGGCAGGGGGCATGTTGAGAAGCCTTCAGTCTTGTGCACAAGGACCGCTTCTAGCACTGGAAGCTCTGTGTTCCGGCTCTATTTCCCCCTCACGGTGTTTTCTGTGCCATAACTTTATTTGAAGTACAATTGGAAAACAGGATAACCATGAGCCCCTCCGAAGTTGTATAAAGTCAGTGAAGAAAGTTTGCAGAAAGAAGACCACCTTCTAAATATGAGGCCCTCGCCGTCCTGTGAGCCATCTCTTCGGGGGTACCACAGACTCACCTTGCAGTACAGTTTACAAACAAATTGTATTTGTTTTTTTTTTCAAATTATTATTACTTACATAAACTCAACTTCAGTGTTCGCTCTATAATTTTGTATCTGTGAAAATGTGGGGGTGTCTTGGATTGGAGTTACATGTATCATTGCCCCATTAAAATGAACACAAACAATTTTTTCATTTAAAAGCTTTTTCGAAGTGGCTGGGTTTTTAGGGGGAATTATAGCTGTTACCTGAGAGACAGGTGGACAGCACTCTTTGTTTCCAGACAAGGGGTAACTTATAACACATGGTATATAAGAAATAGGAACTAGCATGCCTCTGGAGAGAAATTCGACAATTTCTTACGAGAGCCACTAAAACATGCAAACCACTGGTCCTTGCGCTTCCACTTGCGACAATCTACAAAGGGAATAATCAAAGACATGCACAGGGATTGTAGGCACAAGGATGTTCATCACAGCGGTGCTAACGACAGTGAAAAACTGAATGTGGAGCGATTAAGAAATGGTGAAGGAATTCGCTCTAGTAGATGGAAGAAAGCACATGTTGTAATATGTGCCACGCGGTGCCATTTTTTTAAGGCACGGTATGTATATGCACAGAAAAATCTGGAAGGCTACCTACAAAATGTTAACAGTGATTATCTTCAGGGGATGGGTTCAAGATTTTTCTTTTCTTTTTCATTTGTGTTTTCTAAATGAACATGAATTAAATTTTCTAAACTTTTCATTGTGAGATAATTATAGATTCAGATGCGGTTCTAAGAAATAATACAGAGAGATCTGTTGTATCTTTTACCCAGCTTCCCCGTATGGTAGCATCTTGTAAAACTATAGTTCGAGATCATACAACTGGGATTTTGACAAATCGAGACACAGAATTTCCATCACCACAAAAATCCTTCACATTGCCCTTTCATAGGCACATCTAACTTTCTCTCACCACCTCCTGCTCAGACCCCGGGGACAACTAATTTAGTCTCCATTTCTACAATTTTCTCACCTCGAGAATGTTATATAAATGGGATCATACAGTATGCAACTCAGTGGGACTGGCCTCTTTCACTCAGCATAATGCCTTGAGATTCATCTAGATGGTTGTGTGTATCAACAGTTCATCCCTTTTCATTGCTGACTAGCATTCCATAGTGTGGATAGATCAGTGAGTTTAACCACTGACCTGCGGAAGGAAATCGGGTTGTTTCCGGTTATTGGCTATCGTGCATAAAGCTGCTAGGAAAACCTGTGGACAGGCTTTGGGGGGAAAAGTTTCCTTTCCCCGAAAAAAAACCCCGGGGGCAACAATCCCGGGGGAACCTCAAAATTAAGTCTTCTGACGAAACCGCTGGACTGTTTTCCATGGAGGCTGGACCATTTTACTTTCCCATCAGCGAGGCATGAGATGTTTCCAGCCATTATTTCTTCGGGTACCTTTTCCGCCCCACCTCTTTTCTCCTCATAACTTTCTGGACTCTGAGGATACATATATTAAATTTGCTGTTATGACCCCCCAGGCCTGAGAAGCTCAGTTCATTCCTCTTCAGTCTGTTTTCTCTCTGTGGCTCAGATCGGATCATCTCTATTGTTCCATCTTCTAGGACCCTGGTTCTTCCTTTTGCCTCCTTCATTCTGCTGCTGCGCCCGTCCATTAAGTTGTTAATTTAACTATCTTTGTTATAACTTCTGTTTCTTTGCCGAGAACTATTTTTCATTTGTTTTGAGTGTGTTCCTAATCGCTTTTTAAAGCATTTTTATGCTGGCTGCTTTAAAATCTTAGATAATCCTAACATTTTTGTCATGTCAATAGTGGCATCTATTGTTTTTTTCCATTCAATTGAGACATTTCTGGGTTTTGGTATGACAAAAGATTTTTCAGTTGAAACCTGGACATCTTGGGTATTATATTACGAGACTCTGGGCTTAATCAAACTTTCTGTTTTAGTTGGTTTCCTCTGACCTTGCTCCAGAAGTAGAAAGGACAGCACCGCCTCCTTGCTGCCAGGTGGGGAGTAGAGGTCAAGTTCCCCACTGGGTCTTCTCTGATACCCCAAGGTGGGGTTCCCCTTACTGCTGGGCAGGGATGGGAGTTCTGGCTCCCCACACTACCACGTCCCTGGCTGGGAGGGGTAG
>NW_011888784.1:4237504-4253852 GCF_000151845.1 Pteropus vampyrus
CCCCTGCCACACTGGCATGCCTAAGATACCCAGTTTCATTTCCCAATAGTCTCCTAAACACAGGGATCGTCAATGGTCCTAATGCTGTAAATTCTGGAGGATGGTCCATTTGTGGGGATCACCAGCATGGGCGTCCGGGGAAGAGTTGGGCCCCATCAAAAAAGTGAGTCATTACATCAGGTTCTTTCCAGGGATAGCCAACCGGCCACAGAAGACATTCCATGGCCCACCAACTCCCCAGGGTGCCGTGTGCCTGTGACTTTTGTGAATTCTCCCTACTTTTATTTTTCAATTACTTTCCACTAATTGGCCCTTTCTCCTTCCATTCTCTTTGTTCTATGAGTGTGAGTAATTTTTAAGCCCAGAGAAGAACGTTGGAAATTCCCTGGCAGATAATGCTCAATTCTTACAACTTTTGTCATCCTTATTTAGAATTTTTGTGGTGCCAGCAGTTACGGCCCAAGGAATGCCCCCGGAGGATGGCTGACTGAGTCCTTCCCAGCATTCATCTTGAAACTGTCTGGCTTCTTACTTACTATATCAGGGATTTCCCTCTCTCTGCTCAAATTCTCCTCCCTCTCCCCAAAATAAACAAACAAACAAAACTTCTCTCCACCTAGGGGAGGAAGGAGGTCATTTCTATATAGCTGGTGGTCAAAAGAGCTCAGGAAGAATTCGGCTGGGCCTTGCAGAGCGTTTGCTGTTCCTTCCTGGAAATTCTGAGGGGGGCTTGAATTTCATATCCTCCTAGTTCAAAAGACCTTGGAGCTGGCCAGCCCCATCAATACAGCAATGACCAAGAATGCCCAGGTTGCTGGGTGGTAGTGGGTCTTCTCAGACTCACTCTGCCTGGGCGATAGCTCCTTGGCACACGTGGAGTGATGTCTGCACATGAGAGGTGAGGCCTGGGAGTCTGCCCTCAGGGGGCCCCTTGTAACTAGGAAGGCAAGACTAATGGAGTCAAAAGGAGGTGGGCTGATATGAGACTGGACGGCAAGACTGGCTGGGTGGCCTCTAGGAGGGCAGGGAAAAGCCGATGCCATGGAAGCACAGGGCATGGAGCCTCTCTGTCTTTCTTTTCCCTTTTCCTTCTTGATCAAGGCCCTGCTTTGTTCTTAGGCCCATGATTGCTGGGACTGGTCTCTGTGTGCAGGCCGGTCAAGACTCTTCTTCCTATTTTACAGATAAGCCAACTGAGGCTCAGTGGGGTGAAGTCCCTCACCAGAAGGCCTTATGGAGGCTCTCAGGAGTGTGCTCAGCCTGTTAGCTAGTCTACCTCCGGCCTCTCTCCCATTCGTCCTCAGATCCAACCCCCTCAAGAGAGAAAGGCTGAATTACCACTGAGACCTACTGCGGTAACGGCCACATGAGGCTCACATCCTCAACCTGGGAAAGAGCTGTGAGGGCCCTAACCACTGGAATAGAATTGGGGCTGGGCCTTGGTCTCCCAAAATGGAGACCTAGGCTTCCCTGCTCTGGCCATTCACAAATATTTGTCGGCGGTCACTGGCTGAGCTGGCCCAAGCCAGCCCTTCTCCCTTCTGTGTTTCCTGGCCCTGGGTTTCATCAATACCCAACTCCAGGGTCCAGCTGGCCGCTCACCATGAAACCTGTGGGTTTAGGTTTGGCTGGGCTGGGGATAAGTTGCTTTTGCTCACATTTACCAGGCAAGGAAACACATTCGGTCTCAGATACATGGATATGCAGATCCAGGTTTTAGAGACATACTAGACATGCAGTTTTGCAGCCCTGTAAGCAAAAAAGGGGGGGAAATCCACCTCCCTGACTGCTTATTATGCTCTAATCTCTCTGGGGAAGTTTTCTCTGGTGGCAGTGGTGGGGAGGAATGGCTTAGGAGATAAGATTAATATTCCATTTGTGCTACTGACAACACCTGCTGTTAGGGAAATAATGCCTTTTTTGTGTGTGTGTGTGAGATTGGAAATTGTCAGTATGCTGTTTCCATCACTCATTTAGTTTATTCTTTCTTCTTTGGGTTCTGAAATCAGATGTCTTGTTTCACTCTAAGGCTGCTCTCTTTTATTAAAAAAAAAGAAAAAAAGTTCTCGGAACACCACAGCTGCATTTTGGGAGGTGGGTGTATAGGGAGAATAACTTCAGATTTTGTTTTAAAAGATGATTTTAACAGCAGTCCAAATGCAGACAAACGTCTCTCTGTTCATTTTTTATTTCATAATTGTTCCCAACTAGATATTCTGAGGGCCACTGACTTATTATGGTTCTCTCAATGTCGGACACTTTACCACATAATTTGTAGGTCTGCTTAAAAATTTCTGAAAGCAAAATTCCTAGGGCGAGTGGTTTTAAAACTATGTATGGGCTCATATTTCTTGCCTTCAGGAAAAGTGATGACTGCTTATTCTGGAGCTTAGGCGCCTCCATTCCTGCCCACCTACACACGCCCTGCATGGGGTCCCACCTTCGCTGCTCCAGCCGCTGGGACAAAGCACGAGCTGAGGCGGGCCTAGAGGCTCAGGTGCAGGGGGGCTGCTAAGCTTAGGGTTGGCATGTCAGGCCCGGAAATAAAGCCTGCCACACACGCCCACCCCAGTCTGCAGAATGACTGCAAAGCTTAATGAGGAAAAGCACAGGGCAGACTCATTCCCCTCTTCAGGGACCCGACAGAGGGGGACATGATATTGGCTTAATAAGGGGACAAGGGTCATAGCGGCCTGTGTTAACTGAGCACCTACTATGTACTCAGGACTGAATTAGATGATGGAAACCCACTGAGTCTGTTCTGCAGGATACTCCTTGTCAGGTCAGTCTGCGAGACTGCGACCAGCTCAGAGCCTGGCTCGGCCGCTCATAGTTGTGTGGCTCTGGATGATTTTACTTCTCTGTGTCTCTGTTCCCCGCTAAGTCGGCGCCCCACCCCACTCCAGGGTGGCTGTGAGGGTTATGTGCGTGACAGCATGACAGTTTTACGGATGAGAAAACAAAGGTTCCAGGAGGTCGCTTCGATCCTCTTGGGTTGCCACGCTAGTTAGCACCGAGCCTGTACTGGACTCCGATCTGTGTTTCTGCTCTGAAGGCGCCGCCTAAAATGCTCTATGGCTGGATGTGACAATTATTTATTTGAGGTCTCGGGGCTCTCTGGAGAACCGGGGCATCACTACAAAGCTTACACAACCGAATCGCCCTGTAATTGCCAGGGCCATCACCAACATCGTGGCACCGTACTAGCTGGCTCTCTGAGTGCCAAGCCCACTCCTGCCACTGGGGTCTCCTGACGGTTCCATGAGGAGCGTGCCTGTGTGCTTCAGGAACTTCTGCTGCCCCGGACGTTCAGCCAAGCCTGAGACGCTCCCACCCCGACAGATTATGGGACTCTCCTCTTGCTCAGAGTTGGGCAGGAAGTAATTCAAGACAGAAGTAATTCAAGGCAAAAGTTCATGCAAGAAGCTTGATCTCTCACTGCATGGTTGAAAGTTTTAGAAACCAGATGTTTACCTGGCCAGCGGGATGCTCTGGAATGGAAATGAGTGGGTCTGACTGGTACCTCTGTGCCCTGAAGGCAGAGAAAAGACTCTTCTCAACAACTACAGAATGAATGAACCAATGAATGATGAGGGGAAAGGCTGGTCCGTTTATTGCTTCATTATTTAAACATGTTCTGAGATTCTGCTCTGCCTGGAGGTTAATCAGGTGGCAATGGGCTTGCCCAAGGCAACATCGGTCCGGAACACTCCAGGGGAGCTGGGAATGGGGGGGGAAAAAAACCGGTCAACCGGCCCCAAACAAGCCCCCAAAAACCCCCCCAAACCCCCTTGGACCTTAAAGCCCAAAACCGCCCAAAAACCCCCCCAACCCCCAAGAAACCCCCGCCCTCTCTCCAGACTCCTAGTGTGATTATGGTCTGACTTCCCTAGTCTCTGCCATCAGTAGGCGTTGTGTGTTCCTCCTATATGCCCTTAAAAGCATCCCCTTCCATCAGAGGGGGCAGAACCTTCTCTAAATCTCCCTCGGGGTCTGGCATGGGGGCTGGACATTCATTCATGCTTCAGGTGAGCCCCACAATGTGCCAGGCCCCGAGGAAACAGCACTGTGCCCCTATGGTGCTTAGGCTCCAATTGGAGAGACAGACACTAATCAAGTAATTACAAAAACATGTATCTGGATACGACCAGGGACGAGAGTCACGAAAAAAAGAAAAAAGGAAGCAGAGAGCATCACAGGGGCATCCTAGAGGCAGGATCACCTACTTAATTTGTGGGACCCAGTGCAAAATGAAATGTGGGCCTCTTCTTCAAACACTATTAAGAATTTCAGAAGTCACACCTGAGCAAACCAAGCATGGCCCTTATGAACATGGATCCCCGTGTCACTGCGCACAGTGTACACCCATGAAGCCAGCCCTGGCCAGAGGGCTGTCCTGAGGAATAGGACTGGACCCAAGATCACAAGGAATAAAAACATATATGAAGCACTAAGTATGTGCCAGTCACGGCTTTCATTCAGCCCTAAGAGGAAGGGGCTGTTGTTAACCCCATTTTACAGAGAGGTCTGTGAGGCAGAGAAAGGTAAGTCTTTGCCTGAGGCCACACAGCTTGCAAGAGGCAGAGCTTGGGTTTGAATTTAGGTAGTCTGGCCTTAGCACGCGTGTCCTCCTCCACCACGCTCTCCCGCTGCACGATTCTGAGGCCCGTTCCGGGGTCCTGAAGGCCCAGGGCAGCCTGCACACCACTGCTGAGCCACGGAAGCCCAAACCCAGAGAACTCCGGGCCTTGGCCAAAGCCAGTGGGAAGGGGCTGTGGGCTGGCAGGGTGGGCTAGATTTGCAGAAACAAAGGTCAAAGACTGAGCCAAGGCCACTGGGAACAAGGAAGCTGAGGCCCGTGGGAGGGGAAGGCTGGGAGGCTCTGGACGGGAGCTCTGCCTCAAGGTTTGGAAATCCGGCCTTCCAGCCTTGGCTCCACTGCGTCTGGGGAAAACCACAGAAGCCACGTGTGGCCCTCGGGTTTCCATCTGTGCTGGGAACAATCCTTTCCCCACCACAGCCTGCTAGTTCCTGTGGCTGGGGCCTGTGGGGCAGGGCTGGGGGTGGGGACGAGTTGTCGGTGGCCCTCTGGCTTCGCCGCTATACCCAGGGGTAAGGAAGGAGGAGCTGCAGGCTTTTGCCACCTTCCTCCATCTTGGGGCAGCACAGAGGCCATGGAAGAATGGCCTTTTGGGGGGTATTAGATGGGGCTCTGAGTCTCGCTCATCTGCCAAGGCATTTCTGAAGCCCTCCTCCAAACCCCACTGACAATCCGGGACTCTCGGCCGGCCTTGCCCAGCACCAATTTGCTGGGTGGCTTTGGCCAATCACCTGACAACTCACGTGTCCGTAGTCACGCTTGCAGAATGGGAATACCAAGTCCCCACTCAAGGAGTTCCTTTAGGTGGGTTCACGCCTTCCCTGCATTCCTGCTTGGGTCACAAGGCTGGTCTGAAGTTCAATACAATCAAGCCCGGGAGAGCGTTTGGGGAACAAAGGCACATTACGAATATGAAGTATTATTTTTGTTCCAGGGTGAATCAGGCATTCCAAGAATCCTTGGCCTCATACGTTCGGAGGCAGCGTGATGTCATGGGAAGAGCACGCGGCTGCCCCGGTGGAGAGTTTCCAGGGGAAGGCCCTCGCCCTTCCGCCCGGCCCTGCCAAGCCCTGCAGCCTCCGAGGTCCAGCCTGTGGACCCTCAGTGCAGCCTGCTGGAGAGTCCAGGCATTCGCCAAGCTACGTGTCCACCTGGGCGCTCGCTCAGAGGCTGGTGGCCTCTAGCCACAGATACAGGTCAGTCTCAGCTAGGATATTGGATTTTCTAGGTCTCGCTATGTGTGGCTAAATTGATCAAGTCATGTAAATCAACAGCAGGAAGCAAAATCTGGCTATGCCATCTTTCTGGAGTCTGAAGATCCTACCAGTTCCCATCAATTCTTCCTAAAAAACCGAGGAGGCCCAGCTACGCCTGTGTATTTGACACACTGTGTGGCCTCCCATAGCCCCTCAGTACCTGGAATACAGAAGGTGCTGAATACAAACTTCCAGGGTATTTATCAAGAGGCAATATAGTGTCATAGTTCAAAGTATAGACTTAGGAGCCAGACCCCCGGAGTTCAAATCTTGGCTCTGCACTTCTAGCTGTGCAATGTTGGGCAAGTTCCTTAACCTCTCTGGGCCTTAGCTTGATCATCTCTAAAATGGAGA
Organism: Pteropus vampyrus; assembly: GCF_000151845.1. Taxonomy (NCBI): domain Eukaryota; kingdom Metazoa; phylum Chordata; class Mammalia; order Chiroptera; family Pteropodidae; genus Pteropus; species Pteropus vampyrus. The sequence continues at coordinate 4,243,715 of NW_011888784.1, forward strand.
CAAAAAGAGTATCCATCTCATAGAGTTCCTATGTGTTTTATTTTTTTCCCCTTTCCTATGTGTTTTAAAGGAGTCCATGTAAACATTATATTAGTGTTTCCTTGTAATAATATTACATTGTAGGTTTTCCATGAAATATAGCATAAATCCATCAGCTATTTAGAGGAAGTGATGAGCATTAGCACACCCATAGTACAGGTGGGAAAATGAGGTTGTGGAGAAATAGGCTGTTTCAAGTGTCAGGAATCAAGGAAGAAACCCCCGGATGTCCGGATTCTGGCTTCTGCTCTCATTCTGGCCTTTAAGGGCTGTATTTTAGATATAGTTTCTCACCATGAAAGTCTTCATTGACAAATACTCACCACTATCATCCCAAGGGAAACACTGTCCACAAGGTCCTCAGAGGTGTGAGGTCTATCTCCAGTGACTTCCTCTACTCCCAGCCTAAAGCCTGGCCATCAGTGGCCACCACAGCTGGCCAATAGGCCTTGGCTGGCTCCACGTTATCTCACTTTGCTGCAGGCATGACTTCAGAGGCCTACTCAGGAACCAGCCCTGTTTGTCACCTATTTGAATCTCGCCATCTCCATTTGGTGGAACAGCCCTCACACTGGAACAGGGAGGACAAAGAGGAAGGGGCATGGAGAGGAGGTCTTCTGAGCAATTTTAAATCCCAGGGGTGACCAGCTGCTGAGTCCTTCTGAACTATGGAGGAAGGAAGGCCAGAGAACGGCCTGAGCTCACCTAGCAGAGGTCCTTCCTCACAGGGGGAGCTGCCCCACAGTAGAGAGGGCTGCCTGGGCACATGGTGAGCTCCCTGTCACTGGAGGTATCCAATCGCCAACCAACAGTTAGCTCTGGAGACTTCCTATCTCTCACCTACCTATTCTGCAATCAGCACCTCCTCCAGGAGGCCCGCCTGGGTCTCAGCAGTCCTCCTAGGAGTCTTCACCTGAAGAAGCAGTATGATGGGATGGCAACTTGGGAACCTGACACACCCATGTTCACACCCTCGTATTGTCCATATCTAGCTGGGTGGTCTTAGACAAGCTACCTAACCTCTCTGCCCCTCATTTGTTTTATTAATCAAAATGGACCTCATGACTGGAAAACAGGTGAGGAAGGGTAGAGCTGAAAGGGATGAGCACAGGGCTCACCTTGCCTACTCACTCCTCTGCCTCTGCTAGCCCTGGAGGACTCTGGGAAAGGTGAAGGAAAGATGGCTCCATTTTGGGAAGCGGGGCATCCTGGGCAATCCCTGAGCTGGTTCGGCTTTGTGGGCAGTGGAGCAGCACCGACCGTCCAGGCTCTCCAGGGAAATACTGCCTGCTGCCCGCCTACATCACTCCATCAGCTATCATACCCTGGCCGCCCTCCTGGGATAGCCTCCTCCCTTATAACTTCATTACTGACAGGTTTGCTCCGTCCCTGAAGGGCCATTTTTTCCATCCCGAGAAGGAGAGGAAATGTGAAATGGAGTTAGCTGAAGTAGGGCCTCCCTCGGGCCCCATTTTTCAGCCAGGGCTGGTAGAACTGACAAGTCCATGGCAAGACTTATGGTGGAGGGAGAGCCACTCGACAGCTTCACGCACATCAAGTACCCCAGGCTCGCCCAGCCATCTTGGGACACTGCTGCTCTGCAGATGGGTTCCTGGGCTGAATCTTCCAAAGCACAGGTAAACTATAGCAGGATACTAATAGCTTTCACATTAAATACCCATCAGCCAGGATTCTCTGTATACATTCAGGGATGTTAAGATAGGTGACAAGGACTTGCTTTTCTTAGCCCATAAATACTGGGGGCCTGAGGCTTAGAGTAGTGAGTTTAAAATCACCCAGAGGCTCTCCCTGACAGTGGAACGACAACTAGTAAAATTGGAAGAAATGGTGGAATTAGAAAATCATATGGCAACCACCATAATAATAATTGTTCCAAGCAAGAGTCATCGATGGAGGCTAGTGGGTGAAAGTTTCAGAAAAACAGAATATTGGCATAGTCTCAAAATATCTCCCCACAAGCTATTTCTTAATTACTAAGGGAAATCTCGTAACTTTACAGTGAAAACCTTGGCAGACACTGCCTTAACCAAGTAATCGGTTAACATCACAGGTCATGGGATGCAAGGACAGCGTGACTCTCCCGATGGGGTGCAGCGAGAAGGGCACCACATCATCAGGTGCATTTAACCTGAGTCTGATCAAGAGGAAATGGCGGAGGAACCCAAATCGAGAGATCTCCTACAAAAATAAGCTAGTCATTTCATAAAAAAGTCAATGTCATGAAATACAAAGACTTGGGAACTAAAGAGCCATGATGACTAAATGTAACCCACGGTCTAGAATCACAGGAGAAGCAGGACTGTAGCGCCGAGAGCAGAATTCCATCGGCTAGTTTCCTGATTTTGATCATTGTACTGTGATGATAAATAAATGTCTTCATAAAGAACACAGTTGAAGTATTTGCCTCATTTTGGCAACTTGCTCTCAAACAGGTCAGAAAGAAATTGTATATAAGAGAGATAGAGACAAAGCAAATGTGGTAAAATGTTAAAATTTGAGGAATCTGGATGAAGAATATATGTGAATTCTTTGTACTTCTCTTACAACTTTTCCGTATGTCTGAAATTTGGTCAAAATCAAGTTTAAAAAAATGAGTAGGATATGGTTAGAGAAGTGGAGAGGGCATTCCAGGAGGAACCAGACTCAACAAAGGCTCAGTGGCAATTTTTCTTAAGTCATTTTCTTAGGCACCAGCAAACCGAATAATATACGGTAAAACTGACTGCTTCACATAGCAGCAGGTCAGACTGCAGAGACCGCTCACCATAAGGGTGGTCCCACCGGAGGTGAACACAGAGCTCCCTGTACATTTGTGTCCTTAAGACTCATAGGAAGTCCTTGATGGAACTTAAGCAGAGTCTGAAGAGTGGTCAAACTTCTACATCCCAGGGAACACAGGCCCGGGTAGACCCCATGCAGCACCATAAACAAATCAGTTTGCTTTTTCAAGTTTGCCTTGGGTCAAGCTTCCCAAGGCGAGACCCTGTCTCTAGTGGGGGCCTATATGGCACCCACCAGGAGACCTAGCTCTTTAATGAGTGGGGAAACTAAGGCAGTTTAGCGGGATGGTCACAGCCTTGCTTAACTTTTTAGACTTGAGAGTTCCTTGAGAGTATCATCTTGCAAACACTCTTAGGAATTAAAAAAAATATTTCATCATTTTCAATAGTATATGATATACAAGTTATTTTACATAAAGCATAGTTTTTAGATTGATAATGTTATTGGGAGTGAATTATAAGTTTCATGTTTAGTATGATCTTCAATAAAATCCATGAATAAAAGCAAAATTTAACCTTTTCCCACTTATCAAGTGATGCCTTCTCCTTCATTTATTGTAAATGAGTTATGAAAGCAAAAGCATGATTTTCTGCAAAGAAATTTCAAAATGACATATTACCATTATATTGTGGCTTTGGCACCAGATATATGCTAACATGTAGGCTAGAGTTTGACTATATAAGGCAGAAAAAGAAACAAAAAGCAAAAACTGATTTCGTGGCCCACTGTTTGAAATTCTTGAATTTTATGTTTGTTTGTTTTTTAAAAAATAAAAATCAACTGGCTTGTGTTTGTAATTTTCTTGCTTTGTTTCTAAATGATGAGACCTGAGATTTTCAGGAAGCATTTGTAATCACTTCTGCCCAGATTAAACAGGGCGTGAGTGTGGAGGGTCTTGACGCCTCGTGAGCAGAATCGGACGCCAGCCGGGTTATGTCTCCCTCCGGCCTGGGGAGTGGCGCTCTGCAGGCTCCCAGAGCTTCCCCACAAAGACTCTGACTAGACGAATGTCTCCTCAGATCCAGGCAGAGCACCGAGGCAAACGTGCAGATTTGTGACCATTTGTGTGTTCCTCTTGAGCCAGCCTTTAATATCAGGGTTCTTTAATGCTTCCTGCTCTAACCAACTGTCCATTATGGGTAAAAATTAAATATTTGACTAAGAATAAAAATAATTCCAAACTACGTAATGGTCAAAACCACCAAAGTGGCTGAGTGATGGCTTGGCTGAGGGACCGAGTCTTGGGGTGCCCTCCAAGCTCTGTTCCGGCGAGAGCTCACTCCACCCACATGGGCAGGGTCTACATAGTGTGATTTGAAAAGCGAAAAGGTACCCTTGGCACAGGGGTAAGAGCCTGACTCTGGAGCCAGCCAGGGCTGGGTTCAGATCAGAGCCCTGGTACCTCCTCCTCTCAAGACTCTTATTGGCCTGCGCCTTAGTTTTCCGTTTTAATATGGGGGAATAAGGATGATAAACGGTATTACATAGGATCTGAGGATTAAATAAACTTCACTTGGCCCAGTGCCTGACAGAGAGCAAGGGCTCGGTAAGGAGGTCCTGCAGCTGCTGTCATAGCTGCATTAGGGAGACTGCCACTGACAGGTCACGACTCCGGACCCGGTGCGTTGGCCTCTCCTCTGCTCCCTGCGCCCTATGTGAACCCAGGAGGCCCGAGCCCGGAAGACACCTCCTCTGGCATGCCCTGGGTGTCGTGGCATGCTGGCCTCTTCCACGGACCTCAGGTGTACAGTGCCAGTGTGGGCTGTTTAGAAGGGTTTGGATTCTCCTGCTGGCCCCTCGGGGAGTCTCAAAGGCTTGAAAACCCCCTGGATATCTGAGCTGCTGTGCTCCAGCCCGCCCGCTCCCTCTTCACTGGGAGTGTCCACGCCATTCCCCTGCTGGAACTTCCTCCTTACTTGTCTTGGCCTCGACAAGCGCTCGAGCCCACCTCCTTTGGGGAACTGTCCTGGTCACCGGGCAGTTCCCATGGTGAATGCCCTCTGTCTCTAGCAACCGAGTTTGCACCTGTGTCACAGCTCATTCCTGGAGGGCAGGTGGGGACCACATCTTGTTCTTCTGCGCCTGCCAGGCTCGCTACAGGAAGCGTCAGGCTCCACTGGAAATGGAAGTCTAGGTTCTTACTGTGGGATTGTGGGAAGTGGTTTCTGAGCCGGGGGATGAGGGGGGCGTTTTGGAGGCCAGAAAGTGAGGCCTCAGGAGGCCCTGGTGCCAGCAGATTCACTGGCACTGTTTCCTTCCTGTGCCTAGCATGGCCCTGAGGGCAGATGAGGGGGAGGAGAGGGTGGCAGAAGGACAGTCTCTCGGTACAGCCCTGCGAGCCCATTCCCGTTGGGTGGGAAACCAAGGGGGGTCTCCGCTGCCAGCCCAGGCCAGGAGGGGAAGTGGTGTGGTTGAGGGGTGAGTGGGGGCCGGTGCTGGCAAAGGTACAGGATGGGGGCTGGGCCTGGGGGGCGGATTCACATTTTCATTTCTGGTAGCACTTTAGACCCACTGAGTATCCACTGCCTGGCAATGAATACCAAAAAAGAGGGGGGGACAAAGGAACAGGGAACTCTGGTTGCAGAGGTGGCTCCACTCCAGCTCCACGGCTGCCAGCTACGTGCCACCAGGTTAATGAAAACACCTCTCTGGGCCTCAGTCCTTTTTTATAACAACAGCAATAACAACAACCACAACAACCATGATAATGATGGTCCTTGACTGGTACTATGTCCAAGGCACTGCTCTAAGAACACAAGTTAACTGATTCAATCACCTCCACAACTCCGTGGGGTAGACAGCAACCTTACTGCCCTCATTTTACAGCTAACAAAACAGGCACAGAGAGGTTAAGTAACATGCCCAAGTCACACAGCTAAAAAGTGGAAAGCTGGGGAGAGCCCAGGCTTTGCTTGCAGATTTGGCAGAGGGGTGGGGACTAGAGAAAATGATTTCTCATGATCCATTAAGCTCTAACATTGTAATATTTCTACAACTTATGAATAATCTCTTAATGGTCTGTTTTTGGCTGTCCTGGGCTCCCATCAAGCTCACCACAGCTGGAGAGAGGTGCAGGGAGCTGAGACTGCTTCTTCTGAAGCCAGAGCTTCTCTCCTCCCTGAGGACACAGAAGAACAGTCAGGGTGGGCCAAGGGTAAGGACCTGAGTAGCCATGGCACCCTGACTGATTGCTATGAAACCCTTCCCACTCCTGGTCACTCCCACCATAAATGCCACAGGGCTGGCCCGGACACCCTGGCTCAGGTAACACTCCTGTTCTCTCTGGCACAGCAAAATGGTGTGTTTTAATTTCAATTTAATTTTTATTTTTAATTACGTAAAATATTTACACGGTTCCCAAACTAAATCTGCAAAACAAGGTATTCAATGACATCTGCCTTCTCTTCCTCCCTCTTTTGCCACCATAAATAACCATTTTATTGGTTTTATGGCTTATCTATTCATTATCTTTAATGTAATATCATTATATATTTACATCTGCCTTTTTAGGGAGAGATAGTAGCATACTATGCATAGTTTTTCCACTCTGCTTTTTTTCGGTTAATATTTAAGGTCATTTATTTCTCTCCGCTTTTTATTTTTAGGGATGGATTTTCTTTCTTCTTTCCGGGTAAGGGGCAAACGGTCCCTGGAATTCCTTGTGCAGCTTACAAGAAAATGGGTTGTTCCGGGTTTTCTTCCTGTTCTGAACTTCTAGTACACTCTGATTCTTGCTGATAGGCAGGGTGGGGCCTTGCCAAAAGTTAGGAGAAGTATCAGGACAGGAGCTAGAGACCCAGATTACAGTCTGGCTCTGCCAAGGTCATCTTAGACCTTGGGGAGCCCAATTTTGTTGGAAAATGAGACGCCTGGACAAGATGATCTCCATGAGCCTTGGAGGGATGCTGCGTGCCCCTAAGAGGAGCACGTGTATAAGGCTAACCCGAACACGGTCCTGGTGAAGCCAAGGAAGTAGCCAACCCCTTCTTAGGGGAAGGCGGTAAAGATAAGTTATATCATGTGATGGCCTCAGCGCCCCTCACTGGATTCTCTGCACCCAGCACAGGGCTGCTGAGTGATATGGAGCCACGTGGTAGGTTGTGGAGACAGGGCTATGAGCAGAAGGTAGGAGTGAGCATGCAAAGTAGCGGGTCACCAAGGAGCAGCCAGCGGAACAGGTGGAGCAGGTGACTAGGCAACTGGTCAGGATGCCAGAGAGCTGCCCAAGGATGAGGAGGAGTGAGGTGAGGTCCTGAGGTCAGCCTGCCCCAACGGGAGGCTCCTCTACCCTTTCTGTCTGAGGTTGAACCAACATCGCCTTCCCCAGGAAGGCCACCTGGAGTCTGGGGGCTCACTGGCCATGTGGTGCAGGTCCAGAAAATTCATGATGCACGACTGTTGTTTATATTCTTTCTTCCATGGAGAAAGTTTCAGATCTGGAGCTACCCATTCTTTATGTTTTTTCTTCTCTCCCCACACTCCCAAACACATGTAAAGGAAAGGGGCCAGGAAACAAATATGCCAAAAAAAAAAAAAAATCACTGGAAGAACAAGAAAGAGCAAAACTCTGAGCCACCCCAAAGCGGCAGCCTGGGTGGAGCGTTCCACTAAGCCGTGCATCACACATTCCAGCTCGAAGTCCTCTCCAAAGCTTCCATCCACAGCTCTGACTTCCGCGTGGTTCAGCTGGAGGCGGAGAGGGGCCCTAAACCTTGGGGATATTGTGGGATCTGCTGAGTGGCCCCAGAGTATGCTGAGAGCAGGACAGCTGGCTTCAGAGCCTGGAGGGGCACAGGCGTCCATCCAATCCCCTTCACCTTCCTACCCAGGCATGAAATACATCATCGCCATGCTCATTAACCACAGCCCCCTGGGGCTGTGCAGGAAGGAACGTGGGAGGAGAATACACTTTCTGCACTGACCGGGTCTTGACTCAGTGTATCTTGGAAGAAAGAAGAGAAGGTCTGACTGCTCCCACCCAGGGGTGGTTCGGTAATTGCAGGTTTTCATAACACTCCGGGAAGGAACAGTCGCTGCTATGGAGAAGCCGGGGAAAAGGCTTCGTGGCAACCGTTCCCAGGAACGAAGCCATCCGAACCACCAGACCACCCTGGTGTGCCCTTGCTGACTCCTCCGCTTCCCTGGACACAGGGGACAACAACCAGCCCCGCCCTCCCCCAGTCTTCCATTCCCCCTCCACAAGCAGGCAGGGGCTGTTCCTGTCTCCGCCCCATCCAGGGGCAGGGCTCCCGGGGAGGACCCCAGGTGGGATGGGAGCACCTACGCCTCTCACCAGCCCTAGGCACCCCTGGGTAGGAGGTTTCAGATTTTGATCATGACCTATTTTGACTGGAGAAACTTCATCACCAGCAAGCACTCTGCCATCTCCAGTCTGAAAGGATGACAATTGGGCTCTGGGACTCGAGGCAAAAATCCGAGATACGGAATCGATTCAGGTCCCCTCTCCTCCCCTCGTAATTTCTCTCTTCCTCCAGCTTCCAATCTCGCCTCCTCCTTCTCTCCAACACGCACTTTCCTCCCCTACACGACCATCCGCGTGTCATGTGCCTTCCACCGCGTGCCTTGACACCTGCTGTCCCTGTCCAATGATGCCCTCTTATAGCCTGCACCGATGGATGCACCTTCGGCTTGGTGTACCAGGTCCAAACTCTTTCCTGGCTTTTCAGGCTCTCAGAAGAGGCCCACCTCTCTGACATGCCTTCTCTCCTTGGCCCCTCAGACCCTGAGCAGTGGCTTCTGAAGTCAGGCTAGTCTGCCCACACACGCAGGTCCCACCTCGGGACCCTTGCCTCTGTGCTTAGTCACTTGCCAGGAATGTGCTTCTCCCTGCCCTTTGCCGGTCCCATTGAAGGGACAGATCATGTTCCACGTCCTCCAGGAAGGCTTCTTGGCTACTCTAAACCCTTTCTCTGAAGTCCCAGGGCCTATGGCCTGGCATTGTACTATTACACACACACAAGCATTAGTGTTATTAAGTGTGAGTCGTCCAGTTTACCTTTTCTATCCAACTAGACTGTAAGCTCCTGGAATGCCTGGCACAGACCTAGGCCTACAAGAAGCATCCAGAACCCCTCCCCGCCCCCAACTTCTTGATCAAAGCCCCCTTATACAGCCCCACTTATCTATCTGTACAGGGGCTGGTGACAGGTACTGCTCCTACCATCTGGGGATTAAGAGGTTGGTAAGGCCAACACTGCAAAGTGCTTTAGTCACTGAAAGAAAATTTCCCTCTGTCCCCAGGATGCTGCCCTGATCATAAACAGGATGTAAATGAATCTCAATGAATCCTGGGATTCAAACAATTTTAATGTAGCTAATCTAACGTCATCTCTTCGACCAAAGCGATGCTTGATGGGGGCAGCGCTGACCTGTTTCTGGTGGACAGTCATTACCAGAAGGGGCAACCTTGAAGGTCTCCCTGACTTCCAGCCCCAGAAGGAGCAGGTGGGATTCAGGCCTCCGCTCCAGCCTGGCCCCTCCCTCTGCTGGGCAGCCCCATCTTGGATTTGAGCCAGGGCTCACAGGGCATGCTCAGTGGAGTCTGAAGAGCCCTATATCCCTAATAGCCTTACCGAGAGCGAACCCTGCCTCGGGGGAGGATGGCCAGCTTTATCCCAAATACCCGCTTTATTGGACTCCAAAGTGCCGCCACCTCTGTGAGAATTAAGAGCTCTGCTAAAACGCACAGAGGAGTCTCAGGATGGGAAGCTAGGCCTTTACAAGCAAAAGCTTCGCTATGAGACTCAGCCCTGAGGGACCTGGAGAAGAGATGCGCTGGCTGCCATATCCAGTGGGAGGGGCTGTGGGAGGAGCTGGGGCAAGCACTCTGAGGTGAGCTGTGGCCCTGCAGGGCTGAGCAGAGCTGGGGGGCTGGGGAGGGGGGCGCTCTCCATGGGCGTAGCCCCAAGCAGACAAGGAAAGCTGACTTCTTACAAAACATATGCCTAGGGCAGATTCTGAGAGAATTCTCTTCCTTCTCAACACTCCTGGCTGCTCCGGCTGCTGTGTGCGGGGACGGAATGGGTGAGAAAGAAATGCACGTTCCTCTGCACTGGGCCAATGTTGCAGAACTTTGTGGACAAGAATCTGGCTATTCCACGACGTGGGACCTGCTTCAGATCTGCAAGGTCTCGAGTAAATCGCATGGCCTCTCTGAGTCTCTCCTACATCGGTCTTATGATGGGTATACTCGCCTTTGTCTTATCTGCCTGCTGTGGGATGCTATGAAAAAGACATCTTTGTTTGCGTTGTCAATATTTGTATTTTTTTCTCTCCT
>NW_011888784.1:4255714-4264583 GCF_000151845.1 Pteropus vampyrus
GCTATTTCCTGCGTTTATGTGAAAAGGAGAAAATGTATCTAGTGACCTGAATGATGGAAGCTAAGAGATTTCTGGCCAGAGGGCTGAAGGTGATGCTTGGTTTCTTCTTGCTAGGTATGGTGAAATGAGAGAGGAGGGCCAGGAGGTAAAAGAATGACTGTTACCAAAAGAAAGAGTCAGGACTTGCTAGTTTTGAAGATTCCCAGACTTTCCAGATGGAAAACGGTGCTAACATTAGAAAATGACTTCTGGGCAAAGATCGGAACCCGGGCGCTCTCCGGAAAGCACAGTGCGAAGATGAGGCTGAGGGTGTGACTGTGAGATCCTTGGTTGAAATCGAAGCTGGTGCCTCAGAGGACTGTTTAGTAGGACAAAAAACTCTAAAACTTTAAATGTGTGACTCTCAGATCTTCTCAAACAAAACAGCTTCTAAGAAGCTCGAGGGCATTGTTCCTCAGCAAAACTCAACGTGGAGAAGGGATGATCTTAAAGAGATTCGTGGGTAGGCTTTTATTTTAGTAAAGTAGGTCCCAGTAGGATGCAGAGAAGACCTATGAAATTTTCCAAAGAATTATATCAGTATAAACATTGACCACTTGGGCTGGAAGGGGCAGAGACTGTATAAAATGAAAAGAGGCTGTTAGACTGAAATTCTATTGGCAGGGAGTTAGCTGAGAAAGCGATTCAGCTGCACACACGCGCTACCTTTCATAGAAAAGGAAGATGACTCAGGCGGAACCAAGAGCCCAGAGCACTCACTGGGCCAATGACTTGACTGCAATCTCGTGAGAGACCCTGAGGGTAGAAAGCGGAGCCAAGAGCCATGTTGAACTGCTATGGACCAATGACCTCTTTGTGCTTCTTACTTCCCCCTTCTGGAATAGCGGTATCTATGGCAGCTACCCTATGCCTGTCCCACAACTGTATGCTGGGTATGGGGGGGCAGAGATCAAGAAAGAGCTATACTTGAGGAGCTGTACTTAAGGAACTGCACGCAGGGAGTCTCATCCATATGTGAACAGGATCAGAATGACAAGATCCCGGCCTCCTGGGATTCACACCCTTGTGTGGTCCCCTCCCACACGGTACCAGAAGCAGTCTGTGTGATCAACAGAATGTCACTTCCCAGATTAGGTTATAAAGAATGCTGCACCTTCTATTGTGGTCCCCGACTGTCTGCCTCTCTGTGTGTCTCTCTTTTGGATCATACTCTGGAAAAATCTAGATGCTCTGTCATGAGCATCCTTGAAGAAGTCCACCTTGTGACCAAAAACTAGTGAGGAGTTGAGACCTGCCAACAATCTTGAAGGTGAGCCTGGAAGCAGATTCTCCAACCCCAGCTGAGCCTTCAGATGACTACAGACCCAGCTGACAGCTTGAGCCCAATCGTATGAGAGACCCTGAGTGAGATTACCCTGTTAAGCTGCTCCTTGATTCCTGACCCTCAGAAACTGTGAGATAATAAATGTTTGTTGTTTTAAGCTCTAAATTTTGGAGTAATCTGTTATGCAGCAATAGAGAACCAATACAAATACCTAGGCGAAGCTCCATTTCCAGCAAACGATCACGCTAAAGCAGTGGTACACACTCACACACACTCACACACACACACAACTATAAATACAGATGTGTGTATACTGCAAACACAAATACAGGCAAGAAGTCCTCGCATTTGTACGGCCCTTGGCATTTTACCTGTTTTCAGAGTGTCATCTCATTTGAACTGCAAAAGTCTTGGAAGGTAGATGTCCCCTTTTAGAGAAACATGCCTCAGAGAAGTGCAGTCATGCCATGGAGGCTCCACATCTAGCAACAAACCAAGTCTACACAGGTCATGACGCTCAAGGGGCCATCTACACATTTAGCTGGAACAAGGGCCCTGCAGTGGCTCATGTTATATGACTTCCAGAAAATGAAGGTAGAGTGAAAAGGATGTTTGCCTAAAGTGCTATGGTTTTAGACACTGAGGAGCTAAAATTCTGCCTTCAAAAAGTACAACCCCATCCACCCTCCCTCTCTAACCCCCCACACATACTGGCTTCTCCTGTGCTGGAAACTCACCTCACTGAATTATTCTCTTAGCTCGGGGTAATCACCGAAGACCCCAGTGAAAGTGCAAAGTGACCTATTAAGTCTAGATTGATCAGTGAAACCCCAGTTCATAAGATGGGACGTGAAAGCAATAAATCTGTGTGCACAAGGAGCTGACTGAAGGCAGTGGGAGGTAAGGCGGACAAGGAGGCAGAGATGGTTTTCCCCAAGTGTGTGCAGAGTAAACGCCGCAGTAAAAATATACCAGAGCTTCAGCTAGGAAAGGGCGCCCAAGACTCCCCTGATGTCCTGAGGGCCTTGGGAGGGAGCTGGCCTTCACGGGCCCTGCTAGAGAGGCCCTAAGGATCACCTTCCCTACCCTACCCCTGACCAAGCATTGCCAACCTTTTATGACACGGGGCAAAGTCAGAATCCTGCCCTCTGCCTGTCCCACCCCGTTCCCACCCAGCCTCTCTGAGCCATGGCTACAGCTCACGGTTCAAAGGCACGGGGTCTCCTGCTCAGGGTGGCCAGGCCATGCCATCTGCTCCCTGGTGCACCCATCCAGTGTGGAACATGTGTTTGCTGTGGCCACTTGGCCACCAGACCAAACGTGCACACAGCTCCATATAGTATTTTTTTCTTCCTTAAACACATTTCTCATCTTTGTTTTGAGTGCACATTTGTGTTTCCTGAGTTTAGTGTTAGTCCCGACAAACACAAACTCTGAAATTGGATTCTGTGTCCACAGACTCTTCTCCTTGAAGACAACTCAAGGGCAGTCTTATCCCTGAGGGAGGGCTGTACTGTGGATAATGCTGGCTCAGTTGGCTGCTTTTGTTCTGGGCTCATCTGTTCACCTGGAGAGGCGACTCAGGGTACGGGGCTCACCCTCCCGCGCACGAGTGTCCTGCATACACTGGGCCTCCCGCCCATCCCCAAATCCCGCAGCTGCGACATCTGTTCCAGGTGAGTCAGGATCTCGAGCGTAGCGGGGAGAACTCTCTCAGTCTGTGCCAGGCCTGACCCATCCCAGCAACTGTAGGGAAGGGCAGGGACCAGGATCCAGGGAGGATTAAAAAGAGCTTGGATAGTGAAGGGTGGGGCAGGCGGAACCTGTAAAAGGAGAGGGAGCTGCAAGGGGGAGAGTCAGGCGAGGAAGGTCCTAGGCGGAGGGGCCAGCCGTGTGCGGGCGAGAACCAGCTTGGCCTGTTTAAGGAGCCAAGAAGACTGGGGTCTGGAAGCGCAGCAAGCAAGGACAGAGCAGGAGGAGGGAGGTGGGGAGAGGGTGGATTGGGCGGGCCTGTCTTGGGGGATATGGCTGGTGCTGGTAGGGGGCTCTGAAGGTCTATTCGGAAGGTTATATGCTGTCTAATAATCCCTCGAAAAACCTGTGGAACATTAATGTGCGGGTGACTGTAAGTTTTAAGCTCCCATGAATTGCTGGGAAGTTTGCGTGTCCACCTATGTGGGACCGTCTACCACTGGTGCTCGGGCTGTCTGTCTTTCCATCCGTCTGTCCAGGGCTACTTGGTAAGAACCGGCAGCTCCATCCATTCTGCATGTTGAAGGGCACTGAGATGCCTGCAGGTGGCTGGAGATCTGGACACAATGATACAAAGTGCCACTTGAGAGATGACCACTGGGCATGCAGGGGACACCACCCTGGGTGCCCAGCACAGGCATCACCTCCGGGGACCCAAGGGCCTGTCTTCTTGAGTAATTTTAATCCTGTTTGCTGATGCCTTGCCTTATTGAGCCTCTGCATCACTTCTGGAAACCAGGGCCTCCCAAAATACTACCAAACCATAATAGAGGCCACCCTGGCTTCCCTAAAACACACGCATTGGAATAAATGGCTAAACTTAAATTACTGGGAAGACTCAGAATAACTCTTGGAGCTCAGGGTAAATGCTGACTCAGGCAGGAAGGCTCCTTGGTATTTTTAAAACCTGTGCTTCTGTCCCTGCTGGGGAGCCTTGGGGAGTGGAGGGTACCCTGGTGCTCTGGGGTTGTCCTCTCGGGACTGTGGGGAGCTGGCAGCTGGAAGAAGCGTCCTTTGCCAGACTGCCTTTCCCTGAGAGCTGCCCACCGTTCTGGAACTCACACCACCCCTTCCTCTCACTGGGCGGGGACCCCAAAACCTGGGAAATTTCTGGGCTGTTGCAGGGACTTCCTAAGTATGCCCACACATGAATCAGCTGGACCTAGAACAGGATCTTCAGGCATGATCAACCTGGTACAGGGGTGAAGAAGGCAGAAGGAAGGTGACCCTGGCTGGCGGGTCTTGTCTAAAATCTCACCACTCATTCATTACTTTGAATCACGTACTAACCCTCCTCTCAGTCCATCTGAAAACGGAAGCCCCTATGCCGCCTTCACCACCCCTGGCACATGACTTACAAGACAGTTAAGGGCCCCTGAGGAGAGAGCCAAGCATGCTGAGGAGGGGACAGGGGGAAGTTTTCCAGCAGAGAAATGGTTGAGGACACGGGCTCTGAAGCCAGACTCAGGCTCAGCTATTTCTCAGCTCTGCAACTCTGTGCAAGTTACTCCAGTTCTGAAGTGCAAGTTACTTTTCTCATCTCCGAAATGAAAACGAGCACAGTATCTCCTTCCTAGGGGTGTTGGGACGATTATCTGAGCTGATATTTGTAAAGGGCTCAGTGTGTCCTGAACATGGAAGTGCTAATTAAATCGCTGTCTTCGCAGTGGGACGGAGGGTGGGCTGGGCTTGCCCATAGGTCCAGCAAGAAGGCCTTAGAACCAACGGGATGCACAGCCCACCCTGTAAGATGGCCCCAGGCAGCGTCCCATATCAGGCAGCCAGAATGCTGGGAGTATGGGCTCAACCAGGTACGGTTAGGTGCCAAGGGTGTAGACCTGGACCAGCTTTGGTCCTGAAAGGTGTGTACAGAAGAAGCAGACATGGCCAGCTTTCTGGAACTTTCTGGAGAGGGCCCATGGGCTGGACTGAAGATACAAGGGGGCACTGGTTATTTGCACTGAGAGCCCCAATTGGTCTCTGGAGTGTCTCTCAGTCTGCCTTTCCCAACCCAGCTAAGAAATGGAATATTCCTGGGAAGTGTTCTTTTTCATCTTTAGCCCTGCATTCCCCCTGATATATGTGAGAGCTGGCATCAGGAACCCCAGGTTACATCTGAGAAAACCGTGCCCCCCCCCAAAAAAATAAGGGAATTGCCCTGGGCCATACCGCAAGGATCACAACCTAGATCCATAACTGCTGGTCCAGCATTCTTTCCTGCCCTGCACACTGCCCAGGAGGGAACGTCAGGAAGGAAAAGGGACTCGCGTTTGTACTTAGAGCTGGGCACGGGGCTGGCACTTCTCATGCACCTGCCATCACATGTCATCTATTGGTGTCCCTGCAGCTTGCACATCCATGTCCTTGGGGATAGTAAGAATAATGGTGAGGGTCTTTATTTTCTCAAGAGCCACTGGCTGGTGAGGGATGAGCTGATCCTGAAGCCCAATGAGCCCGGCGCAGGCCCTGGGCTACCCACCAGACACACTGCTCCCAGGGAAGGGTATGTGACTTGGTGCAGAGGCCCAGTTACTCAGGGCCCTCAGAGTTGCTTGTTTCTGTTTGCTCCAGCAAGGGAGCAAGGGCTGCGGGTTAACATTTGTAATCCAACCCCCAAATGCCCAGCATTTCAGAAAAAGAGAGACTAAGCCCTTGGAAGGAGTAATTAAACCAACTTGGGCAGCTGGTTCCTCGTGTCCATGCTGCCTCCTTTCTGCAGCACAGACCCAGTGGAAGAGGCATTTATGCTCTACGGCCAGTTTCCTAATCAGCACCCCTCCTGCCCTCCTGGCTGCTAGGCATGTGCCCCCGCCTCCTCCTCAGTCAGCTTCCTTACTGCCAGGTCCCCTTGCCTTGCCACCTAGGGTTTGTGGGGTCTGAATGAATCCTAATAGCTGGAAAAAGAGGAAGAAAGTCGATAAGGAGGATCAATGCTCTGCTTCCTGGCAGTGGGCACGAGACTGGGAGATGCTCACTGCAGGGTGGGCAGGCCTGGCACCTGGAGATCTGCCAAAATGCACTAAATGACCCCCACGCAAACGTGGGTCCTGGGCGAGGGACATGCTGCTCTTGCCTGGGAGAGGAACCCAGGACTGTGTTTTCTCTCCCACAAAGTGCAAGGCTGAGAGCAGGTCCTCAGCACGAAGCGTGTGCCAGGAAAGAGGGGCAGGAGAAGGGGTTTGGGGGCGGCACGTCACTCACAGGTAGGTTCCAAGCCAGCCTCGGCAGGGCCCTCTCGGTACCTGTTCTGCCCAGGAGTAGCGGGCGAGGTGGGCATTGTCCGAAGGATGATCCAGCCATCATGATTTGCACTAAGGCTGGGGTCTTCTCGAGGCGTAGTAGGGCCTGCATGTCAATCAAGCACGGACCTGGACATCTGGCTTCAAGCAACGAGCTGTTCTTTCCGAGAGAGCCCGCTCAGGGTGGGTGTGGGGAAGGAGGAGAAGAAGCCTAAAAATAATTCCTATCTGACTCATTTTGCTTAGAATCTGACAGGGCTGCCTGCCAGGTGGGGGTTTGCCTGTCCCATTTTCTTATCTATCTTTAGCAGGGACTTAATGAGGGCAATTTCCTTGCTGGGATATAAAGGCAAACCACAGGCAATGGGAGCGTGGATGTGTCTCATTGTCCCTTGGGCTCCTGATGACAGGATGACAATGATGGTCACCACAGGGCTGAGCAGTCTAGAAGGCTTCAGGGACAGTGCCATCCCAGGATGGGGTAAATGAAGCAGTGGTGCCCTTGGTGAAACCCAAGCCAGGTGACAACCGGTAGAAGCAATGTCCCCTGTTCCCTTTCCCTTCCCCCCAGCTCTGCTACCACCACACAAACAAGTTAAATTACTCAGGCCCGAAATCCCATCACTCATAACATATTCCTTCACCTCCAGCATCTCTCTCCCTGTTTGAAAGAGCAAGCACAGTCAGTGCTGGTTATTCGTGGTAAGTATCTTCTACAAAGTCCCACAAACACTGAATTAGTGACTACTGAACCATGGCTCCCAGGAGAAATACAGGGTTAGGCTCCTGTGAGCCTCTGTTCACCACATTTTCTCCAACTGATCAATACGATCTTGTTTTACGTGTATTTCTTTTCAAGACACCTTATTTAATATATATTGCTGATTCATTCACAATGAACTCACAGCCAACAGCACTGTAATTCATGCCCGAATGAAGCTCATCTACACACGCATCTTCCCCGTGAGGCACATCGCAGCTTTCTTGCACTTAGGGACACTAGACAGCACTTCGGCACTACGCTTCTGGGCCATTTTAAACAGCAAATTCATCAACAAAAAGCACACAAATGCCAAACACATGACATCGAATAGATCGCTAAAAGGACACAGTATGAGAGCTGAAACGAGACGACAGAGCACCTCCTTGTTCAGCTTCAGCCAGGAACGTGTGCGTCCGGCGACTCAAATCTGTCACCATTCTGTGCGTGTCCACGAATGACCGCGAAAGCACTGTGAGTATTGATGTGAGATTACAAATACATTTTAGCAAGTAGGTGAAATCGCGAATATGAAATCCACAAATAAGGAGGACTGATTGTACTTCCAGAAGGGCTACCTGAACAACTCAGGTGCATGGCTGACCAACGGAGCCGGGGCTCTGAATTAGGTTAATTCCTGCTCAGTTCCTGGTGGGAAGATCTGGGCCTCAGTCATCTTCATAGGATGCCTTCATTGCTCCTGACTGAAGGAGTGATCTGAGGTGCTTAAGGAAACAGGAAGCAATTGTGACTTAGAGGAAGGGTTTAAGGAGGCACTGGACACCCCCAGGGTCCTTGCCCACAAGCCCAGAAGTAAGAGGAGGGGTAAGGTGGCTTCTGGGATGGAATAAGGGGTCTTCTGTAACCAGTAATGACCACTGAAGCACGAGACAGTGTTGTCAGGTGTGTCAAGGAGTGGTCTTAATGAGAATTAATGACAATTCCAAAATTATATTTTCGTATTTAAAGTCAGAAGAGGGAGAAAAGCGTGTAGCTGCCGATGGAGTGGATGATGTAAAATTAAGGGCTGGCTGAAAGAAAGGTTTGCCTTCTGGACCAGGAAAGGCAGACCCAGCTAGAGCAATCGTGTGATGCGGAGGGCCTAGGAGGAGATTGTGGGAGAGAGAGAGAGGGGTGCTTTGAGATCTCATCTTCTTGTCTGAGGGATGGAGCAATGATGCTCAGAGAAAGAGCACGCTTCATGGAGGTCACAAATGGTCCCTGACCACGTCTGAGGAATCTTGGAGAACTAAGTGCCAGAGAATGTAGTTATGTGTATACGGTTTCAGTTTTCAAAAATCAGAAAAATATAGATATCGTCTCTACCAAAGAGATTCCCAAACAGATGATTTGGGGGAAAAAAATGTAACCACTAACAGCTAGCACAGATTTACACAGACCAAGTCATAGCCAGAGCAAATCTACGTCCTGTTTTGAAAGGGTTACTAGCCTGATACATTTGGGGAATCCTGCAAATATCAAGATTCAAAGAGTGTTTCCAAGGGCTTGCTGTATAACTCATCCTGGGACCAATCTTATTTATAAAAAATTTTTTTAAAAATTGAGATATATAGATAGTTCACATACCACAAAATCTACCCTTTTCATCACATAATTCAGGATTTTTTAAAAAGTATATTCACAAAGTGGCATACCCATCACAGCTAATTCCAGATGTCCTCCTGTTTGTTTTTATCAGTGACCTAGATGATGTCACAGAAAGCTTGCACATCAAATCTGATGGTCGACACTAATTTTGTACCTAGAGAAAGAGTCTGGCACCCAAGGACAGTT
>NW_011888784.1:4265472-4270583 GCF_000151845.1 Pteropus vampyrus
CCAAGATTTGAGAACAATTTTAAGGAGAAAACCTATGAATTGTTCACAAGTTTAACCTTTTTTTGCCACATGAGGAAAAGACATCCACAATTCAATTTTAATCACAGAGACGCTGGAAGCAGCCCAGGGAACGTGGGAGCAGAGTCTGCAGAAGCTGCTCGGAGGGGCCATCCTCTCCCGCCAGCCACGACAGTGGGGGCAGAGCTTTAAAAGCTGATCCAGGAGGAGGAACAACTGATCCCGAGAGCCCTGGAGGGGATGCAAAGCAAAGCTCCCTGGGCCCACAAGCGAACCCAGAACTCGTTGGGATCACGGGATGACAGCTCACCCTCACTGCAGACATCTTCACTCCACTCTCACCTTATAGTGTTCCCTGAGTGCCTCGAGCCCCGTCTGATCTGAAGAGTGTGCTGGTTTCTAGGTGCCTTACGAGGGTTAGCTCCTGTAACAATGTTTCCAGGTGCCTTATGAGGGTTAGCTCCTATAAGCCTCCCAGTTAGTAGACCCACTTTACAGAAGAGGAAGCAGTTTTCAAGATGTGAAGCAATTTGCTCAGGTCACAGTGAGTGGGGGAGCTGCAGTTCACATCCAGAGTCTGATGCCAGAGCATGTGTCTCACACTTCAAAAACTTGAAAAGAAAAGCAGCAAGGGCCACAGAAACACCATGAGGATGGAGCAGGCCATTCTCCCTCATGGGACGCTACAGCCACACTCCCACTATGCATCGACCAGCTGCCTGCTCTTGGTCTTTTCTGGGTCAAATGTCCATTTGAGGTTGTGAAGCCGAAATGGAGAGAGATTTGGAGTCAAGAGAGGCAAGTGCAGCCCTGCCACTTCTTAGCTCGCATCCCTGGTCTTAGTTATCCCATCTGTTAAATGGGAAAACAGTCTCTGCTCTCCCCCACAACAGAGGAAGAGGCCAGAGGCACGATGCAGATGTTGGTGGCGCCCTTTGGCCACCAAACCTAATTCTGCTCACCAATCTCTCTGCCACCTAGGGAATGCAAGCCTCTCGGTGTGGTTTACGCCTCCAATACTAAGAAAGTTAACCTCCTGTACAAAAGTGTTAGATATCAAGGTCAAATACAAAGGTTTGGGGCTTAGCAAGGCCACTACTATCCATCATCAGCTGGGAAAGTTAAGATTGACATAATGATATTCTACAGCCATTCCTCAAATGTCAAAATTACACGATTCACTGATAGGGACACAGGAAGGCTCTGGTGTTGGCTTCTTGCTTCTAGACAATGAGTTCTTTAAACTATTTGGCTGCTTGCTCTTCCCCTGAAAGTGTCCATGCTTGGGGACTCCATGACGCGGAGTGATGGATCGTACCGTAGCATTCCAGATTGTGAAATAAGACGGAACGCCCCGACTCGCACATGGCCACTCGCTTAACCCATGTCTGCTGCCCTGAATTGCAGTCTGACCTCTGACGGTCAGGACGTTTGTTCCTTGAGTCCCTCTTCGGTGCGGCTGAGCATGCGCTCCTTCCATTTCGGCTGATTTCCTCTGGTTTGGGTCTCTGTAAATGTGGAGGCAGCTGCTCCTCAGCCTTCCGCATAAATCTTTCATGAGTTTACTGGAGTGAACATTATTCCCCTGCAGCCTCCTCATCCCTGGCCCCGTCCATTAGCCTCTCCTCACAGGACATACTTTCCATCCCTTTAATCATCTTTATTGCCTGGCTTTGGACTCTGTCCCGGGTCCACATCCTTTGCAAGGTGTGCTGACCTAACCCGGGCATTCGTTAACACGAGAGCCGCCCAGCGGAAGGGCAGCTTCCCAGTGCCTGTATGGCGCGGTCCTCTTCCTACATTCCTGGGTCATGCTGCTGCTTTCCGGAGGCCTGACGCTGTCCAGAGGACTCCTGCTGAGTGAGGCAACCTGGCCCACAAGTGGAGCTGGGGACCTGAATGCTGAGCTCGGGGAAGCAGGTCAGAGGGTGACTTCTCATTCAGAAGCTTGGGGACGCCCCACACTTCCAGGCACGCACTCTGAGGACCATGGGGCAGCGGGAGGAGGGACACCAAGCCTCTGCACTCCCCAACACCGACCCAGTATCCCGTGAACCCCATTCCGCCTTTAGGGGTGTTCTCTACTTTTTCCCTCCGCCAGGAACCAGAAACCAGGATTAACTTCTGTGAAGCTGTGTGGCAAAAAGGTAGCACGTACAGTGTGATACCCCAGGACAGGGCTTGCCCCACCTCTCCTGGCTCAGATTCCCCTTTTCATGCCACTGCATGAAAGTGCCCAGTGGTTGATTGCTAAGCCAGGACTGCTCTCCTCCCAGAGAGCTGTACATTTATTATTCTCTGTTTCAGACCAGCTAAAGCCACCAGCTGATGACGAGGTATTCCAGGTGCCTAGTCATCCACCCACCCCGAGCTGGGGATACCACCCAACAGTCCTTGTTCGGGGCCCAAGAGCGGAGGGAAAAATCAGAGACTCAGCTCAGCCACAGTCCCGGCCTCACGGAGCTGCCCCTTCTAGGTTTCTGAGCAAGGATATCAACTGGGCTGCTTCTTAGCTCCCTGAGAATATCCTCTGTTCATTAAAAGTAAAATCACAGGCCATCATGTTTATCTAAAAAGAAATCCCTATAGAGGAAAACATCATTTTAATTCCTCAAGCAGAAGCCTCCTTCCCGCCCTTCTTCCTTCCTCCCACCCTTCTTTTATATTTCCATCCCGAAATCATTTACGCATGTTTAAGTAAAACATATCCTCTAACACCTCCTTTTGCACAAATGGCCACATACTGCAAACATGGTTCTGCACCTGAGGTTTTTCATTTAAAATAAACCTTGAAGATCTTTCCATGTCAGAAAGTTTTTAAGGAAACAAAGGCATACCCCTCCCAGGACCCCCAGCCTCAGTTGCTTATTCCTGCCAGGGCCATCTCATAGCAATTTTTCTGGCCCCTGGCTATCACCCAGGACTCTGAACTCCAGGGAGATCCTGGTTTCTGCCTTACGTTCAAGTGAGCTCCTCCAGGCATTTGAGAGCAGTGTCACCTGCCGAAGCATAGCTGCAGAATGCCAGGGACAACTCCCAGTGACTTGGATTGGAAGAAAGATAGATACCCTTGGAGCTCCAGAGCTCCTGGAGGCCACGTCTCAGAACATGGGTCGGCTAAGTCCCAGCCCCCTGTAAACTGCTATTGTTGCTGTGAGGTCAGTGGAAAGAGCAGTTCTTCTGAGCTGTAAAACCTGCCCGGGACTCCTGAAGGCATCCATGCCAGGGGTCAACCAAGAGAAGCGTACCCACTGCTGCCCAACTGGTAACCAACCTCACTGTGCCAACCTCACCATAGGTAGTAACCAGTGATGGGGTAAAGCAACACACAGGCCAAGAGTGACAGAGCCACATATGGCTGATAGAAAAGAAAACCCAAAGCTCGTGATGGCGTCTCCTACCTTCGGTCATTTCTCCTCCTCCGGAACAACTTCTTTGTGTGCGCGATCTCCACTTCATGGGGCATCGGATGGTAACCCTGCGGTGTCGAGGGGGAGGGGACATCATTAGCAACTCCTGAAAGAGCCCAAAGGACTTCTGGGAGTGAACGAACGACGGTAACTACATCAATGACAGAAAGAAGTGGAGCGTGTGGAAAGACCAGACTGCAAAATGAAAAACAGTAGAGTTAATAAATTTCCCACCAGGCAACGACGCTGGATCGAGAACAGTAGGGACATAAAGGGGACTTCAGACTTCGTCATATCCAGTCACTCAAATTAAAGATGAGAATGCTCAGGTCCAGAGAGATGAATGGGCCATTCAAGGACTTGCAGAGTTTGCCACAGAGCTGGGACTACATCCTGGATTCACTGGCTGTATGACAAGTTACTTCGCTAACATCAATGTTCCTGACACAATGAGAATGCTAATACCTTCTCTGAGATGCAACCCCCTTGCAAACCCTAAGCCTCATGTGGTAGAAACATGCTAGGATCCAGGTCTCCTCATCATCCTAGCCCAGGACCCCCTTGCAATTTTACTCAAGGCCCTCATTCCTTATATTCCTGGGGAGCAGTTAGGAGGAAAACATAATAGCTAAATGCCTTTTAAAATTATAAACTGGGGATAATCCTACATATTTTTTATATTGTCACGATGACAATAATTTACAGATTTACTTTACAGTTGATGAGAGACCCTCTGCTTACAACGCAGGTCTGATCCCAGAAATGCCAGGCCCCAGGCAGACGATTTGCAGAAGCTGGGCCGATTGTCACCTCCCTTCTCCCAGAAGAAAAGTGTGTTCCAGGGGGACATGGGGAGAATGCTGCCATTCCATTACAGACAAGCCTTGGGGAGAGGTGGGGGGTACCTAGGCCTGGAGGTCTGGGAGGAGAAGGTGGTGTGGCTTGGGTCTGGGACAGCTAGGTAGGCCAACTCAGAGTCCACAGCCTGAGTGTGACCCTGTGGGGACCTTGGGCATGCACAGAGCGAGAGGGGCAGTTATAGGGCCCAGTGTGCTGGACAGTGTTCAATGAGAGTCTATTTGGCTCTACCCCACTTTACAGACAGGGAGACTGAGGCCCAGAGGGTTCATACAGTGAATCAGAGACAGGCAGTTCTGTGGGGCTAGCAGCCCGGACCCTCTATGGTGAGGGCACATGCAGCCCCCCAGATCTGGGCTCCACAGCTGAGGATCCTCCTGGCCCTGGGGGCTCAGGACTCAGCTCCTGACCAAAGTGGGGGTGGGTGGGATGGACACTGGCAGCCCTGGCTGTGCCAAGACGGCCAGTCTCGGGGAGCTTCCCAGGGGAGCATGGGGAGGGCAATAGGCTCAGGTCACAGGGACCCTGGTGTATGAATGCTTGGCTTAGATTGCTATTGAGTCCAGAAAAAGAATGACATATTTCAAAATATATTTTAATAATAGTTTCTCCCTCCTCCCCTCCCCCTTGCCTCCAACAATCCAGCCAAAAAGGCATGAATGAATTCCGGGCTCCAAGCAGCCACAATGGGCCTCTGTGGTCTTAGGATGTGCTTTGTTTAATGGTTTTCTCAAAGGATATTATTTGCTTTCCTTAATACAAAACACAAACAAGGAAAAACACCAAGTCTTCCCCTCTCATTTCCCCTCTCCCACCCAGACCCAG
>NW_011888784.1:4270633-4277666 GCF_000151845.1 Pteropus vampyrus
GTGGGGACCTTGGGCATGCACAGAGCGAGAGGGGCAGTTATAGGGCCCAGTGTGCTGGACAGTGTTCAATGAGAGTCTATTTGGCTCTACCCCACTTTACAGACAGGGAGACTGAGGCCCAGAGGGTTCATACAGTGAATCAGAGACAGGCAGTTCTGTGGGGCTAGCAGCCCGGACCCTCTATGGTGAGGGCACATGCAGCCCCCCAGATCTGGGCTCCACAGCTGAGGATCCTCCTGGCCCTGGGGGCTCAGGACTCAGCTCCTGACCAAAGTGGGGGTGGGTGGGATGGACACTGGCAGCCCTGGCTGTGCCAAGACGGCCAGTCTCGGGGAGCTTCCCAGGGGAGCATGGGGAGGGCAATAGGCTCAGGTCACAGGGACCCTGGTGTATGAATGCTTGGCTTAGATTGCTATTGAGTCCAGAAAAAGAATGACATATTTCAAAATATATTTTAATAATAGTTTCTCCCTCCTCCCCTCCCCCTTGCCTCCAACAATCCAGCCAAAAAGGCATGAATGAATTCCGGGCTCCAAGCAGCCACAATGGGCCTCTGTGGTCTTAGGATGTGCTTTGTTTAATGGTTTTCTCAAAGGATATTATTTGCTTTCCTTAATACAAAACACAAACAAGGAAAAACACCAAGTCTTCCCCTCTCATTTCCCCTCTCCCACCCAGACCCAGCTCCAGGCTGGCCTCATCCCTCCCTCCCTCATTCCCTCCCTCCGAGCCTCAGGTCACTGCAGTAACACACTGGGTGTGCCCGTAGAGACAATGGAAGGAAGCAGAGGCTCCCTCTCAAGCCGGCGGCCTGGAGTGGGTCTCAGTTCCCAGGCGGCTGGGCAGAGGGAGCTGTCCAAACACTTGGCCCTCCGTGAATTCAAAAGGTGCCAGCTTCCCTTACGCAGCCTGAGTCCTAGGTTCTGATCTGTGTTCTGGCTTCCACCTCTCTCTGCCCACCTCCCATCCCCCCCTTTCCCCAACACACACACACAGCTGCAGCAGAAGGGAGCTGCCCTGTGGCCCAACCTCAGCATGGAGTCTGAGCTCTCCTGCCAGGACTCAGTGTGGCCCAGTGGGCACGTCAGGCTGCTCAGGGCTTCTAATAAAGCCACCGTTGTGACCTCTGTTTCCATCCATTCGACCTTCCACATTAATATATATGCATGTATGTATATAAAATATAGTATTGAAAAAATGGCTCTGGAGCTAGATTGTGACATTCGGTCTAGCTCTTTCTCGTGATGACTGTGTGACTTTGAGTAAATAACCTGACCTCTATGTGCCTCGGTTTCCATATTTGTAAAATGGAGGAATAACAGCATCAACCTCCTGAAGTTCTTGCGAGGGTGAAAGGAGTTGATAAACATGTAAGAAACACAGAATATTGCCTGGTACATAGTAAACTTCAATAAGCATCTCTAGTGTCATCATCATCGTCACCATCATCATCTTTTCTATGACCCTGACACTCATCTTCATCATCATCATTATCATCTTTTCCATGACTCTGACACTCTGCTCAGGGCTGAGTGTGCCAGGACAAGCAAGGCTGCTTTGGTCTCTGTCCTCATGGAGATTCCAGTATTGGCAGAGAGAGTCCAGCAGAGGTGGTTTGCAGGGGAGGAGGGCATGGAAAGCCCAGGTCAGGGTAGGCCTGTATTCTCCTACCCTGTATTCTCTTTCTGAGGCTGGCAGAGCCCAGCGGGAGGCCAAAAATCAGCTGAACAAAGTGACCACAGAGACAGAACAAAGCCTTCCACCTCTGAGGTCCTGCATCCCCAGGAATAATCCAAGCTCCGGAAGATTGGTACTACCCACAAACCCACCTGGGCCCCCAGCCTACTGGCATCATGGTGAGTAAATGAATGAGCCCTACCTTCCCTGGGGCACTAACATAGAACTCTTAGGCACTCAGGCAAACAATAGAGTGCACCGCGTTTATAAAAGCTTCACTGGAGGACCTTCTTTGATCAGACACTTTTATTCCTCAAACTCAAGCTGCTAGTTGTTACTAAGTGACACACAACTTAAGATGCTGCTGATACTCCCTCAAAACAAGGGCATCTGGGTGTCAAGAGGGGCAAGTATGAGGCCAACAGAAAAAGAAAGAGGGAGAAAAATCTGTGCTTAGCTACATATCTACCAACAGATTAGCTGCTGACCTAGGCTAGGTAAAAGTTCTTTAAAGTCATTGGTGAGAGGTAAGACTTGTACATGAATGTTCACAGCAGCATTATTCGTAGTTGCCAAAAATGGGAACAACTCAAATATCCATCACCTGATGACTGGATAAGTAAAATGTGGTATATCCATACAATGGAATATTATATGGCCATAAAAAGGAAGGACTGATATATGCTACAGCACAGATGAATAATGTCATGCTCGGGGAAAGTGTCATGCTCGGGGAAAGAAGCTAGTCATCAAATGTCATGCATTATATGATTTCATTTTTATGAAATGTCTAGAACAGGCAAATCTACAGAGATGGAAAGTAAGATTAGTGATTGCCAGGGGCTGGGGGAGGGAAAATGAGGAGTGACTGCTAAT
The DNA here is from genome assembly GCF_000151845.1 of Pteropus vampyrus. NCBI lineage: Eukaryota > Metazoa > Chordata > Mammalia > Chiroptera > Pteropodidae > Pteropus > Pteropus vampyrus. The sequence continues at coordinate 4,273,187 of NW_011888784.1, forward strand.
GGGTACTGGATTTCTTTTTGCGGTAATGAAAATATCGTGAAATCAGATAGTAGTAATAGTTGAACGACTTTGTGAATATACTGAAAACCATTTGAGTGTACACTTTAAAAGGGTAAGGGCATATAAACTATGTCTCAATTTAAAATAGTGAGAAAAGTATCTGAGAGCAGTATATTCCAGGCAGAGAGAATAGGAAGTGTAGAAGGAGAAGGAGGAAGAGTAATAAAAAGATCCAGCCACAACGAAAAGTGTCCCTGTCCCACTCAGTTACTCTCTAGGAAACAGCTGCCCTAAAACGCTGTCCATAAGCTAGAGCTGGAAAGGCATGGGGCACCCAATGACAAGAGTGACAAAAAAGGAGTCTGGAAAGGAACATGAGTTGGTATCTCCTGGCCTGGCCAGGGGTGATAGTGTTCCGGCTTTAGATCAGAGATGTCTCTCTGCTTTTGAGATAGGATATACGGCCCCAGCGGAGAACGGCCAATTTATCAGTTTTGTCAGAGTTACCCTTTAAGAGCATAAGTGGCCTTTGCTCTAATTCTTTACTCAACAAATCCTTCTATCCATGCTTTGAAAGAGCCACATGTGGCGTCAGTCAGCTAATATCAGTCCAGGTATGAGTCCTCCCGATAAATGAGAGTGCCAGCCTTTTGGCTTACCAGCTGGTTTGTGTGCTTCGTCAGTGGGAGTCAGGTGCCTCTGCAGCATCACCGCATGGCCCAGGCCCTGCCCGCTCTTCCTCCACTTCTCCACATGAGAACCCTTCTCCCTTTAGCTCTGAGTCCTGGCTGCAGTTCCCCTCTGTCTAACCTCTGACCACTTTCAATAACTAAACGGGCCTGGGAGACAAGTAGATTATGTAAACCAAGTCTCTCCAGGGAGGGAGGGAAGATAATACTCCTGCAAGCAGTGCTGGCAGAGTCCACGTGAAACACACACACACACACACACACACTCCTGGAGGTCAGCACTGTGTGAGACGTAGCTTTGTGGGGCAGCATGTTATTGCTCTGGTTGTAGAAACACGTTATGTAAAATCTGCCTGTTCCAGGGCAGAGCTGCTGGCCCCAGGCTGGCCATGCAAAGGCCTTTCCCTGAGGTGGCGACTATAAACAAACGAACCTTGGGTCTGGGGGTGAGGGTAGAGAGTGGGAGGGCAAAACAAGAACACTGAGCAAGGACGGCATGTGTGCCTGGTGTCTCTGAGTGATACACCTCCACTGGGACACAGACTCCCCACCCCCCCATGCGCGCACCCACCCACCCGTTCACCCTTCCATTCATCCACCCATCCTATAAATATCGTTGTTTCAGGCACTGCAGAAACAGTAGTGAAAAACAGGCGAGAGGCTTGTTTTTATAGAGCACCCAACCTAGTGAGAGGAGAGAGACAACAAATAAGTAGAGAATGCGATAAATGATGAAGAATGCCATGGCGCAGAACAAGGCAAGGGGATGGGTGGGGTGGGGGTGGTCAGACTTCTATGCTGATATCTATGCATCTATCCATCCACCCACCCGTCCATCCTTGGTTCTTCCCCCACTAAATGCCAGGTGCATCACCCGGAGAATAACAGAATGGACAAACGCAGTCTCAGCCTGGGAACTCAGGGCAACACGGACGAGTAAGGTACCACAGGAGGAGGTGAACAGATGCCCTGGAATGCCCAAGGAAGGAAGGAGGGCCTCTGCTTGGGAGAAGGGTCAGAGAGGACGGTACCAGAGCTGAGTCTTAAGGGTTCATCAGGGCCTCGAGAGAGAAGGAGGCAGGTTACAAACTTAACCTGCTGGCCAACGATGTCAGCATCATGGGCAGAGCTTGTGGAGATGTGTCTGGCACTGTGGGGGGAAATGGAGGTACCAGACTCTGAGGGTCAGTGGTGCTGCCCCTGACCACAGTGTCTGGCTGGTGCCATCTGTATAGTACTCTCACCCTCTGCAGTGGGTAAAACTGTGCACCCACAAAAGGTTAGTTGTGATCTTAAGCCTAAGTAGCTGTGAACATGACATTATTTGGAAACAGGGTCTTTGCAGATGTGACCAAGCTAAGGTGAGGTCAGACTAGATTAGGGTGGTGCCAAAATCCAATAACTGGTGTCCTTATAAAAAGAATGCCACATAAACACGAGCGTTATGCCCCCGCAAGCCAAGAAGCTGCTAGAAGCCAGAAGAGAGGCCTGGAGCAGGTCCTTCCCTCGCACCTTCGGAGGGAATATGGCCCTGCTGACACTTTGGTCTTGAACTTCCTCAAGAACTATGAGAATAAATTCCTGTTGTTTAAGTCACCCATCTGTGGCACTCTCTTATAGCACTAGCAAACTAATACACGTGGAAAAGTGGGCAAAATCATCTGTGCTTTAAAAGGGTTATTTTCTGACAGCACATCCTTTGCCAAAACAGAGCTGACTTTGTTTAAGTTACGGGCTCAGCAGGCAATTCCATCGTATTACCCACGCATTTCCACAGAAGAAGAGGTTTAGTTAGGTCGAGGAAGTCGCCCAAGGCCACCCAACCAGCTGGCAGTAGCCTGTGCCTGTGCCTCCAAGGCTCCCGCTCCCAACCGTGATGTCACTTGGCCGACAGTATCAGGGCAGAGATGTAGAAGCCAAACCCCTGGGGGCCTCAGACAGCTCTCTCCTGCCCTAACTCTGACCCTGTGGTGCCCAGCCATGCACTCTGAGTTCCAAGAAGGGAGGAGGAGGAGCCGAGAGTAAGCCTCGGTCGGCGCTGGAGCCACAGCTGGGCAGCCCCACTTCTGACCATGTTCCCACCTACCAGGCCCGAGGATGGAGAGCTGGTGTCACCAGGCACTGGTTCCAATGCCTTCCCCACGTCTGTCCTGCAGACTGCTTGTGGTGTCCTCTGAGATGCCCGGCTATGGCCTCTGTGGCAGCCTCTGCCCCTCCTCTATCACTAGAAGCTGGTGCTCATGGCTGCCAACCTTGCCCTCCCCTTCACTCACAGGTTGGTGGGGAGGGGGCTCCCCGGCTGCTGTTGTGTGATTCCCTTTGTCTGGCTGGATGAGGTTTAGAGGTGCCCCACAGAGCTCAACCCCATGGCCTGCAGCTTCATGGAACCCCATGCCCATTCCCCTCACCTCAAGGGATTTTCCTGACATTTCTATGACCTTTGACTTCTGACCCCTAACTCTGGGCCTGATAGTCACCCAGTCCTAACTATCTCACAGGTCTGTTATCTATCTCTCTCACACCAGCCCTTTGCAAAGGGAGAGAGTGTTACAAGAAACAAGAAACAGGAAAGCTTCCTCATATGTGTGAAGAACACCCCCTCCCAGGCTTTGGGGACCTGGACAAACAGCATTAACCACTTAGCCTGTAGCAGGAGGCGGTGCAGCCATGAAATGCCAAGTTGGAAAGGAAGGCTGAGGATCCAGGCTGAGGTGAGGTAGCAGCAGGTCTCAAGTGGGGGTGTCCCCTGACTAGATAAGTCCTGCTTTCTCCAGTGATACACCTGTCTGCCCTAGTCACGCTTGGATAGTAACTCTCTGCCCTGGCCTCTTGGAAACCACAGTCCCTGTCCTCCCCAGGAGCTTGCATACTGTCCCCACAAGGCTCCTGTCACTCTAAAGAATGCTATTAAATCCATGGAAACGAATGGCTTCCTTCTCTCCAGAAAATTCCAGATAACCCAGAGTAGTGGCCCCATGAATCGTCGGGCTCAGAAGAACTGAAGCCTCAAGAGGCAGGACCGACCCTCCCACAAAGCCAGCTGGGACTCCCCTGGCTCCCCATCTCCTGAGGGCAAACAGAACGCTACAAAGGAACCAAAGCACTTGGCGACTTAAAGGGACATAAAAATATCAAGTTCAGCTCCTCTGACAATGAGTTGGTCTCAGTCGTGGAGCCTTTCTCCTGCTGGGGGTCATGTTTTTTCATAGCTTCTAAGAAGTTATCCTACAAGGTCTCGCACCACGTGGGCAGGATGTATGGTCACGTCCAAGCTGAAATAAAAAGGTAATGTTTCTAAAATTCCTGGAACTGTGAGGCTGCACATCTATTCAGAGAAGCTGTCCGGTTTCAGAAAGATGGAGGAGTGGGCAGTCTCGCCATGTTTAAATGCGTGCTTTTCTAACTTTTAATTTATTATTATTTTTTAAATCAGCAGAGATTCTTTAAAGAAACAAGACCTGAGTTAGAGTTCCAATACAAAAACATAGATAAAAGTAGACAGGGGAAGAAATCCAGAGGCTGCCTCTGTCATCAGCACCCACCCTGCCTCTGGCCGGCCCCACTCACACCCTGGATCAGGAACCTAAACTCCACCCACTCTGAAAAGCGCTCCTCTAGATCCCATACTGGATGCTGGCTTCACAAGAACTGGATATTTTTCTAGAAGAGGAGCTTGGCTCAGGCTCTTGGGCCAGCTTTTAGTGGAGCCTATGAGCCCCATGAATTGCACATGAACCCTCTGCCTGTGGCAGTGTTCGGGGTGAGAGCCCACGGCATTCACGTGACAGCCA
>NW_011888784.1:4278731-4303358 GCF_000151845.1 Pteropus vampyrus
TGGTGTCCTCTGAGATGCCGGGCTATGGCCTCTGTGGCAGCCTCTGCCCCTCCTCTATCACTAGAAGCTGGTGCTCATGGCTGCCAACCTTGCCCTCCCCTTCACTCACAGGTTGGTGGGGAGGGGGCTCCCCGGCTGCTGTTGTGTGATTCCCTTTGTCTGGCTGGATGAGGTTTAGAGGTGCCCCACAGAGCTCAACCCCATGGCCTGCAGCTTCATGGAACCCCATGCCCATTCCCCTCACCTCAAGAGATTTTCCTGACATTTCTATGACCTTTGACTTCTGACCCCTAACTCTGGGCCTGATAATCACCCAGTCCTAACTATCTCACAGGTCTGTTATCTATCTCTCTCACACCAGCCCTTTGCAAAGGGAGAGAGTGTTACAAGAAACAAGAAACAGGAAAGCTTCCTCATATGTGTGAAGAACACCCCCTCCCAGGCTTTGGGGACCTGGACAAACAGCATTAACCACTTAGCCTGTAGCAGGAGGCGGTGCAGCCATGAAATGCCAAGTTGGAAAGGAAGGCTGAGGATCCAGGCTGAGGTGAGGTAGCAGCAGGTCTCAAGTGGGGGTGTCCCCTGACTAGATAAGTCCTGCTTTCTCCAGTGATACACCTGTCTGCCCTAGTCACGCTTGGATAGTAACTCTCTGCCCTGGCCTCTTGGAAACCACAGTCCCTGTCCTCCCCAGGAGCTTGCATACTGTCCCCACAAGGCTCCTGTCACTCTAAAGAATGCTATTAAATCCATGGAAACGAATGGCTTCCTTCTCTCCAGAAAATTCCAGATAACCCAGAGTAGTGGCCCCATGAATCGTCGGGCTCAGAAGAACTGAAGCCTCAAGAGGCAGGACCGACCCTCCCACAAAGCCAGCTGGGACTCCCCTGGCTCCCCATCTCCTGAGGGCAAACAGAACGCTACAAAGGAACCAAAGCACTTGGCGACTTAAAGGGACATAAAAATATCAAGTTCAGCTCCTCTGACAATGAGTTGGTCTCAGTCGTGGAGCCTTTCTCCTGCTGGGGGTCATGTTTTTTCATAGCTTCTAAGAAGTTATCCTACAAGGTCTCGCACCACGTGGGCAGGATGTATGGTCACGTCCAAGCTGAAATAAAAAGGTAATGTTTCTAAAATTCCTGGAACTGTGAGGCTGCACATCTATTCAGAGAAGCTGTCCGGTTTCAGAAAGATGGAGGAGTGGGCAGTCTCGCCATGTTTAAATGCGTGCTTTTCTAACTTTTAATTTATTATTATTTTTTAAATCAGCAGAGATTCTTTAAAGAAACAAGACCTGAGTTAGAGTTCTAATACAAAAACATAGATAAAAGTAGACAGGGGAAGAAATCCAGAGGCTGCCTCTGTCATCAGCACCCACCCTGCCTCTGGCTGGCCCCACTCACACCCTGGATCAGGAACCTAAACTCCACCCACTCTGAAAAGCGCTCCTCTAGATCCCATACTGGATGCTGGCTTCACAAGAACTGGATATTTTTCTAGAAGAGGAGCTTGGCTCAGGCTCTTGGGCCAGCTTTTAGTGGAGCCTATGAGCCCCATGAATTGCACATGAACCCTCTGCCTGTGGCAGTGTTCGGGGTGAGAGCCCACGGCATTCACCTGACAGCCAGGGTCTGTGCCTACACGGTACTGCAGTCACAGAGGCTCGGTCATGAGCACCGTGGCACGTGCGAGCCTCCCCTGGATGCACTAGGACAAAACAACTCACCCCTCCGTTTTCCTTCAAGTTGGGTTTTTCATTGTAACAGCCAAAAGGGTCTTGACTAAAACATCATTAGGCAACCTGAGTCCCAGCTCTGTGGCCAAAAATAACTGAGCAGTTATTTTTTCCAGGCCTCTCCTCCTCCTTGTGGAAAATAAGGATGAAATATTTGTCCCTCCTACCTTCCTCCTCACGACTATGTAAACTTTCCTTTGATTTCGTGGGCCAGGAAATTCCCCTTTCATCTTCAAAGTATTTTGAGGTGGGTTTCTGTCACTTGCAATCAAAAAAGTCCTAAATAATCCAGCATGATACAACTTTAGGTGTTGTTGTGGTTGATCGTATTATATCATTGAAGTCATGGAAAGCAACCGGGACCCTCCCCGCGCCCCCTTCCATTGGTAGCCACGTCAGGAAGAAGTCTCTGGGTGGGTCAAATACAAATGACATTTACTCGATAATTTCTGAATGAACAGAAAAAATAGATGAGAACATTGTTGCAAAAAACAGGGACTAAGAACAACACGAAAATATTAGAAAATTGTTTCTACGCTATAATGGCACAAAGGAAACAATTACTAAAGTGTTGCTTTTTTCCTTTGCGACCATGGCAGTTCAGTGAAGGGTGTGTGTGTGTGTGTGTGTGTGTGTGTGTGCGCGCGCGTGCACGGATGCGCCTGTGGGGGGCGGGGGAGGGTGATGGAGGGATGACTAAGACTGTGTTGATGACCAAATGAGACCTAGTGGCTCAGGGCTTTGTCCAGGTGACAAGCTCAGGGCCAAGAGTCCAGAGGCAGTACTGGATGCAGGCCACCAGGGCTCACAGTGGTGTCCCTGCTACTCATTGACACAGGGACAGCCGCATGAGAATGGAATTGTGGCAGACAGATGCTTTCTACTCCCCTGACGAAGGATGCTTTTTTTTAGTTCACCTGGGAGCACTGGTGAACTAAAAAAAGCAGCACCTTGAAGCTGCTACAGACCAGAAGCAGGAAGATGCACAAGAAATGCCGAGTGGTGCCGACGGCTGTGGGGAATGGCACCGTTTCTGCTCTGCAGCCTCCGGAAAGAGCCTGGGCCAGCCTGGACACACGCGGTCTGAATTTTGGTCCCCAACTGAGCGACGTGTCCATAACAGACACAAGAACTAAATCCTTGAAAAACCCATAAGGCAGGCTCAAGAGAAGACAAAGCGATGCTGGTGCCCTGGCATCGAAGGGAAGGTGACAGTCTCGGGAAGGAGGCGAGTTTGTGAGTAGTTGTATGCACTTGGGGAGGGTCAGAGGCCATCCTGGGAGCAGAAACTACAGATTCTGGGAGTGATGACTCTCCAAACAGAGGATGGCCACTGTGTTCTGAGACCACGCTATGTGTCATGGACATAGAAAAGTGAGACTCTGCCTGTGTCCCAAAGAAGTCCACGGGCCACGGGGGAGAACAGATACACAAACAATTTTACTGCTTCCCAGAGGGAAATCACATGGGGCGACATCCAAGGTGCGAGGAACACCCGGAAGAAGTGATGCCGAACGCTATCCTGTTGCCAACAGAAACAGAAGGAAGGCGATGGCCCCAGTGAAGGAGGCATGTTTTAATGGCTTTGCTCTGGCTTCTCCTGAATGTACTGTAGGCGGCTCATTATACAAACAGGCAGTAGTCAGGACTCGGTAAGTGTAAGGGCATGTGTATGCATATTCCTCGTTCCAGGCTTTCCCCTCTGCCTAGAGCGCCTCCCCCACTTTTGCTCATCCCTGAAATCTTGTCTGGGCTCTGCCATTACCATTGCCATAAATGCTCTGCCCTACAAAATTGCCCTAATCTCTATGAGAATTAATGTTTGGTCACATAGCACAGCGGACGAACACCTCTTGGCACTCCATTCTGGTGTCTGGAGACGAGGCAGTTGCTTCCGAGCTTGCCTCCCCAACCTCACTGCAACATTCAGGAGCTCAGGGGCTGTGTTTCCTTCATTTCTGTGGGCCCCGGGGTGCCTTAGATACTGTAGTCCTCTGTGATTGCTCGTTGGATGAAAAGTGAAGCTCACTGATGACCTTGGATGGACCAGAGCTGGGCCATCCCCATTCTATCCACCGTAAACCAACAGCATTCACGGATGACCCAGGGGCCCAGGGGCCCACACACTGCGCCCTCGACCAGGCAGTACCTCCTGTGTTACACAAAGCCAGGATGCTTGATGGCTTCATGGGCTCTGAACATGAAACCATGAGGCCCAGTGCTTAAAATGAAGAGACAATGAAGACCTAGATCCCCATTCCTCAATACGTATTGGGGAAAAATATGGTCTGGAGGAGTCACACGAATGACAGAGGCCAGCAAGGTGAGACCACGAGTACTAGCCTTCTGGGGTAGAGACATGGATGGGCGGCAGGGTAAGTATGGTCTCCTTAGGGACTCAAAACAAGGCTTCTCCTGCACTAGGAAGTTTTAAAGTGGGTGGGTCCAAACTGTGACCGGGAATTAGGCATTGACAGGAAAGTCCCACTCAGTGGCCCTTCCTGGGTTATAGTCAGTGATTCCAGAATAGAATTTAGCTCCAATTCTCTGTCCCGGATTTGGGCTCTTTGCTCGTGTGAGAGCACTAGGGATGAAGGAGAATTCTGGATCACAGCCGGGACCATTGCCTAGACAAAGGCCAGAAGACTCTAGGGAGTACTCAGGATCCTGCCTTCCCTGTCAGGCCCTTAGTTTCACCTCCATAACAGCATTTTACACGTTGCAGGTGCACAACGGGACTCTTCCACTTGGCTGATGACGCTAACAGTTGGGGAAGAGGTGAAGGGAAAACGTGTGTGAGATAGATGGGACACGTGGAATAAAGCCTGCCTTATACACTCCTAGGTTGTTTGCAACAGATTCTACGCGCTACCTCCTAGGCCATCCCAGAGATAAAGAAGGAGACGGCGAGGTGAGGGCATCCTCGAGCTGAGTCCCATGTGGATGAGCTGGCCCAACAATGAGGGGAAGCTAGCCTGCAAAGTCTTTCCTTCCCCTCCAGTCCTGTCCCATAAATATGCTCCCTTCCACTGAGTGAGCAATTCCGTTTTCCTGGAAGGCATTCAAAAAAAGTCTCCTTGCCATAGAAGGAACTAAATGATGTCTGCAAGGATTATGAGCCATGATTACAGTAATAAGTGTCCATCACTGTTTGAGGCAGGCATTGAGTTAAGAGTTTTATATGTATTAATTAACTTAAACCTCACAACAACCCCGAGAGGGAGGTACTATTATTATCCATTCTCTACAGCAGGGGTCCCCAACCCCTGGACCGCCGATGGGTACCAGTCCGTGGCCTGTTAGGAACCGAGCCACACATAGAAGGAGGTGAGCGGCAGGCTAGCGAGTGAAGCTTCATCTGTATTTGCAGCCGCTCCCTTGCACTAGCATCACTGCCTCAGCTCCATCTCAGGTCATCAGGCATTAGATTCTCATAGGAGCGCTGGTCCCTGGTGCCAAAAAGGTTGGGGACCGCTGCTCTACAAGAGAGAAAAAGGAAGACTGAAGAGATTACATAGCAGATTTAAAGAAATGCAGCAAGTGCGTGGTGGACTCGAGACGTTAACTCAGAGTCTCGGGATGGAACCATAGCACAACGTCCATGAGAGCTGCAGATCTGAGATCCAGTGCCAGCCTCGGCAAGCACTGTTCCAGAAGCTGGCGAGGGTGCATTTCTCGAGCAGTAGATCCCCACAATAGACTCTGCACAGCACTGTCATATAGCAGGTGCTCGACAAGCATTTGTTGATGGAATGAGAAAATGAATGAGTGAATAATGAGCACAGTTTTCAACAAGCCACGAAAAGAGTCAGCCCCTCATGGTTTTCCCTGGATTCACTCTGTGGACAGTTGCAGCGTTGAAAGCATAAATTCGGAGTGGCTGTAATTGGGCTATGCTGGGGGTATCTTGCTCCTACCCTCTACCCCATTCCAAATTAAGTCACTAATAGCTATGCTGCCAAGCTAAATATGAATATGATCAGTATCATGCAAAAATAATGGACCTCCCTGACAAATGTGTTGTCAGAAAGGAAAAAGTATAAGGAACATGGTGTGATGGAGGTTTCCAATTAGGAAGAAAGAGCGCAAGGCAGTAGATAGAGATGCGTTCTTAAGAAGCTGCTTGCAGGCAAAACGATTTTTGTATGAAATTGTTTTAATTGTACTAGGAAATTATAAGTGCTATTGCAAATATCTTTGGTAAAAGAAATAATTGCCTCCAACTTATTAATTTTTTAAGTGAATACTTTAAGAACACGTGTTGTACCTCTCTCTGACTACAGGAAATGTACCATTTCAGAAACTCAATTACTTGTTCCATTCCCAGAAAGCAGGGCTGACCTTTTGTTGTGTGGATGTGGGCCATTAAGGATTCTCTGCCGCATAAAAGTCTTTATGGGTCGTCTTAAATTGGGCAGCCATTGGTTTCGGCTGGCTCACTAGGCACCGGCAACTCTGATGACCTAGTTGGTATCTATTTCCCCCCCATGTCGCTGTAGCAGAGTGATCTGACCTACTTTCAGGGGCATAGTGATGGCTCAAGAACGAATGGAAGGGAATACGAGAGCCTGGACACAGGACTTTGAAGTGCAGGCTGTGGGCATTTCCTGGCCGTCCCTCGGCTCTGGTCAAGCACAGCTCTCATCTCCTGCCTCCTCTCTCCATCTCCAAAGCCTCTTCCTCCTGAAGCCCCTCAACCTGACTCCACTCTCCTTGGGCAGGAAAGGATTTCATTCCTAGTCCAGTCTGTCCGACCTCTTAAATCTATCAGGTTTTGACATGGAGCCTCCTTAGGGAGGACAGTGACATCTGTATGCCCCACTGGGGTAACCCAAAGTAGCTGCTTGGGGCCAGAAAGCAGCAGCCTGTAGCACTGGCCGTCCAAGGCCTGCCACCCCCAGGCTGATCTTGGTGCAAACAGGACTGATTCTCAGATATCTACCAGGATACTCTACTCTGCTTTTAAGAGCAACTAAAAAATTACAAAGAGTCTAAGAAGTAGTTTAAAAAATTCTGAGCATCTGTGTTGATGCATAAACTACAGCTAGGAAGTATATGCAGGGTCAATTCTCTAGAGCAGAGGTTGGCAAACTTTCTGTAAAGAGCCAGATAGTAAATATTTTAGGCTCTGCAGGCCATATGGTCTCTGTCACAACTACTCAACTCTGCTGCTGTACAGCAAAAGCAGCCATAGCGCAGACTTGGTCACAGCATGGCTGTGTTCCAATAAAACTTTATTTAGAAAAACTGGTGGGGGGCCTGATTTGGCCCACGGGCCATCATTTGCCCACCCCTGCTCTAGAGAACTGTTGGGAGGCCAAGTGAATTTTGCAGCGTTTTGTCTTCCCCCTTAGGTTTCTTCATCCCTCCCCACCGCCACCCATCGCCTCCCACAGTGCTGATTCCTTATGATGAGCAGGTGCCCAGCATCCTCACATTACCACTCCCCTCCGCCCCATCCCCTCAACTTGAACCTGCTTTCAGAGAAGGGCCTGACAAACTCAGTCCCCTGAGATGAGGACAAAGGGATTACATTTACATTTCAAACAATAAAAACCTAAGGTCAGGAGCTCTCAACCCTGGCTGCTCACTGATAGCCCCTGGGGAGCTGTCATATATCCTGATGCCCAGGTCCCCTGCCCCAGAGGCTCTGATGCAGGTGGTCTGGGTTGCTGTCCAGGCAGAGGGGATTTTAGAAGTGCTCCAGGTGATTCTAAAGGGTGGTCAAGTTGAGAACCACTGCCTTAGACCAAAAGGGAAACAAAAAAATTAATTAGTGATAGTGTTTTTGGAATAAGTGAGCCAGGGCGGTAGAATTTATTTTTTTCCCATGGGGACGGGGATGAAGGGAAGCATGTTCGGAGCCCTTGAAACCACTGCACCCAGGCAGCCACCCTCGGCCAAGGCTAGCACCGTACACAGTTCACCATGCTCTGGCAAGATCCAAGACCTCATTTTTGTTCCCCTTTTGACTTTAGTATAGTTCCCTACTGGCAATACATGCTCTAGTGATAATGCTTAATCATCAGTAAAGCACCTACTGGTCTAATATTCAATCATCAATCAATCAATGCTCAAAAAAAAAGAAGTGACCAAGCCTTGCCTTAAAGAGAACTGTAATCTATGCAGGGAGACAAGGTAAGCACAGATGAAACAAAAAGTATGTTTAGCTCTATTTATATTGTATAATAACGCCGTGATTCCTACACTTTACTGTACTCTATAATCGCCTAGGCAGATTAAGAAAAATCCCAATGCCTGGGTGGTACCCATGCCAATATAATCAGAATGTCTCAGAGTGGAAGACTGGCATGTTCTCTTTTAAAACTGCAAGTGATTCCGATGTACAGCAAAACTTGGGATAAGGTCCTGCTACTCAAAGTGTGGCCCATGGACCAGCAGCATCAGCATCACCCAGGAGCCAGTTAGGAACGCAGGGGTTAGGCCTTCACCTATATCCTAATGAATCAGAGTCTGAATGTGGGCCGGATCTGCATGCCATCTGTATGCACATCAAAGTCTGAGAAGTGTTGCTGTAGGTACTAGAAAGAAAAGATTCTAGAATGTTCCAGTGGCGTAATCAGAGAACACATCTTAGAGGAAGGGAGAAATGAAGAGATTCTGAAGGACGGAAGAATTAGAGGCAGAGAGGCGGTGAAAGGACTCAGCAGGCAGAAGCAAGAAGTTATGTATGGTGAACCAGAAAGAAGAAGAAGGGGTCTAAAAAGAGTTAAAAAAAAAAAAAAAAAGAAAATTAGACCACACTTAGTCACACAACTAACAAGCTGAGGTTTTTGAAAAGGATAAAATGACATGAAAATAGGACTGTCCTGGGACATCGGGGGCAAGTTAGGAAGTGGCGGGTGATAAGAATGGACGGGGTTGTAAACGAAGATTCCAAGGACCTATGCATGGCCTCCACAGGCTTCAGATTTTGTCACATGGGCCAGTGGAGAGCAACGTGTTGCCTCTTGAGTCAGAGAGGGAGGTGACACGACAGGGAACTGGGCGAAGGTGCTCAAACGATTCCTTTCATGAGGAAAGTATAACCCAGGCCTGGAGAGATGAGCCCCTGTGGGAAGGTGAGCAAATGGAGCATCAAGAAACAGCTTTCAAAGGAGAGGACTGATTAAATTTGGTGGGGGTAGACCAGAGAGCCACCGACCATTCTGAGCTCTCAAGTCTGGGACACTGGGCTATATAACTGACAGGATGGACGTCTAGAATCTCACGTATTGTTATAATACATTCTTTTGGTAATGACCCCCCAAAAGTCATCTATGGGAAAATATCAAGGTCTCTAGCAAACGTGACTCCCAAAGGGAAGTTGAGAGGAAAAGCTGAACTGTACACAAGCCCTGGGATTGTCTTCAGCTCCAGTGGGCCATGAAGACCCACAGAGGCCCTTGAGCAAAATCCCTTTGTTTCCTGGCCTCTGGAAGTCGCGTTGATTCCCAGTTGAGTTGGAAATGTCGGGAGATTTTTCCCATGTAGCCATAGACTGAAACAATAACTGCAGAGTGGATGTTACCACAATTGTTTCCACTGAAGTTATTTTGGGGGAAGTTGGGAAGACTGTCTATTCCAAGACATTTCCTTCACCCGATTCCTTTTATAAAACCATTGAGAGAAGACGCCGGTGTTGCCACCAACATCCCCGCCCTGCTCACAAGCACGTGCGCAGTGTTACACGGCGAGTGACTCCCAACAGTCCCCAGTGAGCTGCCTGCCATATGTGACACCCATTTACTGATGCCCTCGTAGAAGCCCTTAGATTATCTAGCGCCTCATAGCTTTCAAAGTACTTCCCCAAAGATCACCTTGCTTGATTCTCATGATTCTCTTGATTCCCTAGTCTAGAGATGAGGAAATGCAGAAGAAAAGGTATTTGGTCAAGGTCATCCAGTGTGGAGGGCACAAGGCAGGACAGGAGCCCACATTGACTCCTAGACGTGCCTTTGGGTCTTGCGCATGTCGTGGTGTGTACCAGGGCTGCTGTGAGTGTGTTCACTTCCTGTTCACAGTCTAGTCACCACAGCCGATCCCCACCCCAGGATATGGCTCATGACGGATCAGCCACGTGAGGACAAGGGTCTGACAGGGCCCCACAACGAGTCCAGTGTGGCTGCCACATAGGGTGCATGATGGGGAAAATGTGGGATCCAAGGCTGAAAGGAGAGTAGGGACTGGACTGGGGAGGCCTTGCGAGCCAGGAGCCTGGTCCTACGTGTGATGAGGGGGCAGAGAAAGGCTTAAGCACATCAGTAAAATAGCTAGATTTGCGTACTTTGCAGATCATGCTGAAGGTAACGTGGAGGATGGATTTAAACGGATATAAGCCAAACAAACACAGGCATGGGGCTAGTTACAGGCTATCACAGCAATCAAGATATAACAATGGCTAATGTAGGAATCACGGAAGTGGCAGAGGGAATGAAGGAGGAGAGGCTATACATATTTAAGAACAAAATTAACTGGTTTTGGTGAAGGGTGGAGATGGGGCTGGGGGATAGGGCACCCTCTGTGAGGAATACAATGGCAAATATGACATGGTCCCTGCTCTGAAGGAGTCCTATATCCTTACGGGACAGATAGAAAATAAATGAACATTATGCAAGACCAAGTGTGATTAACATCAAGAAGATAGAGGTCACTGCACTCATGTTTTATAAGTTCGGATCAAGTCCTGGCTAATCCTTTGCTTTTCTATGATGCAAACATCTAACGGGATAGGTAAGTGAGATGAATCTGTAATACTTTACAGCAGACGGTCTCGGCCCTGGCTGCACGTTAGATTTACCCTGGGAGCTGTAAAAATAGTTGATACCCAGGACCCATCACCCTGAGACTCTGATTTGTCTATGGTGGGGTCTGGGCATGGGTATTTTTTTAAGAGATCGTCAACTGACTCTAACATGCAGCAAGGATTCAGAGACCTAGAAATCAGGTCTTCTCAGCCTTGCAGGGGGAGCTGTAGTTTCATATCACACGAATTGGTAGGACTGAAGACAGATGTTGTTCTTAGTCACTAACTTTTGACTCTTTAAATCTCCCCAAAGTCTTTGGGCCATCTCTTCTTGAATCACAGAGAGGTACCTCTGTCCAGTTTCCCCAGTGACCCAGCAAGGTGCTCGCCTGGCCCGTCTGCAGGATTGGTTTGTCTGACCCTGTATCTTCTACCAATTGGGCTTCCTCCTCTGGCGCACGGACATCCTATGCTGCCGCCCAAACTGGGAGGCCAGCCTGACCACGGGGCCAGCCACCAGCACTGCCGCCCTTTGGAATGTCCTGAAAGGACCTTGCTGAGGGGGTGTGATGCGTTTCCTTGACCACACCACACACCAGCCTGCTGGAACAATGCCCCTTTTCTTGCCGCCAGGAAAGGCCCCATAAATGAACATCTTCTCTTTTCTTGCCAAGCTAATGTTTCTGATTTGACCTGGAGGGTACACTTTGAAGCAAAATAATGATCCAGAGGCGACTGAGCTGCTCTAGGGGCTGTAGGTCAAGAACAAGAATGGACTCTTCCCGACATTTTTAGCGTGTCAAGAGAAAACTTTGTAAGTGTGTCTGTGTGTGCATATATGCATGTTGGGACAGGTGGAAGAGGACAACTGCCCCTCATGGGACCAGCCCCTGACCAGCCACTATACTTGGCTAGACCAGGTCGGGTATATGGACCAGGCCTATTAAGACTGCTGTCAGAATGTCTGCTTCTGATGGCCAACTTTGCTGAGGGTCTTTGCAATGAATTCCTCAAAATGAATTATATACTGCTCACATGCATGATCAAATATCACTTACATTCCCATGAGAAGGATCTATGTGCTAAGTGGATGACCTTTGACCAGAACAGGTGAATGAGGTCATCACCTAGGGTTTCGCTCAGGACTCTGAAGAATTCGGGGAACGTGGCAGCAGCTTTTCTTCTCTGCAAATCACCTCTGTACTCAGCCCCTCCTGGACTGCAGGAGTCTCACTCCCAAAGTGTGGGGCCCTCTGACTTACAACAGCCTCTAGAATTCAGTTCGTCACCTCTGTACTGGGGAGGAGCAGAGCGCTGTGCTCAGAGTAGGGACATCTGTCTGGGCCTCAAGTTTCCCAACTGCAAAATGAAAGGAGGTGGAACACTCAACCTTAGGATTCCTTTCAGGACGAACATTCTATATCCGTCTGTCTAACACTATGGCCCGTGGCTCCTTCCTTCTGAAGAAATAGAGCTGGGTACCTTGCCTTGTTGGATATTAGATATTACTCTCCAAGGGGGCAGGATTCTTTAACTGGAAAAGTTCTAAACAGAAGTCTGGTCTTCTATAAAATGAATTAGTGACCTAGATATTCAACTCAGGCTTGTTTATGAAATTTGCTTAAGAAGAAGAACAGCCTGTTGCCTAGACATGCTTTGCACAACTCCAAGAGATGGTCCTCGCCTCTTGGTGGTCACAGATTTGAATCATTTTGACAATTTCGGACAGAGGCCGTCAAGTATGTTGAAGAAGGAGCACCTCTTTCTTATTTGCATGAAGGGGCCCTGTTGGCCAGTGGCAGGGCTGGTCCAGGTACTAGAACACTTTCCGAAAAGCCTTCTTTAGGGGCTAAAAATGGACTCACAGGCCTGCCTGACAGCTCAGCATTTAGAAGAGAGACCAACGAGAGGATGCGATGCAGCTGCTGTGGGGCGTGCAGACAACAGGGCAAAAAACCCTTCTCCTCCACGGTGTTTACAAAGTCTCAATCCACTGCATCTGTCTGGACCGCCTTGTCGCTCTGCGCCGGGCAGGAGTGAGGAGCAGGCCTCAGGGAATGCCTGGCCTGGGGGTCCCAGCTGCCGCTTCCACTTAGGCGGCCTCGCTGTTTTGCGTTGCATGGGGACTGTGGGTACAGACACAGAGAGGCCGCTCTGGTTGTAATTTCCTTTTCTTTCTTCTTTTTTTTTTCTAATTTCCTTTCTACAGAACATTTTATGTGCAGACACGTTAGTGAAGCCTTTTCAAGACACCTATTGATGCTGATCTCTAGTGAAATTCTAGAATAAATGATTAAACAGATGTCCTGTGAGACTTCGACAAGGACCAATCGTTAGAATTCATCATAAATGGAACTGCAGGATGCACGGGAGGAGCAGCAACCTGAGGATCCTGGGCCCAGACCTGTCGCTGGATTGGCTGTGTGCCCTTGGGCACAGCCCTTCCCCACAGCGAGGCCTTAGTTTCCCTGTGGACCATGATGTGTATAGAATGCTTTCCTCATGGTGGAAGACGTTGGCTAGGTGGTCTCTAAGATGGGACACCCACGGAGATTTCAGCTCTTGCTCCACCGCCTGATGCTGGCTACTCCTCACCCCTGTACCAGGCTGAGGCAGCCAGGTGGCCCGTGTTCTTCCTAGCTGGTCCAGGTATCCATTCTCAGTGTCCCTGCTCCTGGGCTCACCCTTTTCTGACCCTCTACCCCACTGGTCCCATTCCATGCACTCCCCAGCTTTATCCTGTACCGTAGCATCTGAGGTGACAACTTGTCAATGGATGAACGCTTGTCAGTGACCGGCTAGAAATGGTGCGCTTCCAGTTAATAAGATGTGCCCGTGACCTTCCCCTTTGGGCTCTGCATTCCCGAAGCGGGAGCTGCGGACGGAGCCGAGTACAGACTAGCCCTCCATGCCCCATGCCTGGCTCTTTGGGGCACCGCCCTCTGGCACGAGGGTGCAATGCATGATGCCAGCAAAACTGCCCTGCCTGCCCTTCAGGGCACACTTGCTTATTTCATCATTTCCAGAAATGAGCAGGAACTCCCAAGTAGGGAGATTAGAGCTACCAGAAGTCCCATACAAATGGTTTTCAGGAACTGCAGAATGCGTGGATTGTTGAAATGTGAATTGGCAAAAGGCAGGGACAGCTTGTACTTTATATGAGGCCTTCTGGAGCCAGTCTACCACTGAGGGTGGGTAGGGTCACGTTTCTTAGTAATGCCCGAGGGGAGAGGTTAAGGCGGCTACAGGAGAAGAGGGGTCAGCACGACCAAGTGACCTGCAGGTTTTCGGGGGCTGCACTACTCCTCCCCTTTGCACACGGCTGGCTCATATATTTGCTCTGCTATTTTAGCAACTAGCTATGGTTTTATGATTTACTAAGCTTCAACCGTGTCCCTAGCCCTGTCTCGGGTGTGGTGCTGGACAAGAGCCCTGCTAGCTGGGGAGAGTCTTTCCCAAAAGAAGGGGTCAAGTGCAAAGCCGGACAGGGTATGACCGGAATCCTAAATGGCTGGGCAATAGAGCCTTATCTGTGGGTCCTGGAACAAGCCTCTCTGTAAGGTCTGAATCCAAGTAGATTTTCCCAGGCTCCTCAGACAACTGGTGTGTGTACGTGTGTGCACGCGCACATGTCCCCCCGTCCCCTAGAGGTCTTTGAACAACAGGAAAGAAAAGAACCTATTTATTGGCATTCAGGTACATCCTGCTACCCCCTTTATAGTCTAACCCCGGTGACAACGTGTCCAAGGTCTCAGCCACATGCCTGGACTCAGAGCAAGATCGCTTCATCCTTTTACTCCCCCACTTGCCGCCACACAAACGTCTGTTCCCACGGCTGCTCCCAACTAGCACGTGAAGCTCAGTGTCACCTACATATTCTCCCTGTCTCCCTGATTACTTAAATCCAACCAAATTAGACTTCTGCCTCAACATAGTGGAGTGACCTATTTCAACTCCTTTTCTCATTAATAAAAAAAAATTATAGACCCACAAAAACACACAGACTGAGAAAATAGATTTCAACAAACTTAGGAAGATGGAAAGTGAGTGTAGGAGTAAGTAGCAGGTAACTTAGCAGAAAGGGATACTGATGAGCAATGAGCTGACTGAGCCTGCAAACCTGCATGGAGCTCAGAGCTTAGAGGTCCCAGGTACCACACAGGCAGGATCCAGGGGCTGGGAGGAAACAGCAGAACTGTATGAAAGTGGGACACCCCACATGCCCTTCCCCACCCCACACAACCACACGATGACTGTTCAGTCCCTGCCCCAGGGCAAAGGCTCAAGGTTTATTTTCTGGAGAAGCTAAGAGAAGCTCTGACCTGGGGACACAGGTACTCAAAAATGGGAGAGAGAAGAGGGTCAGAAACACAAAGGGATTCAGTATCAATGAGCACACCTAGTACCTGGATCTGAGTTTCTAAAAATCATTCACTAAAAAGTACCAAGTTTCCCTGGATACCGGTGAATTCTGAGGGGGTGGTGCGGGAGGGGAAGAAAGCACCGGATAAGGCCAGAAGAACTTCTGGTGTCAGCAAGTAAGGTAGTACTCAAAGAATAATGAGGGCATTTTAGAAATACACAGACGTGAGTTTGGAAAGGCTCCCACTGGTTAAATGTGGGAAAAGTTTAGCATCGAAATAAATAATAATAGTAGTGGATTATAACTCTTAGAATGAAATGAAAATCTGTAATCCAAGATGTAAATAACTAGATAGGTAAAAGCTAGATAAATAAATAGGGGAGTAAAGAAAGATCTTCCTTAGAGTAGAAAGCCAACTGAAAAATGTAGATGGAATTAGAAAAGTCACATTTGCCAAACAGCGTGATAATAGTTCAGGCAAGAATCATCAGGGAATGCTAAAACTAGTGAGTAAGTCTATTATCAGAAACTGTATTTACATGGTCTCAAATATTTCCCTGCAAGGTAGTTAGTTATTCATTACAAAGGGAAACAGAGTGTCTTTATAGTGGTGAGGACTGGAGGCTACCACCTGATGAACAGGTGGTCAATGTCGTATCACCAAGTCAACATCTTGTGCTTCCTGAAATCACGCACTGAGGACACAGTGCCTCTTCCATGCACTTCTGTCGAAAGTACGTAAACTTAATCACGAGTAAACATCAGACAAACCCAAATGGATGGACCTTCTGCAAAAGAACTGGCCTGTACGTATTCTTCAAAAATATCAAGGTCTTGAAAGACAAAGAAAGTTCAAGGAGACTAAAGAGACGTGACAGTTAAAAGCAAAGTGCGATCTTGTATTGGGTTCTAAACCAGAAAACAAGACAACTTTTTCTTTAGCTCTAAAGGATATTAGTGGGATAATAGGTAAAATGTAAATAAGGTCTATAGATTATATAATCGTATTCTACCAGTGTTAATTTCCTGTTTTTGATAATGAAACTGTAGTTATGTAAGAGAATGTCCCTGTTCTTAGGAAAAAACACTGAGGTATTTAGGGTTAAAGTGGCATGTCTTTTGCAACTGATTCTTCAAACTATCAAGGAAAAAAAATAAGAAAATTATGCAGAGAGAACGTTCAAGCAAGCATAGCAAATGTTACTATTTGGGGAATCTGGGTGAATGGGTATACAGAAATTCTTTGTATTATTTTTGCAACTTTTCTATAATTCTGATTTTTTCAAAATAAAAAGTAGGATTCAGTAATGATGGAATAATCTGACTTACAATTTAAGATTTGATTATAACTCTATTGAGAAGATAGGACTCAAAGAGAACAAAAATGCTTATTTATCTTAACAAGAAGTCAGTAGATAACATTGAAAATAGATACAATTTTTAAAAAACATGAAAAGAGTATATCAGAAATTTAAAATATTATATTATATATATATATATACACATACTATATATATAATATCAGAAATATGGTAGCACACCAGAAAAAAAACAATGAAAAAAAGTGACAGTAGTTCTTTTGAGGAACGGAACCAGTAGACCGAGGAAGAATAAGGCAGGGAGTTGCTATTTTCTGTTATACGCTTTTTATTATCGTTAAAATTGTAGTATTTTTAAAGTATTATTTAAGCATTTAGTATTATTTAATTTTTTTAAGTACTGTTTATTTAATTTGCGTAAACTCGAGGCATGTACTGGTTTTGGAAAAACTGGATAGATAAAACTAAATCTTTGGGGCCCACATCCCCACAAACGCATTAAGTCTCTCCAGCCTACTTATCCTGAATCCCACTGGCACCAATGACATCACATTGTACCAATGAGTCTGAGCTATGGAATGAACCGGGACCATTTGCTCCGACACACTCACTCTGGAGATGAGCACACGAGCCAGGAGGCAGAGGGTAAAACCCGAGTCCAAGCCAGAGTGGCCGATCAACACAGAACTTGAGAGCTGACAGCGCTGGGCCTCGGCGGAACCACCGTGTCCCAGCGAGAGCACCCGGGAGCCGGGGCCCAGAATCCTCAGCGCAGCAGCCCACGGCACCACCATGCTTGTCCTCGTGGAGCACGTGGCCACCATCTAGCTTTCCCTGGTTCCCTACCAGGCCAGCAGACCTCTGGGACCCAGAAGAAACACACTCCGAGACATAAGCAGCAAAATGCTAAATTAAATCCCCCATCACTAAGGAAAGAAAGTCTTCAAGGTTTATAAACCCTGGGGGATAAGAGACGCCTGGGGAAGTGGAGGAAGAGGAAGGGAACAGAGCTACATAGGGCCATGTGATCGAGAGGCCGAACCTGTTCCTGAATCCTCCAGGGCTGGGTGCCGAAAGGAAAAGTAAAAGCCTTTAGATAGCACAAGAATATATATGACATAATAAATGAACTAGGAGCTCCTCTAGGAGCCCCCCAAGAGCGGGTGGGTGGGGTACAGGGTTTGGACCAGGAGGTGGCAGAGCCTCCACTCTTCCACTGTGGGAAGGCAAAGCTGAGAGGCAGAACATGACTGTCTGTCTCTGGGGACAGCGCTCTGTCCTCTTCAGCCCTCTGCTTAAAATGTCAGAGCAGTGAACCTCAGAGGGAGAGGCCAGAATTGTTTTTTGGACAAAACGATAATATTTGGCCTTTCCATAGTCTGTTTGGCTACGCCTGCAACTACATTACTGTTATTATTTATAGTCTACTTAATGTCAACTTTTGATTATTCCCTTTGTAGGCAGAAGTTAGTGTTTGTTGTTTTGTCCCCAGGTCAGCTTCCTCTTGCTACCAAGTATGCGTCAGTATCACTGCCTGTTGCCGACAGAGGCTCTGAGCTCAGGGACGCACTCCATCACCATCAGCCACCGCCCTACACACTGAGGATGGTAAGTCTGCACACGGAAGCGATGTGATCTGAAGGGGACACCCAGAATGATGGGCCCAGGGCTTTCCATCCATCTCCAAATGAAGGCTGCCCACGTCTCTGCCCTGAGTGGGTGGCTTTGAGTCACTGGGGGCTCTCCTGAGGTTTTTACTTTTGATGGGCGGGAAGGTAATGAGCCCCCTCCCCCCGCCCCCGTCCGCCCCCAGGAGCTTTAATCCACAAGGGCTCACTCAGGGCCAACAGGTCATTTGCAACATGGACAGGAATAGGTTCTGGAGTCTGGGGGACTGTATTGTTCCCGAATCACTCAACCCTTTGCAAATGCACATCCGTGGTTGTCAAATAAGGCAAGATTCTTTGTCCTTCATTTAAACAAAAACAATTGTAAGAAAACAAACAACAAAAAACTTTGGCAGCAAACAGAAGGGGATAGATTGTGTCAATCACTCACAAAATGACCAAGAAATTATTAAGGCAGACAACACAACTGTGCTCTAAACATAAAACTTCTAAGAGACTAGATTTTCATCGTTGCCCACACTAGAGGAAATGATAATTACGTGCCACCACAGCGGTGCTGACTGGTGCTACCATGGCAAGCACATTGCCATGTAAATGTATCACAGCAAGATGTTGTACATCTTAAACTCACGCAATGTCCTATGTCAAATATATCTCAATTCAAAGGAAGAAAAAAAAGAGAGCGAGAAAGAGACGATGAGGAGCCCAAGTGCCTGAAGGCAGGTCCTAAGGCAGTGGCTCTCCAACTTGAGAGGCAGCAGAATCATTCAGAGAGCTCGTTAAAACAGAGCATGCCGGGCCTCACCCCCAGAGTTTCTGATTTAGTAGGAGTGAAGGGGGACCTGAGAATTTGCATTTCTAGCAAGTGCCCAGGTGATATGGATGCTGCTGGTCTGAGGACCACACTTTGGAAACCTGTGTCTTAAGGGCTGCAAAGCTGAAGATTTAGAGTGTGTGTTGTGGGGAGAGGGGTGTATGTGGGGAAGAGACATACATACACACCGATGGCACGGAGGGGCAGCCGCCCTTCTATAGGTTGACAGTAAGTGCTGGAGAAGCACAGATGATTCAACAAGGAAGTGGATTATCAGGGAGGGCTGCACAGAGGAGGTGATCTTCAGGTAATCTTCGAAGAACAGGTATGTGGCAGGCAGGCAAATGAAGCAGGAAGGACATGTAAGGCAGGGGACCAGTGCTGCTGTTAATTAGTCACATGCTTGAGCATAAGTTGGAGAGTCACAGGAGAGAAGCCTGGAGCGCCAGCGGCACTGGCAGTAAAGAAAAGTCTGGAAATTTCCCATGGGCCTTGGGAATCAATAAAGAATTTTTAAGCACGGCAATAAGAAGTTTGGTAAAAAACTTTACCTTTCTGGGACTATTTCCTTGTCTGTGTAGTGAGTGGGGTGATGGGCAGAGGGACTGGGTAGGCCTTCTCTAGACTACATGCTATGATTCAGTAGGTGCAGGGGGAGGATGTAGTGCCATCCAGCCTCACCCTGCTGGCATCCCCTGGCAAAGCACAGGGACCCGACAGCCACTCACACATGCCTGTCCTTCTGCTGCCTCCAGAACCTTGGCCCAGCCTGGGAAGTGGAGGCAGACCTGGAGGTGTCACACACATTGCTAATCTCTCCTCCCCCTCCCCCCTCCTCCGGCTGTGCAGAGCCAAGCAGCCTGGGATTGTGAGGAGGATCACAATGGAAGGAAGAGGGTGTAGGAGGGAGGTCCCCGGGCTGACCCTGGTATTGTTCTTGGGCCAGAAGAAAGCTTCCTCCTGCCTGGCCACTGCAGTGCTAGAAACAACGGCGTCCAGCCAGTGAGAGTCGGCGCGTCTGGGGCGGCCTGGGAGCCGGGGCCCATTCACAAACGCCTGCCGGAGAGCACGTAGCCCTGTCCGTCCCCCGCCCCCTCTGCGGCGGTAGCCTGCTCCCAGTGAGAGAAGCTGGGGTGAACGAAAATAACATAACGCTCTCCGCCTCCAAGCTCACCACCGCCAGGAAGGAGAACGTGACCAGAAATGGCACGCTGGCTAATAAAAAAATAATGGATGCTTCACACCCTTAGCAACACCTTCCTCTTCCCCCAGCCTCAGCTGCTCCTGCCACGGACCAAGGACAAGGAAGGAAAGGTGCTGCGCCAGGGCATACCCGTGTTGAACTAGGCCCGGCTGCGACGGCAGGGCATCGCCAGGACAGCGGGGGAGACAAACCGGCCCTGGAGGCTGCTCCCGCAGTGGCTGGTGGGCTGCAGGCAGGGTGACCCTGCTCATCTCGGACTTCGGGGTCTCTCCTGGCAGAAACTGGGGGGGGTGTGTGTGCGCAGGAGGGTAGACCTGCCTCTGAGCATCTGTAGACAAGGTCCCATAGGCCAATTTGGGGCCTGCTCATGGCACTGTGTGCCCAGCACCTTTGCTGACCTCCCCGTCCTGAGCCCAAGCCAGACCCAGGCAGGGCCGGGGGATGGGGGATGGGGCGTGGGGCAGCTCTTTGTTTTCTGTGCGATGTCCTTAGCCCAGCCGAGGCTGTGACGAAGGCAGACTGCAATCTGGCCTTGCTGGGGCACACGACTACACTCACTCTCAAGTGCTCCCTCTTGCTGGACGGATCCAGCCCTCTGGCACAGAGCAAAGGACTCTGGTCATCGTCTGGCCCAAAGTAGGGCATTGACAAGATGATCTCTCCATGGGGGGCAAGTCCTGTTTTTAAGGGACCCTGGCCTGTCCCTAACAAAGTAACCGAGCTTCCTTCTCTGGCCACTGGGGAAAGATGTGTACGTCCTAAGGATTCCCGAGAGGCCCAGGAGGAGAGCGGAAGAACTGGTTGGGCCCTAGGCCCTGGCTGCCTAGATCCTCTTCCCATCACGCATTTCCTGGCTCGAGAACATTCGGTCGGGTCCCTATTTGGTCAGGTCCCAGAGCCGCAAGGACTGCCACCAACTGCTCTCTCTGCTTACAGAAAGGTCCCTTCAGGACTCCTGGACTCCCCCACTCTCCATGGCTTCCTCTTCTTTTGAACCACTGGGTACTTCGGCCACCCTTACTGCCATGCCTCCTGATTTCTTCCTGCAAACCTACCTCCTGGCCATCCCCCAAGGCCCAGTTCTGGGTCTGCCTCCTCCAGGAGGCACAAACGCATGGAGAAGTAGGAAACAACCCGAGAACCTCAAAACTGGCCTAGAATCAAGTCCCCCAAACATCCACACGATCTCTGAGGACTGGGGCGGTCTGAGGCTCCCAGGACAGTTTCACAGAGGAGGTAGGATCTGAACAGGGCCAGATCTTGGCGAGGGAGCGGTGACGGCTCACAGGTGTGAGGAGCAGGATGAGCAGAAGAAGGTGCCAAATATGGCTGGGGGGTGGGGCAGGTTTGTCTACACAGGCAGATGGGTCTTTTACATCTCCATCTCGGAAGGACCTGGGGAAACAACAGAATCTCCACCCCTCCTCACTCCTCCGAAAAACACCACAGAAGGGACCTGTTGGGTGGTCCACAACCCATTTCTTGTGTGTCGAGATCACCAGCTCTGTGCTTAATCCCACTTGTAACTGGGCCACATCACATCCATAGAATGTTTTTTGGTTTACAAATAACTGTCACAATAGGTTCACATTTTGACCCTCAGCATAGCCTTTCATTGTACCTGAAACGGGTGTACGATCCCATTTAAGAAATGGAAGCTCGAAGAGCATGATTATGGGCGAACTGCACGAAGTTCTGTGTATGGAATTGAAGGGTCCTCCGATGACCACGGTGAATAAGTAAACTTCAGGATTTCTCCTGTTTTAACTCTCAGGGCTTTTTTTTTTCCTGTTTAGATTCTAGATCAGCGTTTGGCAAACTTTTTCTGTCAAGGGCCAGAAAGTAAGTATTTTAGGCTTTGCAGGTGGTAGGGTCCGTGTCACAATTACTCAATGCTGCCTTGTAGCACAAATGTGGCCACAGACAGTGAGCAGATAAATGGGTGGGTATAGCTGTGTGCTGACGCCACTGTATTTACAGAAACAGGCCGGGTGGGGGCGCGGGGCGTGGACTTGGTCTGTGGAGCACAGTCTGCCAATTCCTAAGATAACTGAGGCTGCCCTAAACAGGAGGTGGAGGGTTTCTGGACACGCTAGTGCCAGAGAGCACGTGCTACCTGCGGTCCCTGCTCCCTGTAGTCTCGGCCCACCCAGGCCTGTGAGAAACTAGTCCCGACCACCTATTGCCTGCTGCCCCCAAATTTTCCTAGTTGTCATCAACAAAGTCTTCACCCCACAAATAATAATTTCTTGTAAACAGACAAACAACAATAAAAACAGGCTCGCCTCGCAGAGCACGTTGGCCATTCCCAGTGGGCCCTGCTACCTGGCGGCCTCGGACAGGAAACCCAGGATTGAGGAACTCCTGGTCTCCTTTATTGCATCAGTGCCTATTTTTGTCCTGAGGGAGGAAGCGCGAGGGGCGGAGTGGCCAGAGGCAGAGGGTTCTCCTAGGTAAGCACGCCTCCTCGAGAGCTGAGGCAGCATCTTGGGCCAGCAGGGAGTAGAAAGAGGCCATTACAAAACTTTCCTATTAAAAAAAAAGGTAAAAATCATATCTCTTCCCCTTTCAAAGGTGTCAGTAGGGGTCTCTCCCTCTAGGTCTCTCTCTTTCTCTCTTTCTCTTTTTCAGTGCCTTTGGCAGTAGAAAAAAAAGATATCCATTTTCTTGTTCTTGCTTATTAAGGAAATGACATTCGCCCTAACTTGCTATACGTGACTACAGTCGCCTAGAATAAGAAAACGGTCTTCCTCATCATCGTCACCCCTTAAACGAAGGGCGCCAGAGGAATCAGGCTGCCTGAATTCCAATCCTCATACCCCCATTGATAAGCCTGTGATTTGGGGCAAGGTATCTGACCGCAGTTCTGCCATCTGTAAAATAACAATAATAGCAGAACCTATACTTTACAGGGCCATTACGTGAAGTCAGAGATTACATGCAGACACACAGCTCAGACAGTGCTAGATTCCCGCGAGCCCTTGTGAAGGAGGCACAGGTTCTGGGCTGGGGTTCTGGGGCTGAGTCCCTCTGGGACAGGAGCAGGTCAGGGCTCATTTGGTCATTCACGCAATATTAAACGGGCTCCTGCATGCGCCCGTGTGGAGCCTGCATTCCAGTGGAAGAAAGCAGACCAAGCATTTGCGTGGTGAGCACTGTGGGTAAGAATAAAGCGAGGCGTGTGGAGAGCAAGTGCAGGACAGGGCGTTCGGAAGGCCCTGCTGAGAAGGTGCCATCTGACCAGAACCAGCTCCATCTGGGAAAGGACATCAGTGACAGCGTGTGCTCCCTAGGGACAATGTGAGGATGTGCAAGATAAGAAAGAGAAAGCACCGGCATAGTTCCTGCAGCATGGAAAGCACTCGGCGAGTGTGTGCAGTGTTGCTGTTGGTGCGATACAGTCACTGCTGGATGCTCGATAAGGGGGCATCAGGAGAGTTCCACGGCCCAGGCCACTGGAAAGGCAGCGGCCCAGGCACTTGAACTCGGTCCATCATGACTAAGACAATGCCTGGTCCACAGGAAGGTGCTCGATCAGTACCGGTGGACTCAATAAATAAAGTCAGACTGTACCTCCCGTGGAACCGAGAAGTGACACAAAGCAGCGCTTTGGGGAAAAGGACAGGGCCTGAGGAAGCGAGGTGGAGCTTAGTTTTCACAGGACTTTGCACCTTGGCGTCTCCAGATACGTTCATAATCCTTATGCCTTGTGAGTTAGCATATCCTAGACGTTTCCAGAAGACTTGGCAACAGAGCTGGCATAGCTCTAGGGAACAATAAAGTCACTCCTTCCCATCTGGAGGGCTGGGAACTGGGCTCCTGCAGCTTCCATCCAGAGCTGGGCGGCCCCTTCCCACCAACCTGAGTTTTCAAGCGGCAACGGCGCCACCTGCTGGAAGACCAAGGATGCTCTTGCATCTGCCACCATTTTTATTCCTTCAAGCACTGAGTGGAGTGGGGAGAGCCTGGTCATGGATCTGGCCCACAGTGATTTTTTTTCTGAAAGCGGATTTGTCCCTCAGATTCCTCGGGTGTGTGTGTGGTGCAGGGGCAGGTTCTCATCCTGTCATTATTTGAGGCAAAGCAGAGAAAAAGGGTGCTTAACCCAAGGTCTCACTGTCCCTTCTTTAGTGGGTGTCCTGTCCTCTCTCTGGGTCCTGTGTGAAGACAGTGCCTTGGAAACAGTCTCATGAAGTCGAAACCCCACTTCATCTTCCTTGAGTCTCCTGAACCCCTCCGCAGAGAGAGCCTTGGGCACATCCATGAGGCCAGGAATCCCACTTGACTCAGTTCTGCTTCTTGTTCAGTGTGTGTGCCACGCTGACCTCGCAACAGGGGACTTACACATTGTAACACTCCTAACCTGGGTCAGTCCCCAGAGATCAGAGCAACAGGCCTGACCAGGTCAGGGTGAGCTCATTATTAATTGCCGACAGACATAGAATTTAGTTTCAAAATTTCCTAACAGGAAGGCCAAAAGGGAAATAAGTTAGGTTATGCAGTTCCTATTGTAAGACAAAGACAGCAGACATTAATGTTTGTCTGTCAAAGAATTTTTAAAAAGATCAAAATGTATCCTTTTAGAAAGCTTTGGGAAAGACACAGGATAATTCAATGACCTCTTTCAACTGGAGTTTTGTATTAGACAGAAGCATCAGGGCAGCGTAAGGAACGGGAGGCGGTATTTGTGCAGGGCCCTGAGGCTGTGTGGCCCCCTGCACTCTGAGAAGACGCTGAAGGGAAATTGCTCCTCAGGTTACTGCACCTCAGGGAGAAGGAGCCCAGGTGGTATCTGGGCCAGAAGCGAGGGGAGGGATG
>NW_011888784.1:4304408-4306521 GCF_000151845.1 Pteropus vampyrus
GCTGAGGGTTTGTGGAGCTAAAATCCGGCTGCTGTCTATCACCTACCCCAGCTCACCTGCTCTTCTCCCTCAGCTCTCATTTTGGGGAAGCAGACCTTGGGGACAGTCCCCATGAATAGTATCAGTCCTTACTAACCAACTAAGTGCTTTTAATGGGTGGAGAAATGTGCTGGGCAGATGTGGGCACTTACTGTCCCGTCCTGACCCCCAGTCCTTTGCAGCTCCAGGGTCTGAGTCCCAGCAGCCTCAGAGACGGGCTTCCCTGCAGGACAGCACTGCATGGGAATCACCCCAGGACCCACTGCCCACTGTGCGTCAGGGATTGGGGGTCCTTGGCTTTGGCTGGAGTTAGGGGGGGATAGGCACCCAGGTATCAGCATCTGAGCTCTGAGTGAGGCATGCCCACCTAGGACCACTCACTGTGACATGTGACCTCTGACCGAAGCATGCCTATCTAGGACCGCTCACTGGGACATGTGCCCCATGCGTGGCTCCCAGTGAGAGAGAAGCTATAGTGCCCTGGAGATCTACAGGACGCATTAAGCCGGGGGCCCCAGGGCCCTCTGCACACATATCAGAGCGGAACACTGGACCATGGCAGGTAGCCACCCCGGTTCACATTCCAGTGCAGCACATCCAGTTACGGTTTGTTGGAGCGAGAGGCCAGCAGGAGTGCTTAGGCCCTGCCCAGGCCCAGGATCAGGACCTGGGGGAAGAAGGGGTGTGGGGACACTCTGCCCCATGCACCTACCTGCCAGGCTGGGAGAACCTTCTCGATGTCATTCAAGTTGATCCCATCCCCATCTTCCAGCTTCCCTTTTCCACACCTGGACCAGAAAAGACACAAAGGCATTGAAAGGATGGTGCGTGTGTCCTATCCCAGCCTGGCAAGCAGAAAAAGCAGGGACAATCAGGGGATACCCAGTCCTTCCTTCCCTAAAGGCCTCCAGAATCAGCCTGTTCCACCCAGAGGAAATGGCCATGGAGACCCCAGAGATGCTGCCCTCCACCCCCGGGCCTGGCAACACAGGCCTCTGTGCAGGACAAAGGACTCATGTAGACAGTAATGCTGGGGACGGGGGCAGCACAAAAGTACCAGAGTCCCCTTGACCCTTCCAGGCAAAGACACTAAGCTTCTTGTTAATGAAAGCCCCCAAATCCGTCACAGCTCCTGCAAAAGCCGATCATCTTGCCCATTACGGTAAAGGGAAATGAATGAACAGAGAGACCAAGCAACTTTCTCAAGGTCACACAGGCCTCCAATGGGGTTTCCTCCCTCCTTAGCCTAACTTTGAGCCAGTCCAGCAAGCCTGTTCATATTGATGCTTTGTCCTCATGTCTGCTGCAGGCAGGCGCACCTTCAGGCCAGAGATGCTGGCCTTGATTCATTGCCAAAGGTCCATGTCTGCAGCATATTTAAAGTGCAGATTCTGGAACCAGACGGCCAGGGTTGGAATCCCGGCCGCATCCCTTACTAACTGGGGTGACCCTGTGCAAGTCACTTAACCTCTCTGTACATCAGTTTCCTCGTTTGAAAAATGGGGATAATTAATAGTGCCTAACATAAGGTAAACAGAGGATTAATATATCGAAGAGCTTAGAACTTTGCCAGGCACACACACACACACACACACACACACACACACACACTTGATACATCATATTTAATGGCAAATATATTATGGTAGATACAGGTAATAAACAAAATTATAATAAAATAAATAACAAGGTAAATACATTACTACTACTAGTACTACCTCTACTTCTACTATGACTACTGTTTTATTGTTATTGTGAAGAGAAGTAGCATAGTGATTGAGTAAGGGCACAGAGCCTAGCACCCATCCAGCCTCATGCAAGTCACTCATTTTTTCTGGGTCTCCTAGATTCCTCATCTATCAAAGTAAAGAGAATAATAGCTCATAGCTCCCTAGGTTGTGGTGAACTTTCAATAATACGAGGCAAGCACTTAGAGCGCAGACTGGAGCATGCCCCATGCACAGTATTAGTTACTACTGCTATTATGTTGTTACTGAGCCAGGTCTGGTGAGGGCTGCTCAGCTAGTAGGCAGCAGTGTTTTCCAGCTGCAGAGTTAATGTAACTTTCAAATTT
>NW_011888784.1:4306896-4316007 GCF_000151845.1 Pteropus vampyrus
TACTTCTACTATGACTACTGTTTTATTGTTATTGTGAAGAGAAGTAGCATGGTGATTGAGTAAGGGCACAGAGCCTAGCACCCACCCAGCCTCATGCAAGTCACTCATTTTTTTCTGGGTCTCCTAGATTCCTCATCTGTCGAAGTAAAGAGAATAATAGCTCATAGCTCCCTAGGTTGTGGTGAACTTTCAATAATACGAGGCAAGCACTTAGAGGGCAGACTGGAGCATGCCCCATGCACAGTATTAGTTACTACTACTATTATGTTGTTACTGAGCCAGGTCTGGTGAGGGCTGCTCAGCTAGTAGGCAGCAGTGTTTTCCAGCTGCAGAGTTAATGTAACTTTCAAATTTCAGAGTAATTAGCTTATTTGCTCAATGTTTGCCAAGGCTCTCTTGTGTTTTGGGCCCTGTCAACTGTCCTTGGAATCATGGACAATAAATGACATGGTTCCTGCCCTCAGACAACTCACAGCTCATGGCTCTTAGGAAACAAGTCCTAATCTCATCTAACAGGGCAGTACTCTTGAGCACCAGTAGGGGACAGCATGACATGAGTGTCAAGAAAGTCCTCTGGACAGAGCAGCCCTGGAAGCCCCAGGAAGAGCAACACGGCTGCAAAAATGAGCAGAAGCTTGGGTGGAAGAGGGCACAGGGCTATGATCTACACCCCCATTTCACAAATGCTTTGTGTGGGCTCCAGCTCCGGCTGGGCCTCAGTGTACATGATGCAGAGACTGGGCCCTTGGTGTCACAGCCAGTGTTGGGGTCAGGGGTAAGAGAGGGCACTACAGGAATATAAAGGAGCAGCTTCCAGAACAGTCTGGACAGAGAGAGGGTGACGGGTCATGAGCTGGCTAAGCAGAGAATCTGGGAGAATGTACCAGGCAGAGGGCAGCAGTGGGTGGAGCTAAGCACAAGCACGTTGCCAGCAGGGATGTCAGCGTTCATGTGGCTGCAGTGGGTGGGGATGGGGTGCACGGGGGTGGGCAAAAGGAGCAAGACAGCGCTGGAGGGCAAGGGCTGGAAACATAGCTAGGGGTCTGGCAGGTGGAGCTGGGGTGGGCGGGGTATAAGGAAGGAAAAGAGAAGAGTTCTTACCCCCTCCACTTCCTCCCCAGCCTTGTGATGCGCTGGGCTGCAGATGAGGAGATGGAGGAAGTTCTGGAAACACCCAGCCACCTTTTAACTAATAAATCCGCCAGGCTGGTAGAGACAGGCTGGCCTGTGAAGGCACCGACTGCTTGTAGTCATCTGTGTTTTGCAGGAATCATAGCAGCAGGGGAGGAGGGACCTGGGGACTCCTGGCCTACTGGATTGGCTGATACAGCCTCCCTTAGGTCACATGTGAGTATGACATACCTCTGGCCCCAACCACATGCTGCACCCTGGCCTAGTGCGGCACCGGCACAGCCTTTCGTTCTCACCTCAGCAGCCCTGTGGTGGGCCGTGGGTGGTGTGCAGGGAGCGCTGTGGCCCCTTAGACCCTGGGCCTGCCCTACCCAGGGCTCAGAACTCCCTGGAGAACTACAGGTTCAGAGGGCAGAAGGTTGATACAGACCACCTGAGTCACTGCTGCCAACGGGGTTTCCAAGGCAACAGCCTGCTCCGATCTCTGTCCCTCCATGGAAACGCGGGCTGTGGGAAGCCTTGGCAACCGAATGGTCCCCTGCTTCTGAGGGATGCTACAGTGGCATGTGGAGTCTGTCCCCAGTACAGCAGGATTCTAAAGGTGACACAGTTCCTGGCCCAGCCACAAGGTGGCCACAGGAAGCTGCACCTAGGCTCCCTTGGGAGCCAGGGAGAAACAGGATTTGGCCAGAGCCAGGTGTCTATGAAAGATGCCAGATGACTGTCAGAAAATCCTGTAGGCTCCTGAGTGGGCGAGCCTGGCCTGTAACTGGTGAGCAAGTGTGTCTGGTTCCTCTGGCTTCAGAGGGGACAATGGCCCTCAACATGAGGGAATCTCCCCTCCTCTACATAGTCATCTATGGCTACTGCCAACTAGTATTTCACCATGACGTACATCGTGTGAACTGGTGCAGACCCCTCGGAAAGCCTGACTTAACGAGCGTTCTCCATCGGACACCTTCAGTCCTTCTGTCCTCTGGGCCTTAGTTTCCCCTCTGGTTTCACCATCCATGTGCTCCCGGGGGACATGGGAGCTTCCTAGACAGTTCACCCTCCAAGAGTGCTCTCCTCTCTAACCCCTTCTACATTCGTTTTCTTCGTTTAACTATGCCTGGCAGCTCATTTCATAGCGAGTACTCTCTAGAAGTCTATCCCCCTAAACTGAGTCTTTTATTTCTCTACACAGTCTCAGTCATAAATGGGTCCATGTCTCCTTTTAACAGTAAATAGTCCTGCTGGGCAGAGCCTATATGTTATCCAGTAAGTGTGTGTTTCCTCACAGTACCCAGCACCACACGGGGACCCAGCAGGCCTAGTGAATGGGCTTCAGAAGTGAAAAATGCTCAATCTGATCCGTTCTCATGGTCTACTCCAAGCTCAAAAACTCCCGCAATAGGGCAGTTGAGAAGCATCTCCTCTGCTGAGAACCTGTTCCTGAACTTGACCTGCTGAGGAAAGGTCAGCTTTCCTAAACTCAGCAGTGTGAAGGGCACAGCCCTAGGCAGCTCAGGAGGAAATGGCCTCACCACTGTTGAATGAGGGGTTGGGCGTGCAGTGAGCCGGTGGATGGCACGGGGCAGGGCCAGGGGAGCCTCACGGCTGGGCCCCCACTTTGGTCTATCTCCTTCTTACAGGGTGCCTCCATGCTCAAGGCTATCTCCCCTCCCCACCCAAGGAAAAATGACCTTGAGAGTTCTGATGGAACCCACGTAGGCAGGCCACTGCAAAAGGAGGTGTGTTAAGAGGCTGGGTTCTCCTGGGAGAGTCTGATGTAGGTGAGGCATCTCTTCCCAGAAAAATATACACGTGTGCACAGTTCTGCATAAAGTTTTAAGGGGGCGATCTGGGTGCTGGATGGCATCATACGGCCTTAACTCATGGTTCTGCTCCTCGGGCAAGCTACTGTGCTTCTCTGAGCTTCACTGCTTTTCGTCTCTGAAATGAGGATGAGAACATCACCCTCCCTGGGTTGCTGCTCACTATACTGCGATGAGACCAAGAGAAGGGGTGAGGTGGGATGGAAACTGGAGCAGGAGGCCAGGCGAGATGCACGCAAGTACAGCCAATAATATCGGTTATGTTTAGGCCTGAAGTGACAGGGAGACAAGACTGGGCAGAGAAGGACTGGAAGAAAAAAATAAAAGTCATGAGTATAATTTAAAAGAGAGTAAAAAAAACAAAACAGAAAATAACATGTGTCGGTAAGGATGTGGAGAAATCGGAACCCTTGTATATTGCTGGTGGGAATGTAAAATGTTCAGCTACAGTGGAGAAGTTGGGCAGGTCCCCCAAAAGTTAAAACATAGAATTATCATGGGGGATCCCGTGATTTATAATAAGATACATGTGATTTCTGTCTCCAGTCCTGCCTGGCACAGGGACCCTAAAGTTCTTGGGATTTCCTAAGTGATGGAGAGGGAATGGTGTCTTTCGTTATGTTAATGAGGTGACTTTTGGAAAGTCCATAGGTAACTTGAGGATGGGGCTGGTTGCTATGGGAACCAACCAAGAGATTGGAGGGCTGGAACTGTCCGTCTCACCCCCTGACCTCTGGGGAAGGGGAGAGGGGCTGGAGAGTGACTCAGTCACCTATGGCCAATGATTTAGTCAACCGTGACTATGTAATGAAGCCTCCACAAAAACCCAAGAGGACAGGGTTCTTTACAAGGGGAAGACGAAACTGATACACGAAATAACTACAGGGAGAGACAACCTGGTGTAAAGTCAACCACTACGCCAGTGGCTCTCACAGTGGGGTCCCCGGGCCAGCAGCGTCGGCATGCCTTGGAACTGGTTAGAAATGCACATTCTCAGGCCCCGCTCCAGATCTGTGGGCGTGGACACTACAACCCGTGGTTTAACAAGCCCCACGGGTGGTTCTGATCAAGTGTGAGGCCCACTGCCCTACGCTACGGACAAGCAGGGCCACTGTGAGTGGTCAGGAAGGGGAGCTGGAAGTGTGGCTGGAAGGGCCTGGGCAGTGAAGGGTGGAGGACTCAGGAGAGGCCAGTGAGCCTGCAGATCTGAGGCCATGAGCCATCTGTGTGTCCTTCCTGCCCAAGGAAAGGCCTCTCTCGGCTGTTCTCCACCCCACCCTACCGCTATGTAAGTGCCCCTTGGCCGCCCCTTACCCTTCACGGTCGATGTGTGGCAGGGGCTGCTTGGGCGTGTGTCGCAGCTTCCGGTGGAACTGGGTGAAGTCCAGCTTTTCAGGCTGCAGGTCCCAGGTGGCACCACTAGAGGGCGAGGGAGGGCAATAAATGAGAGGCAAAGCGGGTGACAAACTGTTACTGATGGGGCCCACACACCCAAGGCACAACCAGGCAGGAAGGGGAGGGTACCCACCAGCCAAGAGCAGGGTCAGGTAGGGACCCCTCACTCGGACGGGAGCCTGAGGTGTCAGGTCTGGGAACGGCCTGCGAAGCCCTCACCTTTCCTCAACCCTGCTATACGGTAATGCTTATAAAACACAAACATGGGCCTGATGCCTACGCTACAGCAGTCCCCCTAAACACCACCTGAGAGCTTGTTTTCACATCTACATTTGGGAAAGACTGGAGAGGGAAAAAAGGCCAAAACCTGTCACTAGAGCCTCTGACGGCAGCACAGATTGGCGACAAGGCAGCTCTGAGGGACATGAGACAAATCTGTCAGGAAGCAAGAGGCCAGGCCCTGCAAGTTCCAGGCCCTGCAAGTTCCAGGCCCAGGAGACTCACATGCTTCCAGGTGGGTTGAGCCCAACCCAAGCTAGGGGTTTCTAGAGTATGCCCAGGAGTGACAGCTACAGGGCTAAGGCAGAGTGGACCTAAAAGGCTACCGCAGTTCAAGGCCAACATTCCCCGGAGGAGTGACATCATGGCAGGAGCCCATCAGCAAACACTTCAGGGGCACTGTCCCCACATCCTGAGGAACCCTGGACAATACCTATGCTTCCGACCTGGTCCGTCAGGCACCTTCCAGAACATGAGCCACTGATAATCCTTCCTTCCTCCAGACCTCTCTGCAGCCAGCTCGCCCACCTGCTACGACCTCAGGTGGGAAAGGTGGGGGTCTGAAGCCACAGCTATCTGTCCCCAGCTCTAACCCGGGCTGCCAGCCGTGCCCATGAGCCACGCTCCTTTGCTCCCATCTGGCTGTTCTCCCTCTCCCACAAGCTGGCTGGACTGTCGGCCCTGTCTTCCCTGCCCCCTCAACCCTCTTTCTTCTCTGCCTCCTCTTCCCCTTTCCTTCTCTCTTTCCCTTGGATGCTCGCCCCTCCTTTTCCTTCCTTCCTTCTCCCCTCTTCTCTCTGACCTCTTTCCTCTTCAGTCTCATGCTTTCTGCTTCAGCCCCCTCCACAGGGTGCTTGATCAGTGAAGTCTCAACATTTACGCAGCCCCCAAAGATCTAAGGTCCCTCAGAGCTGCCTTGTCGCCATTCTGTGCTAGGACAAGTAGGAGGGGGTCCTGGCCGGAGCCACGCACCATGGACAAGAGGGAGCGGGGCTTACCTGAAGGAATCAAAGGTGTTGGCAGCCCAGATGTCTGTGCCCAGCATGTCCAGAGAGTTATCTTTGCTGCCGTTCTAGAAGAGATTGGGGAGGAAAGGGGTGGCGTTATTGGCTCAGCCTGGACACGGAGAACAAGTGGGCAGAAGGCTTCCTCAAGGCCCAGTCCTGGAAAGGGCTGCAGAGGCCCCCCTGTGCCTCGGTTTGTTATCCTGGGCCGCTCAGAGGCTGGAGTGAGTATCCTGGCTGGTGCACCCAGTAAGAGTCCAGAGGACTTTGGGGTGGACCCCTGGCCTCCTCCCTGGCATGGGCCCCTCACTTCGGTAGTGTTTGACAGAGCTGTGCAGTCAGGTGTAGAACCTGCCCAAGTCTCTGCTGCCCCAGCCCATGGCTCTCTCCTAAAAGCCTCCATGTGGATGAGCTGCCATGACCACTGCCAGCCTGATGGCCGTGGCATCTCCCAGGCAGGGGCTCTGCAGATCCAGGCACACTGGAGGGTCCATGTTGGGGGGTCGACTTTCTCACTCCCTGAAATCGGGCAGAAACGAGAAGCCCTCACAGACCAAGGCTACACCAGCAACTGAGTTTCTCTAAGTTAATCGGCCCCAGCCTTCGTCCTTGGATGTTTCCTATGTGATGAAAGACGTTTTATTTGATCCAACTTCTATGATTTGGCTTTTCTGCCCTCCTGGATGCCATCCACCCCTTGTTAGCCCTACAGTTTGCTTCATCTCACTGTTTAAAATTAATACTTCCACCTCCTCTAAAGCTGCATGTGTGCATGTCTTGTGACCTGGGACTGCACTCCCAGGTATAAACATGACCAAATTGGACAGAGATGTTCACCAACAGTATGCAACACAGAGGTAAAGAGCAGCTCCAAACTGGGAACCACCCAAATGCCCACCAACAGTTGACTGGACAAACAAATATGGTATATTCATATATTGAAATATTACACAGCAGTGAAAATAAACAAAACAACATGCAAACATGAATAAATGCCACAAACATAGAGTGAAACTAAAGAATCCATGGTTCATCCATGACCTCAAGTAAAATTTAAGCTCCTTGACCGTTACCTTCTCTTCTGTGCCCCTCAGTGGCCAAGTTAGGCGCACAGTAGGTTCACCTCAGAAGCCTGCCAACCGATTAAACAGACTCCACTCTAAGCAGAGGAGGCGCAGGCTTGCTGCCTGTGCCCGAAAGATTGATTCATGGACTAGGATGTCAAGATCGATTTACAGTCTTAGGATTCAGAGCCCCAAGGACTGGAGGAGGAATGCGGGTGGAAAAACAGAGAACAAGCATGAAAAGGGGACCAGAGGGTCCCAGTGAAAACCAGGAGTGCAAAGCATCCCACAGGTAATTCATCTTAAAGGCAGCTCAAGGTCAGTGTGAAGGGCACATAAATCTCCTCCTGGCTGGTCACTCTCAGCCCCTGTGCAGCAAGATTAATGCGCAGCACGGAGCTGGCAGGAACGCCATAGCCTGGAAGGGGCACCTTACCCTTTTCCAGAGGACGGGCTATGGGAGGCGCCTGGAGCATCTCTAATTTGGGGCCTCAGCCTCTTTCAAAGCAGTGTCCTGGCAGGGGACCGACCGGCCTTGAGATCTTTCAGGGTCCAGGGAAAAGGCCCCTGGTTGATGGGTGGGACAGAGTGACAGCAGACGTTGGAGGAGATGCCCCTGGTATTTGCGCACAGGTGTTTATATTCTCCAAAGACAGGGAAGGCTACCTTTCCGTGCATAGGCAGAACAACCTGTGATGTGCTGTTACCATCTCCATTTTGAGGTGAGAAAGCAGGGTTCCAGGAGGGAGATCTCGAGGCCCAGCTGGTGAGTGACAGCCAGAAGGCCAGCAGCATGGCGGAGAGCCACCGCCCTCGGCAACCAGGCACGTCTGTTTTTTTCAATACTTCATAGTTACAGACTCGCTTCACACATTTTTCTCATGGAATCCTCACAACTCTCACCCATTCTACAACCCTGAGAACGTGTTCCAGAACTGCTGTAGATAACCTGAATTCTATTTTAAATGCTGGGAAACTCAGAGATCTCACTGCCGTTCCCAGCGAATACCTGCTCCTCAAACCACCGCCCTCCCAGTCACCTCCACCTCCTGATTCCTGTGACCATGCCAGCATTCTCCGTCACCCAGGCCAGCGGCCTCCGCGAACATTCTCTCCATTTCCACAGGGCTAGGTCTTGTCACTTCTCACATGGACCTACCTCCTGCTTCTGTTCCGACCCTGATGACAATGTGATTCTGATTCTCAGAGCCGAGCAACAGAAGTGCCAGGATGTGAGTCCTTTACAGACCAAGGAGCTGGAGCTCCATATTTGCATGATCCCAGGGTGCCCGACCTGGACAAGGTGACAGCTCTGAGCCAGAATGAGGACACTCTGCCACTGAACAGGACACACCAAGGACTGTGAACAAGGTGGCCTCTCTGTGCTTGAGACAAGAGGAAGGTAACCCCTGTGAAGGCCAATGTCCTGACAGGTGAGAGGGCAAGTCTCAGGGGAACCCCCAACGAAACCTTTGGTCACAGGGGACGACCTACTTGCTGTGGCTCTATTTGACACAATAACTGCAGCACATAACAGGAATCTGGATATTCCCTCAGAGTCTGTTGCAATGGAATGTGACAGGCATATAATCACCTCATGCAATCTTTTATCAACATGGGGCCGGAGAAATCTCCTGGCATTTGTCAACAAAGTCTATACCCTTCAAGCCTCAGCCCAGGGAGGAAAGAACCTCACCAGCAGAGCTGTTCCTTTGTCATCTCTTGTCATTGCAGAGGTGGTGGCCCAGGAAGTGCCCAGAGTGACTTATTGTTGCAACGAACTGGGGCAGCCGGAACCTAACGGCTTCACACGCCCATCCCTGCATCTGCTAGCCCTGGGCTGACAGCATCTAGGCGGACTGCATCCAAACCTTGCCCTGTGGCTTCAGATCCAGTCAAAGCCCCTTGACACCATATAAGTGCCTGGATATTCCCTCAGTCTTGAGTTCTGGACACCAACCCTCAAAGCTTGCATCCCACAACACACACACATGCATATACGCATCACCGGTTCCACAAACCCTCTTAGTGTCCAGAGAAGCCAGAGGGGCAGGAGCCTGCAGACAGATGGACCCGCAGGCAGGCTGCAATCTGATTTCTGCAACTCTACACCAGGAGACAAGCCCACCTCACCCTCAAAACCACCCTGACGCCTGCTCACACCGAGGACTCATGCAGAAGTGAGAAGAAAAGGTGACCAGGGCTTGGCTTGTTCTCAGGCACCCCCCGCCTCCTCATGCCTTCTGCTCACAGCTGTAGAGGCCTTGGCTTCCTCCTGGGCACACTGGAGGTGCTGTGTTAGTGTGCAGCTCGCACACGGGTCCGACTAAGGGGCTCGGAGGCCACACAGAGCTGCCACAGTATGTGGTTATACTCCTCTTAGGGCCACTGTGGTCTTGGACTCCGAGAAAACAAACAAGT
>NW_011888784.1:4318232-4353313 GCF_000151845.1 Pteropus vampyrus
GCCAAACATCTTTTTCTGTGCATATTTGCCATCTGTATATCCTCTTGGGTGAAAAATGTCTCTTCATGTATTTTGTCCATTTATAAATTGGGTTGTTTTTAATGTTGAGTTTTGAGAGTTCTTCATATATTTGAGCTACTAGTCCAATTTTGCATCTCAGTGTTGACATCTATTATCTTCTTTTCATTCAGTTTAAAATTGTCCCAGTTCTTGCTATGACAAATGATTTTTGATTGCAATCAGGGCACTTTCATGATATGTTACAAGATTCTGAATCTTATTTAAATCTTCTGTTTTAACTGGCTTCTTGTGATCCCACTCTAGCAGGGCAAGGGGAGGATGCAGTCTCATTGCTGCCAGTGAAGGCAGAAGTCCGGGCAGAGGGGCAGGGGGCTTGTTGTTACAGCCGGTGGAGGTAGAGTTCTAGGTCTCCACATGGTCCCCAATGACCCTGCCATGGGGGTGGCCTCATTACCAGCGGGCAGCAGTGGAAGTCCCAGCTCTCTATTCCACCTCCTCTGACACATCCCAGCAGGGAGGCGAGGGGTACCTCACTACTGCTGAGTGGGGTGAAGTCCAGCCCCCTTTGCATGGTCTGCAGTAATACTATGGGGGTGGGCAGGGACTTTCTTAACAATCTGGCAGGGATACAAGTCTCAGCTTCCTACTTGGCCTTCTCCGACACCAATCCGGTGAGGGAAGTTGGAGGCATCTTTTACAGCTGAGCAGAGGTGAAAGTCCAGGTTCCCAATGGGACTTTGCTGGCTTGGGTGTGGGTGGGGCCACAGTGTTTTCTGTGATGTTTGGCTGTTGTACAGCAGTTATTGTCCAAAAGCTTTATATCTTGCTAGGTTGCTCTTTTTCTGGACCTCTGCTGAGGAGAGCAGATTTTTCCTGGGACCTTTTTAAAATCCATGTCCTTTGCCATTTCCTGGTTACTCACTTCTTCAGCTCTAAGCCCAGGATACAGAAGGCAAAAAAGAAATCCATGGAGGTCACCATTGTGTCATTGCTCAGATCCCAAGTACCCTAGCTGGTGTGCCTTCTCCTCTCCACCTTTCAGAATCTTCTCGTGTTTTACATAGACTGCCCACGGTTTTAGTTGTACTTAGCAGGAGGAATGTAGAAAAAAACCCATCTACTCTATCCTCCCAGAAGCAGAAATCCAGGTCTGTATTTTTAACAAAACATTTTGAGGGCCTTAAGTCTAGTTCACTCATTTCTTAGAAGGGAAATTGAGGCTGCAGGGAGATGACGTATCTCACCATGATCGAATAGTAAGTCAGAGGTACGGAGGAGAGGTCTCATGTTTTCTAGCTCCCAGTCCAATCCCGTTACCATGACAGCACGGTGCCTCTGTCCTCACGCCTGCGTATCTGACCTCCTCCGCTGGATGCAAGCTCCTCTGCAGACAGCAGCCCCCTTCCCCCCGGTAAAAAAAAGCACTGCTGCTTTTCCACTCAAGAATGTCTTCTTTCTCTAAGCAGAATCTACCCCTCGATTCTCCGAGAACAGTGACCAAGCCACATGACTCATATTGTTTACAGTGGGCACGCAAGGAATGGTTGCTGACTGTTCTCCCTATAAAATTAATAATCAAGATTGTTTGGTAAGTGTTATATCCTGGTTCTTTCAGGTGAGCTGGAGCCAGAAGGCACCTCGAAGACAGGCACGTGCTGAGAGCAGTGGAGGTGGCACTGTTGGATCATGCCAGCAGGACTGTGTTCAGTTGTGAGAGGCTGATTAAGAGGAATTAAGGAATTATAGTCCATACTTATCGGGCTCCCAGGGGACACCCTTGGACGGGACAAGACCTAAGAACCATCATGTTATGTCCCAGACTTCTGAGCACTGCCTGCTCTCAATGATGGCTTGCTGATTGGATCAATGGCTTATAAATAAATAGATAGATAGATAGATAGATAGATAGATAGATAGATAGATAGATGATAGATAGATGAATAGATAGCAAAGGAATGAGCTAACTATAACAAAGTGAAACAGCTGCAGGAATGAGAATATTTAGATTCAAAGGCAGACTTGCCATGGTGGACCGCTGGGGGAGAGACTAAAGAGCCATGGGCGAAAGGAGTTATGAGAAGGTGGTTTGGGACTAAATCCAAGAAAGACATTTTTGTTAATGCAGCTGCCTAACAATGAGATGTCTTTCGAAGCAGTGGGTGGGGTTGGATCAGGTGACCAACCTCTGAGCTGCTTGGCATCCTGAGAGCCCACAAGATCCTCAGGGCTCACTGGAGACCAACTTAGTTCTGGATTTGCTGTGGGGAGGAAGAGGTCAGCCCCAGCCTCTGGTGAACCTCTACTAGAGGCAGGGCATGTGACAGCCATCTAGCCAGTCATGAAACAGTTCTGGTTTCCTCCATTCCAGGCACCTAGTAGGATTATACTTCTTAGTGTGCTTTTGGTCGGGTGAGGCCGTGTGACTAGCTCTGGACAACGAGTCCAGAGTAGAAGTGACACGTGTCACATCTAGGTTGGAGCACCGAATTGCCAAAGTGAGACCCATCGGTGTTCTTTTCCCTCTGTCATGGTAACTGGTAAAAACAGCAACTGCTCCACCAAGTTGGGAACACAAGGCGCACAAATAGCAGTGGGGCTGGACGGCCGCTCCGGCATCTCGGCTGGGCACACAGACACCTCCACATCCGCCGTCTTCATCCCTCACCACTGTAGCAACACCCAACACTGACCGTCTCCTCTGCTGTGCTTTCCCCTGCTGTCCTAACATCCCAACGTTATACCCGACCTCAAGCCTTTGCCGACACCATTTCTTCTCTCATTTCTTCTATTTTCCTCTCCATCTGGTCATACATCCTACCTGTTCCATAAGGCAGAGTTCAAGTCTCGGGTCCTGCATGATTCGGGTCCCTATCTGTAGAGACCAGCACGGCCACTCTGGAATGACTGCAGTACCTGTGATCAGGACGTCTCTCTGGGGGTTTAACATGTGTGCCTTTAGCCTGTTTCATGTTAACTAGCCTCTACTCTGCAAGCGGGCTGTGCTCTGGAAGGCTCTGGTGAATATGTGTCTGCCAAGCTCGCAGCAGTTGCTCACTATATACTGACTGAATAGCATGCAGTGTCATAAATACATACATGATATTCCTCAAGTATCCATAGAAGCTGATTAAAAATCTAGGCACTTTTCCTAAGATATCATTTGTACTGATGAGTTTTTAAATTGGCACCGAACCAACGATATAATTACTGAAGGGCAATGAGTTGGCTGGCAGAAAACTCCTCCTACCCTTTTCTGTGGGCCAGAGGTAAGCAGTGTATCTGAGGTTCACCTCTGCTTACCACCTGTCATCATCTAGGTCAGAGTCAGTGTTGGTGCCTAGGATATACCTCGCCTGCAGGTTGGTACAAGTTATCAGGGTGGGTCAGGAACGCTGGAGAAATCTAGAAAATCCAGCCCTGCTGCTGCTTTTAGCAGCTATTTGGATCCAGTTGGTCATTTCATGGAGACACAGAATGTAAACAATGAAAGAGATTTCTGGAGAGGCTCAAAGAAGGTCTGTGTAGCCCGACGCCTCATTCTGCAGAGAGGCCTTGGAATCTGTGCCACGCCTGGGCCACCATCTGGTTCTCTTGATCGCTGGGACAAGGCTCTTTCGCTCTCTCCTGATGCTTCGATTTGCTACTGGGCGTCATGATGGAACAGGGGAGTGCCCTTCTCTCATCATTTCAGGGAATGTGGCATCACAGGACTCTGAGACACCATTTCTGACGCACCCCCACCTTTCCCAGGGCTTTGCGTGAAACCTGTCTGATAACGAAGTATGCTCATTAGGTTCGCAGCAAGCTTTCATTACCTTGCTCAACAGTCATCACCACCAGCCAACAAATCCTCGAGTCAGGGAGTCCTTCTCAAGGTCTAATCACGGGCCCTGCTGCTGCTGTGC
The DNA here is from genome assembly GCF_000151845.1 of Pteropus vampyrus. NCBI lineage: Eukaryota > Metazoa > Chordata > Mammalia > Chiroptera > Pteropodidae > Pteropus > Pteropus vampyrus. The sequence continues at coordinate 4,322,159 of NW_011888784.1, forward strand.
ACATTAATTTCCTTTCCTTGGCTCTTCTGTGAAGTTGGAGAAGAGCTACTCACTCCTGACCTCACATGACCTTTATATGCCTTCGGCTTTCTTCCCTGAATGCTAAACCCCAAGCTGGGATCTTGAAATGTTTTCTAACTGCACGGGATTACGCTCACTTCAGATGTTTCCTCTAAATCAACTCCATGCATTCCCCAATATGATGATAAGGTGGAAACTGTATTCCAACCTCCTAACTAGATGACGAGGCGATGAGCAAGCTCCCTTGGGAAGAGGCTGCCAGGGTGCCAGAGTCCCCAACACAACCGGATCCCAACTGCCGGCAGTTGGACAGGCCTCCTCAGGACCACGTGTAGCCCATTTTTTGCCCTGGACCCTCTGAGCTCCCTTCCTCCCATCTCATGGGACTCAACCTACTCTAGGTTGCTCCCACTTGGCTTCAGAAAGGTTTCAGAGGAGGCAAGTTTGGGCTGGTTTTTTTTTTTTTTAATGTTAGTTGAAATGACAAAATCAGTAATCCCAGTGTATGACTTGTCTTCAGATGGCGCCTGCGTCTGGGGCCCTCATTCAGGGCATGGGTCTGTGACGCACCACACAGAGCTTCCTGGGCAGAAGGCAGCACCTCAGCATCCTCTGGCCACCCCACTTTCCTGGGCACATGTGGCCAAGGTGGGTGCAGTCAGGGGGAGCAGCAGAGCAGCCAGCTAGACCAGTCTCAATTTAGCTTCAGTTTCCCTCTGAAACTAATTCTTCCCTACGAGTGAATGTGGGGGAGTAGAGCTGTCCCATCATCCCAATGACCTCAGAAAGCTCAGCACAGTTCGTGTGGCTGGAGACACAGGGCCCACTAGGGACTGTCTGCACGCACTGGCTTGGGCCAACTCGGGCATCATTATGAGCATCTACTGTATGCAAGGCCCTCGGTCAGGGGCAGTCAGTGAAATAGAGCCAGCCCTAACTCCTCCCATCTTTGGGTTGATCAGCCAGCTGAGGGGAGAGGCAGATGTATAGGGAACAGCTCGATCATACTATGAATTAGGGAGAGAGTCTGCCTGGATGAGAAGGTGTAGCGAGGAGGCTAGTAGATGTGCTCATGGGGCTGGGAGGTGTCCCCAGGAGCTGGTCCACTGAGCCTATCTATATCTGGTGAGCCAGGTTGAAGGGAGCTTTGGATGGATGAGTCAGCAGCATTCCATCAGATCTGCACCCAGCAAAGGCCTTTTCAATGGGAAGCTCCCTGGTTCTCCCCTCCATCAGGGAGCTGCTCCAGGACACCTTGGGCAGGGGCAGCTGCCACCAGCCAGTTACATGAGAGTTTTCCTTGTGAGGCAGTCTCTCAAGAAACGCTGACCAGTTCGATCCCTCCACCAGGGGGCATCAGGAGATGGCTGCCTCATGAGGGGAGCTCAGAGGTCCAGGGTGGTACTATTCCAATCGGAACATCAGCCATCTGTCTAGGCAACGCCCTAGACAGAACAGAGCAATGAGAAGGAAGGAGCTTGCCCTGACACCACTGAGCTGACACACCAGCCCTGAAAAACCACCCAGGCTGTACTGAGAGAGAAAAAACCCTTCTGTCTTGTTTACATCTATTGTTTGTACACTGATTAATCGAGTCGCTAATGTCTAAATATCAGGCCTTTTGTTACTGAATCAAAGTTCTCCTGACCTCAGGAGACCTCGTTTCAATCCTGCTCCTGCCTCTCTGCATAGTAGGGTGTGCAGCATGCAGGTCCCAACCTCGGCCTTCCACCTACGAGGTCCAGCTCAGTCCTACCTCTTCTGCTCGGGGCTGCCCAGGCTTTTTAATTGTGAGCCCCTTGAGGTCTGGGCCACCCTTTAGACAATTCCATCTCCTGCCCTGCACTGGGCATTCTTTTACACACTATCTTGTCTTTCTAACTAAGTTGTAAGGCCCCTGAAGGCAGGAGCCATCCTCCAGGCCCTCCAGAGCAGAGCACCGGGTCCCTGCACACATTTCCTGGGTGAGGAAGCTTCAAGAGGTCCTTCCTGAAACACCTGACCTCTCTGGCCTGCTGAGCTGTCCTGAGCTCTGAGCGGCTTCACCCTGCACCAGGGTGAACTAAAGCAAGACTCAGGCCAAGCAGCCTTCCCTCTCAACCCCTATACCGCCTTGCAGGAGCCTGTGAAAGCTGGCTCTCCAAAGTCAGGACCAAGTTATTGCAGGAGCCTGTGAAAGCTCCCCTCAGCTCCCTGGACAGGGACAGTGAGGCTGCATCGGCGGGTGGAGATAAATGTTTTTTTAGCCTCTAATCCCACCGTCTCCACAGGGAAGGATGAGGTATCAGCAAGAACAGCTGGACAACTGGAGAAAGCCTAGGGGTCACCAGAAACAGCTCTCCAAGAGCAGCATCCTCCTTCCCTCCCGGCCACACGACCCACACGGGGAGCCCTGGGGATCTCACAGGCAAGCGACAAGGGGAGAAGCAACTGGCTTCAGCCTGGTCCCAGCACAGCTGGTTGCTGAGAGAAATGGATGAATCTCTGATACCTCACCCCTCAGTCCGCCCCTGTAGGTTCTCTGCAAACCTGGGGCAGGAGTGATCTCCAAAGTGACCCACCAGCACCAAAACCCTTGGAGTCCCGTTGTTTGTGGGATCCATCATCAACGCTGATGTGTGAACCTCCAATTCATTCATTTTACTGCTAAATAACATTCCACTGTGAGGATATAGCACATATTTATCCACTCTCCTCTCAATGGACATTTGATTGCTTGCAATTGTTTGTTATTATAAATAATGCCGCTAATGAAAAGAAATCTTATGAATCTATGTGTTTGTGGGGAGGGGCTTCACTGTGGGCTGTGTATTCAGGGAGAACTTTCCAGAGGGCAGACTGTACCCTCCCCTCTCCCATTTCTTGCTCTCTCCACGTCACCACCTCTCAGGAACACAGACAGACAAGACACATGACAACCCCCAGATGGGGCACAGAGCTGGTTCCCTACCTGCTGTGGGGGTGCTCGCCCTCGGGAGAAGGAACAGCTGCTGTCCAGCTGCTCACTGCAGTCCGTCGTCCACTACAGGGGAGAAAGGAGTGGTCAGGGATGGGAAGACACACAGGCTCATCCTCACTCAGCCTGGGCCCCAAGGCATGGCCCTGCCCCCCTGCAGCAGAACCGGTATAAAATCCTTCCCTGCCAGCAGGTCCAAGTTGGCATCTCCAAATTCCACATGGAGATGACCCTTTGGTGTACGTTTGGGGAAGGCAAGTAACTGCCCTTCATCTAAGCCCACCAAAGTGATGAAGATCCAACTACATTCTAAAGTCAACCAGACAAGACACAGGGTCATTGCGAGAAAAGCCAGCACCACCTTTCACTGCCTGACCTGGCTTCAGCCACACTAGCCCTCTACGGTGTCAAGGCCAGAGCTGGAGGTGAGGCATGTGTGTGCGGATCTTCCCATATGCCCAGTTCCAAAAGACAATGGACCTGTGCACTGACAGGACAGCCTGGCATTGGGGGAGAGTCCCAGACTGGCCATCAGAAGCCCACCTTGAGCCCAGTCCCACTGCTCATCCCCCGAGAGCTCAGAGGCCTGGTGTACCCCAAAGTGCGGTCTGATAACCACCTGCGTGACTGTCTCCAAAGCCTGGAGTCCCTGGACCCCACCCTCCACCTGCTGAATCAGACTCTGTGAGGGTGGGACCTGAGCATCAGCATTTTGACAAGCTCCCAAGTGAGGCACCAGAAGTTTGAGAGCAACTGAAGTCCATGTGACTTCCCAAGCTTTATTTTGTCATCTATAAAATGGGGACGGCAAGACTGGTGACTCTGTAAGGTTGAGGTAAGAACCTTTGTAAACCATAAAAACACTCTAGAGATATGAAGCAATAGTAATAGTGTAGCCCTTCCTTTGTAAGGTGCTATCTAGCTCTATGGTGGTATTTTCATCATTGCATTAAATGTCAGCTATCTGCACAAACTAATGTTGTTGAATGTCAACCTTGACCTATAGCCTATGTGATAAAAGAAGAGCAGAGGAGCCCAATCTCTCTGTTTAACACACTTGGCCAAAACTGCGAGTGAGTGTGGATGGCTCAAGGCCAGTGCAGTCCTGCTTTTGTAAAACCTTGGCTGGACACGCCCTCCTGACTGTGGGCCAAGGACACGACCTTTGTATAGGAAAGATGTTTTATTACAATGCGGATGACACAGGCCAGTATGAGTATACTCTAAAGCAGTGCTGTCCAGCTGGAATAGAACGGCAACCACAATAAGAGCCACAGATATAATTTTAAATGATGCAGTAGCCACATTTTTAAAAGGTCAAATTAAATTTAATATATTTTATTCATCTTAATATATTTAAAATATTATCACTTAGATAGGTAATTAACATAAACATTATTAACGAGATATTTTACATTCTTCTTTCCATACTAAATTTCTGAAATCCACTTAGAGCCTATGTTAATTTGGAACAGCCACATTTCAAGTGCTAGAGAGCCACATGTGGCGAGTGGCTATTGGACAGCGTACCGGTCCTGGGTGAGTCCCAGCCTTCCCATCCACTTTGCCCATCCCTGCTCGGCTTGGGAGAGGGGCTGACCCCTGCAGACTGCGACTCCCAGGCTCCTGCGTTAGCTGGGTTCAGCCAATGGGAGAAAGTAAAAAGGGGGGGAAGTCCGGGCGGTTTTTCTCCTCTTTTTCTCTGCTTCAGGTGGCATTACCAGCAGTGATGCGGTCTCCTTCATAGCTCCTGTCCTCACCAGATAGGCCTTCTGCGCATGACCCTGAACCCTGGCTCCGGCAACACCATTCCCCCTCCCTTTGTGCCTCAGGTCTGGAGGTGGCGATGGCTTCCTGGAGTTGCTCATCTCTGGGTTGTTTAGCTTCTTGGCTCTTTTATCATCTGGGTAACCAACTCCCTGGATTAAATTCCCTCTGTCTGGATATTTGCAGTTTCAAAGCATTTCCTCGAGATATTTATTAATTATAGGGTTAGAAAAAGGGAAAAATGAGAAATCCATGAGATACCACTTTAACAAAGTGACCGAGGATAACACCGCCCGTAATAAAACATATAATCATGGACTGCCCAGTATGATACGCTGAGAAGGGCACATCACTTTGGCAAGAGGTGTTCTTGCCAAAAATGCCTAACCTCAATCCAATCATGAGAAAACACCAGGCAACCCAAATTGATAAACTTTACACAAAAAGTGACCAGTACTCTTCAAAAGTGTCAAGGTCATGGAAGACAAGAAAAGACCAAGAAAATGTCACAGATTGGAGAATAAGGAGATGACAATTTGATGCAAACTTGGATCTTCGAACAGAGAAAGGACATTAGTGGGAGAACTGGTAAAAGCCTGAATAAAGTCCCTTTGTACCAATGTTAATTTCTTAGTTCTGATCATTGTACTGTGGTTATGTAAGGTGTTCACATTAGGGGAATCTGGGTGATGGGTGCATAGGAACACCCTGTACTATTTTTGCGCCTTTGCTATAAGTCTAAAATAATTTCAAAATAAAAAGTAACACATACATACATGTATGCATGCCTATTTTTTGAACAATATACACATATGTGTGTATACATAAAATGTTTAAACTGCTGTGAAAACAATCCCTTTGCTTTATATACTTAAGTGGTTTCTCCTTTCCTGGGAGCCTGGCTGACAGGGCTGGGGATGGACAAGGCACGTAACGACTGCTGGCCATGGAGAAGACTAGATCATGCACGGCCCCATCCTAGGAGAGCCCAAACACTTCAACCCCAGCTTCATGGTGCTGATGTGACACCCCACAGGACAGTGACCCTCCTGGGGTCAGCATGGTCCCTGGCAGGGCAGGGCTGGGAGCTTCGATGGCTCCTCTAGACAAGCATTGCACAGAGGGGGCCAAGGCTTCATGCGCAGCCATATACAACCTCATCTCTCTGGTGAGGCTCCCCAGGAGCAGTTCCAAGCTCCGATGAGACTGCTCTGCTTTGTTAAAGTTATTCTTAACTTTATATCCACCAACTAGAAGCCATTTCTTGAGGGCCTTCCGTGTGGGACCTGTAACAGGAGCATCCCTTCACAGGAGAGGTGAGATGTCCCAGGAGAGGTGGAGGGCTGGGCTAGGATAAGGAAGTGTGCTCTCAGCAGGGGTGCAGGGACAGAAAATGGGTAAGCCAGGATTCCTGGAGAAAAAGCGAGCCCAAGCGTGAATCGCTGGCCAGCTTAGGGGCAGATCATGGCAAGCGTGACTTTCTGGCTAAGGAGTCAGAGACTTTTCCTGGGTAGACAGGGTCAGGAGAGGAGGGTGACCCTGTTAGTGAGCCTGATGGCCCAGGGGAGCAGGTCAGAAAGCTAAGCCAGAGTCCAATATTCAGGTTTCCACTGGTAGTGGAGGCAGAGATGGGAGGAAGTGGATCTGAGAGTGTGGTACCCACAGGCAGTGAGCCATGGGCTGATGCATGAAGGAAAGTAAGATGGCTAAGTCCGTAGAAACCCACCCCAGAGACCCCTCCAGGGCTGGGTACAGACAGGATCCCCAGGCAAAGTTTTTAGAGGTGGGAATGTGGTCCAACTGTGTATAGCAATTTAGTGTGAGTCACCTCACTTATCCCAGAAGGCTGTACCCACTGGGCCTGGGTGGCATCCCACCTCCAACTTCTAAGCCAAGCAGCAGCCCAGGGACATCCTGGGCCTCTGCTGTTGCCTGAAGCACTTCCGCTGGGAAGAGGGTTTCTTCTGGGTCCTAAAGCCCTCTGTGGACTCTCCCTATTCCAAAGCTGTTCCCAGCAGCTGCTGGGACTCTGTTCTCAAAGTTGTCTTCTTTCTTTCCTCTTAGGCCATAGCCACCACCTAGAAAAATCTCCAGACATAGACCTTCCCAAACTGGTCCTTATCCACATAGATGATTCCAAGATGGAGAGAGGGGCCCTCTCCACCATCCCGCCCCGTGCCTGAGTCCTACACCTAGAGAGTTTCTCCTTCAAGGTAAACCAGTTTAAAGCTAGGAGCAAGTCCTCTGGTGGGTAAAGGTGTCGTTTGCCTGAAAAAGGTCATAGAACAGAAATAGGCAGGAAAAGTAGGGCATTTTTATATATGGGAAAAACGAATATAGAATTCGCATGGTTTGAGGCCTGCATCATATCTCATAATTTATTTAATTTGGAAAGTTGAAACAGAGATGGCACAGAGTGAAGCTTCCATAACTAGGAGTACAGATGTTTATTCTGTACTCATCAATAGATGGCTATTCTTTTATTCTTTGCTCTTATAGGTACATTTGAAATATTTCACACTAAAAAGAACTGAATCCATTATCAGTCATTTGCACCTCGGATGGACAGTATTGTAGGTCCAGATTTGGTGAAGGGCGGGGGAAGACACTGCACACTGGGGAGGGGGAGTGGAAGGGAAAAGCCTGGAGTGGGGGAGGCCAAAGGTGCTAAAAACAAACCATTCTACTTTCCAATGGTCTCTAGGTCCCTCCAGGGACTTGCCCTTCCAGATATCAAACTGTATTATGTGGTCAGAGCCAAACCAGCATGCTGAATCAGCACAAGACCAACCACTGCTAAAACTGCATTCATAAACAGATGTATAAACGGGAGCTTAGTATATGATAAGGATAGTGGTTCAAATTAAGGGGAAAGAGAAACCATCAATAAACATACCAACTGGCTAGCAGATGAGGACAAAATGACCCTGCATGTCTGCCTCACACTATCCATGGACAACACATTCCAAGTTGATTAAAACCCAAGAAACAAGTTTTAAACATCAAAGTAAAACTTCTGTGTGACAAAAGAAGTCATGAACAAACTTAAAGACAAGTGAGAGGCTACTTGCAACATGTATATCAAAGGATTAACCACCAGAATATATAAAGACCTCATTTAAATCTAGGCACCGCTCTAACTCCAGTGTATACACTAACATTAACTCCTCATGGATACCTAGGCACGTTTATTATCCCTACTTTGCAAATATAGAATTCGAAGCACAGCATGGTTAAGGAAAGCCTTATGTGTAAGGGGCAGTGGATGCTGCCCAAAGGCTGAGATCTGAGAAAAAGAGAAAGGCTTCTTGCTTCTATCTTAAAAAATCAACAAACGACTTTCCTGTTGGAGAGGCAGTGTAACAGTAATTAGGAGCTGACATTTTCGAAGCAGAGAATCTTAAGTTCCTATGCCTATTCCATCACTTACTCTATGACCTTGAGGAAGTCACTTCATCCCTAGGACTCAGTTTCCCTCACCTGAAATAATAACCGAAACTAGCAATAGCAGAGAGACTAAGTGTATGACAACTGGAGACCACCTGGTTCAAAGTTCAGCCTGGCCACATACTTGCTGTGTGGCCAGGCTGAACTTGAGCAGCAGCTTATTCAACCTCTCTGTGCCTCAGTTTCCTACCTTGTACATTGGCAACAATAATAGCATCTTTTTCATAGAATTTTTATGAAGAATAAATGAGTTAACATGGACACACCTCTGTTTCTTTGCTTCTCCGCATCTCCCCAGCTTCCTAACTTAGGGACCAATCTTGGACCCTCTTCTCTAAGCTTCCTCACTCCCTGGCTTAAAATGCCATCCATATGCCATCATTTGCAAATGTAAATGTCCAGGTCATTTTGCACCTCTGAACACCACCTTTGCATATCTGACTGCTTGATCAACATCTCCACCAAGATATCTAATGCTCTCTTAACACCTTTCATGCCCAAAAACTGAACTCTTGACCTTTGCTTCCCAAAGCTGTTCTTCCAGGGTCTCCCATATCTCATTTCTGGAAAATCTACCTTTCCATATGCTCAGGCTAAAATCCTCAGGGTCATTCATTAGAAAATCATGCCATTTGTACCTTCAAAGTATAACGATAATCTGATCACTTCTTATCACCTCCACAGTGACCACACTGCTGTAAGCCACCATCACCTCTCACCTGGACCAACTAAACAGCTTCCTGATCTCCCTGCTTCCTTCCCTGCCCATCCCCCCACTCCCACCCTCACCCACCTCTGGGCCCTCGCCAGAGTCTATTCATCACACACATCCAGAGTGATCCTCTTTAGCCAGTCATACCATGTCCCTGCTCTGCTCAAAACCCTCCATATCTCCCTGTCTCAAAATCTTGCAGAGTCCTCAACAGGGCCAACGAGGCCTTGCAGATCTGGCTCTTCCACAGCATCCCCCTTGCTTAACTTTGCTCCCACCAGACCAGCTCCAAAGCTCTTCCTCAAAGCTGGGCACACTCCCGCACCAGAGCTCTGCCTTTGACATTCCCTCCGCCTCTGACATTCCCTCTGCCTCGAATACTCATTCTCAAGTGGCCTCACTCTCCTACCTTCTTCAAACTTTTGCTCAAAATTCCTGTTCTAAGTAAGCCTTCCGGGACAGCCCAGCACTCCCGCCCCTTACGGCCTCACACGTGTGTCACATTCTAACATCCTAGTTCCGTCTTTGTCTACCGTCTGTCATTTCTCACCAGAAAGTAAGGGCTAGGAGGAGAGCGGTTACGGTCCATCCTGTTCATGACTTTGTCCAAGAGCCCAGAACATGGCCTGAAGGAAAACATGTTAGCTCTAATTATACTTCACTATTTAGCCAACAGTAACTGGCAGAGAAAGGGCAGATTTAAACAATTATGCTTTACGCCAGAACCACCAAACAATGTCTAGATTATGCGAGATAAACAAGCGAGCTAAAAAGCTACATGTATGTCAGAAGCTCAACTTTGTAAAAGGTATAAAGAAAAAAATTATACACAAAAATTACATTAGTTTCTGTCATAAAATCATGGTAGACTTCTTACTCTGTATTCTGATTGTGTGTTTTTCCAATAGTTGCTTTGAAGGTAAAATAAAATTTTAACCTATTTTAAAAATGACTGGTAATCAGATTTTAAAAAGCTCAGCCTCACTAGAAATCAAGAAAATACAAATTAAAATGACAACAGATAATCTGTCCTGATACAACTGGTGGTAGTATGAATAATGGAAATCGCTTCGGAGAGCAATCTGGCAACAGCTATTGAAATCGATTCTATATCTCAGTATCTACCTGAAGACGTACTTTTTTATGTGTAGGAGGAGGCACATTCAACAGTATTCACTGAAGTACCTTGTATTTCTAGGAAAAAATTTGGAAGTAACCTGAATGCCCATCAATAGGTGAGTGGTTAAAATATGGGATATCCACACTGTGGGCAGCTATTAAACCGAGCAGGTGTTCGAGCCTGGAGGACTCCCCAGGATAAACATCTAGGTGAAAATGCCAGTTATTGAACAACATATTCGCTGGCTATGATTTATGATTCTGAAATAATATATTCCTATAAGTCATATTATATATATGTTGCTAAAGCATTTAAAAAGGTAAGAAAGTGAACTGACCGATCCGATGGGAGGTAGGGTAAGGCATGGGAATGAGGCAGTTGATAAGGGAGATTTTACTGATATATGAATTCTTATGTACCATGAACATGTATGCATATATCACTTGTGTAAGTAAAAATAAATTATTTTGTAAAATGAGGGGAAAAATAAAACGAGTCCCCCATGCTCAACCACCCCAGAGGTTCCCTTAAACTCACTTCGTCTGTTAATCCTTTCATGGGTGGTCCACCATTGAGGGCTTCCTCCTATGGGCAAAGATGGCAGGGAAAAGGGATTCAGAGGGCAGGAGGAAATGAAGGAACGACATACCAGAGGGAGGAGGGAACAGTGAACGGGAAAGACAGAATGAAAGGAAACGTGAAGAAAAAGAGAAAGAAAAACACTGTGAGAAAGAGACATCATGGCAACCTGAACACTCTTACTCCAGCCTACATATCTGCATGCTTGCAGCGCTCTCTGAAAGTTCACTTTGCATCTGAAACAAAACCCAGGACTTCTAAGTGCCTGACAGCATCAAAAAGGACTATAGGAAGTTATCTTCATCCTCACTGGCTCTTCATTCGACCTGTTAACCAGAGTTTATTAGAAAATATGCCTTCATTAAATATATGCTCTTTAGAATATTCATTCCCTCCTTCCAAGAGAATGGAATAGCTGGCATGAGGGGTGGGGAAGGGAGACGGACATGCCCCACCTGTGGCTGTGGCTGTCAACCCAGCAGGACATCAGAGTCACATGACGGCTGAATGCCATGCCCAGGTCCCTCCCCATTCAACTGAGCTCTGAGGTGGGGGCCAGTCCAAGCTCCCCGATGATTCCACTATGCAGACAGAGTTGTGAACATTGCTTTAAAGCCTGGTGATGATCCACAAGACCCACCACTCACATCAGAAGTGTCAAACTTTCCCCACTTACAACATCTAAATCTCTTCTACAAAAGGTTAATAGTCAATGAGATTTGGAATCCTAATTCTCATTCTATGGTGGGGGTGGGGTGGGGTGGTGGGTGGATATATTAACCACCCCAAAGCCTATAGCTCTCAAGGAACCAAAAGCAGGTGGGGAAGGGGTGAGCAGCGGGGCTCCGCTCAGCTGCCACCCGGCAGTGCAGTTTGGCTGTTTCCCATCTCTGTGTCTGTCTTTTCTTCTGCAGAATAGGAGTATAATACCCCCAACTCAAGCACGGTGTGAGGACCACTTTTAGGATGTGCCTCAGGGACGTGGAATCCATCGGACAGCAGGCACTTTTGAAGTGTGAGCGTTGGGGGTGCGCGTGTGGTCATTTTAAATATGGTATCCCGTAAGTGTTTGAGAACTTAGAACACACATTCTCTTGGTTATTCATCTAAAGAAAAGGGATCTCACTTGCTCTTTCTTTCTTCCTTCACTTGTTTCCTTCTCTCTCCCCTTCCTATCCTTCTCTTTTCCTTCCTTCTTTTCTTCTTTTCTTCCTCCCTTCCTTCTCATGCCCCCTTTCCTCCCTCCCTCCATTTCCGCTGTTGCTGGGGGAGGGGCAGCGGAAAAACATAACTGTACAAGTACCATGATATTTTCTTCTGGAGTGTCAACTGTCTGTCGTCTCTCAGATCTTAAAAAAATGACCTCACCAACTGAAGAACAACATTCCTCTCTACTCCCTCAAGGTTTCTCAAGGTTTCCAAGATTCTTAAGAATTTTCCTCTCCCAGAAACATTAAAACACTACCGCAGACAGGCAGACTAGCACATTCTTTGAGGTTATTTTTGTTCTTTGTTTTTGGCTTTCATTTAAAATAGTCGTTGGATCAAATAAAAATAATCGAAAGTGATTTAGCAAAAAGATTTCTCATAAGGCTGTGTCAATAGAAATATGTTATGTAGACACTTCTAACCCTGATCTTGCTCAGTCATCCACAGCTGCACCCTCCCCTGGAGTCTGTACCCCAGCTGTGTCTGTGGGCACATGTGGGGGAGGGAGGGGGCGGGATCAAGATAGAACTGTCCCTCCTTGGCCAATAACACACAGGTGGACCCTGAATCCCGCTCGGTGTTTGCATTCTTCCAGGGAATTTAAAAGAATGCGGCAAGTTTAAGGAACGCATCCAGATGTTACAAGTGGCCATGCTTTCCACACTGTCTCACAACAGACATCTGTTTAAAAACCCCTCCAGATGTAGAGAGATTGGAGTATGGTCAGGCCCAACATATCCTAGAAGCAGGAGCCAGCAGTGCAGGGCCCAGCCTGAGGGCACTTTTCTCATGCATTACATGCTGAGAACTTAGCAGTCACCATAGGTAAGTCAGAGGTGCTGGGCGACAGGTCCCTCCTTCCAAAATTATCTCCCCCATGGCTGCTCTGGGAACAGAAATTCTGCCATTCACAAAGCATTCCTCTGGGGTGAAGCTTCATGGCTTCTTTGACCCCTCCTCTTGTAAAAGCCCATTTCACCTAAAGGAGCCATTGAAAACTGCCCCGCTGGAGTCCCCTAGAGTCCAGACAGTGGGGAGGCAGGCAGCACACGCCAGGCCAGCCCCGTGCACCCATCCCTGAGGCCCGCTCCTGGGAAAGTCAGCTCTGGAGTGTTTGCGGGAGGCTGCAAGAATCGCTGCACCCAGTTCCTCCCCCTCCTGCCCTGGACAATCCCAAGAGGTTCATGTCCCTCAGAAATTTTCCAATCCAGCCTGGCGGCTCTCCCCCTTCCACTCCAGCTCATGATATTGTTAACTGTACCATCAGTAATTTAAATTAAGAAACAAAGCTATGCCAATAAATTAACATGTCATCAGACAAGACCCACCCCCCACCTCCTTGCCGTCACCTGCAGACCCCGAGTCATTCACCTTCACCTCGCTCCCCGCACTTTCTGAAGGCTTCTCTGGATCGCTGCCACCTTCTTCAGCACCCATTTTCCCTTTCTGGGTGATTTCGATACCCATGCAGCTGGCTCCCGTGCCCCGCTTCTCAGTTCCAGGACCCCTCTCCTTCTGATCTTCCCTCTACCCCACACACTCCCACACTCACACGAGGCTCTTTTATTGCCAATTTCTGTGCAATAAAAGAAACCTCTACCCTAGGTTTCAAACATCCTGCTCTTGGACACTCCTATCTACCCGTCTTACTTCTTTTCCAGGACTCTGACAGTTCTCGGACTCCGCAGGACCTCCGATCCATTGACCTACCACCCTTCAGCATCTGCCACCAACTTTGGGTCCCCACTTCCCCCGTTGCCTGGCTCAGGATCAGGGGATATCACTGTCATCGCTCCTTCATCTACCCCACCCTTTTCTCCTTCCACTGTCCTCACCCAGAGAAAACTCAATCCTGGTTAAATTCACCTTCATAACTCTGCACTTGCACTACTATGGCTGAAAGCAGCTGGAAAAAGCCACAGCTGTGCTGCACAAGAGGGTGCCATTCTGGATGCGTGGCTGCGAGCCTGGCTACTTCCTCCTATGATGGTGGGTGAGCTGCTGGGGCTCACCCAAGGTCAAGCCCTCTTACCTATTCAAGGCCATTGCTCCAGCAACCATCCCCTTTGCTCTGGACCACTCTCATTAATGCACAACATGTTGTAAATACTCTCGTTTTGACCCCACTTCCCCAAATACCATATGTCTCTCCCCTTTACAATGAAACTCCTGTAATACAGAGAGGATTTGTATTATCTTCCAATGGTCTCCTTGAACTTTACCCCCAACACTCGACTGTCAGCTCTCTAGCCAGAGTCACCAGCAGCTCCTACGGCTCTATCAGGTTATTCTCAGTCCTCCTTTTCCATGAACTGTAGCAGCAGTCAACACGGTCGACACCCTCTGCCCCAACACACACACGACGCTTCCTTGAAACACATCCTTCCTGGGGCTTCCAACACTCCGCTCTCACCTGTTTCCCTCCTGCCTTCCTGCCGACTCCCTCCTGGTCTCTTACTGGTTCTTCTGCACACCCCTGATTTCTAAATGTTGGCAGATCCCAGGGTTCAGCCCTGGCTCATCTGGCCTAGGTGTCCCCCTGATTCATCTCCTCTAGCTCTCCCTCTTCCAACCACACTGGCCTTCCTATTGTGCCTGGAAGACCCTTCCAGCAAGGGCCTTTGTGTGTGCCATTCCCTCTGCCTGGACCACTCCTCCCCCAGATATCTGTACGGCTCCCCTCTCCACCTCCTCAGTGACACCTTCCCTGACATTCTATTTAAAATTGCAAACCTCTCCTGACCCTTACCAGTCCCCATTCCATTTTCCTGCTTTATTTTTTTTTTCACCGCAATTATCATCCACCACTAAGCAGAAGTCCCGCCAGGGCAGAGTGCTTGTCTGTTTTGCTCACTCTCGGATACCCAATCCGAGAACAGTGCCGGCCACAGGGCAGTTGCTTAATATGCCTTGGAGAGTGAACACTGGACAAATTACACACTTATACTAACTGTGATTCTAGAACTTTGAGGACACTAAGGGAAGCATCATATATATTTCCATTTCTCTCTCAGGGCTGACTTTCTCTTCCTTATCCCCCAGTGGAATGAGGTATAGACCACCATGGCTTTAGAATTTCCCACGTTGACTCCTGGGCCCAAGTTCCAGGAAAGCCATAGGTTCATACTGGCTTTCTAAAAAGTTGAAGGGTCTCATCTTCTGCCCACCCAGCCAGCTGCATTCAGATTTTCTCCAAAGCAGAGCACCCAGTGGCTCCCCTCTTCTTGTCAGAGGAATTCTGGGCTTAAGGTGGGACAACAAGTACAAGCGGTAGACACCTGAACAGAGGAGACCCTCCCGTGTCTCCTTATGCAGGCAACACCCTGCTTCTCTATAGCTTTGAACCCCTTATCACCTTTGACCTTCCAACATTCCTGAGGGAGCAGAATTATCTTCATTGGCCAGATACGAAAACCAAGCCTCAGAGAAGTTGAGGGATTTGCTCAAGGTCACGCATGCAGCTAGAAGCAAATCTGGAACCAACTCTTGAACAAATATCTACTGAAGATTTCAGGTGTTAGGCAAAGGTGCACACAATATGGTTGCCGCTCTGAATGGCTCACTTTATTCGGGAGAACTTGAAACTTCCACCCAAGGCCAGGGCTGCTGAAGACTGACCCAGGAGGGGGTGAGATCCAGGTCAGAAGGCCTCATGTGCCCAACTAGGTCTGACACAGGGCCCTGGGGGACTGCCTAAGAGACTCAATTCTCTGGCTGCCAACAAATGCATGTATTTGAAATCAGAGAAAATATTCACAAGCTACAGCTTTTGACTGTGTGCATGTTGGATAAGCTACAATCTCCAGATCTCTTCCATAACACAGCTTGTGGAGGGCAGGGAATAAATAGTGTATAGCACATGGTAGGTACTCAGTAAATATGTGTTCAGTGAATTGTGCATCTGGCTGGGCCCCAGCTGCCCAGTGAGGTAGGATGGAGTAGACATGGCTCAGAGGGGCTAAGAGGGGCTTCCTGCCTGGAATTAGGGTCCCCTTATGGCTCTCTCTGAGTGTGCCCAGGCCCCATACCTGCCCAGGACCTGGGCTCTCTCTCCCTTGTCCTCCCCGGGCCAGCGCTCACCTGGGAGATGTGGGACTGTGACTTCTCGCTCTCGCCATCGCCATCGCCCTCTGTCTTGTCGGCCAGCAGCCCCTGCACCTGGTATTCAAGCACATAGCTGTCGATAAATCGCTCTAGCTCCTCAATCTCCTGGGAGCGGCTGCTCCCAGCCTCGGAGGAGGCCGACGCCGCTGAGGAGTTCTCCATCCCTCCAGCTCAGGGGGCTGGGTCGGACTGCAGGAGAGAAAGAACAAGGCTCTGTGAGACAAAGCTGGAGGCAGGGATGACACCCCATTAGTGTGAAGAATATGCTGCAATTCCCCTCTATGGAGAGGGAAACTGAGGCTCAGAGAAGGCAGATAACTGGCCTAACTGGCCAACATAGTAACTTGTACCATGTCAGATGTTACTCCATACCTAGACCCTAAAACCTGGGAAAATGCAAAAGACAGGACCTAGCCTACACCCAGGCCCCATTTCCCAACTTGGAGTTAACAAAATCTACCACAAAACAGAATAAAACAGACTGCAGGCTTTGATGTCCCTGACCCCAGCACTGGGATGTATAGGGGGTCCCCAGACACAAATCCCGCCAGGAAATGCCTCCTTCTAAGGAGAGGTCTTTTCTTTGGACACCAGACTTTCCCTAAATTAGCTTAAAGCCTGTAGGCCTTAAGTTATAAGCATGATTTTGCAGCCACGTGATGGTATGGCTACTGGGACACATGCTGCTACACTCGGTCTGTAGGAGTGTGACTCACTTTTAATGACAGAACGTGAAAGGCCTGCTGGGATGTTTGGGAGGGCGTGGCCAAGGCACGGAGACTGCCTGGCCACCCTGCACAGGAGTACAGCTTCCTCGTTAGCCCTCACGGCCTTCGTGCTGGTGCAGTCCGGCAGAGTGTGTGACCAGCATGCCAGGGATACTTAAGTCCAACAACAGAATGCTGTTCCCTTCTGACCGGACTGGGTGCACCCAGCTGCCATAGGGGCCCAGGCCTGCTGGGACACCTCCACCGCCCTCCCCCACACGCCTGTCCCTGAAGCTCCCACCTGACCCACCTGGAAGTGGGGAGAGTTAGAGCCTTTCTCACCTCTAGGTCCCTTCCCACCAGGGACCCTCCCCCTTTTCCTCACAGGCTCTAAGGCAGATGGGAAGGGGCTTTCAAGCTTGTCTGGAGATTGCTGCTCTCTGGGGGGAGTCCACTCAGCTAGAGGAAGCAGAGCCTGCACAGGGTTTTACCATCAGAACTAGCAGAATGGTTGTCTGCCAAATCACCACCATTGGATACACAAAGAAAACCCGAATGTATGCACAGAGCCCCAAGACCATGAAGGGCTGCATGTGCCTAGGCTGTGACTGTTGATCATGAAGACGAGGTCCTAGTATGTTTCAAGGAACATCTGAATTTCAAAACCTTGGTTTACTGATAACTTTTTTAGAATACATTCACCAATGATCAAGGGTTTATTGAGTTTTTAACTAATCCAAAGCAGGGCAAGGAATGGCCGCTGGGTTCCACAAACGCTGCTGAGATCACAAATGCTGACTCCATCGTTGTCAGCCTCCTTAGAGGTTGGACTGCTGATGGGAGGAAGAACTGCCCTGGTGGACACACACCTTCTTCAACTGGTTTCCTGACTCAGTTCTTGGTTTTTGGCTTCTGCCAGGGGCCTAGCCTCCCTTGGACCGCAGGTCAGCTGCAAGGGAGCTGTAGGGAGTTTGCTCTGGGTTCCTAACCTCAGCTTATGAGTCTGTCTTCCCATTCCAGAGGGAGCAGTCCAAGGTTTCAGGCCCGGGAGCCCTCATCAGAGTGAAGGAACACAGGGGTGGAGGCTTAGGTGGCAGTGAAACTGAAGGAAATCAGCTCACATTGGAATAAGCATGCCTACTGGTGTAGGGCCAGAGGTCGGGGTGGGGATGTCCAATGCCCCTTCCCTCGCCTGCCATTCAAGGCCTACGGTGGCCTTATAGCTCTCCCACCACCAACACCCATTTTACCCCTCCTGCTCCAGTGGCTGTCCACGTCACCCACCAGCCCCGTCTACTATGTTCTTTGCACCAGGCACATGCCACGTGTGGTAGGCAGAACCATCAGAGGGTCCTGAGTGTACATTTTCTCCCAATTACTCAGTCAAACACTAACCTAGGTACTCTTGGGAAGGGATTTTGCAAATATAGCTAAATTCCAAGTCAGTGGCCTTTAAGATAGGGAGACTATGCAAGAGGGCCTGATCCATCACGTGAGCTCCTTAAATCTGGGGCTGGAGGTAGAGACAGAGATTCAAAGCACAAGAAAGACTGAATGCACTGTTGCTGGCTTGAAGAAGGAGGGGTCATGTGACAGGAAATGCTTCTAGGAGTTGAGAACAATCCCTGGCCACTGACTGCAAGGAAAAGGGCGCCTCAGCCCTACAACCGCAAGGAAGTAAATCCCGCCAAAAACCAATCAGCTTGGGAGCAGACTTTGTCCTCCAGAGCCTTCAGACAAGAACTCAGCCTGGGAGAACTCCAGAACTGGGAGATAATTAATACACAGGTATTGCTGTAACCCACTAAGTTGGTAGTAATGTGTTACGCAGCAGTAGAAAACTAACAAGCAATGCTCTTTCTGCCTCTGCATTTGCTCACACTGTGCGTTTCACTCCAAGGCACTTTTCCCCATCCATCCACCAAATCTAGAGGTCCTTACACTCACGTAATGCCAGAACAGTGTCTTAGAGGCCATCTGGCAACTAGCCCAATCTCTGGGTTTAACGGCGGCTAGTGGGCAGAGAACTCACCCAGCCTTGGCCTCTGGGCATGAACACTGCAACTTCCACGAATAACAAGAGCAGCTAACGTGTACTGCGCCCGTCAGGTACCAGGCACTCTTTTCAGCGCTTGTTCTGCATGCCTTCACCCACTCATCACCCACACCACCTCTATGAAATCGGCATAATTATACTATTTAGAAAACTGAGATTCAGTGAGGTTTAAGTAACTTGCCCAAGTTAGCACAGCAGAGCTCCATGTCCACCTATATGGCCGCTGCCTCTTCATCCCACCTCCTGGCGGCCTGCTCAGGTCCTCAGGACATCTCCCACTCCTCCACTCCCCACTGCCCCTCCAACTACCAGTGAATTCTTCAAGTGCTCTGTGTGTGCTACTTACTCTGCAATGGGGCTTTGTGCTCTGGAGGGCTGGGCCTGTGCCTAGCTGCTGGCCTCAGTGGGATGGCATGATGAGGTTAATGTCAGGAGTGATGAAAAGGAGCTGCCTGCAGGAAAAGCCAGTGCCTAAGGCCACACCTATTATTCCTGGAAGACTTTAGATCTTATCTAGGGCTTCCTGGCACCCTTCACGGTACAGATGGAATTTTGCAGGAGGATCAAGTATCTGGCTCTGCCTCCAGTAGCAGCCTCTGTCCTGCCCTACTGGCTCTCCTAGGCTCTCATGGGCCTTTCATGGGGCCACATCAGAGTCCCGTAAGGGAGACCCAAACCCACACTGGCTCATCAAGGAAAGAGATAAGCATTGAGACTCATTCCCACCCTGTAGAATTTTGGTGCCCAGAGGAGAAAAAGAGGACTCCTCCTCACTGGTCACTTGTCTTGGACACTTCCTGTGTCCTCACATCCTCTTGGCCCCCTTCCTACTCCAGTCATTGCTGTCCAATCAGCTTCACACAGTGTAGCCTGACAGTACCTTACCTCTGATGCCCTAAGCACCTTCTGCCCAGGGCTCCACTGACACATGTCTGCAGATACCTGCAAGAACTCACCTGGCACCCAGTTCCTGTACCCTAGAAGTGAGAGGAGCTAGCACTCCCTCTGAATTCTGAGGTTCTATGGACACAGTCCCTCAGCACGTCCCAGTGGATTGAGCCCCAGCTGCCCACTGTGGTGACCAGATCCATATACCTCTGTCTGGTCTGGCTCTACTGCTGTTGTGTCACTGCCCCCTGGGGTGCTTCCATGAACTCTTCTTTCCAAGGGGAAACCAGGCTAATTTGTCACTGGGGCTCAGTTGTATGTTCTAGAATGAGTCCCAACCAGGGAGCCAAGAAGCCCCTCCTTCAACAGAAAAGCCCAGTTTTATCTCTTTATAAGAGAAGAGGGGGAAAGAAGGGGAGGGACAAAGTGCTATCCTCATTGTCTACCTCTTCAGCTATTAGGCTGAAAGTTCAGTCACTCATGCCCCATATACATGACATCACTCATGCCCCATATACATAAAACTTAGCATTATAATTATTTTTAAGTGTATAATTCAGTGGCATTAAGTATGTTCACAATGGTTGTATTAATTGTCATCACCATCCACCTCCAGAACCTTTTCATCTTCCCAAACAGAAACTCTGTGCCCATTAAACATCAGCCCCTCACCCCTCCTCCCCCAGTCCCTGGCAACCATTGTTCTACCTTCTGTCTCTAGGAATCTGTCTATGCCGGGTACCTCGTATAAGTGGGATCATGCAGTACTTGTCCTTTTGTGGCTAGCTTATTTCACTCTGCATAACATCCATCCAGGCTGTAGCACGTGTTAGAATTTCAAGACTTTTTAGGGCTAAATAACACATTGTGTTACAATAATACATTGTATGTACAGGTCACATTTTGCTCCTCTACTCACTCACCCGTGGGCATTCAGGTTGTTTCCGCCCTTGGCTCTTGCAAATAAGGCTGCTATGAACATGGGTGTACATGTATCTGAGTCTGTTTCTGGTTCTTTGGGGTACATACCTAAAAGTTCTGCCTCATTTTTAAGGGAAAAAGAGTCCAAGGCTGGTGAAAACATGGCGAAATAAAAGGAATCTTTCCTCAAAGGCTTGTTCCACTCCCTTCCTGCCTGTGCTCTGAGGTGTCCGCCAGGCTCAGTTTCTCATTTACAGCAAGATCAGGATGGGAAATCCCCAAACAGCTGGGCTGCAGGCTAAGCTGAGAGCCAGCAAAAAGAGCTTACGTTGTAATGATCAGTGAAAGTGATAAGGGGGATGGGATCAGAGGAAGAAGAAAGAGGAGCCTGGAAGAGAAGAGACACTTTGGTTGCAGCCATCCACAATGCACAGCCATCCACAATGCGCAGCCATCCACAATGCACAGCCATGCAGAGCAGAAGCCGGATACCAGGAGCCCAGCCCTACAGCCAACTGCCCCTCCCGCCCGGCCCGCCCCCCCGCACCCCCCATTCCCTGCCAGGTGATGGATGTAGAAGAACAAAAAGGGAAGCAGCAGGAGTGGAGAAAGCGCTGAGGCTGCTCTTTGCTGTAAAGGGCAAGCAGGCCGGGTGGGCACAGCTTTAGGAGGGGCCCAGGCTGCAGAAGGAATGGGGCGGGGGGCGTTCTGCACTTTCCCAACAGGACGTTGGCCTATCTGCAGCTGTCTAGTGAAAGGGGTGGCCCACGCTCTTCTCTTGGCATTAATGGACCTCATCCCTGCCTCAGGGGCCCAGGGCACCCCTACTCCCTGCTACAGCCAGTCGTGTTCTATGCTTGTCACTATAGCCAGGTGAGCCAGGCTGACTGTTTTTAAGGCCAGAAACAAAACACTCATGTCCTTTGATGAAAAAGCACCTTTGCCCACATCCATGTCCCCACTACCCAGACCCAGGTGAACCCTCCCCTTGCTGCCTTCAGCCCAGAGCAATGTGGCTTTCTTGGGAATCAGCACTCTGGCAAAGGTGCTTCTGTCGACAGCATGGGGTCTCTCCTCCAGCCGCCCACCCTGCCTGCCTTTGAGCCTACTACCACCAGGGCTACAGGGATAGAGGAAAAGGGAGGGCCCAGAGACAAGAAGCTGGAACCAGCCAGTCAGCTTAGCAGCCTTTCACTCCCGCCCAGTGACAAATGGCATTAGAGGCTGTAAATTTAGCCAATCCCTTTAAGAACAGCCAGGCATTAGAGGCATTACCTCCTCCCCGGATCCCCAGGATGAATTCAGTGACCTGCAAACCAGATGAGACACTTCTGCTCTGCTGCCACCAGCCCTTCTCTGAGGTACCTAACCTTCCAGGCCCTGAAAGAAGGCAGCACAACACCCCTCACCCTTCATCAGACCCTCTCCCGCAGCCCCTCAGCACACAACTCACCCGGGCAGCACAGCCTCTGGGACCTTGCAGTGGAAGCCATGTCTGCCTTCCTACTGTGTTTTTGGCTTTTGGCTGCTTCAAGGGGCCCAGCCCCTCTTGGGCCCAAGGTTAGCCTCAAGAGAGTTGTGCAGTGCTGTCCAGAACTTGTTCAGGGCTCCCCAGCTCAAAGGCCTTGGGGCTCATGGGTCTGTCCAGCCATCCCGGCAGCGGAGCAACTCTGAAGAGGGAGGCAGGCAGGACCTACCACGTCACCGCTGCTCGCCTCCTACGGAATTGCTGTTCACCCCACCTTTCCCACGGCCCCTTCCCACACCTCCTGCTGCAGCACAGCCTTGCCCCTCTCTCCCCCAGCTCCCCTCCAGTGCTGGCTGGCTTCTGGTGATCCCGTTACACACATGCTGGACCCTCTCCCCTGCCCACCTACACATGGTGCTGGCAACTGACATTTTAACTGAGAGCCTGCAACAGGGCTTTCCCCTTTGTCAACTGTCAGGCGGTCCCCAGGGCAGGGCCAGGCCACCACTGTGCAGCCTGCTGAGAGCTGGAGGAGAAAGGTCACGCTGCCCAGGGACAGAGGACCGCACAGCTCTCCCTGAGGGAGCCATGGGAACCGGCTTCACAGTGCTGCTGCCAACCCACCCCTCCGAGTCCAGCCCACGCTCCACCTCCTGCATAAACAAGACTGGGCACACAATGCCTTTCCCTGACAACTGAAGCCCTGTGCCTGGGCGCTCCTGTCAGTGCTGATCCAGGGGCTCTGGACCACATCGGTGTTTGCCAAAGAAGAGCGGGGCAAGTCCACCAATGCCCCCATGAACAGGAGCCTCAGGTCCCCAACCACTGGAAGTAGGAAAGTTTAGAAAGCTGGAGGTGACCTCGGAAATCAGCAACATTTACTGTCTGCTCACCTGGTGTACCTCTAAATCTCTGACATCCTCCTGCCCCCACCCCACGCACCAGTTTGAATTGTCATTCAAACATCAAACAGAGTTTAGCTAGGCATGTGCTGTTTTTTAAATTGCAAGTCTCAGAGATTTAGTGAGCTGTAAAATAAAGTGTAAAATAAACTCATGATCTTAGCATTGAAAATATATAACTACATTGAAAATATCAGTGAGTGACACTCATCGTAAGTGGAATAACTGTTTCATGGAAATTTTGATTCACCTACACAGGTTAAATGTATTTCCTTCTGTGAGGAATTTAAGCAGCCCAGAGCAGTGCCTCCCAAACTTCAAAGTGTTTACGAATCACGGGATATCTTGTTAAAGTGCAGACCTGAATTCAGGGGATCAGAGGTGGGGCCTGAGATTCTGCATTACTAACTAGCTCCCAGCAGATGTTGCTGCTGGTCAAAGAGCCTCACTGTGAATAGCCAAGATCTAGAAAAATCTCTTGATCCCTTCGATCCATTATTCAATTATCTCACTCTGGTCTGGATTCTCCATGCTGACTCCCCGGCCCATGGGTCAACTCCATTGGGGCCACGTAGAACCTCAACAGGCAAAATTATTACTTGCTGGCTGACCCCTGGGACCACCTCCATTCTGGGGTCTCAGAGTTCTGAAGGTCTGAAGAGTTCTGCAAGGCTAAGCTGGGGGCTCAGACGCATCCAACTGGTCTGAACAAGATGGAAGATCTTCTGAAATCTAAGCCACATGACCTCAACAGTCTTTAGAGAATCCAGCTCTTTCACTGTGTAGATGAGGATACTGAGGCCTGAAGAAGGGGAACAAATTACCGAGAGCCATTCAAATGTCTATGGATAGAGCTACGCCTGCTACACAGGTCCCTAGACTCCAATCCCCTCAACGGTCTGCCACCCATGGAGACCTCCTGCTAAGTCACCTCCCCTAATGACTGTCAATAACAGGAGAGATATCACCAAATATTAGACAATCCCCAAATCATTACATGATTTTCACAGCCTACTGAGTCCCCCTCCCCCATTCTGGGCAGGACCCGGGACCAAGCCTTGTGGTTCTTTCAGAACCTCCGTGGAAAAGACAGGTGGGGGTAGAGGCCCAGTGCTCTCTTCTTGAGAGCAGCCTCCAGGAGTAACTGAGGAGCTGGACCGGATTTCACGGTGAGGTGACAGGTCACTGCAGACCAGGAAGGCATGAGAGAAGCTGTGAGTCCTTCTTCCCTGAGCACACTCACTGTGGCGGGCACCCCAGAGAGAAGACTGAGAAGGAAGGCTACGGGGAGAGGGAGCGAGTGCACCCTGCCAATATGAGGATGGCACCCTTAGCAGTCCACCCAGAGGACATGGCATTAGATTCCAGACTCCTGATGAGGACTTCTTCATGGACGAAGAACCCTGACACAGCAGTGTCCTGGCTCTGCGGAGGCCTGCACACCAGCAGATGGGCCTGGCCAATGGGCAGGAGGGCGCCCAGGTCTGGGAGGTCACGCCCCTGCTTTGTCCCTGGCCTTCTCTGTTGTCCAGGTGTGCCCTGCCCTTGGGCCTCTCAGTCCCACAGAAGCCTTTATTGTGTTCCCAGCACTGGGCCCCTACCTGCTCCCTTGGTGCAGAGCACAGGCTGCCTCCTGACACCTCCTCACCCTCCCCTGTGCTGTTACCCAACCCTTGTCCTACCCTTGAATTTTTTATGGGTTTTTACCTTGTCTTGACAAGACCGTGTGATCCTTGAGGCCCTGCTCCATCTACACTTCTTTCTGCACGAGCCCAGGACAACATACTGGCCTGTGGCTCCCAGCCCTCCCACACCCGCCCCTGCATATTCCTGCCCCGAGACTGGGCCTCCCTCAGAGCTCCCATCCACTGCCACTGGGCCAAGGTCTTTCCCAGCCCCCTCCCAGCTCTTAGGACATTAAAGCCAAGGATGCTGGGGGTAGACATGTCCAATCCCCCTCCCCACCAGCCACCGAGGTCACCTGATCCCAGAACCAGGACTCCAACTTCTTCCCACCAGATTCATGAGACTCCTCAAGGCAACTTACTCCAAAAAGTACTAAGCGCCTGCTGTATACCATGCCCTATAGATACCAGAGAGCATGGAAGTCACAGGCAAAGCCCCACAGAGGAGATAAACATATCATATCTGGAGGGTTACTGGCCAGTCAGCCACTTCCCTGGCTTCTTCACTGACCCCTGCTCCTAAGACAGGATAATGTGCTGGGTTACGGTTTCCAATGCTGGCTAACCACTGCCTGGGTCTGTGACCTTGGGCAGCTTGTTTCCTCATCTTCAAAGTAGACTGATAATGCAAGAGCCACCTCATAAAGTCTTGTGAGGATTAAGAGAGAGAATTCATGAGAAAGTGTTCTTTCAGCCAAGTATACAGCAAGTACTTAATTACTGGTTGTGATTATCATTTGACATCATGACTGTCCCCTGCTATGCCCCTACTCTGCCTTTTGCACTCCCTCCCACCTCTCCAAATCACTGCATCTCGCTCAGGACCTAGCTCCAGACACGCCTCCTCCACAAAGCCCACCTTGGCCACTCTGGCTATCACTGGTCACTGCTGTTTCTAAACTCCAATTCACCACCATTCTAAACCCACCATTCTAAACCCACCATTCCCTGATGTGTCCCCACTCTGAACTGCCTGTGCCTTGCTTAGGCCTGGGTCTGGCCCTTTTCTGTTTGCCAGCTCCTGGGTATACAGCTCTGTCTACCTGCACAGACACAAGTGAGCCCTGGGGATAGAGAGCAGGCTCTACCGCTGGCCTTGGAAAGCTCCTGGGCTGATGGGCTCAGAGCATGCTGGGGAAGGAGACCAAGTGTCCTTCTCTGAACCTTGCAATGTGCCTGTGAGAGCACCTCAGGTTAAGGCCAGAAAGCTCCTCTGAGCATGGTGACCCAGCACCCCAGGGCTTCCTTCTCAGGTGACGTTCTCTCTCCAGTGTCTCTCTCGGGGTAACCAGGGTCCCCAGTCAGCTCTCCTTCTCTTGGCAACACCTTCTTGAACTAGAGCCCAGCTGGAGTAGTGACAGCACTGCGTGGTTTCCAAGAGCCCGATGGGGGTCTCAGAAGCTGAGAACACTTCACGTGGCCTGGCCTTCAGCGGGGCTGTGACTCTGCAGGCCTGTCCCAGGGTTGAGAAGGCAAAGCTGGCTCACTTTGAGAACAGTACCCCCTTCTCTCTCCCTTCCTCATCCTTAAGGACAGCTCGAGCCCACCTCCTGGATGCCACCCCGACCGCCCTGGCTCACAGCGACCCCGGCCCTCAGAACACCCACTGTAGCTGCCTCTCCCCCTTGCCACCTTGGACGACTAACTTGTCCTGCACAGGAGCATAACCACAAAGCAGAGATTGCAGATGTCTGTTTTTGGGCCATGTCTCGGCCACAGTGCGTTTTGTTTTGCCTGTTCTGTATTTTAAAACTATTTGAGCCAACATTTGTAAATCAAAAGATTTCATGTAGGAAATCCACATTTCTTATTTATTTATATTTTGAAAAACTGGGAGATCTAGCAACACTGGCCCACCTAGCCACATTGCAGACATCAGCTAGAGCGAAACAGTGCTGACCCTTCCAGGAAGGGCATGTACTCTCCAGTTCTCCGCGGACCCCAACATTCCCTAATGTCTCCCCATTACTCTCACATGGCTCCACTCACACTTAACCTTCCTAGCCCTCACAGGCATCCCCGAGTTTGAGACCTCCTGCAAGAAAGTAACTGCAGGTGGTCTGTGACTACAAAAACGAGGGGGTGTTCCCAAGAACCTGGAAATCAAGAACAAGGATGACTGTCCCCTGGGAGTTACATTGGGAAATCAATAAATGACATTTCAAAACAGAAATATGCAAGGTCATTGCAAAAAGGGAAAAGGCAAAGTTTCCAGAAGCAGGACTCAATGCTAACCTTGAAGTCAGCCCCTGAGCTACTGTAGAAGATTATGTCACTCTGAAAAGACTGGGCTGCACTGGAAGCAAAGAAAATAGCCAACCACGAAAGGCAGTACACCCCCAAGCTCTGTCCATGAAAAGGGGTGCTCCTCCTGGGTATCTCAAGAGAGGGGAGAAGGGTACAGATAAATACACAGGGCTGTCCCACTGCTCCCTGTAATGCCCCCAAAACACTGCAGCTCAGCCCTGAAGTGGTCTGAGGGTCGCCTCCCTCCCCAGCTAAACCGCAAGCTCCTAGAGGTTGTGGATGTGTCTGCCTCTTTCCTAGGCTCCTGGGAGCAGGACCTGGGCCCACTATCAACATTTAGTTAATCAGTAATTATTTAATGATGGATTCTCAAATTAGAAAGTGGCTAGCAGGTAACTGATGCTCTGTCTATCTTAATATTAGCAGACAGGAGGAGCTGTTGGCTGCTGATGGGCACAGAGATGGTCACACATCAGCCGTGGCACCAGTTAACACAGCCAGGCTGGGGCAGGGCCCTCTTTGGCTAAGGAGCCCGTATGTGTCACACACAATCCTTGAGACCTGCTGGACAGCCACCACGGGGATATCAAACTGATCCAGTGCTGAGGGCTCTTACAGCTCTCCCTCAATTCCCTAAGAACCACGAGGAGATAAAGAACCTCCCTGATTTTCTAGATATTATGGGGAGATAAAGAACTGAGCAGCCAGAGCCCAGAAGTGGAAAGCCCAGACTCCTGATTCCTGGGGTGGTCTCCACATCCAGAGCAGCAAGCACACCCATGGCTGTTTCTGCCTTTGCTTCAAGGCCCCCAGGTATGGCTACCCCTACTCAGGGACAGCTGCCCTTTGCCCTTTATTGAAGCAGGAAAGCAAACCAATATTGTATTCCCCACAGACCACTGATTTCCAAACTATTTTCCTCTAATATCATATTTATTTTTCAAAGGAAATCCTAAATGGCTCCCCCAATATAGAAAAATCTAATAACAAACATTTACTGAGCATTTACTATGTACCGAGCCCTGCGATAAATATTTGTTGTATATTAACTTAATTCTGAAGACAATCCTATAATGCAGGCACCATTTTGTCCCAATAAAAATTAAGAAACCAAGGCAGACAGGAGTTGCCCACATTTGCTAGCTACATCTTTAGCCTTACAGAACACAGAGCCCCAATTGCGGAGGTCTCCAGCGATGTATGGCCAAGCCAGAGATGAGAGCTATTGGCCAAGGACATGTTGAAGACCAGGTTATGGTAGTTCTCCTGGGTTTGGCTTCCCTAACTGTTTCTCTCTGGGGCATGCTGAGGTCAAGTAACTAGGGAAATAGGCAGCCAGAAAATCTGAGCTCCAGATCACTTCCACTGGGAACCCACTACAATACATATTTTTGCAGACAGGGATCATTTTGTTTTTCTCACCTGGCACAAAGTAGGATTCCACAGAAGATGAACGGAAGACCCATGGGCTACCAGGGGGAGGCCTGTGGAATTGGCCATCTTGGCCCTTTGTGACCCAGGAGCTTTCTTCCCAAGGCGAGTTTCCCAGCTGCAGCAAGAACTCCTAGATGCAGCCGGATGCTTTGCAAAGAAAGCCCGCCTGGTGGCAGGTCCTGGATGGCTGTCCATCACAGTCCTTAGGTTCTATATTCCCACTGTCCCCACTAGAATGTGGTAGCGGCAGATAACCTCTCTACATGCACACAGCAGGAGCAGTCTCTAACCCATTACAACCACAGGGAGCAAGCTGAGTGGTTAACTGGCAGATAATTAACTGAGAAATTCCCCCACAGCCCTCTGTAAACTCTGCTGAAACATGGGAAGGAGGAGATATAAAGGCAAAAAGGGGCCTCCCGTTGGAGAAAGGGCCTTACGATCACTGAATCAAGTGATGCCGAGGACTTGGAGAAATGAGAAGCCTCATATACAGTTGATGGGAATGAAAAACTGGTGCAGCTGCTTTGGAAAACAGTCTAGTAGTTCCTCAAATGATTAAATACAGAGTTAACATATGACCCAATAATCTGTTCCTTGGTACATGCCCAAGAGAAATTAAAATATATGTCCACACGAAAACTTGCACACGAGTGTCTTCAGTAGCATTATTAATAATAGCTAAAACATGGAAATAGCCCAGATGTCCAGAAACTGATGAATGGAAAAACAATGTGTTATATATCCATGCAATGGAATATTATTTGGCCATAAAGGGTCAAGTATTGATACATGCTAAAACATGAATAAACCTTAAAAACACTGTGCTAAATGTAAGTCACAAAAGAGCACACACTGTATGATTCCATTAAGATGAAATGTTCAGAATATGGGAATCTACAGAGACAGAAAGTAGTTTGGTGGTTGCTCAGGCCTGGGTGGGGGATGGGCTGGGCGGGCAGGGGGGCAATAGCTAAAGGATATGGGGTTTCTTTATGAGATGATGAAGATGTTATGAAATTGACTGTGGGTGCCCATATCTGTGATTATCCTGAAAAACCATTTAATAGTACACTTTAACTAGGTGAATTGGACGGTATGTGAATTATATATATCTCAATAAAGCTGTTTACAAAAGTAGTGCATCTGCATGAGCTGGCCCCAGGATAATCACCTTGAGTTAGAATCTCTGATTAGATTGGACACCTTCCTAAAGAAAATTGTGGCTTTGAGAATCAACTAAATGAATCAACAAAGAGACTGAAAAACCAAGTCCAGGTTCCCAATGAATCTGGGAGAAATGTCTGCAGCTTTCCTGTAAGGGATCTCGCTGCCTTACCAAAGATGGAGATGCATCTCCTGGTGCAGCTGCATCCATCCATCCATCCATCCATGCATCCATCCATGCATCCATCCATGCATCCATCCATGCATCCATCCATCCATCCATCCATCCATCCATCCATCCATCCATCCATCCATCCATCCATCCATCTATTTAGAAAGTGCCTGCTCAAGCTTGCTGTTAAGTGCTGGGGACACAACAGGAATGGAAGGAAAGTAACCAGGCAATAGATACCATGAGTCAAGTGCTGTGGGGCCCAGAGGAACAGCACCAACATGTGAGAAGAAGACTGAAAACATTATTTTTATTAGCTTGCCCTAATTGACAGAAAAATGCAAATATAACTGTGAGATATGAAAACCAGGAGAAACCTTAGAAAGCAAAGTCATCAATTGTTAAGACCCACCAATATTTCATGAGCCACGAAAGAAAAGAAGAAATGCTGACAACTAAACTATGACAAAATGTCTTAATGATGATCTTGCATGCAGACAGATTGGTCATATGAGCTTCATATGGCTTTGAGATCCTTTCATCTCTTCTGAGGAATGTGGAGATTTCTCCCAGCTTTGGAGGCATTGCTTAGCATGCATGAGACTGGCAATTCTTGTTTTACAAGTATGAAATTAAGGTTTTTTTTTTCTCCCAATAATGAATATTTGCTTTTCTAATGTCAAATCGATGCCTTATTACTATTTCCATGCCCTTCTGGGTACACAGTCACTTTGGGTGGCAATAATGAGTCACAGTGAGTTCCTTTTGAAGAGACTTGAATGACAATTACACCGAACATGTGGATAATCAGTAATGCACCTAATTCAACTGAGATCATGACAGTCTGAACAGCAAGATCACGTTCCCTCCTGCTCAGCCAATGACAGCTATGTCATACATGTCATGTGGTTGGCAGCCAGCGATAGTAAGAAGCACCCTGATTTCAGTGATATTAACATGTGAAAAAAAGACTATGCCTCCAAGAATAAAATAGGCAAGCCAATCTCTCATGTTACAGGTGAGAGATCACAGAGCCACAACTAAAGCTCTTGTAAGTTAAGATCTGTGTAAGTTTTCTTTCTATTCCCTCAGGCTACCTCTAAGAGACTGCCATGTCTAAGCTTGTCTTAAAAAACAAAGCAAAACAAACAAAACAGTCTTTGAGAGCATACATGGCAGTAAGATTAACCAATCAGTACATACAGTTAGTCTTAGTCCTTCAAACCTTATGAAAATGGGTGACAAGAAATGTCATTCCAATACCATCTAAGGGACCATTAGTTTATAGCTGTCGGGGGACTGCATTTCCACTCCCCACAGGCTGTTCCCCAGGCTGCCATTCAACACTATTGACCACATTTATAAATGAGGCCAGCCAGGTGTTTCCTCAGAGTCACACCCTCTCCCTAGGGGTGGGGCCCTTAGAGAGACACCATCCCCATCAGATGCCTACAAACGTCTGGAAATGCCCTTTTGAGCCTGGCGTTAAAAATCACCATGTCTGTTGCATGCAGACAGAGTATCTGGAGTTTAGGAGACTGCTAAATTGATTCTCAATATCTAAACGAGCAACTGGCAGCCTGGCAGTACATC
>NW_011888784.1:4354552-4354863 GCF_000151845.1 Pteropus vampyrus
AAAATGAACTGGCGGCATTCTTATCAGAAAAAAACAAATTGAGAAAAAAAAGGTTGGCTATGGGATCCCTTTCGCCTGCTGACCACCTGGTTAGAATGCTGGCTCTGAAGGGCCTCCTCACGTGGAGGGCACACCCATGCTGTGAGGCCCCGCCACATCCAGGCCAGCAGAGCTGTCTGCTCACATCCCTCCTCCAGGGACACGGCCTTATTTGCAAGGCCTTTCTGCAATCATGAGCTGACTGGCACAGAGGTAATTTTATGCTCTACCAATGTACCAGGGCCCCTGCTGGGTGGACAGCATCCTGGCCA
>NW_011888784.1:4354913-4355365 GCF_000151845.1 Pteropus vampyrus
ATATAATGTTATATGTCAATCATACCTCAATTAAATAATGACAATAATAATTTGGGAAAGAGGGTCAGAGAGCACTTTCCTTGAGTGCGACCTTGGAAGAGGAGCAGAAGGTCTGCAGGTGGGGGAGGAGAAAGGCCCCAAGGGCAGAGACTG
This sequence comes from Pteropus vampyrus, assembly GCF_000151845.1. Taxonomy (NCBI): domain Eukaryota; kingdom Metazoa; phylum Chordata; class Mammalia; order Chiroptera; family Pteropodidae; genus Pteropus; species Pteropus vampyrus. Next base: position 4,355,067 of record NW_011888784.1, read on the forward strand.
CATCACGGAGGCACCACTGAGCTTGTATGCTGTCCCTTGAGCTCCTCCAGAAGGAGGGTCTCCTTCTAGTCCCTCAGTCGTATGAATGCGGCCAGATGCCCTGTTGACTAAGGCACCACCAGGCTGAGCAGGAAAGGAGCTGGCCTTGAACATTCTCATTACCATGCTATGCGGAAAAAAGAAACCATAATTTTTTATATTAGGATCTCAATTACATAAAAATGAATAGAAAAATGACCAAAACAACAATATCCTAAAACATCTCTTAGAGGTGGAATTAGGACTACCTTTTCTTATAT
>NW_011888784.1:4355415-4358098 GCF_000151845.1 Pteropus vampyrus
CGCCACATCCAGGCCAGCAGAGCTGTCTGCTCACATCCCTCCTCCAGGGACACGGCCTTATTTGCAAGGCCTTTCTGCAATCATGAGCTGACTGGCACAGAGGTAATTTTATGCTCTACCAATGTACCAGGGCCCCTGCTGGGTGGACAGCATCCTGGCCATCATCACCCTGTGTGTCACCACTTAATCTGGAATCTGCGAAACTCGTATAGGTCTAGAAGTAAGAAATGAGAATACCACTGAGGTTGTCCCCATCCCTGGGAATCAGGCCTAAGGAAGATAATCCCCATTAAGTACTTTTAACTCATGTTGAACATGTCACTATATTCAATAAATGTCATCGTTTTCTTTACTGGCACTCTCATCCTCGATCTTGCACTGGATGTTGCTGCAGAATTCTCTCTCTCTTTACCACAATGGTTAGTAAGGGAGAAGCCTGCCTGTCCACACTGCAATGCCAGTTCACCATTTCACATACCTTGCAGGAGTAGATTCTCCTGCTGGCAAAATACTAAAGGGAATTATATTCCCAAGTTCTGGTTCTAAGCTTTTAAATGCACAGAGATGGTACATGCCGTGAGCTTAGACCCAGATCCCGCAGCAACCCCTGCTGCCCTTGTGGGCTGTCTTGCTGGAGGGCAGCAGGCTCCAGGGATGTCTGAACATCCTCGGATGATGCCACCTTCACCTTAGCGCTGAGAGGGGTCTGCCACACCTTCCCTCCTTGTTAATGACACCACACTTTTAACTTCCTTCACACCGAAGCCTCGGAAACCTTCTTAAATATGAATGAGCAGAAGTTCACAGGCTGAGTTGTGTGGTTTTAGTTGTTCTCTTGTAATTTCTAAGGCAACCAAGGCATGGGAGATGGCTGTGATGTTCCTTAGGTCACCAAGCAGAAGAAATTTAGAACCCTGGTAAGATTCCAGAACTTCCCCTCAGTCCCCAGTACCCTCATCTGCCCCCCTAAGCCACTGGCCCACCATTGCAGGGCCTGAAGCTTGGTGCATGCCCACTGGAGGGCTAAGGAATCCAGGGGCCAGAGGATGAACTGGAAAAGTAGAAGAAGCAATGGAATAGAGGGTGCCAGAGGCACCATCGTGGGCCCTGCTTGAGGTAGAGGCCAGTCTCTTGCACTGGCTGCTGGGTCTCCTCATTTGAAGCAGCTCAGATTCTTAGGCTGGAGAAGAGAGAACACCCCAGCAAGGCCCTCGCTAAGACCAGGGGGATGGCCCTGCATGCCAGCACATGGGCTGCTTCCTTGACCCTATCCAGTTGTTCCTATCCAGACAACTCCTATCCACCCCTCGAGACCCAGCCTACATGCCTCTTCCCCCCACAACTAGTTTTCTGGCAAGTTATCTATTTAATGGTCATTTATCCACTCACACCTGTTTCCCTTTGGCTACTGTGGGCCCCTCAAAGTCTTTTTATTTCTCCTTTCCTGCTGCCTCAAGGAGAGTAGATGATCAGCAAAAGAATGTTCAATGAATGAGAAGGGGAGCAAATGAAACTGGCCAGTTGACATGATACTTCATCCAATGCTTCATTCTTTAATGCTTGACCCTTATTACACCCACACTGCTACCCTAGGAGACCAAGAACTGAGAGGGGGGCCACAAGATGCAGTGGAACCCCAAAACCTGGCTTTATTACCTGCAGGTTGTAGAGCCATGAGAGTGGCAGACACTTCTAGTTGAGTCTATAATACCTATTCTCTCCTTCCTAACAAAAAAATTATAACATTGGGGGAGATAATGTGCCCAGATAAAAATTATATTGCCCAGTCTCCCTCACAGATAGCAGTGGCCAGTGAGATATAAAAGGAAGTTATTGGGTGAAAAACTCTTTAAAGGGGCTGACTGAGCTGGCACATGCCTTTTGCCCTTCCCACTTTCTCCTTCTTGCCTGGAATGTGGATGTGATCTCTGGAGCTCCAGCAGCTCTATTGGACTATGTGGCAACTTTGAGGATAGCAGACACTCGTTAAGCATGGCAAAGCAGAAAGACAGAGAAAGCCCAGATGCCTGAAGACAACAGAGCCCCCACACCAGCCCTGGGCTGCCTACCTCCATAGTTCTCTTACGTGGGAGAAAAATAAATTTCTGCATTGCTTAAACCACTGTTATTTGGGCTTCCTGTTATATGCTGCTATGGAAAGCAGTTTTCTGTGATGGTCCTCAGTGACCTTTGCCCCCTACTACCCATGCCCTTGTGTAATCTATTCCTTTGAGTGTAGGCTGGACCTAGTGACCTGCTTCTGTCAAATAGAACAGGCAAAAGTGATAGGATGCCGCTTCTGTGATCAGGTTACAAAAGACTGTGACTTCTGTCATACTGACTATTGCCTTCTTGGCTCACATACTTGGATGAAGCAAGCTGCCATGTTGGAGAGGCCACATGGCAAGAAGCTGTGGGCAGTCTCTAGTCAATCGCCAGAGAGGAGCCCAGGCCTCAGCTCAATAGCCCACAGGAACTGAATCCTGTCAACAACCACACGAACAAGTCTGGAAGCTGATCCTCCTGCAGTTGATTACGGCCCCAGCCAACACCTGACTGCAGCCTCAGGAGAGACTCTGGAAGCAGATGACCCAGCTAAGCTGAGGCCAGAATCCTGACCAGCAAAATGCATGAGATAAAAATGTGTGTTGTTTGGGGATAATTTGTTACACAGCAATAGATA
>NW_011888784.1:4358148-4363626 GCF_000151845.1 Pteropus vampyrus
CTGCCACACCTTCCCTCCTTGTTAATGACACCACACTTTTAACTTCCTTCACACCGAAGCCTCGGAAACCTTCTTAAATATGAATGAGCAGAAGTTCACAGGCTGAGTTGTGTGGTTTTAGTTGTTCTCTTGTAATTTCTAAGGCAACCAAGGCATGGGAGATGGCTGTGATGTTCCTTAGCTCACCAAGCAGAAGAAATTTAGAACCCTGGTAAGATTCCAGAACTTCCCCTCAGTCCCCAGTACCCTCATCTGCCCCCCTAAGCCACTGGCCCACCATTGCAGGGCCTGAAGCTTGGTGCATGCCCACTGGAGGGCTAAGGAATCCAGGGGCCAGAGGATGAACTGGAAAAGTAGAAGAAGCAATGGAATAGAGGGTGCCAGAGGCACCATCGTGGGCCCTGCTTGAGGTAGAGGCCAGTCTCTTGCACTGGCTGCTGGGTCTCCTCATTTGAAGCAGCTCAGATTCTTAGGCTGGAGAAGAGAGAACACCCCAGCAAGGCCCTCGCTAAGACCAGGGGGATGGCCCTGCATGCCAGCACATGGGCTGCTTCCTTGACCCTATCCAGTTGTTCCTATCCAGACAACTCCTATCCACCCCTCGAGACCCAGCCTACATGCCTCTTCCCCCCACAACTAGTTTTCTGGCAAGTTATCTATTTAATGGTCATTTATCCACTCACACCTGTTTCCCTTTGGCTACTGTGGGCCCCTCAAAGTCTTTTTATTTCTCCTTTCCTGCTGCCTCAAGGAGAGTAGATGATCAGCAAAAGAATGTTCAATGAATGAGAAGGGGAGCAAATGAAACTGGCCAGTTGACATGATACTTCATCCAATGCTTCATTCTTTAATGCTTGACCCTTATTACACCCACACTGCTACCCTAGGAGACCAAGAACTGAGAGGGGGGCCACAAGATGCAGTGGAACCCCAAAACCTGGCTTTATTACCTGCAGGTTGTAGAGCCATGAGAGTGGCAGACACTTCTAGTTGAGTCTATAATACCTATTCTCTCCTTCCTAACAAAAAAATTATAACATTGGGGGAGATAATGTGCCCAGATAAAAATTATATTGCCCAGTCTCCCTCACAGATAGCAGTGGCCAGTGAGATATAAAAGGAAGTTATTGGGTGAAAAACTCTTTAAAGGGGCTGACTGAGCTGGCACATGCCTTTTGCCCTTCCCACTTTCTCCTTCTTGCCTGGAATGTGGATGTGATCTCTGGAGCTCCAGCAGCTCTATTGGACTATGTGGCAACTTTGAGGATAGCAGACACTCGTTAAGCATGGCAAAGCAGAAAGACAGAGAAAGCCCAGATGCCTGAAGACAACAGAGCCCCCACACCAGCCCTGGGCTGCCTACCTCCATAGTTCTCTTACGTGGGAGAAAAATAAATTTCTGCATTGCTTAAACCACTGTTATTTGGGCTTCCTGTTATATGCTGCTATGGAAAGCAGTTTTCTGTGATGGTCCTCAGTGACCTTTGCCCCCTACTACCCATGCCCTTGTGTAATCTATTCCTTTGAGTGTAGGCTGGACCTAGTGACCTGCTTCTGTCAAATAGAACAGGCAAAAGTGATAGGATGCCGCTTCTGTGATCAGGTTACAAAAGACTGTGACTTCTGTCATACTGACTATTGCCTTCTTGGCTCACATACTTGGATGAAGCAAGCTGCCATGTTGGAGAGGCCACATGGCAAGAAGCTGTGGGCAGTCTCTAGTCAATCGCCAGAGAGGAGCCCAGGCCTCAGCTCAATAGCCCACAGGAACTGAATCCTGTCAACAACCACACGAACAAGTCTGGAAGCTGATCCTCCTGCAGTTGATTACGGCCCCAGCCAACACCTGACTGCAGCCTCAGGAGAGACTCTGGAAGCAGATGACCCAGCTAAGCTGAGGCCAGAATCCTGACCAGCAAAATGCATGAGATAAAAATGTGTGTTGTTTGGGGATAATTTGTTACACAGCAATAGATAGCTAATACAGCCACCAATCCTAATTCTAACTGAAACCCTAAGCAAGACTTTCCTCTGCTTTGGCTTCAATCCCCTTGTCCCGTGACTTATCTAAGATCCTGTCACAGGAGGCCCAGGGCTCCTGACCATCCCTGGAGTGGCCGGGCTCACGAGTCCTTTCACTTGTGACTGCTTAGTACTACTTCTTTTGCTCAGTGTGACTTTATGCTTCTAGATAAGGAGGAGAGGGAGGACCAAGGGTCTTCTTCCCATGCTGGGCACTCAGGGCCCTGCACCTCTGGCTGTAGGGCTGTCCTCTTCTTGGCAGTCAAGCCAATATGACTCCAGGTCCAGCAAACTCTGGTAGCAACTCTTGCTGCTCGTTAAGATTACTCCTTGACAAAAGCCTCTTGATGAGAAATGGAGACAGCTAGGCTAACACACAGTCAGGGTCAGCTGGCCATAGAGAGCAAATAGCTTAGCTAAACCAGTGGTTTCCAGCTTTTTTCACTGCTTATTATGGCATCTGCTGTGGAATGAACTATGTCCATTAAAGGCCATATGTTGAAGTCTTTACCTCAGAATGTACCTTATTTGGAAGTAGGGTCATTGCAGATGTAATTAATTAAGGCGAGGTCATACAAGAGTAGGGTGGGCCCCTAATCCAATATGACTGGACTCATGATAAAACGGGGAAATTTGCTCATTCACAGGGAGAACACCAGGTGTACATGAAGGCAGAGATTGGGGTGAGGCATCTGTAAGCCAAGAAATGCCAAAGATTGCCAGCAAACCACCAGAAGCTAGGGGCAGCATGGAACAGATTCTAGTAGCCCCTAGAAGGAACCAACCCTGCTAACACCTTGATCTTGGACTTGTAGCTGCCAGAACTGTGAGAGAGAACAAATTTCTATTGTTTAAGCTACTCGGTTTATACTACTTTGTTATGGCAACCTTAGCAAACTCCTACACCATGTGTGCATAACACAGCTTCACACACATACTCAATATGCAGTACACAAACATATATACACATTCACCCTTATCGTGCATTTGTACATTACCAAAAAAAAAACAGAATTTAAAAAATAAAAATACACATAGGAGTTCTAATATTTTCTTCAGGTGGAAGCTTGTGCACCCCACTTCGAAAACCAGTGGTTTCAGGTGGCGGAGTTGGCAGTCATCACCGATTTCCCGTCTCTGGAGTCCCAAGGCGCTGTCAGTCTGGAAACCCTAATTCTGATCTTGCTCCTCAGCGCTCTGTTTTCCCGCTTAACTTGACGCCCGGGCAAGGGCTGTGCTCTGGCAGGGTGTGGGTATGGGAGTGAGTGTGAGTGTGGGGGGTGGTTCTGCACCCCCAAGGGCCTTGACCACTGGATTGGCATGTGCACTCAGGACCTGCTATGGCCCGAGGAAGCCGTCAGGAGGCAGCTCTCATTCCTTGGATAGTTCTTGTCTTATCCATCCATCAAAAATAAACTCCGGGGGGAGCACAGATGGAGTCATCTTCAGGTCAGAGGCGGGGATGCCTGTCTGTTGTGGGTAGAGGATTTCTGGCCCCTTGCCCTTTGCCAGCAAGGTCACGGATGCACATGGTGTCCAGGTAAGCAGAAAAGGGACAGTGGGATGAAGGGAAGGAAGGGTGAAGAGTGGCAGCCAGAGAATGTGTGCACTCATTCCAGAAATCCCATCTGGCCCTGCTCAGCTGCCTAGCTTCCAGGCGCAGCTGCTATAAATGCCGGCCCCACAAACAGTGGGGACCGAGGCCTCTGCTGGCCCCTTCCCCACAGCTAGGCCAGCTGACAGACCCTGAAGACTGCAGCTATGGTGGTGAGGAATGCAGGCCTCATGCCCCCAACAGCTGTGGAACCTTGAGCAAGTGGAACCAGCTACATCATTTGCAGGGCCCAGTACAAATGGAAAATTCAGGGCTTCTTATTTACAGTAAGAATTCAAAAACAGTGACAGCCGAGCATTCACCAAGCATTAGCTAGCCCTTCTAAGCATGGGACCCCATGCACCTGCAAGGGGCGCACATCCAAGAAGCTGGCCCTTGAACAAAGCATCTCCCTCGTTCACCCACATGAAGGAGGTAGTCCGGCTTGAAGGCACGGTGCTCCATGTCACCACACAGCTGCCAAACTTTCTCCCTCTCCACTGCCCATTTCGGGAGCCGGGAAGTGGGGCCGGGTGGGAGGCAATGTTCATGTTTCAGGAGGTACCTGTGATGCAAGGAGGTCGAAATTCACCTCTTTGGTCTATGTCATGTGGTTCAGTGATTCCCCAACCATTTTGGCACCAGAGACCAGTGCTCCTATTAGAATCTAATGCCTGATGATCTGAGGTGAAACTGAGGCGGTGATGCTAGTGCTGGGGAGCGGCTGCAAATACAGATGAAGTTACGCTTGCTGACATGCTGCTCACCTCCTGCCATGCAGCTTGGTTCCTAACAGACCACAGACTGGTACCAGTCCATGGCCTGGGGGTTGGGGACCTCTGATCTGGTTGATAGAAGAGTCCCCTAAATAATTTTTCAGGAATTTCTATCCTATGGTATATAAGGGAATGTCAGACGCTCAGAAAGAAGAATCTGAATGACTTCCTAGGACCACTAAGGCCCCAGCCCCACACGAGGCAGAGGTTATGTTCTTGCTTTGGCTTGTCATCTGTGTCAAGCTTATCATCTGTGTCAGTCACCTGTATATGTTTAGTTCTCTTTGTCTACATTTAAAGATGAGAACAATATCTTTTCCCTTTTATTTTTTTTAACCTCCCAGGGTTAAGAACACAAATATCAGGTCTAAAGAATAAAAGAACTCTAAATGCATATTATTAATACCAATAATAGTGATGATAAGAATAATCATTAAGATAATTTTGCTTTGATTCAGCCAGGTCCTTGCACAGGTGCTATAAACTTGCCCTTGGCTGCAAAGTCTTCTGGGGGGAATCTTCAGGCCCTGAGATCCCTGCTCTCCAGGTAAGATCGTATCGGAGAGGTTTCCTCTGCCTTTCTGCCAAGTGCACACTGACCTGAGGGAGTCCCGTCCTGAATGCTGAGAGGAGTCATGCTCTGGTCGGACACACAGTGCCACAGTCCCTCTGGCCACTGAGAAGTCTCAGGGTTGGAGAGACAGGAGAAAACTTTATAAGACTCATTAAAAAATGTGTCGGCTCGACTGGAGGCGGGACATGGGCTCTGGGTGCAGAGGAGTCAGCCAGCCTGGCTTGGCCCCACCTGTCTCCGGGCCTCCCAGCTCCCAGTTGCCCACCATCCCCAGCTCCCACAGCAGCCGGCCCCTCCAAAGAGAACGGGCCTCCAAAGTTTTGCAGTGTCTCCCTTTGTTCCTCTTTCCCTGGAGCCCCTGGAGCCAAACGTGGCCTGTGAACAGCAGGCTTGGCTTCTGCTCCGCTGATCAGAGCGATTAGTACCAGCCACTCCCTGCTAATTGCTGTCCTCAGCAGTGCCAGGGCCTCCCGTCCACTCCTCCCAGAGCCCTCTGCCAGCACACAGCCTCC
>NW_011888784.1:4366127-4371264 GCF_000151845.1 Pteropus vampyrus
CACACACACACACACACACACACACACACACACACACAGAACCCACCAGTAGCAAACTGTTTATGAAATGTACAGGTCCGACAAGCAGAGCACTGAGTTCTCAGCCTATGTACCAGGTGGAACCCTACCCCGGGGTGACTCAGTGTGAACCACTTCTCACACCCCCTCTCCAGCACCACAGAAACGGGTGACACCCACCACACTGTTATTGGTGGAATGTTGTCCCCCCAAAAAGGTACATTAGAGTCCTCACCCCTGGCACCGGTGAATGTGACCTTATTTGGAAGTAGGGTCTCTGCAGATGTGATCAAGTTAAGGGGAGGTCACACTGGCATAGGAGGGGCCCTACAGCCAACAACTGGTGTCCTTGTAAAAAGGTGGAAGTTCAGACACAGAGACATACACAAGGAGAGAGCCATGTGAAGATGAAGGCGGAGATTGGGGTGATGTCTCTACCAGCCAAGGACTGCAGGCCACCCACCAGATAGGAAGAATCAAGGACAGGTCCTGCCCTAGAGCCTTCAGAGGGAGCGTGGCCCTGCTGACACCTTGTTTTCAGCCTTCTAGCCACCAGAACTGTGAGAGAATATCTATTGTTCTAAGCCACTCAGGTTCTGGTGATTTGTTACAGCAGCCACAGGAAACTAATACGTACCTATGAAAGGACCTACCACAACCCCTAGCTGTGTGGTCCTGAACACACCCTTTCTCTAGGCCTTGGTTTTCTTTTCTGTAAAATTTTGGAAAGATGGAGAAAGCACAGAGGTGCTGAGGAGTGCAGAAATAGTCGGAGGGGAAAGGCCACCTTGTTAAAGGGTAGGTCAAGTTCATCTTTGCAAGCTTGTATTCTATTTCATTCAAGATGGGGTACAGTAAAAAAAGCAAAGATTCCTGATGAGGTTCATTCACAGAACCGAGGTTTTCCTCGTTTTAGATTTATACCAAAGTAATAAAGGAAGATTGGAGGGGGAGAGGCTGGAGGCAGAAGGAGCAGTGGAGAGAGAACTCTAAGAGGCCAGACCAGCAAAGTTGTGGGCTTACCCCAGTGTCGAGGCTGGAGGACGAGGACAAGAAGATGCAGCGACAGCTGTGCAGGCAGTGGGAGAACAGGTCAGTGGGAGTGCTCGTGGCGGCGCAGGAAGATGCTGGACAGGCAAGAAGGGTGAAAGGACGGAGGAGAGGCAGGTGTCTCAGGTTTGGACTTGCAGGACTAGTCAGGTGATAGGAAGGTGAACCACAGTGTGGGGTGTGGACAAGAATTATGAGTTGGAGTTAGGAGGGGCCTGAGGTCAAGGTGTCCAGGAGGCTGCTGGGTAGGAACTGGACTGGGATCTGAAACCAGGCCTGGTATGGAGAACAGATGTGATAGTCAATGGCACCAGGGCCACCAGATGGGCCAAGAGGGACAGGAGGAGAAGGGCTGGGACCAGGACTCCAAGAAACCCCCACCTGTGACAGACCACAGAGAACAAGTCCCTGTGAGAAGATGTGGGGAACAAGGTGAGAATGATGCAGAGACAAGTAGTGTGGAAGCCAAAGGCAGTGAGAGTTGGGGTTTGGGGACTGTGGTCCCTGGTGGGAGAGGCCACCAACAGCACAAAGGCAGAATGGCTGTAGAGTTGACACACAAGAAGGTCCCAGTAAGTTAGGGCTCATGTCACTGCTCCCCAAAAGGCAGTGGGGTCCCTGAAGCACTGCTCACTTCTGAGCTCATCAAGGACACACATAAATGGTTTCTGAGGAGGGAAAGTAGAAAGAGATGGAATGACCCAAGATTTAACCATAGCTTCCTGTCATCAAACGCGCCCATGCCTTTTCGCCAGGGACGTCAGAGACACTGAGGACGCCCTTCAGTGAAACACAGAGAGGAGATTGGTTACGTTGAAGTATCCTTTCTTCAGATACACTTAGAGCTATATAACTAAGTCAGGCAGAAATCTGGTGAACTATAAAAACATACGTATAGGATTCTGAAATGCTTTTTTCTTTAGCATAACCCAGATGCTAAACAAAAAACAAAGCTACACTGTCTTAAGTATGTCATATTTTTTTGTGAATAGAACTAGACTTGTAGATATTTGGAGGTAAGAATGATGTAGAAGTTTATCTAGTCACAGCCTCTTATGTTACTGGTGAGAAAAGTCCCTGAAAAGTTGGCTGGCTTGGCCAAAGTCACATCATAAGTTATTTTAAAAAAGGCAAGACTGGAACCCACACCTCTTACCTCCACTCTGGGCCTTTGTTTCTGCAGCATGCTATGACACAAACCAAATCACGGCCAACCAAATTCAGATTTCATTCAAAACACTGTGATGCTCACGTTGGTAGTTTGGGAGATTCAATTATAATAAAGACTGTACCACTCAATGGCGTTTTGGATATTGTTTCCAAAATTGGTTCAATTCAGTTTTATAATAGTCAGAGCAGCCATACAGAGTAGTGTGGGCTGTGTGGATTGTGGAGGTTGTGCAGCTGTGCCCTGAACAGTGGTGCCTGAATGGGGTCCTAGAAATGGCTGAAACTCTGCAGCCCTACACTTAAGAACGAAGCTGTGTCTGCCAAGGAAGGGGCACCTTTCCCAGCGCGCCAAAAGATCACTTTGGAGATGGGCCAGTGGTGGCCTAGTACCACTTTGGAGTTAATTTAATTTGTTCCAAGCTTCCAAGTCTAAGCAGGGATAAGTATTTTTTTTTAAATTGGAAATCAAAGCCTTAACCTATGAAGTAAGACCTCTAACTAAAATGAAAGAAGATAAATACATCAATAGAAAAATGGTCAAAGAGCATGAAAAACAAATTTCCAAAGAAATATAAACCTATAAATTTCCAAAAAAAAAAATCTTCCAGTTCACCAGTAATCAAAGAAATGCAAAAGAAAATGAGACACAATTTTATATGCATCACATTTGTGCAATCTATCTTTTCTAAGGCGATCTGGCTCGAGTGTTAAAATCCTTAAACACATACATAACTTAGAAATCAAGAAAATCAACCAAGAAAATAACCAAAGATGTTTCTGACAATTCACCTATAAGAGTGTCTAAAGGGAAAATAAAAGCATAGGCCACAACCCACAGGACAGGCATCCTCCTTCATGCCCAAGCTCTGAGTCGACATAAGTAACAAACACGACACGCACGTGAGAGTTCACTTAAAAGACAAAACCACGTGCAGGTTATTTTTCTTTTTTCCTAACTCAGTTATAAAGTCATGAAACTGAGGCAGGAAAAGAAAGCATGGAAAACAGAAAGGGAGCATCATGGACCAGCAGGAGTTCTCAGCCGCTGGGTCATCTGCTCGAATGTTCTAAGCCAATTTTGTTCCTTGGAAATGGGAATGACAGCCAATGCCCCTTAGCAAAGTCCCTGGGAGCCTCTCAAAGCTGAAGGTGATTGCATCCCTTGCATGTTCCACCCCTACAAGGGATGAGACAAAAATCCCACAGCTTCATGTCTTAGATGTATGGACTCTTCAAAGTGAGCCTTTTGAGGGTTGGCTGCCAGTCAAGTCTTCAGGGGAGCCAGTGCTGGCGTCCTTCCCAGCAGGTCATCCTGTGGGTGAGGGTGGTGGGGATGTCCAGGCTGTATTCCCAGGCCCCACCTCAACCTCACAGATGGGTCCTCTGATGGGCTCCAGCAACGCTCCATATTGGCACTCCTCAAACTCTCCCCAAGACTGTGTTATCCGTGGGGAGCCAGGGCTGGGACTGAGCTTTCTATAAGGTAATATTTTTTTATCTTCAACTTCCAAATGATTTTTGTTCTGCTCTCTATGAAATATCTCTATTTCAAAAAGAAGACCAACTTTCCTATATAGTCTTCAAATGCTGCTGACACTCTAGATAGATGCACCATTGTCATTCTGCATCTTGGTCTGGCCCTGGCATGTGAAGATGTTTCGGGTTAGAGAAATTTGGCAAGAAGTCATTCGTGCTGCTGCCTGAGCCCTGCCCCATGCACAGGGCCCACCCTTCCAAAGGGAATTGCAGAGAATATAAGACATACACATGGCACAAACAGGAGAGATAGTCTCCATTCGCCAAACAGGTGTCTCTGTCCTTATTAGCATTTCGAAGACACTTTTAGAACTTTTAGTGGTGACCTTCTGGGACGATAGAAATGATCGTTATTTTGATCTGGGCAATGGTTACACAGGTAAAATCAGTTGTCAAAATCCCTTAGTCTGTGCATGTAATATTCAAGGATGATACCTACATGTAAATTATACATCAGTAAAGTACCATTAATACTAAGATGGAAGAAACATTAGTGGCTACAGGAAGCATTGGTCTGCAGACGAAATGGTCCAGGGTCAGGTTCTGGTCTTGGAGACTGGTAGAGATAAGGGAGCTGAGAGAGAGCCCAGGGGTAGCTCTGTGGGGTTGAATGAGGTCTGTACTGAAAATCACAAGGGCGGGGTCAGGTTTCTACCCCATGTGGAAGCACCTGAGCAAGTCCCTCTATGGGCTTGTTTCTTTATCTATAAATTGAAGAGATGGTCTAGGTCTGTGGTTTCCAGCAAAAGAACTCATGAAAAATACAGATTCCTGGGCTCTGTGTTACCTCCTGTGTTATCACACACAGTGTGAGTTTAGGGAATAGGAATCTGCACTTTGACAAGTTCCTTGGGTGATGCTAGTGTTCTTCAGGGTCCAGGACCAACATTTGGTGACTGTGGACCATGTGTTTACCAAGGTTCTGACCTCCAGTGGTAACAGTCCTGGTTCTTTGTAGAAAGAACAGCAACATACAGCCAACGGAGGGAAGTAAATAAATAGGATGATCACAGCTGGGTGACACAGAAAGGCTTCCCATCTTACACTGTCTCCAATCAGGAGCCTAAACCCAGACTTTAAATCTCAATGGTGTGTGTGCTGCTCAAAGATATCCATCTAAGAAAGTGAGTGAGGGTCAAGAACCAGCTCACAGTCCATCTGTCAAAGCATGTGCCCCAATGCAAGGCTGTAACCACTGGAGGAGGGGAGAGGGGATGCCGAGATAAGGGATGCCTTCTCCTAATTCTGACAAAGGCGCCTTATAGGTTAAGCAGAGGCCCAGTCTGTAGAAAGACCAGGGTCAGGAAATGTTCACGTTTTTTCAAGAGAGCACATTGTCAGCCCTGGCTCTCTAAAAACAAGA
>NW_011888784.1:4371314-4374730 GCF_000151845.1 Pteropus vampyrus
GCTCCATATTGGCACTCCTCAAACTCTCCCCAAGACTGTGTTATCCGTGGGGAGCCAGGGCTGGGACTGAGCTTTCTATAAGGTAATATTTTTTTATCTTCAACTTCCAAATGATTTTTGTTCTGCTCTCTATGAAATATCTCTATTTCAAAAAGAAGACCAACTTTCCTATATAGTCTTCAAATGCTGCTGACACTCTAGATAGATGCACCATTGTCATTCTGCATCTTGGTCTGGCCCTGGCATGTGAAGATGTTTCGGGTTAGAGAAATTTGGCAAGAAGTCATTCCTGCTGCTGCCTGAGCCCTGCCCCATGCACAGGGCCCACCCTTCCAAAGGGAATTGCAGAGAATATAAGACATACACATGGCACAAACAGGAGAGATAGTCTCCATTCGCCAAACAGGTGTCTCTGTCCTTATTAGCATTTCGAAGACACTTTTAGAACTTTTAGTGGTGACCTTCTGGGACGATAGAAATGATCGTTATTTTGATCTGGGCAATGGTTACACAGGTAAAATCAGTTGTCAAAATCCCTTAGTCTGTGCATGTAATATTCAAGGATGATACCTACATGTAAATTATACATCAGTAAAGTACCATTAATACTAAGATGGAAGAAACATTAGTGGCTACAGGAAGCATTGGTCTGCAGACGAAATGGTCCAGGGTCAGGTTCTGGTCTTGGAGACTGGTAGAGATAAGGGAGCTGAGAGAGAGCCCAGGGGTAGCTCTGTGGGGTTGAATGAGGTCTGTACTGAAAATCACAAGGGCGGGGTCAGGTTTCTACCCCATGTGGAAGCACCTGAGCAAGTCCCTCTATGGGCTTGTTTCTTTATCTATAAATTGAAGAGATGGTCTAGGTCTGTGGTTTCCAGCAAAAGAACTCATGAAAAATACAGATTCCTGGGCTCTGTGTTACCTCCTGTGTTATCACACACAGTGTGAGTTTAGGGAATAGGAATCTGCACTTTGACAAGTTCCTTGGGTGATGCTAGTGTTCTTCAGGGTCCAGGACCAACATTTGGTGACTGTGGACCATGTGTTTACCAAGGTTCTGACCTCCAGTGGTAACAGTCCTGGTTCTTTGTAGAAAGAACAGCAACATACAGCCAACGGAGGGAAGTAAATAAATAGGATGATCACAGCTGGGTGACACAGAAAGGCTTCCCATCTTACACTGTCTCCAATCAGGAGCCTAAACCCAGACTTTAAATCTCAATGGTGTGTGTGCTGCTCAAAGATATCCATCTAAGAAAGTGAGTGAGGGTCAAGAACCAGCTCACAGTCCATCTGTCAAAGCATGTGCCCCAATGCAAGGCTGTAACCACTGGAGGAGGGGAGAGGGGATGCCGAGATAAGGGATGCCTTCTCCTAATTCTGACAAAGGCGCCTTGTAGGTTAAGCAGAGGCCCAGTCTGTAGAAAGACCAGGGTCAGGAAATGTTCACGTTTTTTCAAGAGAGCACATTGTCAGCCCTGGCTCTCTAAAAACAAGAGAAGTGAACTGATATTCAAGGCACCACCTGTCCTGCCTCTTTCCGTCGATCCCCAACTTCATCCCAGCACTCCTTGTCATTTGCCCTTCCCCAGACATTACATGCCTTCTGTCCTTCCACGCTTTGGTGAAGCTGTTCCCGCCACCTACCAAACTTCTCACTGGTTAACTACACAGTCGTTGGCACCTTCTGCCACCTCCTTAGTCGGAATTAATCCTCCTGCTAAGCTTGTGTCCCCAGCTCAGAAGATGGGGCAGTGAATGAGACAGGCATGTCACAGGTCCTCGCAGACCTTATGATCTTCTTTGAACATGATTAAAACACTAATTATAATAAAGCATGAGTAAGGAGAGTGTATAGTAGGAGGTGGGGCACGCTGTCTGTTAATTACAAAACTAGTACACCGTTGTCTAAAAATAGTCCCGTTCCCTCCCCTGCCAATCCACAAATCTAAGAATAACGCGACCTGAACTCAAGCTCCCCTAGGTTGGTGTACTCTCATCCCTATGATACCTAAACACTTCGCACTCTAAGAGCATTAAGGTACCAGGCACTCATTAACATTTTCTGGAGCAACGAATTCCACAGACTTCCAGTTGGAAAGGACATCCTCTTTTCTCTGGTCCACCTCTGTCCTTCCTCACCCTTAGGGAGGCCTAAGACGCTCTCAGGGCCAGTGCTCAGAGAGCGCTGCTGGTCCTACCCAGCCAGGGCTGAGAAATTTCCCCAGGGGTGGGGCGGGGGTGGGGGTGGGCGCAGCTGGGGCTCTGCTCCTCTAGTCCCGCCGCCCGGCTGCCCCCATGAAGGTCAGCATTTCCTCCCTGGCACTTTCCTCTCTCTTCTCTTAGCCACCATCACAGACCTGGCATGGAAAGGCAGTGAGGGGCAAGGCCCCAGGCATATTGGAGGTGCTGACCTACCCTTGTTCGGCTCTAAAATGGCACAATCAATGCAATTCAGCAGACAGTGACTACTAGCTTGCTCTTTGAGAGAAGGTGGAGCAGAGTGACCGACCGTGGAGTCTGGAGCCATGAGACGGGTTTGAGTCCAGGCTCTGCCTCTTACTAGATGTGTCACTTCAGGCAAATTGCCTAATTCTGTAAGCCCCAGTTTCTTTATCTATAAAATGAGGCCAACCCCATGGGATTGCTGTAAGGACAAAACTTAGTTGGTAAAATGCTTAGCACATAGCAACAGCTCAAATGATCATATTACCACCACTAGTATTAGTACTCCAAATGATCCTGTTATTACCACCATGAGTACTCGTCCTCCCACCCCCACCATCACTACCACTGCTACTGTTTATTAACCTGCTAGATGGGAAGTCACGAGGTAAACAGACTGTCCCTGCGCCAGAAGCACACAGCGCACAGCAGGCAGGTCAGTGTGACCCAGTGTGTCTCGGAAGCTCTCTGGCACAGAGAGAACACTGAGGCAGGAGGGCAGAGAGGTATGCTGGGAGGCCTTGTCTGCTGGAGGCCCCCAGGGGACCACACAGGATCAACACCATCCCCCTAAGCCGGGCATTAGGCCCTGAAGAATCTTCCTCAAAGGTCTTTCAGTCTCGCCCCTTCCTCTTCACGCTGGTATGTTTTTACACCACCCACAGAGCCTTCCCCTCCCTGCAGCACCAGCTACCCGGCCCCCCAAGGCCAGCTCCTGATGGGAGTTCCTATTTTTACCACGCCTCTGCCCCTGGTTTCCAGGACTTGTCCTCAAACAGCTCTATGAAACCATCAGTTTATCTCTGTAAAGTCTTATCATGGTTTCCCATTGGGCAGAGGGCGCGGGCTCCACCTCACATTCAGAGGGGCCCCACCCCACACACCCCAGCCCCAACTCCTGCTTCTTGGGACCCACGTTTCATTCCGGCACCTCTCCTTCACAGCCTTTCAGATGCCAAATCACATAGGAG
>NW_011888784.1:4375220-4375919 GCF_000151845.1 Pteropus vampyrus
AGGTAAACAGACTGTCCCTGCGCCAGAAGCACACAGCGCACAGCAGGCAGGTCAGTGTGACCCAGTGTGTCTCGGAAGCTCTCTGGCACAGAGAGAACACTGAGGCAGGAGGGCAGAGAGGTATGCTGGGAGGCCTTGTCTGCTGGAGGCCCCCAGGGGACCACACAGGATCAACACCATCCCCCCAAGCCGGGTATTAGGCCCTGAAGAATCTTCCTCAAAGGTCTTTCAGTCTCACCCCTTCCTCTTCACGCTGGTATGTTTTTACACCACCCACAGAGCCTTCCCCTCCCTTTGCCCTCTGCCCTCAGCACCAGCTACCCAGACCCCCAAGGCCAGCTCCTGATGGGAGTTCCTATTTTTACCACGTCTCTGCCCCTGGTTTCCAGGACTTGTCCTCGAACAGCTCTATGAAGCCATCAGTTTATCTCTGTAAAGTCTTATCATGGTTTCCCATTGGGCAGAGGGCGCAGGCTCCACCTCACATTCAGAGGGGCCCCACCCCCCACACCCCAGCCCCAACTTCTGCTTCTTGGGACCCACGTTTCATTCCGGCACCTCTCCTTCACAGCCTTTCAGATGCCAAATCACATAGGAGGTCGCCCCGGAAGAAGAACAGTGACACCCTCTCCCTCTTAAAAGGGTCCCCTCCACCCAATTCCAAAAGCCCCCACCCTGCTGCACCCCTCAGACGCAGGG
>NW_011888784.1:4375969-4418773 GCF_000151845.1 Pteropus vampyrus
CCGGAAGAAGAACAGTGACACCCTCTCCCTCTTAAAAGGGTCCCCTCCACCCAATTCCAAAAGCCCCCACCCTGCTGCACCCCTCAGACGCAGGGTCTTCCCTGCTTTGGCCCACGCTGACCTCCAATTTCCCTAAAAGTCTCCAGTACGCATTTCTAAACTTTGCCCTCTGCCACTTAGTCATACCTTTCCCTGTGTGGAGCCTTAACACCTCTTCCTGTCTGCAACCTTTCCTCCCGGGGACAGGTGATAACACCTTCCTGGAACCAGGTACATATCTAGGGCTCAATGAACACTTGAGGATGGATACCGGCTCTAGCTTTCAAGCCCTCCATAAGCAACAAGAAAGACATGAGATAAAGTTGTCGCTGACTGCTTGACCCCAGGTAGCACACCAGCCACTTGCTCTGCTCCATTTTTGCCAACAGAGAAAGCTCCCCTCCCCTGGCCACCCTCTTTATTCCCCTAGTCTGCTTCTCTCAGAGTAAGTGCCAGCAGTCAGAGAAATGGTAGAAAGTCTGCAGCAATCCAGAGAGGGGAACCTTCAGATCTAACCCAAGCATGGGCAGCAGAAAAGAAATGGGAAGAAAATGTCTTAGAACATGGAGATAAGAGGGGGGCAGGTCCAAACTAAAGCCCTAAAACCTAAGGTAGTGGCAAGAATTATTTTTGAAAACGCAAGCAGTTACATGTAATTTTGGATGCAGGGCTGGTAAGTTACATAATTCACATAGGATTTTTATAAAACAATTGAAATTCAGTGATCAGCTGTGGTATTTGTGAGAACAGTATTGCCATCTCACCTTCTTTCCCTGTGAAATGGGAAATTTATAAAAATAAATATTAGAGAGCTGATGCTGGCATGACGTTTAAGCGGGAATGTGTCATGACATGGCAAAATCATGCAAACCGTTGGTAAATGAAAAGAAGTCAGTTTTAAGACAGGACTACAGAAAGATCTCATTTCTGGAGCAACACAAGAGGGTGTCTTACTTAGATGAGCAAGGCTTGGATGCTTCCAGCAAGTGGGGTAGTTGCTATCCAATCCCCGCACGAACCTTCATACTGCTGAAGACCTCCCGGGGGACCTGTCCACCAGTGAGGTTCAGGCCAGACCTCTGATACTCAGGGGGTCAGGAAGGAGCAGACAGAGAAACCAGCCCACAGGGCAGGAGAGCAGAAACCCTAAGAAAGGTGTCACCATGATGAGAGAAGCAGGCCAGCGTACCCTGGGGCAGACAGGACCTGGGTGTATCCAGGAAGAGTATCCATGGCCAGTTCCTGAGAATAAAAGCCACAGCCAGAGTGTCCCTGAAGAGTGGGTCAAGATTGAAAACCCAATTTTCTAAATAGCAGTGAGTTGCTTCTGCCAAGGGGTCAGGGGGCCCCAAAGTTTTAAAGATTGGGCCCGATTTCAGGGCACACAGAAGGTCATTGGTATAAGGTGCGATGGAACTGCAGGTCTCGAGGCTGTTACTATTGAAGGCCGGTGGTCTACTTAGGGCACCTGAGAGTGAGAATTTCTCAGCAGCCTCCATCTCCATCTTGTGGCCCTAAAATTTAATGAACAAACATCACAATTTATCCATGGATATTTCTGTCTCTCTGCTCTAACTCTTGCTCACTAGGTCAGGGATGTGTCATTGGCATCCTGAGACCCCCACATAGAAACCACAAAGGCACCCCAGCGAGCATTCTGCCAGGGACAACAGGCAGGGTAACCTCAGACTACGGCTATCTGGTAAACTTGCCACCCCTTGGATGATGGGCTAAATTATGATTTTATAATGATACAAACCTATAGTACGGCCAACAGACAAGGGTTAGGCAACCAGCCTTTTCCTTTCTCAGTAGATGGACAAAGAAAAAGGTGGACAGACAGACAGATGGATGAATGGATGGATGGAGGGGTAGATGGATGGACTAATGGATGGACTACCACTTTAGTGAGCCATCGGTCAGCCAGATGTCTGTAGAAGCTTCCATTTAATTTTTCAGTCAGTGAACATTGTTCAGAAAGACAAGGGACTCCAAGAGGGTCGTGCCTGAGAAAGCTGACACCTGGCTTGGGAGCCAGGAATACAGGCATGAAAAGACAGCACGTTAATGTGAGGGTTTGGGGTCACATGCAGCTCTTCCTTCATGCCCTTCCCCTGAAGGAGCTGAATTCGCCCATCTAGGGAGACGAATGAACACAAAAAGAGGCCTGAGTAAGCACAGGTCCTTCTGAGAAGGAATCCTGGGAGTTAGGGATAAGGCCCGGGGCCGCAATGAGGCCTCCCTTAAGCAGCAGAGGTGCCCGTTACCTCAGGGCGAACTGGCAGGTGCGTGTGAGGGAGAGCGGGGGAAAAAGGACAGCTGGAGGGAGACGGTGGGGGGAGGGGAGAGAAAGGGCCAATAGTTATTTTTGAGTAGGAAAAGGCATGACAAACCAACAAAAAAAGAATTCAATAGGGAAGAATAGTCTTTTCAAGTAGTGCTGAGACAATTGGATATCCACATATCAAAGAGTGAACCTGGACCTGTACAGGACTATTTATTCCCGATGTGGTTTTTGGCACTACCTGCCTCATGCCATCATTCCCTGATCCTGAGGCAGGGACACACATCAGACTCCGCTTTACCCAAACTCCCTGTCTCACGTGGATGAGGCAGCATTTTTCTAGTCAATTCTTGTTGCGGTTTTCTCCTCGCATCTCTAACCTCAAGTTCCTAAGAGTCAGTCTGAGTCCCCCGGGCCAGCTGTCATGCTCAGTATCACACAAAAGAAACAGGGACCCTGGGCAGACCCGTCTCCTCCTCGGTCAACATAGGGAAACAGAAGCCATGAGAAGGAACTGAGGCTGTGCCTGCCTCTGACCTCTGACTTCTGCACCTCGCAGGTGTAACTCAGATCAGATTCGCCTTTGGGGGGCATTCTCTGAACTGGTAGGACAATTTCCCTTCAGCGATCCCCCTAAAACACTTTCCTGGAGTCTCCGTATGCGCATTCGCTGTTGTGGCCTGCAATACAACGTGCTCTAAGGATCACACATGCCACCTAAGCGGCTCTCGAGGTTTTAAGAATAATTAGCAATTTCAAGCTTTTAGAATATTATCCCCTCTGTGGAGAAAACCAGAAAACAAAACCACACCAAAGACAAACTCTGAAATCCCCAAACCCCAAGCTTATAAAGTAGAACAGGGAATTAAGAGTCTAAATAAAAGGATTTGAAAAGGTACATCTGAGCAGACCAAATCCTACCTATGTCCTTTTCTTCTGTTTTCTTTGTGCCACACCCAGATGTGTACTTGGCCTCTGCAGGACCAGGTTTCATCGGGTTTTACTGGAGACTTAGTGTCAGCGATTAAACGGTTATGCCTCCGCTGGCGCGGTGAATCTGGAAAAGAGAAGAGGTAGCTTTTTGCCTACTTATTCTGGTGTTTGTGTTGGCTGAAGTAGAGAACCGCAGAGAAAGGGGACTTGGAAAGTTAGGAGAGTGGCGACTGAGGCCTGAATGAGGATGCCGGCGAGATGCTGGGAGGATGGGCAAATGTCCTCAGCTCCACAGAAAGGCCCCTTGCAGGAAAGGGCCCAATACCCTCCATGATGACTACAAAATGCTTGTCTTTTTGGCTTCCCAGTAAAAATGACCAGGCCAGAGGAGAAGGGAAAACACCGTGCAGCATGAACTGCTTCTCTCCTGACTAGTGGCTGGCCTGGCAAAGCCCCAAAGGCCACATGTTTGCCCTTCCAAAGGTCAGCGCTACCCTGGGCAGCCTGGGCCCAAGTGACCGCACACCCACAGCTGCCAGAAGTCAGGCCCACCCCTCGGCATACTCTCACAGCCAGGCAAGTGGGCAGACCCAGGCGCCCTGAGTGCAGGCGCTGCTGGCCAAGGTCACAGGGGGACAATCCATAAGCCTAGCTGTTCTTCAGTGAGTTCCCTCTGAGGCCAACTGTTCCACAAGGAACGTTTCTCCAGCTCAGGGCCCACCTGGTGTGCCCTGGGCCCTCTACAAATGTTTGTTGTTGGCTCCCCAGGGTAAAAAAAAGCAAGATTGGGACTGGGCAAAGCACTCTCATTTACTAAGCCTTAATCCAGGCAAAGCCCTGACTAGTTTATTTTGGAAAGAGAAGACCACATAAATGCTGGCATCTTTTATTTACTCCAGATAACCAAGACGTGGGGCTGGGGCCACAGCCCAGCACAGAGGTGTGCTCAGAGCAGACTTTCTAAAAACGCAGGCCACACAGGGAGTATTTGTGACAGACCTGGACTGGGGCAAAGAACGTCTGTCCTGAGAGAGTAGAGACAGACCAGGAGGCTGGGCTGTCCTTGGGGGGCTGGAGGGGATCTTGGGGGAGGCACACGGATAAATCAGATGTGCTGCTGACTGCTTGCTGGGTTGGAGTTTCTCACACCAGAATTCTCAGTTCTTCTCACAGTGCATTGCTGTAATCCAATGGCATCATTTTTAAACAACCCCCTTCCCGAAGGCAAAAGAAAAGTGAAAATTAATCTAATTAAAGTCGACAGTGTTCACAGTAAGGAAAATTCTGGTATTTTGCCAAGAGTCTTTCTCCCCAGCCAGCTTTGTGGGTAAAGGGCACAGGGTTTGGAGCCTGGCGGGCCCAAGCTGGAGTTCTGGCTCTGTCACTCAGCTATGTCACTCACTGTGGGGGACATGTGCCAAAGGGGCAAAAGTGTCACTTGTCTTATAGAACTGCTACAAGGGTATGAGAAAAAATGTAAGGGCTGCAAAGTCCCTGGTGAGTATTAAACATTCAGCAAGTTGGCCCTTCATGCCTCCCAGACTCGAGACCTACTTGCTGACCCAACTGAGGCCTGCATAAGCACCTCAGGAGGAGCTGTGACCTACCTCTGTGCACCCCAAGAGTCCTGGTAGAAGTGTCTGGAGGTGAGGGCTTCTGAGAAGGAGGCTCCAAAAATCCTGCCACACCCAGCTGCTAACCTCTTTCATAGCTATTATTGTCTTATCTCATCTGGACCTGGCAGCAGCCCTGTGAGTAGACAGTGACTGGTGGGTATCCTATTATCCCCATTTTAGAGATTCAGAGAGGGAATGAGTATCGGACTAGGTCTCACAGGAAGTTACCCCGAGAGCTGGGTCTCAGCCACTCCAGTGCTCTGACAGCTATTATTTATCAAGTATCCAGATATTCTACCACACTCCCTATAGGGATGGGGTAGTGTCCACACCTCCCAGCATGTGCCTGGTTGTTCAGAAGTGCAGCAGAAGTGACACTATGCCCGTTCTAGACCTAAGTCTGAAGAAGGCCTGGCAGCTTTTGCCTTTGTGTTCTGAGGGAAGCCAGCCGCCTTGAAATAAGGCCAAGTCCACTGAGAGAACCGTGTTACAGGAAGCCCAAGCTAACTACACAGAGAACAACAGAGGATCCCAGGAAAATTCTCTCTCTCTTAATGGTTCTCTTTCTCTGAAGAACCTGCCTAATCCAGGCTCCTTGAGGCCAGGAACCAAATATGATTTGTCTTTGATCCCTCAGTCTGCAGTGGTGTCCTGGAAACCACCCAAATGTACAGAAGTAAGAGATGGGTGAATAAACTAGCACATAGCCATGCAATAGAATATAATACTCTTAAAAAAAAAAAACACAAGGAGGCTTACTATATGCTGATAGAGATGAGATCTACAGAATATTCTGTTAGGCAAAAGAGCAAGGTACAGAATAGCATTTTTAGTATAATCCCTTTGATATAAGAAAGGGGAAAATTAGAATGTAGTCCTTTAATGCATGAAGAATACTGAAAGGAGAAACAAAATGTAATTGAAAGTACTACTTATTGTGGTTATGCTTTTAAAAAAGAGTTCTTACCTTTTACAGATACCTACTGAATTAATTATGAGTGAAATAATATGGTGTCTGGGATTTGCTTCAAATAATCCATGGATAGGGAAATGGGTCGCAGAAGAGAACCAAGCTTGGCCATGAGATGGTAACTGAGGAAGGTGGGTGGTAGGTACACAATGATTCATCATGTTATTCTGTCTACTTTGATATCTTTTGGAATTTCCAATAATAAAAAGTTTTTTAAAATTGTCACCTCTAAGGAAAGAGCAGGACATGAAGGAAGAGGGTGGTTGGGGACAGATTGAAAACACCACCGCCATACTTCACAGATCATCTTTTTTTTTTCTTTCTTTTAATTATGAAGATGAAATTTACATAACATGAAATTAACCATTTTAGGCATTTTAAAGAGTACAATTCAGTGGTATTTAGTCCATTCACACAGCTGTGTAACCACCGACTCGGTCTAGTTCTAAAACATTCTCATCACCCCAAAAGTAAACCCTGTGCTCATGAACAATCACTGCCCATTCCCCCCACCCCCCGACCCCGCAAACCACCAAGCTCCATTCTGTCTCTGGGGATTTCCCTATTCTGGACCTTTCTTACAGATGGATTCATCCAATATGAGACTTTCGTGTCTGACTTCTTTCTCTTAGCACATTTTCGAGGTTGATCCAAATTGTAGCATGTCGCAGTACTTCACTCTTTTTTATGGCCAAATAACATTCTATTGTACGAATATACCGTGTTTTGTTTATCCATTCATTGGTTGATGGACGTTGTCTCCAAAGCATAACTTTTTAATTAGATGTTTTTAAATTTATTTTTTTAACTCTGTAAGTGTAGTGCCTCTTCAAACACATTTTAAAACTTAAACTTCTAGGAAACAGTGAATGTGGACATGGAGAAGGCAAGATGAGGAAACGAGGGCAGATTCATTAAAAAGTTAGGAAGCTTCGGCAAAAAAAAATGGTGAGAAAACATTCAAAAATATAAAAGGAAAAATGGATAATAAATTTAAATTACTTGTATTGGGGGTATGCGGTTATACCACACAATCTGTAATTCTTTCAAGCAGGAAAGCACTCCTTGCGCATCCATTTGGGGTTAAGCATTGGGAGAACGGGCAATGAGTCAGGGTTGTGTTGGGAGATGGGGCTGGACTGTGCGGGTCTCTACCCCAGGCCAGGGCCAAGCCAAGGTGTGACGACAGTCATTGCTGTCACAGACTGACCAAGTTCCTTGTCTCCCCTACATAGGAGAGAGCTGGGCTTCTACTTGTGTCCACCAAGAGCACTTAAAACCCAGGGAGCACTGGACAGCTGATGAATTGGATGCTTCCAGAAGGACTAAGAGCAGCCCACCTTGGGACCCCAAGGAGACTTAGGAGCTTTCCAGGGAGGTGGCTTGTGAGACGGGCATCCTGTTCCCTTTGTGCACTGGGCCTCTGGCTAAGAGTTCTTTTGAAAAGCTGCATTTGCTGCTTCAATACAAAAGGCCTGTACATACTATTTTAGGAGAAAGGGCTCTGGGAATGGAGTCAGAAAACCCAGCTTTAGGTGTAGCTCTGACTCTGGGTGAGTTACCTGCCCATTTTTCAGAGATAAATAATAATTCTTGATCCTCCCTGTATCTTAGAATATTAGATAATCCAGAGATAATTAGAACTTTGAGCCTTTCTGAAGAAAGATACCTGGAAACAAAGGAATATTATGATTCCTGTGGCCTGGGAGGGAGGAATGGAGACTATGAGAGAAGTCAGTATATATAACTGAGCTCAAAAAAGTATTCTAATCTTCTAGACTTTATCTAGAGGGAGAAGAAGAGAGTCTGAGAAGCTAAACAAGCTACATGTAACCACCACAAACTCACATTTATACAATTATGTATAGTCTATTGCCTCATTTGATCCTTGCCTCAAATCTGCAGAAGTAGGATTGTTCCCTTTCTGAAGAGGGAGAAACTGAGGCTCAAAAGAGATAAACGACTTGCCTAAGTAAGAAGTAGGGTCAGGGCCCCTGCCCTTGCACGGTCCTGCTCCTCTCTGAGATGCATCCAAATACAACATGTTTTGGTCACCTGAGCTTATTGGTAGCTAATCAGAACTGGAGTTCCCTGTGTCATTGTCTCGTTCGTCTGACCCTTCAGCAGTATCTCCTACGTGCCACACAGTGCTGAAAACCGCAGATAAAGACATGGAATATGGAACCAGGCTCTCAGGGAACTGCTGGTCTTCCTTGGCTCACTCTTACACCATATGTCATGGCAGAGGCTGCTAGTTGCCTACTCGTTATCCATTCTCCCATTCTTCCTTACTTGCTGAACCTTGGGTAATACACTCAGCTGAAAAACTATATTTCCCAGCCTCCCTCACAGATAGGGCTGATTAACGGAAAGTGATCTCAGTTCCTCCTCCTTGCCCAGAAGGAGGGTGTGATGGCTAGTACTTTAGCAACCATACTGGACCACAAGGCGACCTTGAGGTACCTCGAGTAAAGTGGCCACATGCAAAGATGGTGGAGCAAAAAGATGGACGTGAACTAGGTTCATACAACCAGCATACTAGCTCTGGCCAGCCAGCCTATCCCTAGGGCTCTTTTATGCGGGAGAAAAATAATCTCTATCTTAAATAACCCTGGTTATTTCTGGTCTCTGTTACTTACTGATACACATGGGTTGGTTCCTTTGAGTTTGCTTACATATATGAAATAGTAAAGGCTGCCAGGCTCTGAAGAGATCTGTGTTGGCATAAAGGGGCACAGAGGCAGTTACACCCCAGAAAATAAGCAAGCAGCTTGGTGTGAGGGGCAAGAAGGCCAACCCAACCTCACAGCAGAGTCCTGCCTAGATGTCAATGAGTGTTCTGAATAAGCCTCAGAGCACCAGGCTTAGGGTAGACTGTGTCCACCCAGCACTGTGGAACCTCCAGCTCACTCTTACCCTAAAGCGTACCTCAAAATCCTAGAACAAAGTCTAGCTTACTCACCTCTACCTGCCGCGGCCTTCGCACTCTGGCCTATGCTCAACTCTCGACCCCCATTCCTTACCTCCCTCCACTCTCCTCAAAGTCTGTGTCCTTAGAAGTACGTGAATTGCCCCCACCCGTGCACATTTTCACCACCATGCTTTTGCATATAATGTTCCTTCTGCCTTAAACACACCTCTCCCCACCTCTTTATCAGACGGACTCCCCTGCAGCCTCTGATTCTATTCTTAATTTACTCAGCACTTCCATAAGGAGCCTTCCCTGATGCCCCAGGCTGGACCAGGCCCCCCTCCGGGGCGTCCCACAGTGCCCTGGGCTTCTGCTTTCACTCTGGGTGAGAATGTCTCTTCCACTTGTCTGTGCATCCCCAGGGAAGGCACTTTTTAGATTTGCACTTGAAGGCTCTCTGCCCCAAGACTACCGATGACCCTCAGCACACAGCACAGTTTCTGACACACACCAAGTTATTAATATAGATGATGGAAGGACTAGACCCAGAACCTAACACCCCACTAGCAACTGGCTTTATTAAACCCTGGTTACCTATGCCCTAGATGACAAGTGCTCTTCATCCCATAATTGCTGGCTTTTCCACTCTGAGAATCATGACATGCTTTCCTGCAAATGGATCAGTCACACGTGCTTGTCCTGGTTATACTTTTCCTGGTTATACTCGCTCTCCCCTCTTAGGAAATGGGTAAGGGCCTCCTTCTGATGCCCACTTCCTCCCCTGGTTCTGGGCAATGTGCTCCACTTGTATGGAGGAACACAAGTTATTAGTCAATCAACTTGGATATATTTGTGGCTCTGGTAAGAGTAAAATACATACGGGTTGAAATCACTGATGTTGAGATTTGGATAACACTCGATATTCTTTTGTCTATGCCTCCTTGCCCTCTAAACTGACAGGGGACCAATATCACTGCCCCCAAGTGATACTGGAGGTCAAGCAGAACTAGGTTGGGTTGCTGCCCGCATAGATCCAGTGCTGGCTCCTAGGGCAGCAGGAAAGACAGCCCAGGCAGGAGCCAGGTGGTCAGCGCTGCCCTTCTCCAATACTGGTCGGATCCAGGAGCACACTTACCTGGAGCAGGAGGCTCTGGAGACCCATGGATACCTCAGCTGCTTTAATTGCCAACTGTCGTGAACTGGTCTTGGGAGGAGGAAGGTTCAGCAAAATTTTAATTACAGGCTGTCTCTCAAGCTTTTAATGACTAGGCTCTGAAAACATAGTACTTTAATCACATGGTGTTAAATCAAATCACTTTTAAGTATACTAGTGAGGTTGGATATTTAAAGGAAATGTGTTATGAAATCTTTTATAAAGCAAGTTAATTGAACTTTTGTGAAGGTTAGGGGTTTTTTGGTTTAAGAAGTTTATGCCTGAGTGAACCTAATTTAGATTTGCTGGGCACAGTATATCATGCGCTCACCTATGTTTGCCTTGTCATAGTTCTCAATGGTACCCACCTCCCCCAAATCGAGTCTGTGACAACTCCCGAGCATTTTACAATCCTCACTCACTCCCCTTTTCCTCCAGTAAAGTGCCTTCCCACTCAGAATTGTAAATACTCCGGAAATTCTGGAAGAATGTGGTAGGGGTTAATTGTGCACTACTCTTCTTAATGCATATGCTGAAGTCCTCACGCCCAATACCTCAGAATGTGACTGCACTTGGAGACAGTACCTCTAAAGAGGCGATTAAGGGAAAATGAGGTCATTAGGGGCCCTAATCCAATGACTCGTCTCCTTATAAGAAGAGATTAGGACACAGATACACACAGAAGAAAACCATGTGAGGACAGAGAGAAGACAGCCATCTATAAGTTAAGGAGCGAGGCCTCAGGAGAAACGAAACCTGCGGACACTTTACCTGCTGACAGCTCAACCTTGGGCTTCCAATCTCCAGAATCGTGAGAAAATGAATCTCTGTTGTTTAAGCCCCCCAGTCTGTGGCACTCTGTTGTGGCAGCCAGGGCAAACTAATGCAGAAGGAGAGTGGGTCAGTGTCCTGGGACGGGGCTGCAGCTCCAGCTCAGAGTCCCCATCAGCTGTCCCTACCTACCTACCACAGAGCATGGTGTGAGGATTAAATGCAAATGGTGGGCAGGATGTTTTGTAAACTCAAGTTCCCCCTTCTTGGTCCTCCTTTGTGTGGACTCTGTCATTTACGCACAAGAAAACAAGATTTCTCTCTCACTTCCTGCTGTCTCCTAGGTAGAGGAAGCCAAAATGAGAAAGGGGATCCTGACACCAACAGCCTGGATTATTTCTTGAATTAACACTTTACCTTTTTTTTTTTCTTTTCTTTTTTAAGAAAAGCATTATCACATATATTCTTAAAGTTAAGACTCACAACAAATCTGCGAAATAGCCAAGATTAGAAATCTTCTTTTCATTTTACAGATGAGGTAAACTAAGGCTCAGAAAGAGTGAGTGATTTATTTGTGACCCCATGACTTGTTGGGCAGGACCCTGGTTCTCTAGACTGACGTTCATCTGCTTCCAACTCCCTCCCACCATCAATGACACCCTAAACACTGGAAAACACCATTACCAGCTACTTCCAGCTGCAAAACCTTTAATGGCTCCCAGGTGGGGACCACGTCAAGCCTGCACTGGCCTACACTGCCCCCTTATCCCATCCTCCCAATCTGTCACCATTTCCAACTCCACGTGACAGACCGGTCATGCTGCCCGATGGACACAAGCCACGCTCACATGTTACCACCTCACCGAGAACACCTTCCCCACTTCCTTGTGGCTAGCCTAGGGCCACGTCCTCCAGGAAGTCTTCTCTGACTGTTCTGAGTTCTTTCCACCAGCTCTCAGGCCCAGCCACATGAAGTGACTCTGAACAGACTTGTCCTTATTTTGTTTGCAAATTGCTTAGCCATGTTTGTCCCCAGTTCAGGGTGCACACCAGCCCTGTGTACCCAGACACAAAGAAAATAACACTTGTTGCTCTGTCAGAAAATCAGCCATGGATAAGTTACTTCTGGAATATAAACATGTTCAGAAATAGCTGTTTACAAGCTCAACTTTGTAAATAGAATCTCATTCTTCCCTGACTTCTGCCACATTGCAAGAGTGCTGTATGTCCACCCTGTCTGACTGGCCTCAGGTGACACTGCTTCCCTCTGTCCCTGGGCATCCCAACTACCCCACTGCTCCTGCCTCTCCTCACCATGCTCAGAACCAAAGTTTACATGAACTGCAGGATTTATTGTTTAAAGAACTGCAGGTCTTTCTTTAAAGATGTCCTCTTGTTATAAGACTAGTCATCCAGGACAAGAATTTTTGTCTGTTTTCTTTACTAGTTATATTACCAGTTCTTAGAAAAAAGCCTGGTATATAGCTGCTTCACAAAAATATCTGCTGAATAAGTTTGTTGAACAAATGAGACTATTAATTCTTAGACTTTAAAGAAATTTAATGACTGAATGAGAATCCAAATCTACAGTCCCTCAGCCAGGCCTTGAGCTAGGTAGGCTCCTGGCCTTGGGGTACTGTAAGCCAAATAGGGGTGCCTAGGAAGCACTGTCCTTAAGCATAACTCCAGGATTATTTATCCTTTAGAAAGGTCCCTGTCTTGTCATCTACCCAAAGCTATCCCCAAGGGGGTTTCCACAGCCTTTCCAAAGCTATCATTTCCTCCTG
This sequence comes from Pteropus vampyrus, assembly GCF_000151845.1. NCBI lineage: Eukaryota > Metazoa > Chordata > Mammalia > Chiroptera > Pteropodidae > Pteropus > Pteropus vampyrus. The sequence goes on from NW_011888784.1 coordinate 4,388,434, forward strand.
ATAAGGCAAAGTACCGGAACTCCCACCCCAAAGGGAAATGCCGAGGAAGAGGCTGGCCTCAGAGGCTGCAGGTGCTGTCCCTGCTGTCACCTCCAAAACTAAGCAGTGGAATGGGGTGGCTTCCCATAGCACAGGAAGGAAGTCCCTGCTATGTTGTGGCTGGGTGACCTCTCCTCTACCCACAATCCTCGCGAGGGCAATCCCCACACACAAGGAGCCCGCCTTGGCCATGAAAATCTCAACTCCTTCCTCTCTAAGTGCCTCGCCCCAGGTGCTGGCCAGTTATAAGACCTCGTCTAGGGTTTTACTTCCTCTCTCTTCCTTATCAGCTTTGGGGAGGCCTACTAGGTGCCACTCACTGAGACGGTCGCAAAGATGAATCGAGTTCCAGGAGCTCCCAGTCAGGAGAGGGAATTCTGCCACAAGCAAACAGGAGGCAGCCCAGCCACTGTGACTGGGGCTGAGCAGTTTGCACGATGGGAGGGAGAGGGTACATTAGCCCCTAGGAGATCCATGGAATGTCCTGAATGGGGGCAGCACACCTGAAGAGTACGAAGCAGAGGGTCCCAGATAAGCTGGAAATGTAGGAGATGGAGATTCCAAAATCCCCACCCTGTGCCAGGGTCAGAAGAGCTCGCTCCTTCCTGGATAACAACCCCAGTCCCCCAGTCTCAGGTCAGGCCCTTTGAAGGCTTCAAAACCATCCTACATTACTGAGTCCAAGTCCATACATGATCTGGCCTGTGACCAGCCTCACTGCCTTTCTCTCCCTTGCTCACTCCCCTCCAGCCCCAATGGCCTCCTGCTGTTCCGCAAACAGGCCGTGCTCCCAGCCCCCTCTCACATCCCACCTCCTTCAGGACTCTGCCCTTACCACCCCTCCAGCACCCCCAGTCCCTGGCCTGCTTTACTCCCCTTCATGGCATGCACTCGTGTGCATGTGCTATGTGCTCGTTCGTGGTGGGAAAGCTCCAGGGCTTAGCATATTGCAGTATGTACTGGCTGAATAAATGAATGAATGAACTCCTCCTTCCTTTATACACCACACACTTCCCCTGCTGATTGTTTTAGTCGTGTGTGTGTGTGTGTGTGTGTGTGTGTGTGTGTGTGTATGTACACGTGCATACACTTGGTGACACAGAAGGGGTTGATGCAGGGCCGAAAGCCAGAATGCCCAGTGACTGTAGCCCTGGTCTGTGTAATGGGCTGGCAACAACGGCTGTGAGTTAAAAAGTCCACAGAGCACACCAAGATCCCTGAAGGAAGGATCAGCTCTGTAAGCAGCCTCATGTCCACCCCTGGCTTCCTGGTTGGCCCACCCTGGAGAGGAGAGGACATGACTTCAGGAAGCTGGACCAGGAGACTCACAGTATAGGAGAGCCACAAAGTCACACACGCGGACCCAACCTTCCCACCTGGCATGATGCTTATCTGGGCACAGGTTTTATCTGCATTTCTGCATGGTGTGCCCAAGCCATGTGATCTGTCTATCCCCCTTAGTGCCTGGCACATAATGGTGGGGGGCTACTATGACCCCAGCTAAGAGCTCACACTGGCCCTATGAACTAGGCACTCTTATTATTCCCTTTTTACAGAAGTAAATCACAAGACACATCCCTGGTGTCTACGGCTGGTTCTGTGGTGGTAGAAAGAGCACAAGAGAGTAAGAAGACATGGCCTCCAGTCCCAGTGTCAGCTGTGAAGTCCTGCATGAGACTTAATTTCTTGGAGTGTGTTTGCAAAGAGGCCATAATTATAATACCTGCCTATCCCACATATGAGGCATGAGAGTGCCTTGGCAAATTCATAAACTGTGACACATATCAGTGGCAGCTGGTGTTATTTAAGAGTACGACAATTCTGGTGATTTCTCAGCTGTTTCCTTTGGGAGAAAGGAAGGAACAGCCCTGGGCAGCTGGGAAACACCAACTAAAACAAGATACTCTGCCGAGGAGTGTCGCTGATAAAGGTGATGATACCATAGACCTGCGGAGCTTGGTGTCTCTGGAAGACAGTGGTGAGACTGGCAATAAACAGAATTTGAAACAAATGACAAACCCAGCTAACGAAGTATACAAAATTATTTAACATAACTGTACATTGATCAATTTCTATTAAAGGGGGAAAGGGATATAATATGCAAAACTCATATAGTATTCAAGTGAAGAGGGAGATTGATAGATAATTCCTCCCAAATGTATTTTAATGTAATGGTGGCACCATATTTTCTATAACACTTTTTAAGTTGTTAAAAACACAAGCACACACTAATGAGGCACCTTCAATGAGAACCAAGCTTCTATTTTCCAAAGTATCCCCCGAAATGAGACAGCTTCATTTTATTCAAATTATCTGCTATTTCTAATATATTGTTAGATGAATGAGGTCAAATGTCCTTCTCGGACAAGCTGGAGGAGAGCCAGGCATTGGGGAACTCCATCGAGGCCCGGGGAGGGGGCTGTCTGTAGCGCATGGAGCTGACCCAAGATGTAGCAACAGCCTGTACCCACCACCCCACCCACCCCAGCAAGGCCTCCATCCCCCACGGGCAGTCTCACCCCCAGGCCCGCAAGGCCCCTGCTTGTATTCCAGGTGGCAGCAAAGTACTTGAGAAAAGAAGGAATACCATCCACTTCCACAAAAGCCCATTTCGCTTGGGATCTTCTGACCTCTGGGACAGTCGATCAACTCCCATCATCCCTAAAGCAGACAGGACTGAAGGGAGAGTGACCACCAGGAGGGAGCCTGTCAGAAAACCTGCTCCTGAAAACAAAGGAGACTCCAGTTTGGATAAACAAAGGGAGAACCAAGAGTGGCCTGAAAGCAGTCAAAAAAAATTGTGTGTGTGTGTGTGTGTGTGTGTGTGTGTGTGTGTCTTTAAAAGCCTTCCCCCTAAATTGAAAATGTCCAACCAAAAAGGAACTGGGATTCTCAGTTGTCAGGAAGATCCTTTCACCATTTGAGGGGGCGGGGTAGGGAGCAGTGTGCCGCTGGCTGGGGGAAGGGGTAGGGCCAGGGACCCCAGGCAGGAGGGGAGCACCTAGGAAGAGCCTATCCTTGGGATGAGGTGGGAGGATGGTACCAATAGGCAGAGACACAAACACAGGAGAAAAGGCAGGGACAGCAAAACAATGCAGAAGAAGACACCCTTCTGTAAAAGGCAGAGCGGAGGTTCTCCTGGGATCAGGAATCCTCTTAAATCACTACATTGAATATGTACCACTGTGGAGAGCAGCCAGGACACCAAAGAATAAACTCTCCCCCAAGATCCCTGTTACCTTCAAACCACTACCAAAATCCAGATCAGCTTTCCACTGGTAGTAAAAGTGAGTCACCCTCACTGCTCCTATTCTTAGGAGTGGTTTAGCCCCAAGGGGAAGGGAATGCTGTACTTCATCCTCTAAGTCTCCCCCTTATGAGAAAGGGGGCTCAGACAAGATGGCTAACCTGCATATAGGGAAGACCCCTCTGCAGCCCCAGACTCCCACCCCCTCAAGAAATGCTGCCACTAATCTCTCAACTCCCAGGGCTGACTGAGGGTTATTGGTATGAGGGAGTTGGGAAGGTGACATTGAGTGTGCGAAGTCAGCCCTTGCTGAATTTTACAGCCTGCTTCTGAGATAAATCACTCTGGCCCAGGGAAATGGCTCCAAATAGATTTACAGGTTTTAATACTTGTTTGAGGATTGCAGTTAATTGAAAGATGTCTTCTTCTAGTTATTGTCCTGAAATGTGGATACTGGTCTCTGAGTGCTCATTTTTATTGGCATAATTATGATCATCTAGAAATGGTTTTGTCTAGAGTTCTCATTCTCAGGGAGGAGTATCTCTACATATAGTTCCAAGCCTGCCTCTGTTCCCATCAGCCAGGATCAATTCCTCTTGTAGAAACCAAAACAAGCTAAAGTCCCCTCTATGTGCTTCGGGCCCTACTAATCTGCTAACCTTACAGAATCTGGCTATCAGGTTTGACCCTGCGGGTCCTGGGGATGAGAGGAAAATGCTGACCACCCTCAGATCAATCCTCATTAGTCACCGGCCCACCTAATTTTCACAACTGGCCACTAGTGAGCAGCGCATAGAGCACTAGGCAAGAACATGACTCTAGCCAGACTGCCGAACTTGAATCTTGCCTTTCCAACTTAGCTGTGTGATCTTGGGCAAGTTATTTAATTTCTCTGTTAACTCTGTCTCAGTTTTCTCTTCTCTAAAATAGGGGTGATGATAACACCCATCTCACAGGGGTTTTATAAGGATTAAGTCAGTTAATAATTTTAAAGCGTTTGGTACAGTGCCTGGTATATGGTGTTAGAAGAATTGATTTATTGTTAAATAAAAATGAGTGTGGCTTAATGAAGCTTAAAAACCATTATTCTAGACCAAGGGTCCACAAATTTTTTGTGCAGTGCCAGAAAGTAAATATATTAGGCTTGTGGGCCATAAGGTCTCTGCTGCAAAGAGCTGAAAGCAACCATGGACTTACACAAAGCAACAGGTGTGATCATGTTCCAGTAAAATGTCACTTGGAAAACAGGTGTTGGGCCAACTTGGATACACAGGCTGAACTTTGCCAACGCCTGGACTAGAATAAATTCCCTATCGTACAGGTGCAGAAACAGAGCAGGGAGTTATTTGACATCGATGGAACCCTGGTCCCTGCCCTCCTAGGCGAGGGCACATTAGTCAATGCTGCATTCTGAGCAGAGCTGCTCCCACTGCGTTCTGCCCGTTGAAGAAGACATCCTGAGAAAAAGCGACACTGAAGCCAGGGCTTTCCACCTACAATACACACCCTGAGCTCCCTGAAGGCGTCTCCAGATTCATCTCTGGGCCCCCCAACAACCAACACAGGGTCTTGCCATAGTGGAGTTGCTCTGAGAAGGCCAATAACTGTGGATGGCCCTGCAGGTGGATGACTGCCACCAGGAAGGTCAAGAGCAGCCTTTCTGAGAATTTTCGGAGTGACTGATGAAATGAAAAAGCCCCCAAGCCCATGACCCATGACCAGAGGAAGCCACTTGTCAAAGAATTAGAATATAAAGGAACTTCACACAAAGCATTTACTAACTATAATTGAGTTCAAATTATAGATATCACTTTTTTCATCCCTTCAGAAAATACTGCAGATAGAAGACAAAATCTGAACCTTGGTGAAGTTATGTTAGAAGGAAGGACACTCTGTGAGACCAACTCTTGTGGTTTCGAACATGGCCCCCAAATCTCTGACACTTCACCCACCAAGAAGCAGGGTCTGTGTCCCTTACCCTCGAATCTGGACTCAGTGACTGCTTGACCAATAGTATATGGACATGACACTGAGCCAGTTTCCAATTGAAGTCTTTGGGGGAACTGACAGCTTCTCTTTTCTGTTTCTTGGGACATTCACTTTTGAAACCCGGCCGCCATGCTTTGAGGAAGCCCAAGCATCCCTGTGGAGAAGCCCATGTGGAGGAGAACCAATAGTCAGCACTCTTAGAGTTCAGTCATTTGCTCAGGTCACAAAGCTATCTGCTTCTACAGGTAACACAGGAAAATATTCTTTTGTTTGTTAGAGATTTGGGAGACGGAGTGGAAATGTAGGCCCCATATTTAACTTTTGTTATGTAAATAAATAAAGATACTGTGATTTACAATAAGAAATATATATTTGGTCTTCTAGGTACTGAATTCCTAAAATCCTTGGAATTTATAAGAGCTATAAAGGTGTCTTGATATTCATAACAAACATCCTTTCCAATAGGGTTTATATTAATAAGATGACTCTTGGAAAATGCCAGGAGAACCAACCATGAGATTGAAGGGTTGGACCTTGCAGTCTCACCTCTTGACCTCCATCCAGAGAGGAGAGAGGGGCTGGAGACGGGTTTCGATCACCAATGGCCAATGATTTAATTAGTTGTGCCTATATAACGAAGTCTCCATAAAAACCCAAAAGGATGGGGTTCAGAGAGCTTCTGGTTGATGAACATGTGAACACATGGGGAGAGCGGCACATCTCAGAGAGCATGGAAGGTCCATGCCCTTTCCCAATACCTGGCCCTATGAGGCTCTTCCATCTGGCTATTCCTGAGTTATATCCTTTTATAATAAACTAGTGATCTAGTAAGTAAAATGTTTCTCTGAGTCCCATGAGCTGCTCGAGCAAATTAATTGAACCCAAAGAAGAGGTTGTTTGAACCTCCAATCCATAGCCAGTCAGAAGCACAGGTGACAACCTGGACTTTTGAGTGGCATCTGAAGTAAAGGCATGATGGAGGCAGTCTTGTAGGACTGAGCCCCTAACCTATGGGTTCTGATGCTATCTCCAGGTAGATAGTATCGGAATTGAGTCGAATTGTAGAACACCCAGCTGTTGTCAGAGAATTGCATGGTGGTGTGGAAAACCAACACATACTGCATATCAGGAGCAGAAGTAAAAGGGCTAAGAGACTTTGAAGAAAACTAGAAGAAAAAAAAGTAGGTCTCAGGAGGATCTAAAAGCAGGGCTAATATTTTTGTCATAAAAAAAAAGTTTGTCTTGATATGTATGAACACATCAACATATTTGAGAATGAGACCCCAGAATCCCAGCCAACAAATGTACATCCTGAATTTAGGTTCAGAAAATATGGCCGCCATCACTCATAATACGAAAGAGAAAGTTCTGGCTTAAAATGTTGAGTCTGATGTTACAAATAGTTGTCTCATCTTCAACATAACTGTTCTAAATTACCTGAATTTGTGTAGCAAAACTTTGTCAGGTTTACTAGAATGAGTCAGCTCTAAAATGCATCTCTTGGTTATAAATTTTAGACAAGAGTATTTATCATTGGTTGGAGAATGGATGTCCAACAGAACACTCTTTATTGTACCATATTTGATGCTAAGATGGTCTAAGAAGTATATTCACTGTCATCACCCTGAAGTTATTCAGGTGTCAATTAAGAAGTTTCTAGTTATCAAAATCCTAACTAACAGAAATTACTGTTTAAAAGTCTAAATTTGCAAATCAGGTGCTTTTGAAAGAAACTGGAGACTATATGAAAGGTTTCTTTGCTTTATAAAAATATTTACTAAGGTCGTCTTTAGGTAATGATCATCTTTTGTGAATTCAAATTATAATAGTAGGTATAAAAGTTTCATGTAAATGAATATTTAGGAGCTCCTTTTTGTTACATGAAAAGACGTAGCCTCGGGCTGAAATTGGACATGTATTATTCAAAACGTTCCCAGTGCTAAGTGGTATCAGCCCAACCCAAATGTGCTTATGCTGCATTTCCCAATATCTACCACTTTGGCGTTGTCTGTCACACCTGTGTACAGTGGCAATATTATTGACCTTGTATTGACTTTTTATTAAACTTAGTTTCTTGCTAAGCAATAATGAAATCATGAGTTTTTTCTTTAATGCACATTTAAATGGATACATGGCTTTAAGTTTTTTACAAGTTCATAGATATGCAAATGAAAATCAGCCTATACTCCATCAGAAGTATGAATGCCATACTTCAAGGCAAGGCAGGGATGGGGAATGGGGTGGGGGAGAGTGTTTATGAATGGAGAACCAGCCCTTAATTTTTGTTCTCAGTGGCAAGTGTGTTATGTGACTTTGGCCAGGTCACCTGGTTTCTCTTGCCTCAATGTCCCCAGCCAGCTCCCTAGCCACCTCACGAGAATACCAGGATAAAAGCACAAAAGAAGATGATAATGGACAACCAACCCTCCAAAGCATTCAGGGTGCTCAGTATCTATTCACCCACTGTGAGTTGAAGACTTTCTCGCCAGCTGGCTAAATGCTAGAGCCAGAGAGCTCGAGGTTTGGAATGATGGAGGTCATAAGCAGGTGGCTGGGGAACTAGGAACTTGGCACTCTAGTGCTTTTCTGGTTCTAAAATCTATTACAGATACATTAAGTAAAGTTGGCTCTAATGAGGTAACTACAATCACTAAAACCCTGTGGGGATAAACCAAGAGCTGGGCTGCCAGGGGTTTAAAATCAGGTCCCCAAGTGCATCCACAAGGAGCCCCGCCAACCTCCTTCTTGTTCTTACTGCCCTGTTTTCAGTCTGCGGACTTCCAAAACCATCCCCTCCTCACCCTTACCCGCCATCCACCTGGGTCTCATGGGAAATGGAAACAAGGTAGCTAAAGAAGCAGAGGTCTTTGGCTCGACCAGGCTCCCCCATGGCTAGTTTCTCTCTAATAGGAATGAGGCTACAGTCAGCCACATCCGTTTTACCCACAGGAAGAAAACACTCTCAGCACTCACCAGCCACCTTTTCCTCACACCCTTTCTGGATATAACTGGAAGCCCACATCCTTAAAAGACCTAGAACAAGGTCTGGCACAGGGTGGGGATCATTTCCGCCTTATTAAAAAATCAATTTCATCAGGAAGGAACAAACTGCCAAACCACAGGTCCAACTAACCAAATCAGGCAGATCTAGAGCTGCGGCCTTAGGTGCAGGCAAATGCTGAAGATGACATCACAGGGATTCTTCCTCACCTATGCCTCACAGGTCTGGCACTGGGAACCTCCGGAAGAGGCGATCAGGGACCTGCACGCTAAACTCACCCAATCCCTGAGGTCACCAAGGAGAAAACGTCCGGATGTGGAATGACTTGCCCAAGATCACTCAGGTTATTAGTGGCAGATCTACGACCAGTGACCTTTCCAGAACACCACAAGCGGACCCCAGCATAACCTGTCAGTGCCTGTGTGTAACGGTTCAGAGGCGAAATTGGAGCAAAATGAGCTATGCCACCTTGGCCCCCGAGAGCACCCAGGGCACTGAAGACACGCTCTCAAAAACACTTTGATTGAGAACACCATCCTGTTTGGTGACACACCAAGACATGGATTCTCCAGTCCACTTTTCTTGGTCTCATGGTTTAAAATCATAAGTATCTTAGCAAATGCCCCACGAATATGGCAAAAGCCTGTGGGTTCTCAGCTAGTGATGAGATCATGGCATTACTACCCCAGGGGAAGGCCCTATAAGGGAACAGCATAGGGAATGCCAGCTCCACCCAGTCCAAATGGAACCACACACATTCTTTCTGAATAACTTCAGGGGTTCAATTGTCACAACTACAGTTAGGCATTTCCATGTCTCTGCCTCTCTCTCTCTCCCTCACAGAAGTCCGTTCTATTCAGGGAGGCATACAGAGAACGCCTAGCACTGTGCCTGGCACATAATAGACACTCAATAAACATCGGATTCCTGAGTCACTTACTTATAAGCTGAAATGTGTTCTGGGTATTGGAGGAAAGAACCTGCAGTGTGTGCTGCTGCTTCTCTCATGTTAATCCGAAAAGCAATGGGCTAAAGCCTCTCAGAACTTCTGCATCACAGACTGTATCTATGCAGCCAGCTCAGCTAACCTTACATCTAATCTTCAAAAGTTCCTTCTGTGCTAAGTAAGTCAGGACAGAAGTTGACTGGATTGTCACAGAATATTAGCTTGACAAAGTAAGGCTCTTTTAGCAAAAGCAAGCAGGATAGTGAAAGGCCTGAAAAACCTCTCACAACAGCTGAGGGGCAATGGGTAGAAATGGCCGGGCAGTAGCTGAGTCTTATAAGGCTTTTCCGGCTGCAAAAGCCTTCTAGTAAGAGAAAGTGCTGCCTCATAAGCAGTATACTTACAGCCACGGGAAGCATCTGAGCAAGTGCTGATATAGTCAGGATTCTCATAGAGGGTAGGGGATCAACTAGGTGACCTCTAAGATGTCTCCCCAGTTTGAAATTCTAGGAACTCAAGACTCGGGGCTTGGGAGAGATGGTGTGATACACAGTCTGGGCCATGAGTAGCAGTTGGAATTTGCATAGGGCACCCTTAGTGGGAACCTAGACAGAAGCCTCATCTGTAAGGACCTGGCCTGAGTAAATGGCAGGGGAGGACATTCTGGCCTTCCTGGACAGGCTTGTCTGCAGGCTTCTGTGAAGAAATGAAGCCCTAGGGCAGAAACAGCCCTTCACACAGTTCTGCACATGCCTCCACCAGTGTGCAGTTGTCTCAAAGGCCTTTTTAAAAGGTTTCGACTGTGGTGGCCTCTGTTTCCTCCTCCTCATTCACTCAGGCTGCCCAGGTCCTGTAGCATCTCTACAAGGTAGAGACCCAAGTCATCAAAGGGTGAAGAGTCCCAGAATCCTCCTGTTACTCCTGAGAGCCTAGAGCCCACAGGCTGGGGGACTATGGCTCCCAGAGGCTTTCTATGCGAATTCCTCCTCTTGGGGTCATCTGGACCACATGTATAGTGAGTAGACAGCCAAAGCCATAACAGGTCTGAGGCTCTGAGTTTCTAGGGAACATTTTCCCCCACACCAAATCCGGTCCAAGACTGACAAGCTCTCCTTCCCCTCCCTCCACACCAGTGGGCTGATGTCTAGCCCATCCCTTCTCCGAGCATGCAAACCTTGGCAGGGGCCCATTTCAGGCAGGGCTCTCCACTCGACTCCCAGTCTCACCTCTGGCCCTGGAGATGTTATCAAGACTCAACCCCCTTTGGTTCTAAGCCAAGTAACCACCACTTAACACTCCCACCCCCATCTCCAAGGCTCGCCTAGCATAAGTGCAAGCTTCCTGTCCACACTCACTTTTGAGCCCCCTGGTTTTTCCTTACATCCTCTGAGCTCAGCTCTTCTTTGAAAAGATGCTAGCTATATTTTATACAGCATTCCTAGGTACTTCATAGTTGGAAGGATTTCAAGATTTTTACTCCACTGTGGCACTAAAAATATTCTAAAACTTGTATTAGGATACCCTCTTTGGACTTGTTCACGGGAACCTTTCCTGGCTGACCTTCTACCCCAGACAACTAACTCTAGCTACATCCCTGCAGATCCACAGACATTGGGTGAACACCTACTATGTGCCAGGCATATCTTAGGCCCAGGATTCAAAACTGAAAAGACTGGAGCTCTGCATAAAACACATCAGCTCCAATAAAGAAAAAAAAAAAAAAAAAGCACATCAGTTCTATAAAAATGCAGTACGGAAGGAAGAGAAATATCTGCAACTCTCCTATTGGATTTGCACTCTACCTTTTGCTCAGGTTGTTACAGCTTTTTAGTGGCTTCATATGTCTACATCTTGTCTCCCAACTAGACTGCCTGCTCCTCTGAAGCAGGGTCCACATGTTCCCTTCCCTTTACTCAGGCCCCGAGGGCCTGGGACAGCGCTGTACTCACCATGGATGTTAAAAATGAAAATGCCTCTCCCCTAACTCACTCTAATGCTTCCAGCTGAAGCTTGCGCTTGGCTGTTGCTAGATTCTGCCAGCTGGGCCTCCAGCATGACACAGCATCCTCGCCTGGCTTCCCTGATGACAGCAGCAGGCATGACAAAGGATTTTCTGACAATAGGAGGAAGAGGTCTCCTTTTATTGTCTACAGCAGCCACCACCACGGTCTGCTCAGCGGCATCCTATCCCCACTCCCAGGACTGTGGCTCCTTCCCAAACTGCTTCCTCAGGTTTCTATCCTGCATGTCCATCCTATTGTCTGTAAGACAGTGCCTATCCTACCAGGTTGGATTATCCTACCAGCAATTCAAATTCAACACATCTAACATTGAACTCCACACAATCTTCCTTCTTACCTCAACCCCAGCAGACCTGACCTGCTCCAGCAACCAGAAGTTCGCACCTGGGTGAAGGCTGCCCCCACCAAGTTAGTGAGGCCAAACACCTGGGAGTCCCTGGGACTCCTCCCTTATCCCCCAAAGCTAAGCAATCGCTGCAGACTTTACTCCCCAAATATTTTTAATATATGACTTTCCTCCATCCCCATACACATGGCCCTGATTCCAGGCCTCACTCCTGTTACCTGGACACCCTATGGAGCCTGTCATCTCCTCATCAGCCCAGAGGCCACTCCACTCACAGTCATGCTCCCTTCTGATCCGGGCAGCATGCCTGGACTCTGCCTAAAGCCCCCTCTCCCAGGCTCTACCTGCAGGCTAAAAGCCAAGGTCCTCGGCCAGGCTTACAAAGCTGCTCAGATCTGAGCCTTGTCCATCTCTGCCATTGTACCTGACCTCACTGCTTACATCTCTTCCTGTACCCAGGCAGCCTCAGGCCCCCACACCTTTGTACACACTATTCCTTCACCCAATACCCTTTTCCTAGCTCCTCTCTTGGCTAATTCTTTTTCATTCATTCAGACTCAGCTCCTGCACTGTCTCCCTTAGGAAGCCCTCCCTGATCTTGACTAGCTACAGATGTCCCTTGTCTAAGCTACTGTAAGTGCCTCAGAACTTTCTCTACCACTGCACTTATCACACCTTAATGAAGTTAACTATTTAAGTGTCTCTTTCTCAAGACAGTGGGCTCCTTGAAGGCACAGGGGCTGTGCCTATTCACTGTTATAGCCCCAGGGCCTGGCACAGACCAGGCATAGAAAGAGAGCCCGATCACTATTAAGAAGCTCCTTCTGACTAAGGATGATCCACCAAACCTCCTTAGCCAGCTCCACCCCCAGGCCAAGCATGCACGACTTCCCCTTTACTAGCTGAAAACCTCCTCCAGGTCCACCATGACCCCAGACCTACTACTCCCAAATTCACCTCTTTCATGAAATCACCCCAAACTGGCCCCAATCCATGTAGCACTGCTATAACTGCCTCCCATTCTTTATCCATCCCACTCCCTGGGTAAGTTAGCATTTGAGTCTGGCTCTGTGGCTGGATATGAGCCAACAGTGGACATAAAGAAGCTCTGAAAATTTGAGGCCCTCCACTCACAAAACTGTAATGATGATGTGACAGACTGGGCCAGCTCAGCCCTGGGCAGTGCATTAGTAGTCAGAACCTTGCTCTACTACTTACTTGTAACCTGGGCGTGTCACTAACCACAGAGGCTCAGTTTCTTCATCTGCAAAATGGGAATAATAACAGCCTCACAGGTCTATTGTAAAAAGCAGATGAAATCAGTTGTGTGAAACTCTTTGCAAAAGGTAAAGCAAACTCCAACGTAGGGTATTATAACAGTCTCTAGTGCCAACGAACCCCCTACCCAGTTCCATGATCCCCACCCTTGATAGTTTTTGTCCTCACTTGAGTCAGGTGAGAATCAAATGAAATCTGTGGGTCCTCTTCATAGAAAAACACACATGCATAATAGCTTTGCAAACATTTTCAGGTCCCTGAGGACCCTGCCATCAGAAGCGAAAGACACAGACCAAACTTATGAGTGCTGGAGACCCCAAGGCCTACCACTTCTCCCAGATTCCTGGATGTCAAAGATGATAGGACAGGAAAGGCCAGTCTCAAAGGAAAAAAAATCTCAAAACTACAAGACAAGTTCCAGAGACTCTCCTGGAGCCAGAGGAGAGGAAAGGAGAGAAGATATAGAGTTCTTACTCACTTTGTTTCAGAAAGCATCATGGTATAGAGAAAGAAGATTAGATGAAGCATCAAAATCCAGGTTTTCTTGTCCCACTCTGCCAAGGACTCCTGGAGACTTTGCACAAGTCATTTCACGCCCCCCCTCCCCCGCCCCGAGCTTTGAGGTCCTCACATGGAGATCAGCTCATCAACGAGGGCTTCCCAACTTTCGGTGCCTAGGATCTGAGGATGGGTCTGTTCTCACCCCATTCTGAACCACAGCTCTGGCTTAGGTCTAATTCAGAGATAAGAGGCAGATGTCGATAGTCAGCATGGCGATAATTCAGGGAGGAAGCCACCATCACAGCATTGTTCTAAATTAAACTGTGTGCGGGATGAGGCAGGAGGGCAGTCGAGCAAAGCCTGAATGTGAGCAGCTGAGCCCAGGTGACCAGTGAGTCAGCAGTGAGGCCCAGAGGAAGAGGATCCCCCCAAAAGAACATCAAAAGGGGCTGCCACATTATTGGGTAAGCTATGCAGAAATGCCATCATGTTTGGAGAATTCCCAAAAACTGCGATTTGCCCGTCTGTTTGTGCCTCCTGTTCTCTATCTGGGCCCAGGATTTTCTCTCCAACCTAACCACCACCTCCTGCTTCCACCTTCATCATCTGAACTACAAACAAAAAAACATTAGAAACAAGGGCAGACAGTGTCAGGGACCCCTGAAGTGAGTGTGGGAATGAATAAATAAAAAGCAGACCCATGTTGAAACATCTATGCAGATCTGCAAGACAGAAACTAAACCCACATAGGGCCTAAATGAGACCTTGACCACAGCCAGAGCCTGTCACTGAAGACATCCTATCACAACCCACCACAGCCCAGCAGAGCTGTGACAGGACCATGGAGAACAACTGGTCAGCTCCACATTGCTCAGCAGAGTAACCCGTTGGGTGGCTTCAGGGTTATTTCCCACTAGATGCCTAACTTCTACAGAAGAACATACAGTACCTCTGGGCCCACCTGGGAGGTTCCAAACAGCCTGAAGTCCAGGGTAACAAGGGACATTAGGCTCTTCTTCCTCTGTTACTTCCCTATGCATTTGCTCTAGGATAGGAACTGGCATTTTGAGTCCCTTGCAACCATCATATGTGAAATTGATGACATCCTAGAGTGAGTGCTCTAAAATATTTATGATTCGTTCCCTCCTACAGGGTCTGCATCATTGGTTTTATTGCACTGTTACTTAGCTGTCTCTGCTATACTATCTTTATGTGCCCCGAACACAGTACTGTATTCAGCACCTAAGGTAGGTGCTCAATAAACATTTCCTGGACTTAAAATCTTACATTTATCTGCACAGCTAGAATATGTTGTTGGCAAGCAGGAACTATATGTTAAATTTTCTCTGTCTATACTTCAAGTTATACAAACAGGTAGGTATGCATATTTGGGACTAATCAACTAATGGTTGATTAGTGGGCCAAATCTAATAACCCTCCGGGCTGTATCTGAGAACCTTCAATGTACATGAACTTTGGAAAACACATGCAGGCACTCAGGAGCTCTTTGCTCTTTGGGGGGCTTCCCCATCCCTGGAAGTGGAACGGGGCAGGGACTATAACCTGGGATAGTTTCTTAGGGGTCTATACTCTAAATCCATTGGCTTTGAAACCAATAACTAAAGAATGACTCCATGAACACACCCATATGAACATAGGTATGCGTTACGTAAACATGTATACTATGTGTATTTATTACATGCCGGTATGATTCTGAAATATACTAGATGCATCAAAGCTGATAACCATTCACCAACAGCAAATTTTCAGATGAGTGATAATAACAG
Organism: Pteropus vampyrus; assembly: GCF_000151845.1. Lineage (NCBI taxonomy): Eukaryota > Metazoa > Chordata > Mammalia > Chiroptera > Pteropodidae > Pteropus > Pteropus vampyrus. The sequence continues at coordinate 4,403,589 of NW_011888784.1, forward strand.
GAACGCAGACTTCTGTTCTTTAGTGGTACTGATACTAAGACCGGTAGTAACTGAAAAGTGCTTTGACAAAGAATAATTATCAGTATAATTTACCCCCTTTCTGGGGTTCAGTATTTCCAGGGGGTGCCAAAACTGACTGGAGGGGGAGTGGGGAGTGGCCAATATTCCAATTAAAAGCCACAGGCTGAGAAATCAGGGGGGGGGGGTGGTGGTGGAAGGAGCCCTTCTCCCACTGATAGACCTTAAACAGGACCTTCTTAATAAATGCGATGATGGGGGTGAGGGGGAGGAACCGCCCTGTAAAGTCATACAAACATTTTATTATTCTAGCAATCTGTTAATCACTGATGACACTGTACCCCAGAATGCGTTATAAAATTACTGCCTCCAAGTGTACATTATCCAAGACAGACACCTGACACAGCAGATGAGGTGATCTGTGTGTAAATCAAGTCCTGTTTCAAATACTCAAAGGGAGTTTCCTCAGGCAACGTGAGTGCATCCCGTGAAGGACTGGATATTCTCTAAAGTCTGTACGGTGCATTCTGTTCCGATATAACTGAGTTTTCTTGAATAGCAGGCAATTTCCTAGAGCGGTCCGAGCATACTCGGAACTGGGATTCCTGGGGTTTTCGGCCCAGCCCCGGCGCTGGGCAGGAGGACCCGGGGTCGAACAGCCTGCGGCCCCTCCCCGCCCTCTGGGCGGCTCCTTCCTCTCTCCTCCAGCTTGGGCGGTGGCGGCGCTCGTGCTGTGTCACTTTCGCCGGCCAGAGCCTCCAGCCGCTGCGGAGCCCGCAGCTCCAGTGGCTTCTTCCCTTAATGCGCGGGCCCCTAGCCCCGCAGATAATCCCCGGCCGCGAAGCTCGAGCGCCAAGCGGGCGGAACCCGTAAAAGTGTGCGGCCAGCCGGGCACCCGGCAACCGCGCGGGCAGCAGCACTGGCCTGAGCTGGGGCCGGGACCACCGGCCAGTGTTTGGCCCGCACTGCTTCCAGGACGAATTGGAAGGGGGACACAGAGCGCGCTGATTTCTTCCAGAGTCTGTGAAAGCAGCGGCGGGCGCGGGCATGCGCACCCACAGAGCGCCTCGGTGCAAGGGTCAATCCGAGCGTTTCGGGAAAGGGGGGCGACACGCGCGCGCCCGCGGCTCCTCGGGGCCCAACAGACCAGCCCCCAGCTCCGCGGGGTAGGCAGCCAGTCCGCGGGGTCTGGGAGCGTCGAGGACACAGAGGGAGGGACGGCGGATTTTCCGACGCACTGCCAGCGGGAACACCCTCGCGAACCCCGCGTATACGCAACCCCAGGGTCTTCCCGAACCCAAAAGCCGCATGACCCCCTCTCCAAGTAACCCGGGCGCGCACGCGCGCGGACACACAGGACTACGAGCCCAACTCGGACCACCAGGGGGCTGACCGACCCGATCTCCAAGGATCGGGGCCCACGCGCATCCCCACCACGCTGCGGTCTGCGGTCCCCGCCCCACACACACGTCGGAGCGGTGTGTACACACACAAACAGCCGGGCAAAGGAAGCGACGCCTCTCTCCCGGGAGTGGGGACGCACACGGCGCCGCCAGCCATCCCTCCCCTTTACACGCCGCTCCCCTTCCCTGCTCACGGCTGCCCCCCAACCCCAACCCTGCAAACTCCACAAAACCAAATAGCCAAAGACGCCCAGATGAGGGTCTTGGACGCCCACTCATCTTTTAACGTCAAAGGCGAGTCATAAGCAACTGACGCGAGGTCCCCAGGACACCTTCCAAACGCACCCAGGCTCCGGCACGCAGCCCTCCGGGACCCCAGACCTCCGCCGCTGACCGAGCCACCGCCCCCTGTCCACCCTTCCCTACGACCGCCGTCCAGGACAGTCACCTGCTCGTCGTCCTGAAGAACCAGAGCCGGAGCCCACCCCGCGGCCGTTCTGGTCACTCGCCACAGCGAGCCTGGCTTTTTAACCCCCACTCCGCCGGGCAGATCTATTACCCAGGCCCAATTACACCGCGGCGACAGGAATAATAATTTAAAAGCCAACAGAATCACCACCTTGGGGAAGGTCCAAAGCTGCGACCACAATGGATCCACCGATTCGTTTTCCTACTCCGCTCCCATCCCCCGCGCCCTCCGCGGCCCGCGGGCTCATCGGGGACAGAGGGAGGGTGCAGCCTGTCTAGACGACAGACAACCCCGCACCCGCGGGGACGGGCGCGCACACACTCACACACGGCCGCTGCCACAGACACAATCAGTCACCAGAGAAGGGAGGGGCGGCGTGGAGACACTCTCTCGGGGACTCTCCTGCAGCAGCCAGGGCAGCCGTCTCCGGCCAGGAGCGGCCACCGGGAGCCACGCTCCCTACCTCGGCGGAGCGCGGTCAGAACAGCTGCAAGTTTGGCTGCTACTAAACCAACTGCTTGATGCAGCAAATGCGGGCTTCAAAACAAAAGGGAGAGGAATCACGCTCGCTCTCTTCCTCCCCCCGGGGTCGAAACCCGGCACATGACAGCGGCTCCATAGCGCGGCAAAAACGCCAGCCGGGCTCCAGCCGGGCTCCAGCCGTGCGTCCCGCAGAACCCCCCTCCCCACCAGAGCTCCGGGGCTCCGGCTCCCCACGGGGCGGGGCACCGGGCAGGGAAGGGGCAAACCTCAGGAGGGGCGAGATCGTGGAGTGCGGTCCTCGACAGAGGGGGACAGTGGATGAGAGCGGACGCCGGGTTGCCCCGGGAGCAGGGAGGGGGAAGGGGCTAATTGTTTGGGGCTGTTTTCCCGGATTTATCTATAAGAACGCGCACGTCACGCAGCCCTCCTCCCGGGTGCCCGAATCGATCCGCAAGCTGAGGTGACTAAAAGAGGGGGGCAAACGGGGGGATGCTCACCTCGGGGTTCCTCTGGCCGCCGCTCCAAGCCCGAGTCGGGGGTGGGGGGAGGGGGCAGGGAAGGGGAAGGGAGAGGGAGGAGGCTCTGGAGAGCCGACTCCGGCCGCGAGTTCCGCGCGTCCCGGCTGCGGTGGGGCTCCGGCGTCCCAGCGCACAAACCGAGCCGAGAGGGGAGGGAGGGAGGGAGGGAAGGGAATGAGGGAGGGAGGGGCGGGTAGGGGGGAGGGAGTAGAGGAAGGAAAAAAAAATATCCCTGCTCTGACACAGGGAAAGAGAATGTAGGAGAGTGACGTCCAGGCCCCGCCCTCCCCTCCGGCCACGTGCAAAGACTTGAAAGGAAAGAGGACCGCGGGAGGCCTGCTGGGTAATGTAGTTCGCCTTTCTTTCCGGGGACGGCGGGCCCTGGAGAGCGAGGCGCCGCGGGGACGCGGGGGATGCCTCCTGAGCAGCCGAGACATCCCAGCCTAGCGACGCCGAAACCTGCGCCCAACGTCCCCTCCCCCGCGACGCTGGCGCGGCCCTGGGTGCGAACCTCTGCATTGGGAAAACTGAGGGTTTAGGCGAGGTCCAGGCTCGCCGGGAAACGTTTGATTTTAGGGGCAGGAATGCTTTAAGGATGAGGACTTCCGTGCTTTAAGTGCAAGGTCTGTCCTAATGGCAGATAAAAGGGAGCTTTGTGTATGCACTGGCCGGCCCAAGTGGCGTTATTAATGCCGCATTATATGCTACCATCTGTTATTGAGATGCATATGTTATAATTAACATTTGAACATCTCTGTGGCAGGACGGGATGTTGTAATTAGATATGCACTTTGCAACCAATTAATTTTCCATTGGCTATGCTGTGGGCTGGGACAGGGGACGTGGGGCTGAGAGAATTCAATGCAGTGGAAAATTCAGTAATCACTTAACCAAATCACCAGTATTTTCTGAGTACCTGCTAGGTGCCAGTCACTGAGCTTGGCACTGAGAGGTCTTCAGGAGAAATGTAGACCTCTCCAAGCAAGGGAATTATAAACTTATCAAAGGAACTGTGTGACACAGTATGACTGCCATGTAAATCCATTTATTCAAAGAACATTTGGTGAGCACTTTCTACAGATGGGACATGTCTGGGAATGCCAAGACAAGTAAGACCCTCAGTTCCTGCCCTCAAGCTCAAAGTCTCATGTAAGGACCACAGTCAAAGTACAGGGGATAAGTCAACACTTAACATAGGGATAAGCCTAAAGTGCTAGGGAACCCTCAGGTGGAGCAGCTAACCAGGATGGAGGGTGCATGGGGGTAGAAGGTCAGGGAAGGCTTCCCAGAGGAGGTTTTTAACAAAGGCAAAGGAAGCAGTAGGCATCTGACTAACGCTAGAGTACAAAGGCTCCAGATGAAAGAAAACAGCGAATTCTGAAAGTCCCCGCAATGTGGCAAGGCAGAAGGAGCAGATTGATGAGGGTGTGGGAAGGAGGGTGAGTCTAGAGGGCAGAAAGGGTCTGGGACAGCTTCTTACTAAAGGTGGGGCATGAAGTGGACCTTGAAGGATGAGTGGGATTTCATTTTGTGTGGAGAGCTTGTGTTCTAATTTTGAGGGGCAGTATGAGCCAGGTCATGGAAAGAAAGCAAAGCAGCCTCCAGTTCTACTCTACAGTTCATTTGATTCTTGTACCAAAGGGCATGTGGCCTTGTCATGCCTTCTCTTCTAGAAGGAGGCAGCAGGCCCACAATCATGCACTGGTGAGAGGCAGAGTGGGGATCGAAGCCAGTTGTCTGGGTGCCAGGCCCCATCCCCCCTACTCCCCAAAGGAACATGTTTAAGCACACCTGACTCTTCTCACTGGTTTGTCCTCTTAGAGTCTATGCTTCATTGGCTCAGCAGTGTGTTATTTTTATGCTTTAACATCTGGATGGTTTCCTGGGTTTACAAAATATGAAATAACAATACTGGAGTCTGTCCACTCAGCAGATTCTGATTTACCTACCTTTTGTTGTCAGTGTGGTTTGCACATTGTGTGAGAGGCATGCCACCTACAAGGAAATAAGAATGGAATTGTCTGAGTCTCGGTTTTGCTTTTGCTTTAAATCACACTCCCAGAGGTGAGGAGAGAGTGAACTACCTGCACAAAGCAGAACATCTATAGAGAGGACAAGCCTCTGTTTGGGATGTGCCTGGGGTGAGCTGGCCAGTGGGGACAGTGCAGACTAAGAGTCAGCCTGATTCCTGGGTTTGCATCCCAGCTGTGACATTCCTGGATCTGTGACCTTGGGAAGCTTACCTAACCTCCACAATGGTGACCTTGGGCAACTTAGTCAACTACCTTTTTTGGCTTTATGAGGACCAAGAGTGATAATGTATTTAAACTGTCTCTGTCACACAGCAAGTGCTCAGTGATGGTTGATTCCTTTCCTTGTCCCAGGGTCTTTCTGGGCCACAAGAATGGTCCCTGAATTTTCCTTTCTGCAGAGTCAGGCCCACAGAGTTGGTTCTGCAGAGAGGATTCCTGGAGGTGACTCATCTTCGTCTGTGACAGAGGTTAGGTTTGTCTTCAAGGAAGCTTTGCCCAGTTCTCATCCTCAGCCTGCTGGTTCAGCTCTGAACCTTCACCAGCTGGCTGACAGTAGTTATGCTCTTCCCCTCCCCACCAGCTTCCCAAGGTCCCCCACAGAGTATCCTCACCCAAGGCAGTGTCCTGGGCTCCCGCATTGCTTCTTCCTGCCTATTAAAACTTACCTTCTGCTCTCCAGATCCTCAGAGCCTGGCTCTCTGCTTTCCCTCCAGTCTAACGCCTTCACTAAGGTGTGATAATATAGGCTTTTCATTCTCTCCCCAACTCTTGTTGGTATTCTTATCAAGAACTCTCTGAAATGGACCCTCACGATCAGGATTCTTGGCTGGAATGGAGGTCTTTGAGGGGAAGGATCTGTGGGTTGGTACCTCAGACCCAAGTTTCTCAGTGTGGGAGGCCTGAGGCTTACTTGGTCCCTCATTTAGTGTCCTTCCTTTTCTGATCTGTAGTTGATATTATGCCCCACCAGCAGGCTTAGGTCGGGGGAGCTGCTGGGTGCAGAGTAAATGAGCTGACACTGGAATTGGTTTAATTGTGTCAGATTTGAATTGCCAAGAGTTACTTTGTCTGATTTGTCACCACATAGCCAAGAAGTTAAAAGCCAGAATGTTTCTCTCTGTTTTAAGCAGCTGCTTTTCCTAATCCATAATTTTCTAAGATACTAGCAAAAAGAAGTATTTCTTATTTCTTCTCATTCCTTCTCCTTCCTACCAGCCTTCCCTCCATCAATCAACCCAATTATTGCAGGCTTGGTGGGAGCCCACCAGAGTACTGGGGAAGAAGTTACTTGCTTTCAAGAGCTGAGTGGACCAGGCTGGCACCCATGAGATACCAGAAAAACTGAAGTGCTACACTGTACGAGGGTGATTTTAAGCGAACAAAGGGTTCCTAGAAGGCTGGAATGGTCACAGAAGGCTGCTGGGAGGAAAGTGGAAGTGGATCCTTTATAATATCCCATTGGGAGGAGGTCAGCAGCGGTCTAAACCCCTGTTTTGTAGCATTGGCCTGGGAGGCATTGCAGAAGTAGTGTCTTTAGGTGGACACTAGAGAGCGGATTCTTCAGGCATCGGTTTGGTGGCCACTGACCCTGCAGAAGGAAGGAAGTTAACGGTCTAGTGTCTATGCTCTGTTACTGTGGTGTTGGCCTGGAGAGATAAAGCCTTGATAGAACGAGGTTAAATTTCACTCAGGCGTCATCTCAGCTTCCACTATACAACCCCAAAGTCCAACTTCTGAAAGGCAGATGGAAAGTGATCCTCTAGGGTTAAAGTTGGTGGTGGAGGAAGGGACATCAATAGAGAACAACAAGCTTGAGAAAAGGAAAAACAAAAGCTAAGTAAGAATAAACCAACAATATTTTATTGAGAGCATGCTATGCACAGGCATTCCAATGAGTCATGGGAACTAAGACTGGGTTCCAGGTCCCACCTGACCCCATCCGGCTGTGTGGCATTTCCTCTCTTTGGGCCTCAGTTTTCATACCTGTAAAATGGGAAGGTCAGACTCTACAATCTATAAAATTATTTCCCAACCTGAAGTTTTCCCCTCAAGAAGTTTACAATCCAGCTGGCAAAAGAAGCTGTAAAGTAGCTGAAAGCATGAATTTTAAGCTGTTTAATCCTAGCAGAGCAGGAAGATGGAAAGTGATCCTTTGGTAATGTTCATTAAACAAAGCCCTAAAGTCCATGATGGAACAGAAGACAAACAGATCTTGTCTTGCAAGATTCAAAGACAGCAAGTGAAGCCCATGAGTAGGCAGGCATTCCTCAAGTCCTTCAGAGTTCAAGGTCAGACCTCACAGCTCAGTGGCATGAGCACCTCATCTACAGATGGCCTTGTCCATAATGAGGACCTAGGCAAAGATACACACCCACATCTCTGCAAGAGACAAGTTTCATTGTCAAGGTATGCTCTAGAGAAACTGTGCCACCCTCACCCTGGGAGAGGCAGCCAGGCTTATTAGATCAGGAGTGGACACCTGATCTAAGGGACTCCAGGCCATTGGCTATAGGCTTGGACTCAAGTGGCCCTGGCTATGAACTCAGCCAATCGGATTCCCTCTTGCAAGAGTCTGCAGGAAAAAGCTAAGAGACCTCTGCTCATTGGTAACTATTCCTTAGTCAGATGGGGAGAGAAGGGGCTTGTGGCCTTGGTGGGCCAGTTGCTAGATGAGTAAGCAGAGGAGCAGGGTGGAAGAAGGAAAGAAAGAGAGAAAGAGAGGGAGAGAGAGAGAGAGAGAGAAAGGAGTCTAGAGTAGTCTCAGTGCCTAACTTCCTAATTCTCAGTCACAAGTGCTCTTAGATTCCTGATATCTCTGTATTCTTACAGTAATTCCCTTTAATCTGTGCTAGCTTGAGTGGTTTCTGATTTTTGTAATCCAAAGGCTCGCATCTAGAACAGCCTGACAGAGAGGAAGTGCAGAGAAAGGAGTTGGGGCCATTCTGATCTCAGCCCCTCCTGAAGATGCCCTCCCCTTTTCTATCCTAGATGTCTCTCTCTTCAATTAACTTGTAACTCCTATCTCTTCAATCTGATTCTGAAATGGCTGCAAAATAATTTGGTCATGAACCTTCCACAGCTTCTAAATCTTCTTTGCAAAGAATAGCTAATATGTTAATTGAGCAATTACTATTTACCAGGCAACAAGTGAAACACTTTCTGTGCTTTGTCTCATTTCGTGGACATGGTGACTTTTACAGTAGAAAGAACTGAGACTAGGAGGGGTGATGTAACTTACTCAGGGGCACACAACCAGCAAGTAGGTGGTGATACACACAGGGCTGTGGCCTCAGAGCCAGTGAACTCAGTCATGTTCCCTTATCCCCAAACAACAGGATCCACCTTCTCTAAATCCCCAGTCAGTACCCTCCTACAGCTGTAGGAAATATCTGTCTTCCCCACTGCTGCATTTATAATGAGGTATTTTTTTCTAATTGAGACTTCGGAGATGTGTGCGCATTTGTATGTATATATCAGATGCCCCAAATCATTCTATGCCGTAGAAAAATGATCTTTGTTTGTATAACTCATCAGTCGAAAAAAAGTTTTGATCTACATCTATAGTATATGTTTGTCATTTATCTATCTATTAATTATATTTAGCAAAGTAGACATTTTAAATGATGGTCTAAAGATGAAATAAGCATTTTTTAATAATTTAAAAATTTTATGATTTGATGATTCAAAAGTCTTTTTGCTCCTCAGTAAGTTTATTTTTTGCCTATATTTAACATAAAAGTGACTATCAATAAATATCACAATATTTTCTCTGGCACCCCTGTGGCTGGTTTTAGGACACATGCACCTGGGGCCTATGTATCTTACTCTAGATTTTGATTGTCGTAGTTTCCACCGTGTTAATAATAAAATGATTGCAGGAAATAATGATGATGCAGTTAGCTAAATCCGATTGAAGTTTCATTCTTTTTTGGACTCATTTATTACCCTAGTAGTTTTTATACTTTGTATTTTAAACAAGTGATTTATTACGTATAATTATAATAGTCGAGATAGCATCGCTTATGCATTTTCACATTCAGGTTTAGTCAATAAAATCAAAAATACATTTTTTTGTGCTGTTAAAAAGTCTTTATAGACATGATTTGAAAAATCACTTAAATGACCTCTTCTTTTTACCTGTGTTTATTAAATACATATAATGCATTGCTCTAAGTTGGATATTATGAATGACAAGAACACACAGAAATGTGCATTAATCTAGGCTTATGGGACCTCATGGTTTAGGTCAGAAGAAGAGACAGACATATTTTAAACAAATAGCAATATCAGGTTAAATTCGAAACATGCCAGATGTACAACACAGAGTGATGGTCCAGGGAAAGGGGAGTCTTGGGAGCAGGAGTGGCAGGGAAAGTGTTACAGGAAAAGCGGGGCCTGAGCAAGCCTTTGAGGCTTGAGTGTGAGTTGCATAGGAAGGGGATAGCAAAGGGGTTTTCCCCGTGCAGACAGCAGGATTCCATAAATGGGAATTAGCAAGTGGGAGGGTGGGGCGAGCAAAGGGAAGGAGGAGGCAGTAAGTCCAGAGAGTTAGCAGTGTGGAGCTGGTTAGAGCCTCGACTCAGGAGGCACGCAGACCAGCATTTGAATCTTGGAGCCTCCTTTTATAACCAGGAGACAGCCTTGGGTAACTTACGGGCTCTGAGCTTCAGTGTCCACAATCAAATGGGAAAATAATAGTGCCTGCCTTGGTAAGTCGTTATGAGGGTTAAATGAGATGATGTGTGTGAAGCACTCAGCACATTGTAAGGGCTCAGTGAAGGTTAGCTTTTATTTTTTGGTTATTATTGTTGTTGTTTTAGTGGTTGCACCAGGTTAGGCTGTATGGGACGTCAAATGAAAAGCCGACCAGTTTATATTTTCTGGCCTAGTGGGGTATGGTTAGATTTTTGTTTCTGAGAGGTAATTCAGACATAGTGGAAACTGCTCCAGAAGGCAAGTCCACTCCTGCCTGAGCCGAGATCCCAGTAGGCCCCATGGGCACTGTCGGCATGGCCTCTGGGGGTTCAGCAACACCTGGGGAATAAGAAGCAGTCCTCTGGTGCCCTAGGAGCTGACACACTGTCCCTCTCTCACCTACATGCAGACACAAATACACACACTCCACCTCTTTGTCTATTTTGACAATATTGATTAATAAATTTCTTTATACGTCACTCTTCCTAAGAAAGAACTTGAGACAGCTTTTGAAATTCTACAATATACCTAGTATCTGAAAATAGAAGTTGACACAAAAGACACTTTGCGATGATTATCCCTTTTACAAAAGGAGTAACCATAGTTTCTTTAAATAGCAGCTCCTCTGGTGCATTCATCTTCAGATCTGATTGACAATATTTTGCTTTGCTAGCAACTTTTCTGGAATGTGCCGATGGTATGAGTGTGGTTCATACCACTTTGATCAAAGTACTTGAGAAGCTCTTAAATTTATTTTGTGCCCTCTTAAACCAAAAGAGGGGCTCTGCTGTATTTTTTTGATGAATTTAAGTAAAATCTGAGCTATGCAGAGTTAAGCAATTAAATTGACTCTGGTTTAGAGACCACTGAGTTGCCTATCAGTCGGGGAAGCCTGCTTGGAGGAGGTGGCAGAGGAGGTTTTCAGGAAAACAAGGAAAAATGCCATTTGGCTGGTGTGAATGGGAGACCATTCCAGGGGAAGGGAGCAGTGTGGAGTGAGTTTGGAGCTGCCCTTCTCACTGCAGGGCAGCAGCAAAGGTGGCCGGCCAGCTTGGAACCACAGATGGGCCGCAGAAGAGAGGGGAGTAGGCTGGTAACAGTTCACTTGTCTCTCATCTTAGAAAACAAATTTGGTCTGACACAGAGATGAAATGTGCAACAATCCTTTTCTGCTATACATACTTTATTTCAGGCCTTATCAAGCCTACCCGTTCAGCGGGCATGTTGCCATGACAACATTATAGTTACTGGAGGGCATCTGTAATTGGTAGAAAATTGCATTAATTTACTTAGGTTTTTTTTTTTTTTTTCTGGGAGGAGTTTTAGTTCTAGGCTACTTAAAGTACTCAGATGTAATCTTTTTTGCCTGAGCAGACTAATAATCACCTTGTAATGTAATTACTAAGCCAACACCAGTGAACTCTTCTGCAGCTCTCAATCGAGTTGTAATTTTCGAATACCAGCTTCGTGGGCAGAGCCTACCTCTGGAAGCTGTAGTTATCCAGACACAGGTATTAACCTGTGCTGTGCTTTATGAAGCCACTCAGCCATGGAGTTAGCCCCAGGGATACTGTGACATGCAAGCAGTATTTCTAAGCAGTCCACCTGTCAGCTATGGCACTCATTTCCACCAAAGTACACCCCAGGTTGTCCTCACGATCACTTCTCTATTTCCTATAACCTCTTTCCACCCAGTATGTTCCCGTCTCCTAGGTAGAGAAAACCTCTCTTTATGAAATTATAGGTGTTTTTTTTTCAAATTTAAGAAAAATTGTGGCAAAATTCACATAACACATTTCGTCATCTTATTTGTGTTTAAGTGTACAATTCGGTGGCACTAAGTACATTCGTCACCACCATCCAGTCACAGAACTCTTCATTTTGTAAAACTGAAACTCTGTACCCATTAAACAAGAACTCTCCATTTTCTCCTCTCCCCAGCCCCTGGCAACCACAATTCTACTTTTTATCTCATGAATTTAACTATTCTAGGTGCCTCATGTAAGTGAAATTATATAGTATTTGTCCCGTATGTGACTGGCTTATTTCACTTAACAGTGTCCTCAAGGATCATCTACGTTATATCATGTTGTCAGAATTTTCTTCTTCTTTAAGGCTGAATAGTATTCCATTGTACATACGTACTACATTTTGCTTATCCATTCATCCATCCATAGACACTTGGATTCCTTCCACCTTTTGGCTGTTGTGAATAATGCTGCTATGAACATGGGTACACAAATATCTCTTTGAGTTTCAGTTTTTAATTCTGTTGGTTATACACCCAGAAGCGGAATTGCTGGATCATATAATATTCTATTTTAGTTTTTTGAGGAACCACCATACTGTTTTCCATAGTGTCTGCACCATTTACTTTCCTACCAACAGTGTACAAGGGTTACAATTCTTCACATCTTTGCCAACATGTTGTTTACTGTTGTTTTTTTTTTTTTTAACGATGTCCACCCTAATGGATGTGAGGTAGTCATAATGATTTTTTTAAGGAGAGGGCATATCTAAACTACCACGAATAACACTCCTAATGGCAATTAGAATGGCTGGCATTAATTGAGCAGGTAGCAGGTGGTAGGCACTTGTATTAGGATTCTCCAGAGAAACAGAAGCAATAGGATAAATAGAGAGATGGATGGTAGGATGGATGGATTGATGGATCAATGGACTGATGGATGGATAGATATATTATAGAAATTGGCTCACACAATTAGAGAGGCTGAGAAGTCCTAGGATCTGTCATCTACAAGCTGGAGAACTAGGAAATTCAGTGGTATAACTCTGTCCTAGTCTGAAGGCTTTACAACCAGGGACACAGATGTCCGAGGGCAGGACAAAATGAATGTCCCCGCTCTGGTAGAAAGAATTTGCCCTTCCTCTGCCTTTTTGTTCCAGGCAAGCCCTCAGCAGATCGAATGATACCCTCCCACATTGCTGAGGCCTCTTCTTTTCTCAGGCTACCCATTCAAATGCTAATCTTTTCCAGAGACACCCTCATAGACACACCCAGAAATAAGGTCTTACCACATCAAATTAACCATCACAGCAATCTATGTGAGTTATCTTGTTTGATTATCATACTAACTCTGTCATTCCCATTTTATAGGTGAAGAAACTGAGACCTAGAGATTTTTATAATTGGTGATTTGCCCAAGGTTATATAACCTAGTAATCATTATATACCACAAAAGGAGGCTACAGGATTCCTCAATACACAGCAAGACCTGCTTAAGAATGGACAGACAGGACAACTTCTAGTAATGCATTCTTGTGTTTCTAAAATTTAGTGCCTTTCCTGGTGATGACAACAGATAACAGTGAAGACAATAATGATAATGATGTTTAAAAAGGAATTGACTATAACCAAATGTTCAGCTATAATCTCATGTAAAAAAATAACTCCTCAATATTTGAACATTTTACATCCATAGGGAACTAAATCTGATGGTGATTATTCATATAATGGAATTACTGCTTTATAGAAGGATTCACTGAATTATCCTCTTCTGTGATGAGCTTTCCCCATTCATTTAAAATAGGAATTAATTTATAACAAAGTGATGTATATATAGCTCCCCCAACACATCTATTGCACAGCACGAAGCCAAATCAAGTTACTAAAATGATTTTGATTACTGGATAATGATAGTGAGGAATATTTGCTCACTTCAGCATCTGAGGATTCCAACTACAAAAGGTTATGTACACTCAACTATCAAACCCACTATCCTTAATCTCGGTAAAATTATGGAGGACCAGAGACATGCCAAAAGATAGTGGAACGGATATTAAACGAATGATTTCCAAGCACCCACCAGAAGAAGGAATCACTTGAAGACTCTTCGACAACACAAAAATAACAAGCCCAGCCAGACTGAAATTTTTTCTTGTATTGCTAGTGCTAATAGAGAATGAGAATAGGAGAAAGCCATGGATTTGTTATGCATTTGGCACTCTCTCCTGACCTCATGAAAAAGAAGAAATGTCAATGGGAAGGAACACATGACTAGATGAGCAGTTACTTCTGGCTTTCTGGTTAAGATGTGAGCTGTGTGTTGGTAGGTTTCTGTTCAGGTAGTCAGCAGTTAGTAGGTACCTTCCCACCATACCAATTAGGAATTGTACTCAGCTGCAAGGCCCAAATTTCAGTGGCTCGAAAAACAGCAGGGATTTTTCTCTCCACATTAAAAATGAGAGCTGGTGCCGCCACTTTGGAAGACAGTTTGGCAGTTTCTTACAGAGCTAAATGTACTCTTTATCATGTGATCCAGCAGTCCCATTCTTCAGTTTTACCCAAAGGAATTGAAAACTTATGTCCACACAAAAAAACCGCACATTGATATTTATAGAAGCCTTATTCATAATTGCCAAAACTTAGAAGCCATCAAGATGTCCTTCAGTAGGTGAATAGGTAAATAAACTATGGTACATCTACACAATGGGTATTATTCAATATGTAAAAGAAATGAGCTATTAAGTCGTGAAAAGACATGGCAGAACCTTAAGTACCTACTGCTAAATGAAAGAACTCAATTCTGAAAAGTATATGATTCCAACTATACGACATTTTGGAACAGGCAAAAGTATAGCAAACAATACAAAGATCAGTGGTTGCTAAGGGTTCCAGGGCAGGGAAGGAGGAATTAGTAGGTGGAAGAAGAGAAGTATGGGTATTTGGTAGACAATCACCATGCTCTGCCGCATCCACTGATAATTAGTCATCGAACACTGCTGTTCTGGTGTAGCCTTTAAATCAAATGGCACCTGGTCACCGAACCACGTTTTCCTTCTGTTATTGTCAGGATAGCCTGTGACTTCATCATGCATGTCCTCACTCTTACTACCTCAAATGTTCTTCCTTAGCCACTGTTCATTTTTTCTCTACCTTCCACCTTTTAATACTCATCCTTTAGGATTCAACTCATAAGCTGCATCCTCCAAGTAGCCATTAACAGCAGGTTAAATGCCCTTCTAGGTTCTCACATCTCCTGTGCTTACCTCTACTATAGGACCACTACCAAACTGTGACATACATTTTTTATTATTTTTTCATCTCCTTCAACCACTAAACTATAAACTAAGCATAGGATACGTGCTACGTCTCATTTGCCTTGTGATCTCTAACATCTATCAAAGTAGCTAGTACGCAGGACAGAATGAAATTTACGAACTAAATTATAGCACTTATTCTTGTATTGGCCATAATATTGACAATAAAGCAATTAACCTTTCTTGAATATTTAATATGTGCCAAACTTATTATGTACATGATTTCTTTTCATCTTCACAAGATCTCTATGAGATTTATTTCCATTTTATAAATGAGGAAACCAATGCTTGGAGAGGTTATATTAATTTGTGAGGTTTCTAAGATGTGGAGCCTAAGTTCAAGTTCAGGACTATCTGACACCAGAGGGGAGCGCATAACCTCCTTTCTGTACCACCTCTGTGTAGTCTCACTCCTGCCTGCAGTAGCAGGTCTCATGAAGCAATGCATGTGTTAATAGAACCAGGAAATTTACTGACCTTGGTGCTGCACCATTTCCTTACATGG
>NW_011888784.1:4419548-4421612 GCF_000151845.1 Pteropus vampyrus
TATTCCTTGCTTTGATCTCCCTAAAATACCCTGTCCATATCTCTACATTGCAATTGTAACACTGCTTTATAATGATCCTCTATGGGGCTGCCTTTCCTACTAGTACAAGTCTTAAGACTGTAGATTTGCTTTATTCTCCTTTGTCTGCCTAGGACCTTGCACTATGCTGGCTGAAGATATGTAGGTGCTCGATAAGTAATGATACTTCAGTTTCATCTAGCTCTTACATGTACCAGGCAGCATGCTAAGAGCATTATCTGCATGTCATTTAATCTTCACAACTTCAACCACTAATATTAATTTCATTTTACAGATGCAGAACCTGAAGCTTGGAAAGGTTAAATTACTTGCCCAAAGTAACCCAGGTAGTAAGTGCTGGAACAAGGTCTCAAAATTCAGGCATTAGGACTTAATACTCTTAAACACTACAGGATACTCCTGCCTTCAAATACTTGTGGAATTTAAGAATAAATGCTTTTCATGGGCTGTATGTGCAGAAACTTACATGTTTCTGGTGGTGAAAAAAAAAAAACAAAACAAACAGGGCTGAAATCAAGCCCAGAGATTCATATTTGAAGATAAGGAAATATCTTCTCTCTCAATCTCTGTTAATTAATTCTGCAAATATTTATTGTGTTGGACTTATTGGGAAACTCAGTGCTGTGTTAATAATAGCTGTGGGGAAGCAAAGCTAGAAGGGTGGATGGTGTGTTTCCAGCCCTGAGGACTTGCTAATGTGGCGGAGAGACACAGTGACACTGTGAGAGAACAGCCCGAGGCGGAGTCTGGTGAACAGGGATGCAGAGAGGAGACCTGACTGGAAATGGAGGAGGCTGATGGTCAGAAAGGGGATGGCGGAGCACAGAGCAGTCTCGGATGAGAACAGGACTTCCTTGCTTAGACTTTTCTATGGGTCTTGTCCAAAGCCCCCACAGAGACAGCCTGGAAGGTGCCTCCTATGTGATGCTGAATTTCTATATCAACACCCTCCATCTTCATATCTATAGCTAAGAATGGAAGTTGAGGTTCTCTGGTTGGGCCAGGACAGGGAGAGAGTCTGCTCTGTAAGCCGCAAAGAGCTGCTTCTGTTGCCCTGTGTCCCCGTGACCTCTGTGGCATTTGGAGAAAGGCAGCTGTGTGAGTGTCCCATAATGGAGTCTTGAGGGCTGCTGGCTTTTGAAAACCCTCACCTCTCCATTCTCTCCCTAGGGAAGCCAGGGGATAATTGGGTATTATGTGCAGCCTCTAAGACACAGGGCCCTTTCAGCATGACTGTCCCCAGGGAGTGGCTATATTTGTGTCGAATGCAATTTTCCCTGGGCAGGTGAAAGGAACAGGTCAGGCCCTGTGCTACCTTTTCAGACCTGGGAATTGAACCTGGGTTTGGGGACTGCACTAACATTCACAGTGATACAAAGGTGGTAACAGTGGAGGCTGTAACAATGACCACAAAGTGTAATCTTAGGACTAAACTACTTTCTTCTTCCTCTGGTGGAAGATATGCAAAAAGAACTAATGCGGTTGTCCATCGGCCCTCTCCTCTTGTGAATTGGGTGGAACTTGACCTCGGCTTCTCCCTGCTGCCTACCTCACTCCTCCTTCTTCCTCCAGACATCCAGCACCCTTGGTCTTTTTCCCATCCCTCCTCTCTCAGAATCTACACTTAGGGAGAATGTTGCCACCCAGCATTTATAGATGGGGAACAAAAGAAAGCGATCTGAACCGGGATCCAGGGGCTGAGGTTCTAGTGCTGGCTTGGTTACTACCTGGCTTTGTGAACTTGGGCAAGTCACATGCCCCTTCTCTGGGTCTGTCTCCTGATGGAACCATCTGGGGTTGCTTTATAAAAATATCAATGTCCAGGATCTACTGTAGCCCAATTAAATCAGAATATTTGAGGACAGGGCTGAGGCATCATTGTGTTTTAAAAGCTCCCCAGAGCATTCTAATGTGAGGCCAGGCTGGAGAACCTCATATCTGATGACTTCTAAGATCACAATTTTAGATCCCTGGGTTAGCTTAATCAGTAATTTTGGCATTTTATATCTTATTTCTAGTGGTGGA
>NW_011888784.1:4421662-4435874 GCF_000151845.1 Pteropus vampyrus
GGCTTCTCCCTGCTGCCTACCTCACTCCTCCTTCTTCCTCCAGACATCCAGCACCCTTGGTCTTTTTCCCATCCCTCCTCTCTCAGAATCTACACTTAGGGAGAATGTTGCCACCCAGCATTTATAGATGGGGAACAAAAGAAAGCGATCTGAACCGGGATCCAGGGGCTGAGGTTCTAGTGCTGGCTTGGTTACTACCTGGCTTTGTGAACTTGGGCAAGTCACATGCCCCTTCTCTGGGTCTGTCTCCTGATGGAACCATCTGGGGTTGCTTTATAAAAATATCAATGTCCAGGATCTACTGTAGCCCAATTAAATCAGAATATTTGAGGACAGGGCTGAGGCATCATTGTGTTTTAAAAGCTCCCCAGAGCATTCTAATGTGAGGCCAGGCTGGAGAACCTCATATCTGATGACTTCTAAGATCACAATTTTAGATCCCTGGGTTAGCTTAATCAGTAATTTTGGCATTTTATATCTTATTTCTAGTGGTGGAATTAAAATATCGATTATCAACATATCTATGAGAGCATGAATCTTATCTATTGCTTTACATATCCTAATCAGTTCCTAACTCAGGACTGGACACACAGAGATGTTTGATATGTGCTTATTTATTTGACTTCATTGTAGCCCCCAAATGAGAGTCCATAGTCTGGATAGGTTAATCTGAAACTCCTAATATGATCATTCATTTGTTCAGCAAATGTTGAGTCCCAAATATGTAGGGGGCATTTGTTATGGACTGAGTGCTTGTGTCCCAGACAGCTTGTTCTTTTTCTCCCTCTCTGTGAATGCACAGAAAAGAGCTCATGTGAGCACACAGTGAGATGGTGACCTCCTACAGGCCAAGAGAAGAGTCCTCAGAATGTCACCTTGCCAGCACCTGATCTTGGACTTTCCAGATTCTAGAACCGTGGGAAAATAAATTTCTGTAGTTTAAGCCCCTCAGTCTGTGGTATTTTGTTCTGGCAGCCCGAGCTGACTAAGACAGCACTGTACAACCCGTAGGGAAAGAGATGGACTCTTATTGCTAAATGCTGGTTTGTCACCCCCTTCCTTCAACTGAACAATCAAATAACCCAGTCCTCTCATAGATAGGTATTGTATTGTATGTTTGCATTTATTCTTCATGAAGCCTAGTATTTTTTTGCATCTATGAGACAGGCCGTCAATAAAAATTTTGAATGACTGATGGAATAAATTTAAGTGTTTATTGAGCACTTATTAAACCCTCATAGTCTTATGCTATATGTTGTGAGGCATCTGAGAAAAAGAGTAGACATGGTTCTATCCTTAGGTTATGGTGTCCCCCTTACTCTCCTGAGGGAGTATGTCAGATCTCCTTATGCACCACTGTAGATCTCATATAAGCCTCATTGCTTCTTACTCTTACTGGTCTAAGGAGCTTCAATCAGCCTCCTATGGGACCAACCTAAGAGTGTGTCACCTCAGACTATGCCCAACAACCAGTATCACCCTTAGATCCAAGCAAGTGTGACCCATGCCTTTGATCCAAGCCTCAGGGTCGGACTATTCCTCCCCATTCCAGTGAAATTTTCTAAGTAGTCCTAAACCTGGATTGCAATCTTCATGGGCCTGGGGCCCGATTTCTACCATGGTACAAACACACACACACACACACAGACACACACACAAACACACACACATGCACACAGACACACACACATACAACCATGTTTCTGGTTGATTGCAACAAGGCAGCCCTCTGGGGATGGCCCTTCCTATCTCCTCCAAAGACTTTCAGGACCTTTGCTTTCAATGCCAATGGGCCCTTCTGATTGATGTAGTAACATGATATGCTTCAGGTCAGTTGGAAGCCTTGCTGATTGAGGGATGGACATTCCTGTGGAAATGTTTCACTCTTCTTACTTTCCCCATAGGCCTCTCACCTATCCTCCCTTTTGATGGTGATATATGGAAGGCAAGAGTGAAATCAACATTGAAAGAGATTACATTCTGGATGCAGAGGTTAGGGCCAAAGCGTTCAAGGGAAGACATGGTTGGAAGGTGTTCTGTTTACATTATAAAATTTAGAAGGGTAAATGTAACATGAACGTCCAGAAAACGAATTATCATTCACATTTCCCTGCATACTCTGAGCAAGATTCGAATTTGTGGTCATCTCAATAAAACATTTTAGCAGACTTTAAGAGAGTCATTGGAAGCCAGTATTCGCAGGTGGTTCCGTGGATGGGGCAGCATTATGAGTAATGATGTAAACAGCTGTAAATACAAGGTATTAGGGAACAGCAGAGGCAAGAAGATCTCTATCGTTTCAGTACAAACAGGTTCTAAAGAGTCATGACATTATGAGTAATAACAGCGTTGTTACCTTTTTCTGAGGATGATGATCGGTTAAGAATGGTGCACTGATAGTAACAAACAGGACTAGACACTTTAGGGTCCTGAATAGGAAGAGATGGTGCTTAGACACTACTAAAGTCTTCACAGGTATTGATAGGACAATAAACAAACACATAAGTACCTATATCCTCTGTCAATATTCTAAATTCTTATCAACAAATCACTATATCTTATATAGGCTGGTGAAATTTGTAATAGATTTTTTAAATCAAATTGTTCATGTATATGGCAGCCTACAAAAATATCTTTCTGAGGCCCTGTATACCCTAAGGACAGCCCTGCTCATATGTCTTACTTCATGTCCTAAGGTTTCTCTGACACAGCCACATGGGACTCATGGGATCTACCAGGTTCTTGAGTATACACAATTGGAAGGTTCAGGCAAGTTAGCATCCACTCCATGGAACAAAAATGTGACTAGTGGTGGCTAGGAGCCAGCAACCAAATGCTTTCTTTTTTCTTTCACCAGAGGGATGATCCTGACCATATTTCATATGGCTTTTCAAATGGATTCATGGGGCCAGGCTACTAACACCCAGGAAAGTGAGCAAACCCATAATGCAGCCTTGCTCTGCTTTTCCTCCTGCCCCTCACCGCTACGTCCTGGGATCACGTTCTCCAATCAGATGCCTGCACACACACCTTTGTCTCAGGCTCTGCTTTCTGGGAACCCAGGTTAAAACAGGGAGACACAATTTCTCACGCAAACAAATAGAACGGAAGATAAAGAAGTGTATAACAAGGGCATAACTGTTTGTTTGAAACTGCATAGCAACAATTTTCAACTTGGAACTAATGAATCAATCTGATTTAGGGAGCTTTGTCAAAGCACACGCACCCTCTCGATCTGATATATGCCTCCCTGCTTTGGGAGCCATTTGTATGGGAGCGTGTGGGACGAAACTTTCTGACGTGGGTTTCCAGAAGAATGGAGTCATTTTCTAATGTGAGGGAGATGTTTGTATGGGAGTATGCCAGGAAAAAGTTGAGGGACCACTGCTATGTAATATAGGGTTTTATAAAACATAAGACCCATCATAATAATAACCAAATTCAATAAGTGAAAAAAGATTTCATAGAGGAAACAGGGTTTATATTAGTTTGCTAAGGCTGCCACAGACTAAGTGGCATAAACAACAGAAACTTCTTTTCTCACAGTTCTGGAGGCTGGAAGTCCAAGATCATGACATCCACAGGGTTGTTTTCTTTTCTGAGGTCTCTCTCCTCGACTTGTCTTCCAACGTCTTCTTCCTATGTTTTCCCAGTGTGTGTGTCCCTTCTTATAAGGATACCAGTCATATTGGATTAGGGCACAGCTTAGTGACCTCATTTTCCCTTGATTACCTCTTTAAAAGCCCTTTCTCCAAATAGGGTCACATTCTGAAATCCTAGAGGTCAAGACTTGAACTTACGAATGTGGGGGAACACAACTCAGTCCAGAAGAGAGTTTGACCCTTGAAAGGTGAGCAGCCTGTAAGGAGGGCAAAGGGCAGGGGCTCCCCGCACCTCCCTAGTATCCTCGCTGTGGTGAATGCAGGCTCCCTTATGGAGATGAAACTGCTTTTTCTTTCTTCTTCAGTGAGAAAAGTGCAGAGAATCACCCTGGTTGACCCAAGGAGGCTGAATCACCCCTGAGACGGGGAGGTGCCCCATTTCCCCAGTTAGATCTTTGTGTTGTACTGGTCTGGATGCCTCTGAGCATTCACATGCTGCTCCTCAATGAGGGTAAATCATACTTTTATGCTTAAGAATCCAAAGGTGAAGCTACCAGTTGAGTAACTCGGGCCCTGAAGACAATCCAGCTTGTGCGTTTTGCGGGGGTGATTCCAGGCCATTCCAGCCTGACTCCAAAAAGCTGAATTGAGTTCTGGTCCTAGAGTATGTAAAAGAGGAAAGAATGGTGGGAGGGAGACCTCAGGACCAGGCCAGGAGAAATAGCTGGAATTAGAGATCCAGCCTGGCATTTACCACTCCACCCTGGGTCATGGGTTGAGCTGCCTCTCAGTAATTACCCTGGACGTCTGGAGTTGGAGGCTAGGGCTTGAGAGCCCATCTTCTGGGGATCCGTCAGGGACAGGCTGATATACCCAAAGCTGAAGGGAAGACAGCACTCGTTACAATGCCATCATTTCCACGTGTCCACATTCCCCACCTTAATATGAAATGATTGCATCCTCACAATCGTGGTTGCCCTCTGTCCCCTGCCCCTCTCTTCCCTCCCCTTCATCCCAGTCAACTTCCTGGTTTTAGCCAAAGTGTGACATGTGGCACAAAAAACTTTTTGCAGTGGCTTCCAGAAAGAATGGGGTCATTTTCCTAAGTGATAGAAGAAGCACTGCCTTCCCATCAGACTCAGCTCTGACAGCCTTTTGTCTGCTGCTTACGTTTCTGCCAAGTGTTTGCCATGTCCTGCTGGGCCTGATGAACAAATCTGGGCCCACTTTTCTGTTTCTGACCAATAGAGAACGAGCTGACAGCCAGTGAGGAGGGCGATGTTTCTTTGCCAATGGTGGGGGTGGCAGAGGCAGAGAATTCTCCAGCTGGGCAGTTTGGACTGGCACACAGCATCACACTGGGCCAGCTGCAGGTGTTCCAGATGGCTAGCCTCGGGTCTGTTTGTTTCCATTGCCAGCTTCTGTTTATGTCCCACCATCATCACTATCCCCATCAAGTGCATGTTGAGCGCCCTGGCACACCTGGAACTGCAGCAGGAGGCTTCTTGATGGAGGTGACATTTTCAGGCACATTTCTCTTAAAAGGAAGACAGATGAGAGAACTTTATTGTGAGAAGCATTGCAGGCCAAAGGGAATTGGACTATAGAATGTCTGTCAACAGCATCTGAGTACGTCAATTAGGAGCCAAATATTCTAGAAAATAAGAATGTGTTTTTATAACTACAGCCTATTTGAAATGAAGGCTAACCTTAAAAATCTGGATTGGATGGCTACAGTTCCTAGAAATCATTACTTGGTTAAAATGTTGAGTGTCATATGTTTTCTTTATATGAAGTTCAAGAACAGGCAAAATAATTGAGGTGAGAAAAGTCAAGAATAGTGGTTTCCTACGGGAAGAGTTTACTAGGAAGGGACAGGAAGGAACCTTCTGCAGTAGGGGGAATGGTGTACATTTTGACCTGGGTGGTAGTTACATAGGTGTATTTATATGTGAAAATTCATTGAGTTATATATACATTTATAATTAGAGCACTCATGTACATGTGATAAACCTCAATATAAAAAGTACTTAGTGCTCAGGATACACATTCTTGTAACAAGAATAGACAACCAGACAATTATAATACGGTGTATTAAGTGTGGTTGGCAGGAACTACCTGTTTCCTATCCATATCCATTTTCTCCTTCAGTAGTAACAGAATCCTGACTTGTAGCTGGGAACATTGTTACCATGATAAAGATTATATCTCCCAGGCTCTGTAACCAACGTGTAGCCCCTGGATTAGCTTCTGGCCAATGTGATGCAAGTGGAAATGCCGTGTGGGACATGTGATAAGACTGCTTAACGGGAGGGCCACCTTTGGTACATTGGCCCCAACTGATGTCTGCGATGTGGACCAGAAAGCTGCATTTCCAACTGCCATTTTGGATCATGTGGTGACCATGACGATGAAAATTATGCAGTGAGGATGTTGGAGCAGAAAGAGAAGAGAGCGGATGACTCTATGGAGCTGCTATGCCAGCCTCACACTGTCTACCTTCAAATGCTTTTTCATATGAGTGAATAAACTCGTGTGTGTTTAAGTGACTATGTTTAAGGTCTCTAATTCCTCACAGCCTAACTAAGCACAAGTTAAGATAATGATAAACCCAAGGTGCCATGGGAGACATAGTGAGGCTCTATCTCAGTGTGGATGGCAGCTTGTCATTAGATAATTCTGAGAGAAGGTGCCACTTGAGTTGAGTCTTGAAGGATACATAAGATTTGGTTAAGAGATATAATGCCTCTTGTAAATGCTTTTATGAGAGTTCCATCTGGACAGGAAAATCTGGTAAGGGTTGTTCAAATCCAGCCATAGAGGCACTTTCTTGCCTCTGAAGAGTTAAAAATCTGATCTGCCTCTTAGATAAGTAGCAACTAACAGTGTCTTATTTTAGTGGTTATTCGAACATTTGTTAATAAAATGAGTAAGTGAAGCTTTATTTCTTTATTTGATTTGGAATATACCCTTAATAAAAATAAAAGCTCTGTTTTATGCTCAAATGGCATTTCTTCTTTTGTAAACTCAAAACTTTATGGCGAAAGACATGCAAGACCTCTATTCTAAAAATTACGAAACATTACTGAGCTGTATAAAAGAAGACCTAAATAAATGTACTGGGATGTTCAGTATTGTTAAGATAGTCATTTCCTTCAAACTGAGACTTTTCTTCATTTTCTAATGTGATCATTTAATGGTATAATTTTCCTGTAAGTGCTGCTTTAGGTGCATTCCACAAATTTGATATCTTTTGTTTTCATTTTTATTCTATTAAAAATATTTTCTAATTCCCATGTGGCTCTTTTGACTTGTGGCTTACTTGGAAGTGTAGTACACTGCAGATATTTGGGGACTGTCCAGACATCTTTCTGTTATCTATTTCTAGTATAATTCCGTTTTGGTCTGAGATCATACTTTCTACGACTTCAATTATTTCAAATTAGTTGAAGTTTGTTTTATGGGATATCTTGGTGAATATTCCACATGCACTTGTAAAGAATGTATATTCTGATGTCATTGTTTGGAATGTTGCATAAATCCAATTAGGTCAAGATGGTTGATAGTGTTGTGCAGGTCTGCTTGTTTCATTGATTAGCATCACCATGTGCTAAGAAGGATTTTTCTCAATGTTCCTTCTTTAACCTCAGCTTTCCTGTGTGCCTGCACCACACAGGAGTCTCCCCATCCTGTGGAAGACACTGTTGGTTGTTACCTGGTGGGTGTGGAAGGGTGGGAATGGGATTATCTGTTGTTCTGATTCAGCCCCAGCCTTGGGCAGGCACTGGTCTCTGTCTTGGAAGTGGGGTTTTCTCAGTGAACCTGACCTTCTTCCAATAACAGGAGACCTAATGTTGTGGGTCCAGGACCATGTCCTTCCCCTCCTCTTGGAGTAGAGTTTTTTTCTCTTTCCTTCCTCTAGTTGTGTCTTCCTCCATCTATGTCTTAGGGGCCATAGGGTTGTTGTCCTTCTCCCAGTGGCTTAATGCCTTTCATAGTGGAGAAAGATATAGGTGTGGTCTCATGCCTTTCCTACAGCTATGTCCATTCCCCTCTTCCAGTCCTGAAGCATGGAGGAAGGTTTTCTCTGGTCTCCCGTCCTGTCCCAAATCTTTCATGGGTCCCTGGTGGCGGGCCATAGAGAAGAGGTGCTGAGTGGTAAGAGCTACCTTGTGTATGCAATTCCCAGGGGCATGTGGTCTCACACTAGCCCACACTCTGCCTCTGTGATTCTTCAAACATTTTAGCTGAAATCTTCTTGCTGACTTGTGCAGGGGCCCTGTCTTCCTCCTTTGCTCTGTTATAGATGAGCTAGTGCTCATGTCCTATCTATCTTTAGAGGAGCCCGTCTTCCCTTAGATTTCATGCTAATTGTGTTGCCCTGTGACATCAATTTTTTGCTGGGCTCAAGAGAAGTTGTGTGTAGGTAGATTTTTCGACTTTTTCTTTTTGTTAAGTCAAGAGTGACACTTTTCAGCTTTCTACCTTCTAGGTGGAAGCCAGAGTCAAAATATATTTTTAGATGATTCATTTTTATCCTGAATCACTTTGGATTCTTTTCAAAAATCATGCTTATCTTCTATGGATAAAAAGTCAGTACCATATTCCTGATTCTCAAGAATTTGTGCCTCATGATCCAAAAGCACAATTCCAAATATGTGTGTAGTAATGAGCACCATTTGATAGCTCTAAAGTTTCTCAAGATGTATTCTCAATAAGGATATTCATTTGAATATTCAGGTTGTAATGGTGTTTTACAGTTTCATTACTATGTGGTTACAGGAAAACTAAAACATTGTCCCGTAGATTCTGGTAAAATTAATTAACTTCTCCAAACCTCAGTTTTCTCATCTGTCAAATGGGGGATAATAATAATTTCTACACTATCGGATTATAGTGAGTGTATAAAACACTGAGCACAGTTTAACAGTAAATGTTGAACACATGTTATAATATTTGTTATTGTGGTATATGCTGTTGAGTCAGCTCTAACTCCTGGTGACCCTATGAATGAGTGATGTCCACAATGTCCTGTGTTCAGCAATCCTACTCAGCGTCTGCAGACTCTTGCCTATGGCTTCTTTTGTGGAGTCAATCCATCTCATATTTGGTCTTCCTCTTTTCCTGCTGCCTTCTATTTTTCCCAGCATTACTGTCTTTTCCAAATAACCCTGCCTTCTCATGATGCGCCAAAGGTAGAACAGCTTCGGTTTTGTCATTTAGCCTCCAGCGATGTTTTGCGGGTTAATTTGCTGTAGAGCCTACTTGTTTGTCTTTCTGGTGGTCCCAGGTATCCAAAGAGCTCTCCTCCAAAACCATATTTCAAATGAATCAATTCCTTTTCTATTGGTCTTTTTCACTGTCCAACTTTTGCATCCGTACATGGTAACGGATTTGGAGGGTACGGATAATCTTAGCCTTGGTTTCTAATGACACATCTTTACTCTTGATGATCTTCCTCATCCTTCCATTGCTGCCCTTCCGAGTCTCAGCCTTCTCTTGATTTCTTATTATTAATTATCATGTGCTACGAAAAATATAAGCTTTTATCATTTTGCTTGAGAGGAATCACCATACATTTGCATTGCCCTTGTGCATTAATCACATCCCCTTTCACTTTCGAAAGTGTCCTGGTTTGGACAGTAAATTATATATCACCCCACAGCAAGATCACACAGCACGTAAGTTGGGGCAGCAAGGATTTGAACCCTATGGGAATTACAAGGTTAAAAGTAAAAAGACTCTCTAGGGCGGCAGCCAGGAATTCTCTCTTTCTCTCCAGCCTTCTGCACAGGATACATTCCAGGATGTTCCCCAGACCAGGAATAAAGCATCCAGTATATTCTGTATGCAGAAGGTCTCCTCTTCTTATCGACTTCCTATCCTGTTTTGTCTTGTTTTCCTTGCACTTTCTAATCTGAATAGTTCTCATTTTGATCCTTTCACAAAGTTCTCATTTAGGATTTCACGATTAGCATTTAAAGGCAATTTTCCTTCAGTTCAAAGTAGTTCCCTTGAATTTTGTAACATTAAAAAAATACTTAAGATCCATTTAGTGCATTTTCATCTAGAAACTTCAGATCACTGTAGGGACTCCAGGGACGTAGGGATCGGTTCCTCTCGGGGTGGGAAAAGGCAGGCAGTCGATGTCTATTGAGAAGCATTCTCAGTGTCTTCTCTCTCTCTTTTGGCAACAAAATGGGGATCTTCCTCTTGGTCGGCACATCCTTCTTCGGTCAGGAATGGAGCTGTGGCTCAGATTTGGTCGATCAGTGACTGCAAGGACCTATGAGGTACGCCTGTGGATATCACCTGAGCCAGTGGAAGTCATTCCAGGGCTTTTCTTAAGATGTTAGGATAGAGACATTTTCTTTCAGGCAGGGGGTTAAATGGGGGAGAGTGGGATCCTGGAGCTGCTTGAGGTCATTTCTGCCACCTCGTAGGAACATGAGAAGATGCCATCCCAGAGAAAATGAGAGCCAAAGATGGAAACACATTCCCAATGAGTTGTGTTTCTACCCCTCTCCCCTCCCTGTAGCTGAAAGAGTCCAGATTACTACAAGAAAGTCTCGAGGGAATGTAGTAACAGTAGGGTCATTACCTGGATTCATCTGATGGATATTGCCCCAAAAAGTCGAATGCCTGTTCATCGAATGCCTGTGGGGATAGATAGATTGCTCCGTCAATAACCTCCCTGTATCTCACCCTCTCGTGTGTCTTTTGCAGCACCTCTTAACAGGAAGTGGATCCTATTTCCCTACTTCTTGAACCTAAGCTGATTTATGACTTACTTTGAACAGAAGAATGTTGCAGAAGTGACAGTGTGCCAGTTCCAAGTATAGGTCTCTGCCATGGGAAAAAGCCCAGGCTAGCCTCCTGGAGGATGAGAGACCATGTGGAGGAGGGCTGTGGCCCCCCAGTCAACTCACGTAAGCAGAGCCACTTACCACCCTGCCACTGACCACAGATGCATGCAAGAATTCAGGAAAAAAGAGAAGAACCACCCAAGCGAGCCTACCCAAAGTTACTGGCCTACAGAATTGTGGGCTAAACAAATGCTGGCTGTCTTAGGCCACTAAGTTTTGGGGTGATCTGTTTCCTAGTAGTTAGATAACGGATACTCTTATTATATTGGAAGTACTTTATAAACATTAATTGAGCACACTAGTTTTGGAGATAGACAAATATGATTTTGCATCCTGGCTCTATAACTTACTCGCCATATGACCTTGGGCAAGTGTTGTTTTTTTTTTTTTTTAACTGTCTCTGTTCAGATTTCTCATGCCTAATAACAGTACTTATAGAATTTTGTTAAGATAAATGGGATGATGCATGTGAAGTACTTAGCACAGTGCCTGTAGCTTATAATACATCTTTATATGCAGAGTCTTTCTTAGGAAGTAGCAGTTGTTACACGCATTTACAGCTGTGAGGCCAAAGCTCAGAAAGCTAACTTGATAAAAATGGCCACTAGATATGAAGGATTCATGATGCCCTGATATTTTCCTAAGCTACGTCTTCCAGAATTGGAGGCACAGGATTTGTAGGTGCAGCACAGTCCAGGTGAGCCCAGGTGAGCTGAGCCTGGCTAGGGCCAGGATGGGGAGAAAATTCTCACCTCCTGGAGACAGAGTGACAACTGGACCTGCAGAGTCTCTAGGCGGAGGCTCTCTCAAGGAGGAGCTGAGCTTGAGAACAGGAGAGTGAGGAAGGCCTCTGAGATCCCAGCGAGGTGCCACTTCATCCTTATTTCAACTTTTACCAAGTGCTGAGAGGGAAGGGGTCCTGACAGGTGCAGTAACCCGGTCACTTTCTCATTCTGCTTCCCACAATTGGGTCATCTTCCACTGAGCCCCATGGGGCACCTTGTCGAGACTCTCTCCCAGCCCCAGTCCAGATAATACTAGAACAATGAATCATAGAATAAGTAGGTCTTGGACTCTATGTTCTTCCAAGAATCAGAACAATTCCATCCCAATTCTTACCACCAAATTATACTTACACACTTCTACGCAAATACTTATATGGTACTTTTACCTTCAATTCCTGGCTCCCCCTTCCTTCCCAATCCTTCTCCCTCTGCATGCTCCATCTCAACACACACACACACACATACACGCACACAATCTTTTACCAGAGTAGTATTTAGACTTAGGGTTTTACACAATATATTTTATTTTTCTCTATATTATTTATCACCACTTGACATGTTTTCTATTTATTTATTTATTTGTTTGTTTGTTTGTTTGTTTGTTTGTTATCTATCTTCTCCCACTAAAATATAAGCTCCAAGAATATTTTGTACCTGATATAGCCCAGTGCCTAGAACAGTGCCTAGCACATAGTGGGTAATAAAAAAAAAATGAGTGAATTGAATGAGTGAATGAATAAATAAATTTGAATGAGTGAATGAATAAATAAACGATTGAATTGTGTGTCTGTATGCCAGAGTGGAAGTCATAGTTTGGGGGAGGAATGGGTGATGAGTGAAAAATCAACAATATCATGTGTTTTTAAAGCACTTTTAACTTTTTAAAGCACTGTATGGATGGTAACCTCATAGAGTGCTCACAACCACTCAGGAAGTAGTTGGACCTGCCATATTATAAAGAAACTGAGATCCAGACGGGCTGAGTGTCTAAGATTCCAGAACCTGTTAGTGAGAAGCTGAGACTACTCCCTATGTTCTCCTGAAGTACAAATGAAGAGCCCAAGCATATAGATGTAAAGCAAAGTCGAAAACCAAAGCAGTGGAGAAATGTGCCACCATTTTGATTTTGTTGATCATTTTTGTCCTGGTTCCTCATTTCTCGCAGGCAAACACCAATCCCCAAACTAACTTGCTCAACTGTCCTAAAGAGCTTTTTTTGGCACAAGATTTAGGAAGGGATCCTCTGTGTCTGCGCTGCCATACAAATCAAGGTGATGTGTTCTGTCTCCCCCAAAATTCTTAGAATGATGACAGCACGAGACCTCTAGTTCATTTTCACATTCGAACAACTTCGAATGATGTGGCTTGACTGGAGCTATTTTTAGAAACACTGAGAATAATGCTCTTTCCTCCTTTCCCCACTTTGCTATTAAACTAACCTTCCTCCTTCCTTCCTCCTCTTCCTCCTCTGAAAGTGTTAGTTTCAGTCTCCACCCCGGTATTTATGGGAGCCTCAGCAGGGAGTGGGGAGTGATGTTCTGAAAATGTGAGGTCAGAGCATTCCGCTGACTCAGGCTTCTGAAAACTGACCGATGCCTGAGAACTTTCAAGAGAGCATGCAGACCCAGTTACTGTGTTTCCTTCAGTCGGATATGCTGGCACTTGTGGCTAATTTAGGAGCTGGGATATAGGATTTTTTTCCTGTGACCCTTAGGGACATCACATATCTATCTCTTTGATCCAAGGCTTAATCGTCTACCTGGAGAGCTGTAGGATTTATCCCAATTCTCTTATTATTCTAATTCAATTACATTCCTGTTAATTGAGCAATCTATAAAGGAAAACTCTAATTTGGCCAAGGAGTAACTTCATTAGAACAGTTAAATAACAAAACAATTTGGTATACACCCCTCTTGTCCTCAGTACTAATTCTCAATGCTTAAAATATTGCATGACCCATGTTAGGGGCTTGATAAATATTTGTTGAACGAAAGAATATTCTAAATGCTAGAAGGGGCAGTGCCTCAGTTCTGGCTTTCTTATTGTCTACCTGGATTACCTAAAATGCTTTCCCTGATCATCTCCTTACCTCCAGTCCTCTCCCTCTCTAATCTATTCTCCACTCACTGCCACTGTAATCTTTATAAAGGGACATCTGCTTGTGCCATGCCCAAGTCTAAAACAAGACTTAGAGCATGACACTATAGGATCCTTTTTGGCTCTCTAGAGCCCTCAGGATAAAGTTTTTTTATGTCATTTATTTATTCACTGAACTAAAGGCTTCCAAGCTAAGGCTGTTTTCTGAACTGTGCTTGAATATCTTCAGTGACAGGGAGCTTACTAGGAACTCATCACATATTTAGGCAACTCTGGTTATTAAAAAATGAATGAAAGAACTAGGACTGGACACTAGAACTTTTGTATATTAGGATTCTCCAGAGAAACAGAATCAATAGAATATATATATATACACGTACATACATACATACATATATACATACATACTTACATATAATAGGAATTGCCTCACACAGTTATGGAGGCTGAGAAGTCCAATTTGTCATTTTCGAGCTGGAGAACCAGAAAAGCCAGTGTTGTAATTCGGTCTGAGTCTAAGGCCTGAGAACCAGGGGGCTGATGCTGTCTGTCCTGCTCTGAGTCCAAAAGCCCAAGAACCAAGAGCATCAATGTCTGAGAGCAGGAGAAGATGGGTGTCCCAGCTCAAGCAGAGAGAACAAATTCACCCTTCCTCCGCCTTTTTGTTCTGTTCGGGCCCTTAATGGGTTAG
This sequence comes from Pteropus vampyrus, assembly GCF_000151845.1. Taxonomy (NCBI): domain Eukaryota; kingdom Metazoa; phylum Chordata; class Mammalia; order Chiroptera; family Pteropodidae; genus Pteropus; species Pteropus vampyrus. The sequence continues at coordinate 4,435,704 of NW_011888784.1, forward strand.
ATGTGCCCACTCACACTGGGAAGGGCCATCTGCTTTACTCACCAACTCAAATGCTCATCTCTTCCAGAAACACCCTCACAGACAAACCCAGAAATAACGTTTCACCAGCTCTCTAAGCATCCCCTAACCCAGTCGAGCTGACACATAAAACTAATCATTATCCTGAATGTT
>NW_011888784.1:4437929-4440501 GCF_000151845.1 Pteropus vampyrus
TGCTTCTGCCATTGTCTAGCTGTGCAACCTTGGGCCTCTTAAATTTTCTGAGCCCGGTTTCCTCATCTACAAAATATGGATGGCAATACCAACTCTACAGGATTGCCGTGAGGATGAAATGATTCAAATGATCATGCCACTTACTAGCTGTGCGACCCTGGACAAGTTACTTAACCTCTCTGGGTTGTTGTGAAACTTAAGTGAGCTAATATTTGTAATGAGCCTACAACAGGGCCTTGCACATACCAAATATTTTTTAAGTGTTGGCTATTATTAACATTAAGGTATGCAAACTGGCTGACATGCAGAGGGCCTCCAATAAATGTGAGTTTTCTCCTCTCTCTCATGCCCACAGCTTTAGCTGCTGGAGTCTAGTTTCTCTGAAGGCCACAGAATTCCAGGCAGCCCATTTAACTGGCTTTGAATAATTTTACTGGGCTTTGGTTTGCCTTTAGACACCAGAAAAATAAAGTAACAGAGACACCTAGTGGGACCTGGTAGCAAATGCTCAGGGAAGTCTGAGTGTCTATGACTGATGACAGTTTGAGACCTGGTGGACAGTACAGCTACAGCCCATGCGCCTACACTGGGGGCCAAAGGGCCCAGGGGCCACGTTAGTGCAGCCTTCACTAGTAGGATGCCTGCTCATCTGCACTGCAGCTAGCCTTGTCACTATGCCCAGTCCCATCAGAACAACACTTCCTGGGCGGAGTTTGTCACTGCATCAGTTGGCACTGTTGGATCTAGCCTCAAGTTGCTGTGGGAGGCACAAGAGAGGACCTTTGAAGAGCTGGCAAAAAATGGACAGGCTTGGCACCTTTTCACTGTGTCATCTTGAGCGAGTCATTTAGCATCTCTGAGCTCTAGTTTCCTGGTTTGCAAAATAGTGTAAATCCTAACGTTTAGGGTTGCTGGGAGGTTGGTTTAAAACAATGGATGTAGAGAGTTAGGTGCAGATTGGCACACACACAGAGCACCCAAGAAATGATAGGTCCTGTGATTGTTGTTATTGTTTTATGGTAGACGAGTGTACATGAAATAATTAGGGAATAAATCTACACAATATTGGGCCAGGTGGAAGCAACCATAGCTTATAGAAGCTGAGAGAGAAGCTCATCCGAGAGCCCCAGTGATTAGGTGGGGCCTCATGGGGGAGACCTAATCCCTTAGGAACCTTGGTGGGTTAGAAAAGATTGTACGTCTACTGGCTGAACGGATTATGAGGCTGTACTGGCTCATATAACTCAGAAAGACTTGATTCAAATGTGTGATGATTTCACCAAGGACCCAGTCTCTTTTTGTAAAAAAATTATTATGATGTATATAAAACATACAAAAAGATTTAGAAAACAACATAACATTCATCTTAGGAAATAAAATAGTCGAGGCTTCCTGGCCCTTCCTTAATTGCATTTTCCCTTATATTCTGCCCACAAAGGGAACTGCTATCCTAAATTTGGTATTTGTCCTTCCCATGCACATGTATTCACACCATTACTCTATAAATATGTATTCCCAAACAACATATAGTAGAATTGCATACTTAAAATTTTAAATCATAGAGTATATATCCTTCTGAAACTTATTAACTCTTTGAGAGGTTCTTACTGATACATATAGGCCTAGTTTATTTTTATTGCTGTATAATATTCCATTGTATAAAGATTAAGCTGACAGATAATGTATGCTTATGTATTCTTATGTTTTCTAGAATTTTCTAAGTAGGATTAGGGTATAAATATTGGCATTTTTATAGATTAACTCAGATTGTTTTCAGGACTTCTTCTCTTACTACCTTTCTTTAGTTATACCTACTATAATTTCTATGACTTCATTATTATATAATAAATCATCATTTTGAAATCCCCCAGTTTTCTTTGCATCTATACAGAAACGTAAGAAGTATATGCTCTTTGTCTCTTTGTTTTGCAATCTTTTTAAGTGTTTTGGAAAATGTTTCTAAATTTTTAATGTTATCAAAAATATTTATCATTGTATAATTATATTTTATTCTAAAATAAAATGTACTTACAATATATTTTCTTATCTTCGAGGATGGATCGTTGGCTTGAAAAGAGAAATTAAAAGACTTTCCTTTTCAACCCACGGCTGCACTTTCTACATTTAAATAAAACGAAAAAGACGAAACTGTGATATCAGATTGTTCTCTGACTCATGGAAGAGAGAAATATACACCAAAGAAACTGGGTGAAGTTGTAAATAAAAAAATCAAAGTTCCTTCAACTTTACAGATATTTATAATTTACCATGTCTTACGCAACAGAACATTTTCGAATAGCATTACAGCATCAGATAATTTGTGGCACCATTTTGAGACCCATCATTGAGAGTTTTAAAAAAACTCTGCTCACAATTAAAAAAAAATGGAATATTTTAAATATAGACACAATGAAGTCTTGAAAGGCCAAAACTTGTTTGTTACAATTTTTCGAACTAGAATTGAAAAAGCCACTGAAGCATCTTACAGGGTAAGTTATCATTTGGTATTGGGTGAAGAAACACACAATAGCTGAAAGGCGGATGAAGCTCTGTATGGTTGACTTTCCTGAAT
>NW_011888784.1:4441299-4453665 GCF_000151845.1 Pteropus vampyrus
ATATATGACTATGGCCTCATTCGGGAGTTCCTTACGGTCAGGTGAAGAGGAAGAAAAAACTTGAGCCCAGATTACAGATGATTTTACATGCATTATAACCCTACTGTGGGTGACTCTGAAGGACAGCCACTTTTCTGCACTAGGCTGCTCTAAAATGTGAGCTGAAAGGTCTCCTGGGGCCTTGGAGAGAGCCCCTATGCAGAAAGTAAAAGAAGCAGCATGCCTCATTGGGGAAGAGACACTGCCAGCGTGGGCTGGGTCTGAGCTCACATGCATCTATCTTTCCTTTGCAGCTGAGGTTGAAATTAAAGGTGGCCAAGGGCACATGACGCAGGGCACTAAAAGCATCTGCTACTTCTCCAGAGTTGTGGAGCTGGGCTGTGTTTCTCCTTTCTCTCATGTTTAATTAAACCAGATGGCTTTGCCAGGCCTCTAGGAGGAGGTTGCTGCTGGGAGTGGGGAGAAGTTTAGGAAGAGATGGGCCAGACCAGGTTTCCCAGCTCAAGGCTCAAGGTCACCTCTTCTGTTGGTGGAGTCATATTTTGAATGACTCAAAATAAGGCCTGTCTCTGTAGACACTTCCTTGTCTCTGAGATATAAGTCTGCTTTCAGCCCCAGTCCCAGCCCGAGAGCTCCACAGGTCTAGACTTCCAGCACATGATCTGTTTCACACGCTGCATTTTGGTATTTTCTGAAATCACCTTCCACAGGACCCCTCCTCTCCTATCAGCTAAGCTTTCTCTTGCATTTATTCTTAGTGTTCCTGGTATGCTCAGTCTGGTTTCTGTTTCTAGTAATTTTCTCTTGGAGTCAGGCTTTCTTTCTAGCATGAACTGATGGCAAAATCTGATATTTCTAAGGACTGAAACTGTTCCAGCCTTGTTCTGCCCATGTCTACATGCATTTATTTTTGCTGTCCCCCAACTTTCAGCCCGCGAGACTTTTCTTCCCCACAGAGGATGCTCCCAGATCTGTTGGCCCAGGTTTCTGCCCAGGGTGTCCCCTTCTCCTTTCGTGGTAAATATTTGGGAGTGACTTTTTCATTTTTGTTGCCAAGTCCTATTGTGACTGGTTTGATGCATTAGTCCCTATCCTAGGGTTTGATGGATTTCTTGTCACCTCGTTTGGTTCAAGAGGTTTTATATGGGTTTTGTGTTGATTTCTTTTGTTTTGTTTTTGGAGGAGGGGTATCATATCTGGTCTGCTTGGTTGTCAGGAGGGGTGATAGATTAAATAACTAAACTGCCACCATGACCACATTGCCCTTGAGTTAATTGATTTTCTTTCTAATTTTCTAATACATGTGGATTTAAAGTTATGAATTTCCTTCTAAATCCTGTTTTTGTTGAACCCACAGATTTGATGTGGAAGGCTTTTGTATTGTTTATTTTGAAGGACTAAGTAATTTCAGTTTTTTTTTGTTTTTGTTTTTGTTTTTTACCCACAAGACTTATATTCTCCATTAGCTAGCTGTGGATGTTGCAGCTGACTGGTATCCCACTGGGAACCGGCCGTGGAACTTCCACAAAGGCTGCAACACATTCTTATGGGTTCATGAGCAACTGAGTAGCAAGAAAGGGACTATCCGAGGAAGATTATTTGATAAACTGTGGACTGAGCAAGAGGGGCGAGCTGGGAAACAGGAAAGAAGCTGTGGCCATGACCCAGGGAGATGCAGCTTCAGCCACAGGGCCCTCTGTCCTGGATTCCATTCCACACTGCCAATCTAGGGTAGCCCCTGCTTTCCCCAAGTATGTCTCAGAAGTTACCAGTCACATCCATTCTTTTTCAATATTCTGAATGGCCGAATGACCTCGGTTCAAAAATCCCCCTGAAGGCTTGTTACTTGGCCATACCCCACAGCCAGCAACCACGCACACTGGCAAATCTTATTGTTCCAGCCTGTTCTACTTGAATCCTAGTTCATACTCTTGTACAACTATATATGCCTGGAATTGTCCTTAGAGATCAAATATTCTAGAAGTTTTCAACCACTTTAAGCAAATAAACTTTTTTATTTAAATGATATCTTTAGTAAATCTTCAATATAAAACAGGCAAAAAGAGATTAATGGATTCCCTCAAGAGCTCACATTCTCTTAATTTATGGAAATTATATGACTGTCGTGGGACCAATGAGGCACCTCCATGTGGCCTCAAGTTTCCCTGAAACAGTTTGAAAACTACCTCTCTCTCCAAACTTCTCACTTTCCAGATGAAGAAATAGACCCCCACCCCCTTGAAGGGAACTGACTAAAAGCACAGAGACTGCAAGCTCCGAGGGCGAACTCTGGGATCTCGGCAGCTAGAATAGTGCTCTTCCTACCACAAGGACCTACGTCTGGTAGTCAGGGCCTTAATAGGAATGAGCTTACTAGTTGTCTAAGAAAGTGCTTCTCAGGTGGATTCTAGAGAACATCTTTCAAGATCCTCTTTGAACAGTAGGTTGCAATGCTCAATAAAATTTGGAAATGCCATCTTATGATCCCCTATAGCTAGCTGACTCTCATGCACATTAGTGTACTTAAGGCTCTGAGAAGTCCTGCAGTATAGAAAGCTGTTTGTTTTTGTTTAATCCATTTTTTTCCGTTTTCTTTTTGGGGGGGAGGGTGGGGAGGGAAGGGTACTACCTTTTTCTAGATCTACTTACATTGTGCTTTGAAGCCCAGAAAAGGCCTGTCTCAAGGAATGAATCACTGTGAGGAAAGGGGAGAAGGACTCAGGCATTATATTAGTGGGTACAAGATGTCAGATATTGTCGCCTGGATCATTTCTTTGCCTAGGACTTCATGGGTCAGCCTCTCTGACCAGTGTTGGAATGAGGGACAAAGAAGATGGACGAGGGGAAACCATCATGGTAGGAGCGGATGGGGCTGACTTCGCATTGCCCAGTGGAGTTGTGTACTGTTTGTACCTTCAGGGGGAGAAGTAGCCTGCAATAGCCCGGATGCAGCAGCCAGGGGTCTGGAATCAGGAGAGAGTTCCTAGCCTATTCTTTCATCGTTTTGCTTCTTTACCCTCATTGAGTCCACTTCCAAATCCCTTCGTTGTCTCCATTGAAAGTCTTGTTCTCCATTTCTGCTGACCCCTCTCTGGCAGGCAGGTCCTCGTCAGCTCCCTCATCCGCCTCCAGACAGAGCCCCTGAGGTCTTTGCCATCAGGCTGCACATGTACCAGTCTGGTCTTCCTTAAAGGGTTTGTGCGGGATGTGGTTCCATAGTGTAGAGTGAGCACGACTGCTTTACACGCAGAAGGTCCTGGGTTTGTGCCGCAGTGGAGCCATGGTTAATTGTCTATAGTCATACCACCCTGAAAAAGCCTGATGTCTGATCTTGGAAGCTAAGCAGGGTCAGGCCTGGTTAGTACTTGGATGGGAGACCACCTAGGAAGACGAGGTGCTGTAGGCATAAATAATAATAATAGAAAAGGAGTTCGTGTGTGTGAAATGTGCTTATCCAGATCTTCTGCAAAGGTGAGGTTTCCATGCTCTAGCATGAGCATTTCCATTATTCCTCTGAAATCTAGGAATAGACAGACCAGATTAAATTCATACCACCAGAGGGAGCAACCATTAAGGAAGTTTAAAGGAGACCACAAAAGCTTATTCCTGAGATGCCTTTTTTTTCCATGTTCATAGCTGGCTCACAGAGTCTTGGAAACAGGCAGAGTTTGAATCTACAAGGTGCAGAGTGGAATACTGTGGCTTCGGTCACCTTTATTTCAAACGCTGCAGAGTTCTCTTGCAACAAAACTCATGGTCACAGCATTGCGGTTATTCCTGCTCTTAATCTCAGTGCTTTAATGTGTGTGGACAAAGAGTGTACGGAAGAGGTTTTCAGAAACGTGAATTCTAGTGTGGGTTCTTTTATAATAAAAACGTGGCCATTTGGCTGGGGAAAACAGGGCGTGCGGTAAGGCTGTGCTGGACTAGCCTTCAGGAAATGGGCACCGAGCCTGGCTCTGATCTGGTTCTTATTTGGCTCTATTTGCCAGGTCCAGATATGTTTCTGTTTATACAAATATGATAGCACTCTAATTGGTTGTCCATCTATCTTATAAATACACCATAATCTGTTAATTACTGCTGTAAATCCCGATGGATCAAGGAACCCTGACTGCCACTCCAACTGGCTGCCTATTAAGTAATTATATTCATTGCACCTCTGAAAGCTGCTACTGAATTTCTCCAAGATGCTGATATCTTCCTCACCAATGCTTTTTTTTTTTTTTTTTTTTACCGTGTCAGTGAAGAGTATGACCTCAGAGTGATAGGTTCTTGGACCATACGTGATAAATCCATGTTTAACATTCTCACTTCCCTAAGCCTCTGATCTCTTTGTTAACACTATGCCAAGCTAATTCTGGCATCTCTACTCTGTTTACTGTAGTTCCTTGTAGAGTCCAGGCTTTAAGTAGCCATCCCAGCAAAGTGCCCAGATTCTCTTGACACAAATTAAGGTATGAGTCACAAGTGACTCATGTCAATGAATTCCCCTCTATCCAGTCATATAGTCTGCCACTCCTTAGGCCAGCACTTTCAATATTCGCCTCCATTTATGTTTCCAAGTTCTTGCTAGGTCTTGTGATTTATTTCCTACCTAGATAATTCCTTCCTGAAACAGTGATTTTGCTTCTCCATCTAAACTTGCTGAGAGTTGACTTTGGCTGTCAGTCTGGATACAATGAGAGTTGGTACAGGTTGGCTTGTCTTTAGAAGGACAAGTGCCATCTTGTGAAGAAACTGATTCAGGTGAGATCATTGCATAGTCTCCGGGCAAGTAGAGTCTAGTCCCCTCTGGCAAAGGTGAAGGTGCTGTTTCTTGGGGAAAGAGGGCTTAAGGGAAATTGGAGTTTTAAGGTACTCGGGTTCATTCACTTAAATGCCTTCATCTCAGAACTCAGAGTTCCACGCTTTCCCTGTCAGGGCTCTGACTTGACATAGAATATTTGCCAAGGCTCTGCATTTCATCTTCATGGCAGCTCTGGAAACTTGCCCTGATTTTTCAGCACAGTCTTTCCTTAAGCTGCAGAAAATAAAGACTTCCTTTAATACTGCCATCGAGGTCATCTGGATTTTAGATTGTGCCTTAAATTAACTTCCCTGAACCTGTTATGTATTTAAATATCTTTATTGCTGTCACAAGGATCCACCCTAATCCACAATCCTTGTAATTAACATTGTTTCTATATTGGTTGAGTGCCATGACCACTTGATCTCCCAATGCCTTGACCTTCCTCTACCTGTACTTCATCCTAATTAAATATAGTGAAAGTTGAAGAAATCATGAGTCTACCAAATGCCACAGGACTATTACCATCCCGTGTACCATCAGTAATGGAGTACTTATTGCTTTTAGACAGATGGACCATTCAACTCCCTAATTCCATCTTGAGGATTGTTTTCTAGAACCACAGGACAATTGTTTTAGCCCGTGCCTTCTAGAAAGCAGAACACCAAGCAAGGATTAAAGTGCTGATGTTATATGGTAAAGCACAAGACCAGGAAGATGAGGGCAGTCAAGAAAAATGGGGAGTCAAGAAAACATGTGAAACCATGCAAAATGTTACTGTACTGGTCATTGCTTCACAAGAAGCCGTGAAAAAATACACAACTCAAGTGGCCTGCATGTTCCTTTTGCATATCAGATTTTCTCCAAAAGAATTTCAAGGAGAAACTAGTTAGAGTAGTCCACTGAAGGGAGAAACGAGGAGGAATTATCATGCATCCCTTTCCATTTTCTATTTCCTAGTGGTTACTACCCTTCTTATTTCACATTATCTGGCTCCACAGCAGCTGCTCAGAAAGGCAGATGCCATGCTCTGAGTGTGGCATTTTAGCCAAGACACCTCAGTATGGCACATGGTCCATGCAGGCCATGTGGCCTGGGGCCTAGCCTGGATTCCTGCCATCTTGGGGAGGTTGTTACAAGCAGTCGCAGCACCATGGTTCAGGAGACAGGCAGAGCTTTGGGAAATAAGCCAGGGACAGTAATCCAAGGAGGCACGAGGTCTGTCAGATACATTATGCTTCAGGATAATAGGGACAAATTGGTTCATGTTACTTGGTGATTCGTACCTTCGAGACTATTTAACCCAATGCAGTTTTGTTGTCTTCAAGAGCGCTACGTATAAATTGAGATGAAAGTGTGCTCACATTGTCCATTCAAACATCCAGGTGTACCTCGTTTAATGTGCTAGCTCTGCTCCTGAAAAGTAAGGAAGAGCTTTATGTTTCAAAGAGCCTGGTGGATAACTCTTTTGTAAAGTGTGAATTCCTTTACTGATGTGAGTGATCAGGCTCTAATTTAGCAATAGGAAGAGTTTATTTTCAGCATAATAGGTTGTCTTCAAGGTCCACGTAACCCAATATTGTATTTTGACCTCGAAAATCTACTTTATTGCTTTCCCAGGTCAGATTGAATTTTTACTCACTAAGGATAAAGCCAGTGGCTTCTAGGTATTGTGCATTCTCAAGTTGAAGGACCTGCATTTTCTTATAAGATCATTCCTGCCTTGTAGTTCTGGGCTAGATTTTGTGGCACCAGGACAGCAACAGTGGAAGAAACAACAGAGTGAAGCCTTCACCATTTTTTGATGGCCCCGGGACATGCCAATGACAAGATAAGAATGAATTAAGCTGATTGAGCTCAACCGTGTGGACGTTTTACGGTTTAGTGGAGGAGATAATCATTGTAGTGACAGGTTAACATTTCCACAGTAGAAAAACAATCCTTTTCACTGTGCAAATATTGAGATGCTTTCTCTTTCATCCAGATAGATATTCATTTCTTCAGAGGGAGTTGTACCATGAGATTTGATTGGGAACCATGGGTGAAAAGTATGATGTTAATATTAAATACCCTTAGAGCCGTGTTACTTTAATAAAGAGTCATGTACAACTCTCTCTTAGCACCCAGCAAATCGAGGTCTATTTCAAACCCAAGGCCTAATTCTGTCGCTGAATTGAAGGGATGCAGGGAGCCCCGTTTTCTGTCCCGGCTTAGTTTTGTAAGCAAGTTTCCTGTCTTCCTTGTGCTGACTCTCTTTGCCTAGACCTATGTGGTTTCTTGACCCTTACCAACTGAAATGACCCCTAGCTCTGTGAATCTACCCCAATGGCTCTCAAACTCAATTCTACATCAGAATAATCCCAGAAGATTTAAAATGCAGACACTTAGGACTTTACCACCTCCACTGGATCAAAATCTTTAGAGATGGAGCCTGAGGATCATCTACAATTTTGAAAACTTATAAAATTTTAATGTTTCAGTCTCGTCATTAGGCAATGATTATAATAACCTATTTACCTGAGCTGATACCCTTGGGCTACCATCTGGATTCAATTTTTGAGATTGCCTATAGATGCCTTCTTGGTAAATGAGGCGTCCTCATGGATTTAATAGAGAGAGGACCATTTATCCGTACATTCAATTGTGTATGTATGTGTCCATTGTTCCATCTAATGAACAAGTATTTATTTTTCAATGCCTACTACAGGGATGAGTGCAAGTAGAAACCTACAGGATTACTTGGCCCTTGACTGTGTATAAATATCAGTTAACTGAGTCTCTGCTAGTTACTGATTTTCTTGGAGGTAGAGACCATAGCTCTCTACATAATCGTCTTTAGTAACTAGTTAGTGTCAAAATTATGGAAAATGTCAGCATTTTAAATTATTGAAATAGAATAAAAATAGAGTTACAAACTCCTGTTCTCTATGTGTTCCAGCATACAAATAACAGCATTGGAAGGTCTTCCAAATACCCATTATTTATGGGCATGGGTGTTCAAAAAGGCGTTGTCTGTTAACTTCAAGTCAGAAAGTCAGGGTAGGTTACAAGGGGTTCTCTGGAGTCACTAGGATGGTAGATGTGGACAGAAGGTGCAATTGGGAGTAAAAACCTTGATCGAGGTAGACTGGGATATATTTTATTCTAGAAGGGTGGCCTTTCTCCCCTTTATAGCAGGTATGCTCTGTCTTAATGTTGACAGAATATCTCTCAGAACAAAGATGCAAAAATCCTCAACAAATATTAGCGTATCAAATTCAACAATTTATAAAACAATTATACACCACGACCAAGTGGGATTTATCCAAAGTATGATTCGCAGTCCGTGAAAGAAACAATTGATAAGCTGGACTTTGTTAATATTATAAACTTCTCTGTAAAAATGCTGTCAAGAGAATAAGAAGACAGAATGGGAGAAAAAATTTGCACAAGACGTATCTGATAAAGGATTGCTATCCAAAATATATCAATAAACTGAAAAACTCAACAATAAGAAACTCGAATTAATTAACCCAAACCCAATGAAGAAATAAGCAAAAGACCTGAACAGACACTTCACCAAAAGAGATATACAGATGGCAAACAGCCAGTTGAAAAGATGCTCCACATCATAAGTCATTGGGGAAATGCACATTAAAAAAACAGTGAGCTATCACTATACTCTTAGTAGAATGGCCCAAATCTAGAACACTTACAACACCAAATGCTGGTCAGGATGTGGAGCAACAGGGACTCTCATTCTTTGCTAGCGGGAATGGAAAATGTTACAGCCACTTCGGAAGACAGTTTGGCTGTTTCCTCACAAAACTAAATATACCCTTACCATATAATTCAGCAATAGCGCTCCTTGTATTTACCCAAAGGAGTTGAAAACCCATGTCCACACAAAACCTGAGTGTGAATTTTTATAATAGCTTTATTCATAATTGCCAAAACTTGGAAGCAACCAAAATGTCCTTCAGTAGGTGAATGGATAAATAAACTGTTGTACACCCAGACAGCGGAATATTATTCAGCACTAAAATGAAATGAGCTGTCAAGCCATGAAAATAAGTGCATATTACTAAGCGAAAGAAGCCAATCCGAAATGGCTACATATAGTACGATTTCAATTATATGACATTTTGGAAAATCTAAAACTGTGGAAACAGTGAAAAGATCAGTGGTTGCCGGAGGTTAAGGGGAAGAGATGAATAGGCAGAACACAGGGGATTTTTACGGCGGTAAAACTCTTGTATATGATACTGTTATGGTGGATACATGTCATTATACATTTGTCAAAACCCGTAGAACGCACAACACCGTGAGTGAACCCTAACGTAAACTATAATTTGGGATGATAATGATGTGTCAGTGCAGGTTCATCGATTGTAACAAACGTCCCATTCTGATGGGAGATGTTGATACTGGGGGAGGCTGCATATGCAGGGAGCAAGGGGTACCTGGGAACTCTACTTTCTGTTCGGTTTTATTGTGAACCTAAAATTGCTCTAAAAAAATAAATGATTTAAAAGGAGAAGAAAAAGATCTGGAATTTCCACAGAAAGCCTCAGCAGTTCCTCCTATGTCTCAGCAACTGTGGGGGGAAAAAAAAAAAGGGTCGTGCTTCCTGCTTGGACCCTAAGTGCCAGGTCTTGGTGAGCCCTCAGTTGAGTGGTACCTTAATTGCATGGTGATTGCCATTTTATTGCTTTGATTTCTATATATTTTTAAGTTCCTGGAGCAGATTCTATCTCGAGAATGTCTTCTCTGAAAGCTACGGCCCTGAGGCATCAAAGTCCAAAGCTTCTCTCATTCTTTACTCTCCCTCAGTTTTCTTACTGCTTTTTATTTATTGAACTTAGCACACACAGTAGGAGAATGAAATCCCCTCCCCACCAAAAAAAGATAAATAAATAAAAGAAATCAAAGTGCATCAGTCGTAGCACAAGGCATTAATGCAGGGTATAGAACCTTCTTTTGTTAAAATTTACCTCTCTAAACCCTCTTGGGCCAGCTCCTCTCCTCACTTGTGCTTCCCTTAAATCATAATTATTATTGGTATGTTCCGTTGGACAGGCTAAAATGTTTTTACGTGGGAGCCCAGCTTTTAGATAAGTCAGAGAGGGAGGAACACTTGGAGGCTAGAGAATTCCATGAGCAATGTTCCTGTGGCCATGATCCTGAAGAGTGAAGGACGGGAAGCAGATAGTGATGACAGTACAGCCCTGGGATCCATTCACCTACTCAGGAGTGTCTCAGTCCGCTCAGCTCTCACTCACTCACTCACTCACTCACTCACTCACTCACTCTCCACTCATTCGCTGTGTAGACACAGCCGGGCATCTGCCAGGCATCTCTTTCTCCCTCAGATCCTGAACTCTGTCTTGTCTTGTTTCCTTCCACCGAGGAACAGGACAAGATGCTCTTTTCTTGTGTCTCCCCTTCCCTGCCCCACCCCCCCCTTCCCCCTAGAGTGGCCAGCATACTGGAGGGTATTTAGTATCTGGGCACAAAATATCAGGTTTGAGTGTACATTGCATTATGGACTTAACTGTCATACAAACATGCTTGCTCCCCTCCACCCCCAAAACACAACATTTGCCAGCAAAACTCCTTTGACACATGTCAGTCCTAGGAAATATACAGTATAGGTCTCCTTGGTGATGGCAGGGCTGTGGGTGATATAGCAATGATACTATTTCAACAAGATTTTGAAGGTATTTCTGAACTCAGACTTTTCTAGACCACTTTTTCAGTCATTCTTTCATTGATCATTACATTTTTTGAGTCTATTAGGTACAGAGAGGCAGAGATTATCTCTGGACCTCTCCTCCAGTCTTTTCCAGTCTGTGAATCTGAGCTCGGCCACTTACTAGCCCGGCGACCTTGAGAAAGTTCCTTCTCCTCTATGGATTTTAGGTGACTCTTTGTCTTTATTTCATGGAATAAATAGGAAATATGTGAAAAGTGCTCATCAAAATGCTGGGTACATATTATAGTATTCAACATCACTTCCCAGCTTTGGTTTCTTTATCAGTAACCCCAGGTGCGGGTCGAGGTGGTCACAGATACAACTTACTAAACTAGTCTACCCTGTGCTAGGCCCTGTGCTCTGTGCTCTGTGCTCAGGGCTTCTTTTAATACCAACAGTAACCGCTTTAGTGGATATTTTTATTGCTATTTCAGAGAGCGTAATTAATGAGCTCCAAATCACTGGTCTTTGGGACCCTACAGCTCTCTTTACAACAATTGCACTGCTTTGTGGGATCTGAGATGGTCCCCAAGGTCCTTGTTGGCTTTAGCAGGCTCTGTGATCTTTGAAGAGGGAAGGCGTGAGGCTGCTTGGGTGGAGTCAGGGTGAGGGGCCGGGTGCAGGGAGTGCAGTTAGTTCCTACAGCACTTGATCTGACTGAAAGTAAACCCCGTAGATACGTGTTGATGTTCAGCTCCTCGGCCTTCATTCTGGATCTGGTGGGAGTTACCCTACTTGGACTGATGGGAACTCTGGGATTATTCTTCCATAGCCATTTTAAGAGGTTTTCAGTAACAACAATGGAAGCAAATGTGGTTTCCAATACCCAGAAAATTATAATTTACCAGAAAATTCCAACCCCTGGGCACTGTGGTAGAGGTTTTGTTCAAAGGCTGCTTTGCACGGCAGGGGGCTGACATTGTCAAACGCATCGCCCTTGCCAGAACGCAGTCCTTACCTCTCAGAAGGCATGACTCCCGCTGCTGCCTTCCTCCAGGTCAGGAAACCATTGGCCTCCCCAGAGAGTGAATATCATCTTCTGCATTTGTGTGTGTGTGTGTGTGTGTGTGTGTGTGTGTGTGTGTGTGTGTGTGTTGGGGGAGGGGGTTGGGGCTGAAAAAGGGGATTGGGCTGCAAGGATCTGTGCCTCGGAATCACATATTCGGCCTCGTCCTGGGCATTCTTGTCCTCCCATGACGAGCTGGTCTGTCATTAGCGGCGTAGATGTCAGCGCTCCCTGTCTGGACTTAGGATCCGGCAAGTAGCTCGACCTCTCTGTGCCTCAGCTTCCTCATCTATAAAACAGTAATAGTCATAGGACACATTTCATCACTTTGTTCGTGTTAAATGAGTTCATAGCATTTAGCACGGTGCTCAGCAAATCAGTGCCATATAACTTTGTTGTAACTGAGCCCAAGAAGTAAGAAGAAAGGCAGCACCCCTGAAAAAGGGTCTGGAATTTTGTGACGTTGGAGCTGTAAATGACCTGATCCAAGCTTTGAGTCAATGATAGTGATCCAGAATTAAAATCAGGTCTTTCTCAATGGAGACTTTATTTTCTGACCCCTCCCCCGCCATTTAGATCTCACATATCTCATACGGCATCACATTCTCTCTGGAACTTCCCCTGCACAGCATTGCCCCTGTGGGTGACCTCTCAGGGGAAGAAGAGCTCCCATGTGAGTCATACCAGTTGGCTTTTTGGGTAGACCAGAAGCCTGCACCCAGGGGCAGGATCCCACAGGTAAGTGGAGATGCCCCGCCCCCTTGCTGCCTGCCTCTCCCTGGGGTAGGGCACCCTCAATCAACCTTTTGTTCTCAGGACTCTCCCCAGCCCTACCTA
>NW_011888784.1:4454275-4457288 GCF_000151845.1 Pteropus vampyrus
GGGCCTCATCCTCTGCATGGCGGGCAGGGAAAGATGAAGTAGGTGGAGCAGGGGAAGGGTAAGAGTCACATCCATTTGGCTGGCTCCTCAGGCTGAATTTTCGTGGCTGGCAAGACAGCCCCAAAGTACCTCCTAAGGGAAAGAAGGTGAAGTACCTTAAAAACAGAAGGAGCCCAAGGCACGAGCCATGAAATTGCAGAGGACGGTGAGATGGGCTTTACCAAGGGTCACAGACTCAAATCTTTCTGGCCAGGCAGGTAATTAATATGGAGAGAGCCAGATGTAAAGCATAGGTTACATGGCGGGCTGGACATCTAGTTTAAATTAAATTTTTTTATTAAAAAAATTCTTCTAGCTAATATATTTCCTGGCCAGATATACCCCCAAGGCTGTGAGTTTCCAACCCTCTTCTATACACACAGTTCTGCTAGTCTGATTTAGAAGGGGTTGTAAGGAAATGTACCAGAGTCCCTTGAAGGATTCTTAAAACACAGCACTAGCTTGGGTGTTGGTAGAGCCGTGTTTAAAACACAGGCTTTGGTGTCCAGCTCTAAGGAACATCTCTCACTTGCTTCATTTTAACTGTATGATCATTGGATAGGTTATTAACCTTGCTAAGTCTCCGTTTCCTCATCTGTGAAGTGGGGATCATGAAAGAATCTATCTCATATCATGACGAGCCAATTCACATCATGGGGGTAGCTCAATAAGCAATTGCTGGGACATACTGCACCCCCTTCTGCTAAACCTCAGCAAGGAGCTGAATGCCTTTTGCTGATGAGCAATGGTTTGGTGGACTGAGAGTGGTTTCTGTGCTTCTCTCTGCGGGAGAGGGGTGAGAGTCAGAGCCAAGGTTAAATCTGCACAGGCCATTTCCCTGTGAACACAGAACGAATTCTTTCTTTGCAGCTGAGCTGTTAATTTTAAGTTCAGTCAAGGAAGGCTGGTTGGGGCAGTTTTGCCCTGGAGTCTCGGAATTTCTCAGCAGACCTCTCTTGCTCACCTTCAGTGTCTGGTGAGTAGAGGCCACCTTAGTACGTAGTGACCCATTTGATCTTGATCTTGGCAGAAGAAGCTGGTCTTTTCAACACCCCATGGTCTGGTGGCTGGAGGATCTATCCTTAGCAATGCCTTGGAGATAGTTGAGAGAGGGTCTGAGCAAGACTTCCTGACATCCACTGGCTTTCCTTTCCATAGGACCTGTGCTCTGGAACTTGTTACTTGTAAACTCCTTGAGGGTGGAGACTGTCCAATCTCTCTGAACTGCCACAACTCCTAGCACAGCACCCTGGATAAAGGACGCATATAATATATGCTGAAATAACTATGTGGAAACAGACTTGAAAGCAGGAAAGTGGAGACAGATTCTTCACTTTTTAAAAAAGAATTTTCATTTTACAAAACATTCTTCCAGTAGAGTTCTTTAAATAGAAACTTTCTGGGTAATTTGAAATGAAATTTTAATTTGAGTAGCTCAAGCCTGAACTGATGGGCTAAACTGATCTGCATCTTCCCTTTCTCCACTATCTCTGTGGTTCAAATCCCACTTAGCCTTAATAACGGCGAATGGTGACTGAGACTCGCTTTGCGGTGGACACCCTTCTCCATGCTGTGCACACGATCTCACATTCCATCATCATGACTACTCCATGGCTAGGTATTTTTCTATTTTAGGGATGAGAAATACACTCTGGGAAAGTTCAAAATTACTTGCCTGTAGGAATGGCCCAGTCGAGACCCACAACTCAGCCTGAGAGCGGAACCACTGCTCAGTACCAACTTTTACGATACGCCAACTCCTCCACAAAGGGCGTCCCGACCCTAAACGGAAGGGAATGTCCCAGTTCTCTGGCTCCTAGTGCTCTCCTGGTCAACCTCGTATTCTGTCCTGGGTGACAGCCACCTCCCTGCCACCCTTCTCCCCCAGTGTTCCCACGGGACTAGAATCACCTAGAGAGCAGGAAGCATGCCCCACTCCCCTTTGTCAGGCTCCGTGCCAGGCTCCGTGCCAGCCCTCAGGGTGCCTCACTAAGTGTTTTAGTTCAGTTTGACACATCTCCTGTCCCTGAGGGGTGTGCGGATGTTCTCCAAGGGAAAGTCTAGCAGTGACAGGCCTTTGAGGACCTGGGGTGTCTGGGAAGCGTGTGCTGTTCTGGTATAGCCCGGGCAGCACTGTGAGGTGTGCTCTAGTGTTGGTCTATCCAACCAGACCTGGGAACAAGCCGGGAGGCTCCAGGTAGTCTTGTGGTCCCACTACCTCCTGCTTGGTCCACGTGCCCAGGCCCCTGTAAGGCCCAGCCAGCCCTGTGCCATGGTTCAGGCCATTCCCCTCTCATAGACAGTCGCACCAGCTCTTTGTGGTGTGGATCTATGCCTGCTTCCCGCAGCCCTGCTTCCCGCGGCCCTGCTTCCCGCAGCCCTGCTTCCCGCAGCCCTGCTTGCAGATCTGCTGAAAGAGGATGGACCATCCCAGCTGGGCTTCACCCTGAAGGCCGCAGGCCTGTCTGAGCATGTGAGGTCCTTCCCCTCTTCCTTCATCAGTGGAGCAGAGGTAATAATAATAATTAACCTGAAGCCCTTGGCAATTCATCCCACACCTCACGCCCAATGTCTTTCTGGATTATGTTCACCGTCCCAGGTAGTGGGAGGAGGAAGTCATTGTGATTGTTCCCATTGTCCACCCAAAGGAACTGAGGCTGAAGCAGTTAAGGAAAGAGGCAGGGATGCAGCTCAGGGCCACCCACCAGGGAGAGGGGACTTGTGGGCTGAGGAGAACCTGTCTTATCCCTGGGCCAGTATGGGTGAGGCTTTGCAGTAAATCTCAGCAGCCAGCGGAGCACTCCTGGAAGAGACAAAGTCATAGGGCTGGAATGAAGGTGGCCCTGCCTGATTTCTCACCCTAGATCCTGTGTTCCACAATTACATGGGGGCACAGGAAGTAAATGGCTGGCTCACAGTTGTTTTCCAGACTATATGAATTTGGCAGCCAGTCCCCAGAAGGGGTCACTTGCCA
>NW_011888784.1:4457338-4468624 GCF_000151845.1 Pteropus vampyrus
GTTAAGGAAAGAGGCAGGGATGCAGCTCAGGGCCACCCACCAGGGAGAGGGGACTTGTGGGCTGAGGAGAACCTGTCTTATCCCTGGGCCAGTATGGGTGAGGCTTTGCAGTAAATCTCAGCAGCCAGCGGAGCACTCCTGGAAGAGACAAAGTCATAGGGCTGGAATGAAGGTGGCCCTGCCTGATTTCTCACCCTAGATCCTGTGTTCCACAATTACATGGGGGCACAGGAAGTAAATGGCTGGCTCACAGTTGTTTTCCAGACTATATGAATTTGGCAGCCAGTCCCCAGAAGGGGTCACTTGCCAACAGCACCTACTTCATCTGGTGAACCAAAAGGAACTGTCCTGCAGTGCAGACTGGAGGATGGAGAGGCAAAAATCAATGGCTCTCTCTCTCTCTCTCTCTCTCTCTCTCTCTCTCTCTCTCTCTCTCTCTCTCCCTCTCTCCCCTCTTCCCTCTCTTTCTCGCTCCCTCTCCCTTTCTCTCTCCCTTCTCTCCTTTTCTCTTTCTCTCTCTCTTTTTCTCATTTCACTAGGGAGAGAGGTGTGGACAGGAGGAAAGGGCAACATTATGTCTCCCTTTGCAGTCACTGCCCTGCATTTAGAATATTCCAACTCAAACTACCTATGGATCAGATTCTCTGGGAGAAATGAGATTTTGCAATTCTGGGAAGCAGTGTGACCCACTGCTTAGCAAGATGGATGAGACTTGTGGGGCCTCCAGACACCTCCTCCCATGCTCTGAATTACGTGCCTCCCTTCCTTAGCACCCTCCCACCCAGATGCCACTCCGTTCAGCCCTCCTCATTTAGGACATGTGTCAGCCATGAGGAGCTGGGCTGGACTCCTCACCACTCAGCTGCAAGGAGACAGCTCTCGCCTCTAGAGCCTTCAGAACAAATGTTATAGCTTGTACTTGACAAGGCCTGGTGCCTACTGAGACTTAGAATCCTTTTACTTCTCAGAACCTTGGGCTGTGGAGTCTAGCTCAGCAGTTGGGGGCATTTTTGCTTGGCTTTCCGCTTCTGTACAAATTTCTCCTAAACCCAGAGTCTTGGATATCCCAGTCTTGTGGGCTGCGGAATACCTAATAATGGATCGAAGATATTCGATTTCATTCAACACGTGTTTATAAGGAGACTACCATGTGCCAGGCACCGTGCTGCGTTCTGGAGCTATAAAGATGACCCCTGGGTGTGTATATGGCTGGCGCCTGACCAGGAATTGAGACAACAGTCATTCTATTTTGCCTCTGGGTAGATTTTCCTATTGTTAACCAGGTCTAATATGAGAGACCTCCATCAGGGGTGTTGGACCCCACCCAGTAAGAGGCTGATGGTATCTTAACCACCTCCTAGGACTTTCTGGATCGCTTCATCCTTGAAGGCCCAGTTCATATCCCATCTCTGCCATGAATCATTCATTCATTCATTCATTCATCTAGCCAGCAAATAGTTACAGAGTGCTAACATTGTGAAAGGTACAGGTAAGAATACACAGTATAACACATGGCCTCGCACATCTAGGATATCGCATTCTAGGAGGGAGATTACTTCATTCAAAAAATATTGATTGAGAGCCTGTCACGGTCTAGGCACCGCACTGGGCTCGGGGCATATGATGATGAACCAGACTGACGTGGGTCCTCCCCTCTCAGTGCATTAGGCCTGTGAGGGACACAGATGTGTAACCAGCAGATCCCACTGCACTGTGCTCCGTGGCGCAACGCGGGGAAGTTCTGAAGCAATAGAGCACACACACAGGCTTCCACCCCTGGGGCCAGAGTAGGTTTCTCTGGAGCGTGATTCACCTTGTACCTCAATAATCACAAGAAAAGGTGGCGATGGCTCAGCCCCATCCCAGGGGTGCAGATTAGGATGAGTGCAACAGGAATGCAGAGCGGGGAGATCACTGACTGTGGAGAAGGCTTCCTTGAAGAGGTGAGCTTTGAGTTGGGCCTTAAAGCTTCCAGAACAAGTTGAGCCCCCCCTGATCTTTGTCTCTCCAGAAGCATGCTCAGGCTGCCTCATAAAGTTAGCTCAGTTGTTTCTGCTGTGATTATATAATTATTCTCTATCTTGCTTTGTTCTATTTCGCGTGTGTGTCCCTTGCCCACCCCTATGACTCTGGGAGCCTCTGAGGGCCATGGCTTCTCTTGGGTCTCCCCAGACCAGCTTAGTCAGACAAAGGACATAATATAAGTCTGGGAGCCTGGGCGGATGGGCAGCCGCTCCTTGCTGTCTCTTTCCAGGACACTCTGGACCCAAGGGAAGCCAGTACAGTGCCGTGGGGGCGGTGACTTTTAAGTAGGTTCAGGGAGAGCTGAACCTAGGCCAGGAAGAATCTTTAAATAGAGCAGAGGAGCCCTGTCAGCGCAGCCTGCAAGAAAATTTGCTTACGCTTTAGATTATTCATTTATATTGAGAACATTAACTGAATTAAGCATTGAATAAAAAGACTATTTTCGGAACAGTCATGAGGACAATTAAAGGGCGGCATTTCCCCCCCAGAGATCCGCCATCAAACCACGTGGCTTCATTTGAGAAGCCACCAAGTGTTCACGTAATGCAGCACAGAAGTAAGAAGTAAAAAGAAGCATCCTGCCCATGACGGGAAAGCCCAGGTGGTCACCAGCCTCTTGTGGCTTCCAAGTGTCCAGAGGTCAAACGATGGGCAGGGCGGGTGTGGTGAGCCTGGACGCTGTCTCCTTTTTTAAGGTCTTTTAGACAGCACAAGCCATCAGGCCTAAACTCAGGGTTTAGTAAGATGAGGGCTGAGCTAAATGGCTTTTCAAGGTCTCCTTCTCCACATGTCTCCTGGTCTGAGGACCTCAGCAAGGAATGTTCTCACTGTTCCTAAAATATCCTCCCCATCCATCTGACTCCAGGCCTGACATCACCTGTAAAAAAAAGATTAATTATTTTAGATTAAGATATGTCTTTCCTGGGAGTTCCTTACAAAAACACAACTTCTAGTAGGTAACTCAGCATCTCGCATCATTCAGCACAGTTCTGAATGCTTGTTATGTATCCAGCAGGGTTATAAGAACTGGGGACACAGCAGGGAGCCAAACAGAGTCCCCGCTCTCTTGGGCTTATACCGTGGTATGTGGGAGAGGAGACAGACTATAAACAAACATATGATCAATTAGAGACAGCAGAGCTGATCATAAACGTACAGCAGGGCAATGAGGCAGCATGCTGTGTATGCAGGGGGGTCAGGGAAGGCCTCTTCCCTGGTCCAAAGCTTCCAGAACCTCTCTAGCCCACCTGATCTTTTCTGTTTCTGGAGCTGTAGAAGCATTCCAGGCTTTCCCACAAAGTTAAGTCAATTGTTTCTATTGTGATTACATTTTCTCCGTCTTGTTCTATAACGCTATTATTATTCCCATCTTACGGGCAAGGAAACAAAGCACAGAGGGGTAAAGCAAGTTTACATGGCTAGTAAGTGGTAGAGCTGGGATTTGAACCTGGGTGGCCTGGACCAGGAGTTCATGCAGTTAACTGGTGTGGTACAGGGCCTTGCTAAGTCTTCTGGATGTGATGGTGGTGGTGGTGGAGGACCGGAACCAGTTAACATGCTGTTTCCAGGGCCAAGCCAGCTCTAGACTTGTCTGGACTTGGGCACCTCTATGTTTCTGTAAACCCATCATTAGTTATAGGATGGACCGACTGTGAAACATAGTGTTGGCTGCTGCTCAGTCACCCCAGACCTGAGGGAGGTCACTCCACCGTTCCGGAGACCGGAAATAGCTCTGCTTAGAGTCTTTATAAAAAGACTTAATTACTTCATCCCTTGCTGTCCTGTGCTTTTCTCTTGGTTCTAGATGGCCTTCTACATGTATTTCCTGAACCCAGGGTTGGCTTCGTGTGTAGGCAAAGAGTAGTAGGCAGTGCTGGGGGCTCTCAGAGACTCACCCTTCCCCACCCACACCTCTGACCTTCTGCCTGATGGTGGTCCCTTGAACAACTCAACTTGACTGTACATGAGAACTATCTAGAGAGTTTATTAAAAGTTCTGACGGTTGGATCCTGCTCGTCAGCAAATGAGTCTGGCTCTCTGGGGTTGACTCCGGGCAGTGAAAGGTACTTTGAAAAAGCTTCTGGGGTGATTCTAATGTGTAGCCAAGTTGAGAACCACTGGCCTAAACCAATCTCCTTATTCTGTATAGAAAAAGTGACTTGTCCAAAGTCACAAGGCCATCTGTAGGAGGATTGGAATGAAAAGCCAGTTCTTTTGACTCCTGGAACAATGTCCTTTTCCAAAAGAAACAGGTCGGAAAAGGCAAATCTCCCTGGAGAGAGACACTTGACCATCAGTGCACATAGATCTTTGGATGATGGAGTGTGCACTATGAGAGTGAATGAGTGGGCCCCGGGGAGGAGGATGTCAAGGAACAGGCCTCGGAAAAAAGCTGGAGGCCTGGAACAAAGGTTTCTCATCAGCATCACAGCTCGGCCAGGGATGGGCACTGCCAGAGTCACAGACATTATCGGTACAGTTTGAAAGAATGGGCCAAAGATTTTGCCCTATTTTTGAGGAAGGAAATGTGTGGATGGCCTTCATTGAGGTTGAGGAGTGTGCAACCTTCGACTAGAACAACTATTGCACATTCACCAGAAATGGCTCTCTTCAGTGCACTTAACACATAGAAGAAGGTTGTCCTTTCTCATTGAAGAGGGAAAATTGTCCCACCGAGACTCTAGCAATGGGAGACACTGAAGGAACAGGAGTTGGGGGGAGGGGCAGTGACTCAGTGTTGAGGAGAGGGGGTAGATGCAAAGGAAAAATGGCTCCCCAGAAGGAAAATTCACAGCCGCTTTTTGATCCATTGGCCTCCCAGTGCCTTTAGAAGATCACCATCATGCTCTCCCTGTCGTAAACAGTCAAGAATGCCAAGTTTCTTGTATGCAATGAATCACCCACATTGAAAGAATGAAAGGTATCGGATTAGGATCGGAAACGATTTCTTCCACCAGCTCTGGATGCCTTCCAGAGTCCCCAGGGGAGGCCTGAGTTTGTGTCCGTGAAGGGAGAGCCTGGTAGAAATCTCTGCAACTGAGTCTCATGGCTTCTCCCTTTTCATTCCTGCCTGTTTTCCTTGCTTGACAAGCCCAAGTCTTTCCAGCTGATAAGCCACCAGAGGGCACCCGTAGACAGGGCTTGGGAGGGCACCGGGCGACTGTGATTGGTGTCATGGCACCGCAGAGGGAAAAGCATACATGCACGCTGAAATATACTGAGCAGCCCAGGAAACTGGAATGTGGCGTCTCGGCCACACCCAGCCTCTGGCCTCTCACGTGCAGTGGCCGTGACCACCCTCCCTTCCTGGTGGATATCCCTGTGCTCAGCACCAAAACAATACCTGTAGGATCTGGCTCAGTGACAAGCTGGGATCATGTTGGTCCTTGCTTCCAAGATTAATTTGAGAAAGTCAAGTCCTCTGTAAATGTGCCAAGAGCATGACTAGATGGGACTACAGACACCTCTTGATTAGTCAGTCTACCATGAGGGCCAACCAAACCAGCCCCTAAATGAATGATCTGAATCCTAGTGACAATGGCCAGTGATGGTTTTGGCCCAAACTTACATATATGTACCTACATTCTCCTGAATTTATTATACTGAATGAGAAGTATCTGCTTATTTATATGTCTCCAGGACTCCTTGAGAGCAGGAACCATATTCTATGAGTCTCTGTTCCCAGTTGAACTGAAATCTTTGTCAAACACATATAAAAAAACATTTGGTCCTATTTCTCCCATGAGGCCTACAAGACTCAGCAATATGATGCCAGACTAGGTCTCGAATAAAGCAAACCTGCCTGTTCCATGGCCTGAAATTATTTCCAAGGAAGCCAGTCTATGACTTTAGGACAGAGGTCAACAAACTATAGTCCTGGGGCGAAATCTGGGCCATTGCCCGTTGTTTTTTTTTTTTTTTTTTTGGGTAAATGAAGTTTTATTGGAATACAGTCATACCCTTTTATTTAGGTATTGTCTGTGATTGCTTTTGTGCTCTTCAGCAGGGTTAAGTAGTTGTAAAAGAGACCATGTTGTCCACAAACCCTAAAATATATACTATCTGCCCCTTACAGAAAAAGTTTGCTGACCCAGGTTCTGGGAGAACAAAGTGACGTACTAGGATCTGGCTGGCAGCAGGGCTCTGTACTCTGGGGCACGTGAGGAAGGTGGCTGCTAACTCTGCCCCAGGTAGGGCCAGGTGGGGACAGACAGCCTTGCTTTGGAGCTGAGGAGGGTCTTGCATAGGTCCTTCCAGTTCACGGCGTTGGGCTGCAGGGCTGGAGTTTCCTCGCACTACCTGGGAGGGGCTGGCTACATTAGAGCAATTCTATTGTCTCCTCTCTCTAAAAAAAATTTTAAGCAGTTTTCTTGGGATATAATTCATATACCACACAATTCACTCACTTAAAGTGTACAGTTCAAGCCATTGTCTCTTAACCTCATTGTTCAACAACTTTTGCCCACCCTATTTCCTGAAGCTACACCTGTATACACTTGTTCTCTGTAAAGATTTCAGCGAATTCATTCCCACTCAGGTGAGGTTAGTGATAACAGTATGATCATCTAGAATCTCAGGGTGATCCATCTCAGAGATTGTATCCTTTTGTCTCATTTAGGGTTTTGCAGAAAGAGGGGCTGAAATGGAATTTGAGGGGCAGAGGAAGATGCTGGATGGTGATGCAGACCCAACGAAGCCTAGGCCAGCCTAGTTCTGAAGTAAGTACTGCCCATCAGGGTATCCTGCAGCATGTACCCCTGCCCCTCCCAGTCACCAGTTCAGGCCCAGGAGAGGAGGCTCCCCGAGGCTAAGGCCAACCCTGAAGAAATGACACTGGAGGCTGCATGCTGACCACACTCCACACAACTGGGCAGCAAGTTCTTCCTCCGAGGGGACCAGGAGCCACAACTCCATGTGTACCTCACTCTTTCTCAGGAACCCATCAACCCAGTAGCCAGCTAACTCCCATCTCCTCTCCCAGAACCAGGGTGCTCACTTCCAACTGAGGCAGAATCATTTCACAAGGTTCTAGGCTTCCCTCTGCTGAGCCCAGACTAAAACAGGTGAGCAATGATCTGAGTTCTGCCCTCTGGGGCTACACAAATCGAAAACTTGTCCCCATAACAATTGGGAGTATCCCTGGCTGTGTCTCCACTCTGGTTTTTCCACCCATTCTGCATGTGACACACATCTATGATCTCTGTCCAGGCTGTGGCCAGTTGGTCCAAGTCCTGAGATGTCATTCCATCTCCAGTGCAGCTCTTCAAAGGGACCTGCCTGGTGCCGAGACCCGCAGGACCATGTCCTTCTTGTTCTGGAGGATATAGTAGAATCATGGTGGTGACTCAATGAAGGTTCACCAGAATCCTTGGCTGTTCTCACCAGCTACTGCTCAGCCAAGCAGCCTCAGACTGTCCTGCTGTGACTGGCTTCTCCGCCCCGGGTATAGAATCTTATCCTGGTGTCAGTTTGGTCCAACTCTTAGACCCTTCCCAAAGGAATTATCATTTTAATAAGAAAAGGTGAATATCTGATGAGAGATTTCCAGTTGGATCAAAAATGAATGTTGAGCCTTAGAAGCACTGGTGTCCCCGAAAACACCTGTAGATAGGTGCTTTGGCCCAAACAACCTTATCACAAAGCTCCCTCCTGAAGGGTCACTTCATTCTAAGATTTAGGGGTGAAAATTTTTATTTTAAACAACTCAATAATAATATAGAAAAGAATGCAAAATTTACATAATTTCTGAGGGAAATTAGAGACTTTGAAATCATTTCACACCTCCTTTGGGCAGCCCGAGGCCCACCGCAGGCCTCCCTGGAGTGGGGCAGATGGTCATTCTCTAGTTAGTGTCTGGTACAAGTAATTGTGTCGTCTGCCCCGGCAGGCTACGTGGGGCCAAACACAGACAAGGAAATCAACCAAGAGAGAACCAACTGACACCTCCCTGGTGTCAGACCGCTTGATCTCTGAAGCAGGAGCCTTGCTCCGAAACCAGCTGGTTGATGTCTCTGTTTTATAGATCCAGAAATGGGAATCACTTGCTCAAGGTTACAGATGGGACCAGATTCCTGGTGCCTAGATTCTGCATCTCACCGGTGGCATTTAATAAGCATGGTGCCAGGGATGTGCCAGTTGGGGGGCGCTGTGAGGTTGGAGGGTAAAGGTGGGGAGGAGCTTCTCTGGTTCTGTTCCTGGTGTTCATGGGGCAATGGGCCTGGACAGAGATAGAAGTTTCCAGAAGGGGAGTTGCTAGAAAATCCTTGTGTTTTGTGTGCTGGACATCTCCTTGAGGGTTACCTCAGCCTGGGTCATCTGACAAGGGGTTCACCCAGATCGATTCTCTGTGTCAAGCTATTGGCAGAGCCACCTTCCATGACTTGAAGGAGAAGCCACACTTCTTTGCCAACCTTCATTTTAGACATTGATCCCCGCTCCCATCTGTTCTTACGTAAAACAAGACAGCTTTCCCCTAAGTCCCAAATGACTGTATTCTTTGATCTGGCCCCTGAGGCTGTGCTCATGACCCTGTCATTTGACAAGCAATGAGAGACCCAGTGGGATTGGGGTTTCCAAAATCTAGGGCATAGTCCCTGCCCGTGAGAAGCAGTTAGCAATCTACTTGAGCAAAGGCTAACATGAATTTGAGAACAGTAAAGAAAGAGGGTGTGACTCACTCAGACTGTGTTTGTGAGAACAGTTCTTATATGGGAAGGATGATGGGACTGAGAATTAGGGAAAACTTCTGGAGTGGGGTCACTTGTGCTGGGTCTTGAGGCACCAGTATAAGAGTACCACACTTGGAATTTGAGGTTCATGTTTAAATTTGGAGTCACTCAAGTTAATTTTGCAGAGACCCGCCTCCAGTTCCTCTACCCTCCACATTCCCCGCCCGTGGTGTCCCTGGTGCCTAACGAGCGTTCAGCTCCCTAAAGTGAGGAAGAGTCTATCTACCCCCTCAGCGTGCATTTTCCAAGACTGGCCCTGCTTTGCTCTTTCCCCACTGTTGTGAGTCTCTGTAGCTTCCCTTGGCCTCAGTTTCCCCACGCATGGAATAGACAGAAGATTTATTCTCCTGCGTCTTTCTAAGAAGGTTGAGGAGATAAATGGCATCATAATCCTGACCAATCTGGCATATGCCTGGTGCAATATTATGCAGGAAAACTTCATGTAAACTATTCTCACTCAGTCTGTTGAGCATTGCTATAAAAATTGCCGGGAGAGTAACTTCAGACAACGGGGACAGCTTTTTTCCCCCCCATTCATTCTACAAAAACAAACATTTTTTGAGTTCCAAAGAATGGAGGAAGGACAGCATCAGGCAAGTATACAAGTGGGCTCCTTGTCATCTTTCCCGAGTATCTTTGGGCTGGAGCAGCCTGTGGAGGACGTGGCACTTGGAGATGTGGCATTTGGAGCCAGCTCAGCTGCTAGGCCAGACCACAACCAAACCAGTAAATGCTTTTCCAGACGCTGAAAAGCAGCCCTTCTGGGCTGGAGAGTCCGAGGCGAGCTGGAGGAGAGCCTGCAGCTTCTAGTGCTCAGACCTGTCAGGAATCATCTGAAGACTGATGTCCCCTTTCCAAACAGGGAGGCCAGGACACTTCCAGAATGAGAACCCGGGAGGAGTCTGACTTCGGAGAACTTGGCAGGAGATCTGCCTTCTGCCCCGGAGCCTGGATCTGAGCGTGGTCCCAGAATCTTGGCAAGAGGCATGTTTCAATTGGCACTCTCTGTGGTGGAGGAGGAAGCCGACCATGCCGGACATCCTGTGCCAGTTTGGGAGGGCTGGAATCGCCTTTCAGAGGAGCCCGAACCCGGATCACACAATCCCACCGCTTTCATTCAGCACAAAGGCGAATGCATTCGGCGCCAGATGTGACTTTTAAAATGCACAAAAGGAACACAGGATTTCAACAAACAGAATCCTGCCTGCATTCGGCTTTAATGGAGTGGTCATCACAAGCCATCAGCGCAGGTTTTAATTAGTTTAAACCACCTTCCTGTAGAGGGTCCTAGTGCAGACAAAGTAGCTACTGGGGCTGAGCGTTTCCTGCTAGAGCTGGATCTGAAGGGGCTGAGTACTCTGTGCCATTGTGCAGTGATCGGCATGTGTTTTCCTGAGCTTAAAGATGGGGAGACAGGGTTCAATTGCAGCAAGATGCCTGGGTTGGGCTTCAGGGGTTCTGGAGTGGAGTCCTTTCTGGGCCACTAAATAGCACATGGCTGCAGGCAATCAATTCCCTCCCTGGTGGATTCCCAGGTTCCTTCCAGCTTCAAAATTCTAAATGGGGGTGTTCCAAGTGCAGACGAAGATTATATTTTTAATGAGAGCAGAGGATTATTGACAACCTCCGGTAAAAGGGAAGATTTTCTTGAGTCCATAGACATTTGATTTCCCTTAAAATTATTATCTGTATAATAGATATACTTCTAGGTAGAAGGACAGAAATCCACTCAAACTAGTTTAAGAAAAAAAGAGATTTATCGGATCCCATGTAACCTAAGGTCAGAGCAGGTCCTGCAGGGCCTGGAGCTGGGAGCTGGAAAGTTAGCAGAAATGGAGACTGCTTCCTTGTTCCTTTCCTTCTCTCTCTACTAGAAGCTTCCTCTCCTTACCCAGAGGTCCCGTCCCCTCACAAATGTCACATGGTGCTGGCTCGTGGCTTTGTCACATGACTTCAGCTCGTCATGGTGCTGACTTCCCCTCCCTCTATTTTCCCTGGAAGCCTCACCACTAACGAACAGACACAGCTGTGGGTCAGGTGTCCATCTTGGGTCTATCAGCCTCTGTGGGGAAGGAGAGAAATGTGGTGTCTAGACAGTGGACTGGGGAGTTTCTCTAGAAAGAGCTGGGATGGGGCAGGCGGGGAACCTATCCAGGACAGGAACATCTTGGCCACGTGGTCCCACTCCACTCTAGACATCTTCCCTCCATTTGGCTCCTGGAATGCACATCTCGTGCTTCTCCTCTTTCTTTGATGGTTATTTTGGCAGCTCCTTTGAGCTTGGTCTTCTCTTGTTGGCTGTCCCGTAGGTTTTGATGTTCCCTTGATCATCTTCCCGTTGCCAGGTCCTCAATAAAAGACTTAGTATGTCCCAGAAAATAGGATTACAGTAGAAAATAAGCTGCAGTCTCCATCTTCCCAGGATTGACAGCCTAGGGAGGAAACAAGAAGTAGTTACCACCAATTATGGCAAACTCTGTGATGAGAAGGGAGGAGAGGGAACAGTAACACATAACAAGGGATGGAATTTCAT
>NW_011888784.1:4468674-4474658 GCF_000151845.1 Pteropus vampyrus
TGAGAGCAGAGGATTATTGACAACCTCCGGTAAAAGGGAAGATTTTCTTGAGTCCATAGACATTTGATTTCCCTTAAAATTATTATCTGTATAATAGATATACTTCTAGGTAGAAGGACAGAAATCCACTCAAACTAGTTTAAGAAAAAAAGAGATTTATCGGATCCCATGTAACCTAAGGTCAGAGCAGGTCCTGCAGGGCCTGGAGCTGGGAGCTGGAAAGTTAGCAGAAATGGAGACTGCTTCCATGTTCCTTTCCTTCTCTCTCTACTAGAAGCTTCCTCTCCTTACCCAGAGGTCCCGTCCCCTCACAAATGTCACATGGTGCTGGCTCGTGGCTTTGTCACATGACTTCAGCTCGTCATGGTGCTGACTTCCCCTCCCTCTATTTTCCCTGGAAGCCTCACCACTAACGAACAGACACAGCTGTGGGTCAGGTGTCCATCTTGGGTCTATCAGCCTCTGTGGGGAAGGAGAGAAATGTGGTGTCTAGACAGTGGACTGGGGAGTTTCTCTAGAAAGAGCTGGGATGGGGCAGGCGGGGAACCTATCCAGGACAGGAACATCTTGGCCACGTGGTCCCACTCCACTCTAGACATCTTCCCTCCATTTGGCTCCTGGAATGCACATCTCGTGCTTCTCCTCTTTCTTTGATGGTTATTTTGGCAGCTCCTTTGAGCTTGGTCTTCTCTTGTTGGCTGTCCCGTAGGTTTTGATGTTCCCTTGATCATCTTCCCGTTGCCAGGTCCTCAATAAAAGACTTAGTATGTCCCAGAAAATAGGATTACAGTAGAAAATAAGCTGCAGTCTCCATCTTCCCAGGATTGACAGCCTAGGGAGGAAACAAGAAGTAGTTACCACCAATTATGGCAAACTCTGTGATGAGAAGGGAGGAGAGGGAACAGTAACACATAACAAGGGATGGAATTTCATCGACCCAGGACTCTCCAACTCTGTTTTCAGCTCCAGTTTGCTTTTGAACTGCAGACCTGTATTCATCACTGCTTACATCTCCACCTACAAGTTCTGTAGCAGCCTTAGATTTAAGTGTATCCACAGTGGAAATAATTATTTCCTACCTAGAGCTGTTGTTAATCCAGTATGACTTATTAGCTATCAATATCGGCACATTCTTCCAGTCTCCCAGGCCAGGTACCTGGGGTCCATTGACTCTTCTTTTCTCTGATCACCAAAATCTAATCAGCTACCAGGTCTTATCAATCTCCTTTAGAGATGTCTGCTAGACGAGCCAAAGCCATGTGACAGGAAGTAGATCTCTCTGTCCCCACTGCCACCATTTTATATTCAAGTGCACATCGTCACTCTTCCTCGCTATTGCAATGGTCTTCAGTTGGTCTCCTTGGCTGAATTCCCTACTGCTTCCCACCCCTCCCCCCCACAATCTGTCAACCACACAGCACCCAGAGTGAAGTTTTGTTTGCTTTTCTTTCTTTTTTTTTTTTTTACCTTTCAGTCATCTTATCGAATCTTCAATCGTAATATTTTGCTATTCTTTTCAACTTCCTCTCCACCCCAATTACATTTAATGTTAATTTTTTTCATTTAGAGAATCAATCATCTCAGCCCCATTTATTTAGACTGTATGTTTTCCTCAATGGTTATGTTTGTTACTTATTTTTTTAGACACAATTGAACCAGTGATAGGTCTGAAAAGTAGCAGAGACAAAAAAAAAAGGAAGAAATAAAGAAAGAAATTATAAAAGGTTAGAAGATAGAGTGAGAAAGTTTAAAATTTAATTGGCATTCCAAAATCAGAAGAGAGAATAGAGCAAAGATGTTTGAAGATGATGGTTCTGAATTCCAAGCTGGTGAAAGATCAGTAAGTCTAGTGAATCATAAGCAGGATAAATAAAAGAAACGAGCACCTAGACATTGCAGTGAGTTCCAGCTGTGTGACTTTCAGCAATGGATTGCTCTGAAGCTGTTTTTTAATCTGAAAAATAAGAATACCGATGGCTCCATTTGTGTATTAGTATATCTCTGGGCTCTCTGTTTGGTTCTGTTGATACATCTCTTTTTTAACATGCCAATACCACACTTAATTTATATAGTTTTCTGCAAAATCTTAATATCTGGTAAAGCAAGTTCCCTGTTAGCTTGTTATTCAGTTACCTTGGCTATTCTTAGATCCGTGTGTGTGTGTGTGTGTGTGTGTGTGTGTGTGTGTAGCATGAATGTTTCCTCGATTTTGGGACAAGTTATGCTAAATAAGCACAAGCAATTTGGAAGATTGAGCATATATGACAGAACTGTGACATTTCAAAATATCAACCAGATTATAAATACTGACCTGCACAATTGTTCCTGTGCCTCATTAACTATGAAATACCTTTCACTTGTATGGCACTTTACAAGTTTTCAAACCTGATAAAATGGTTAGAGACAGTGTTATTTCCACCATTTTATTCTTTAAATTTTATTTTAAAAGTTTATATTTTAATCCGAGTTATACATATGCATAGTCAAATTGTTTTTCAAGCTTTGCTGTGGAAAATAGCAGTCTCTTATTCTCCCTCTCTGCATTGCCCTCCCTGTGGGGTAACCATTTTCAACTCTGATTATTTTGGTATTTATTTCCATGTCTCTAAAAAAAACATGTCTAAACTTGTATTGCTACCTTGTAATTTTTTTTCGATTTTGATCATTAAGTTTTAAACGTTAGTCTCCTGAGAATTTCTCAGCTCTGTTCACTCATGCACACCCTTCTCTTCCCCAGCCCCTCAGTGTGGCTGTCATAATTTTGGTTAGATCAGTATTCGCGGTTAACATGAATCTGACTTTGTAAAACCATATAGTAAACCACGACGACTTCTCTTTCCCACTCAACTCTTTGCTTCTCCTGGAGGTAAAAATTTTCTTGCTTTATTATTATTTTTATTTTGCTTGGCTTTTGACTTACACATTTCTAACTCAATCACAAAAGCTTCAACAGTTATCTAATTCCTCCTTCACAATCATCAGATATTTAATCAATTCCACCTTCTGAGAAGTCTTTCCTGGAGATTTCTGATGTGCTCTAATGGGGACTGGAAGCCTCTGTGCCTGGCGAACAACTGCCATCCTTGGCCCTTTTTTCACCAGCAAATCTCTTTCATGTTGTATGTCCTGTGTCCCATTTCTTCCTTATTATTGGTTTTTTCCCTGGTTCTGAGGGCACATATTCTTGGTAGCTTCCTGGAAAGGAAAGGATGGGGAATAAATATTGTAAGATCTTCCATGTCTAACAATATCCTTCCCAATCGATTGGTACCTTGAGTGGTTATGAAATTCTAGATTTGTAGTGTTTTCTCTTCAGAATCTTGAAGGCATTTACCATTGTCTCCAAGCTTCCAGTAGTGCTATTGAAAAGTGCAAAGGCTTTCTTCTGATCTTTGTAAACATATAGGATTTTTCTTTTTCTTGGTAGACAATGTTCTAAAATTTCGTAATGATGTTTCATCCATAGCGCTGAGCACTTGTTAGGTTCTTTATATCCGTAAATTCAATCCTTCAATTCTGGGAGTTTTTCTTCTTTTTTCTCCCTTCCCCTCCCCTCCCTTCTCTCCCCTCTCTCTGTGCCTCATCTCTCCCCTCCTCTCCTCCCCTCCCCTCCTTTCCTCTGCCCTCTCTCCCATCTCTCTCTCTTCCTCCCTTCCTCCCTCCTTTCCACCCTCCCTCCCTCTCTTCCTTCTCGTTCCCCCTTTCTTTCTATGGTTCCTCTCAGTTTTTTCTCTTTTGTTTCTTTTACTGGATCTTCCATTGTTTACATACTGTAACTCCTGGACTAGTCCTCTCATTTTCTATCTTCCATCTCTTTTCTTTGCCCTCTTGCCTCCCCTTTGCCTTTTATTTTTCTACTGAATTTTTCATTTCTACTAAGATGTTTTTAATTCTCAAGAGCACTTGTTTTTGTTCTTGGAATATGTTCTTTTGTTTTTGTTCTTTTCCTAATCATCTCTCTTTGTTCTATGGTTGCAATATCTTCTCTTTTATCTCTGAGGATATTAATTGTAGCATTTTTTTTTGAATTTTCTCCTCAAATTAACTTCACTTATGCTACGTTGCCTGTTTCTATTGTTCATCTGGGTATCTCGGTCTTTCATGTTGGTGGCTTTCCTCACATATCTGGGGATATTTGTTTGTGTCCTTATGGAAACAAAAAACACTGATTGGGAGCTCTGGGTATGTGAGTAGAGATTGTCCTGAGAGGATCAGCCTAGATCATCTCTTGGAGATTTTCAATATTAGTATCTTTAGGTTTTTCTTCTTGGACTGGCTAAATTATTTTCTTTCTTGAGGGTGAATGCCTGGCCCCAGGGTTCCTAGAAAATGCTATGTCAGCCTCCAGGGAACACTTACTTACTAATGATCAGGCTATCAGTCCAAGACTCCTACTCTCAACTCTTCCTGGTGGTCCTCAGTCGGGAAACCTGTTTGAGCCTCTCCAGAGAGTCAACTTGCAGTCTGTTCCATAAAGGACAGGCAGTTTTCTAGTTGTGCTGAGCTGGGAGGGAGTCTGGGGATCTGTATCTTGTACAGACTTTCACCTATTTATTTTAACCTCATCTTCTCCTTTATTTCTACAAATAAGTGGTTCCACCTTTCCTGAGCCTTTGGAGAGTTCTTTCATTTAATCACATTGCTTTTTGCTTTTCTCCACTGTTGGCCTAGAATTCAGTTATCCTGGTCCCGATATCTCTGGGCTCTGAGTAGGCTGCAAAGAGGACCAGACATAGTCCCTAACTTCACGGAACCTGCCCTCTCATTGGGAGGCAGATCTGGGCTCAGATCATGATAATACAAGGTGGAGTTCAAACTCTGTTACCTGGGAGGAGCTAATTAGTGTTAATGTGATAAGGGATGATGGTTAGATCAGCAACTGTTGGACAAGTGGATCATGGAGAGGGGGATGTTGGTGGGAGATGGGGATCCATGGGGCAGGGAGTAGGGAAAGGCTCAGGTCCTGGCTTCCCTCTGGGGCAGGCAGGTGTGCTCCCAGAAGGAGATGGGACATGTCAGAGGACAGAATGCTAGGGTTGGACTGTGTGTGTGTGTGTGTGTGTGTGTGTGTGTGTGTGTGTGTGTGTGTGTTGGGAGGAAGTGTATTGGAGCAAATGATGAAATGGAGGGAGTGACATTTCATCAACACTCCCTCCAACAAGCAGACTTTCCTACTGCACAGTTTTGCCCAGGGCTAGCCCAGGGCCCGTGAGCCATCTGGCAGGACCTGCGATTTCACTCACACAAAGTTGTCTACTTTCCCTTCCCTTTCCTTCACTCTCTTACCCCTATCCACTGGTGTGTGCATGATGGCATGGTGCAGTTTACAAAATTAGTACATTCCCACTGACTCCACCCTGTACCACCTTCCTGGTGGCCCTGTGATTTCACAGGTGACGTGTTTGGCAGGCTTCTTGAAGCCCACGCACTGCGGAGAGATGGCAGGGCCCTTAAGGCTGGAAACCCTCAAAGATTATGAATAACCTCCCTTCTCCCTCCCCAACCTCAAGTCATCTCAGCAAGCGTTTTATTGAGCACAGAGAATGTTCCAAGGACTAGCCAGGTGCTGGACGGTGACGCAGGGGAACAAGAGGTTGGTTAAATGGATAACCAAGATCTATCTGATCCTTGTCCTCAAAGCTTTCCTGACCTTTCTTCTTCTCTAAGAGTCATGTGTGTGTGCTCATGTGTGAAGGTACTTTCCAGTTTACAAAGCGCTTACCTTTTGAACCTTACAATGTCTCTCTAAGAGAAGCAGGAGAGGTTTTATTGATCCCACTTTACAAGTGAGGAATCCAGGCCATATAGCCAAGACCATGTCACTGATAAGCAGGAGACTCAGGAAAGAACCTTGGATCTTCTACTCAAAATGGAGGTTATAATGTCTGAGAAAGGGGGAAATGTCCAGATCCTAGTCTCAATGGCAGTACATGAACTACCATGCCAACCTCTAGTACTTCCTTCATTTCACGCTTGGCTTTGGG
>NW_011888784.1:4475888-4481636 GCF_000151845.1 Pteropus vampyrus
ATGCAGGTGCTCACTTTGTGATCATTTATTGACCTGTATATGCATAATTTGTGCATTTTGGATGTATTATAAAACCACAATCCAAATCTTTTAAAAAATCTACCACTAGCAATTTCAGAATGACAGTATGTTTTTCAGAAAGTAATAATGTAATTGTCTCAGTCTGGGTTTTGCCAGAAGCCAATGCTGAGACAAAGCTTTCAGTGCAGCATCTAATTGGGAGATCTTCCAGAAAGCACTGCTAGAGAAGTGGGCAGTGAGAAGGGAGAGAAAGAAGCCAGTAAAGGATGAGTTATAGAATAGGTTGCCCCTGATGGCAAATGGGGTTCAGTCTCAGCAGGGAACTGTGGCAGACAGAATCAGCATGCTCAGGTACCCCCTGAGGCAGGAATAAACTAGAGTACCTACCCTCCAGCTTCAGGCCACCAGCACTACTCTTGGGATGTCACCTTCTTGGCACTAGGACCAAGAGAAAGCCCTCAGGTGGAAAATCAGGGTGCTTGCAGGGGAACTTCAGGATGGGAAGTGGAATTCTGAGTGTCTGAAGCATGTGAGTGGGTCCCAGACAGCTTCTGCTGTAAGAACATATAACAATGTGTCTGAAACAAATTAGGTATCAGAAGTAGAGTGATCTGTGTAGAGTTTAGAGTAAGAGGACCCCAAATGGCAAACTCTTTGGTTTATTACCAAAGTCTCCAGGTGAATGAATGCCTGGTTGGCTGATCTTGAGCATTTACCTTTAGAATAACTAAATAAATAAAAATATAAACTGTCACAAAACTAGCACAATCCTGAGCGTTCAAAGTATCCAAGCTTTAAAGATGCCACAATGAGACAATAGACGTTGACAGAAATTGTCACCCCAGAGTACAATGTCTTATGTTC
Source organism: Pteropus vampyrus (assembly GCF_000151845.1). Lineage (NCBI taxonomy): Eukaryota > Metazoa > Chordata > Mammalia > Chiroptera > Pteropodidae > Pteropus > Pteropus vampyrus. The sequence goes on from NW_011888784.1 coordinate 4,476,774, forward strand.
AAACTTCACTTATTCAGCAACCATTCACTGAGGCCTGGAATGTGGCAAGCAGGTGCTAAATGTGTGGGATTCAGAGGAGAAGGAAGCTGTATCTGCCCTGATACGGTTTATGCCTAGAAGGGGAGGCAGAAGAAGAGGCCCCCACAAGTCACTGAGGCATTCTTTCATTCCACAGGTGTTTGTCAAGTTTACCATGCACCATGCACTGTTCAGGGTGCTTGACATACATCAGTGAACAAGATAGATGAAAAAAACCTGTGCTGTGGCCTTCACTCTAGTGGGGGAGACAGACCATAAAAATAAACATTATAAACAAGTAATTTATAGAGTATGTTAGAAGCTGAAAAATCCTCAGAATCGAGCAGGGTCGTGGGTGGGGCAGGGAGGGCTTGCACTTTTAAGTGGAGTGGTCAGATCGGGGCTCACTGAGACATCACTTCCCAGTGAAACCACTTGCATTTGAATCCTCCTTTTGAGGTGTGATTTGGGGTAAACCAACTTAAAATGTCTAACGGCTCTGTTCACAGAAAATGAACCCCGGTAGAAGCTTTGGAGAACCAGGAGCTGGCTTTTGGACACATTATGTTTGAGATGCTTGTGGGCCTCCAAGTGTCATGTCCAGGAGGCAGTTGGACATCCAGGTCCTCAGCATCAGAAAGCAGTTTTGGCTGGAGAGGCAGACTTTGGGGTCTCAGGCCACTTGCTTCCCAGATCAAGTCACTCAGGGAGAGTGTTCAGTGTGAAAAAGCCTCGGGAGGAGGGTGGAGCGCCGAGAAACACATTCAAGGTCCTGCAGATGGAGGTGGGCATGCAGAAGGGAGGGGACATGGGGACAGCCTTCAAGGGAGGAACCAGAGAGGCAGGAGGAGTGCATGGAGTTCTGGGAGTGGACAGAGTGAGGGGCTCAAGGAGGAGGGAGAGATCAGAGCACCAAACCCACCAGAGACTGAGCAGGCAAGGGAGCCCGGCCTCCGGGTGTGGGACTCAGAGGTCCCTGGTATCATTGGTGGAAACAGTCTCCATGGAGCAGCCGGGCTGGGCCAGATGGCAGTGAGCTGAGAAGTGACTGAGAGGTGAGGAAGGAGTTGGCAAGTGGAGAGAAGCCCTTTGGGAACTTGGCTGTGACCTGGGAGAGGGAGGTGCAGAAAAGATTGGAGGGTGAGAGAAGTTCCTGTATGTTCACATCCTGAGTGGAAAATGCCTCCCTGGGTGGGAAGAGTGTGGAATTCTTAAAAAGTGACAGCGAATGATGATGGGGAAACATTTTTAATGAAGAAGGTATGGACGTCATGTAAATGGAGGTGAGGGGGCAGGAGGAGACACATCGGTGTCTTTTAGCTTTTCAGAGGTCTCTGCATCTGGTCAGGACCATCACTGACTGGTACAACAATGCTGTGAGATAGTGAGGTAGACAAGATCAAGGTCTCTGTTTTCCAGATGGAGAACTAGAGCACAGAGAGTTTCTATGCCTGCCCAAAGTCACTCAGGGAGACACCCAGAATTCCCGATTCCTCAATCTGGGCACTGCCCACCAGATCCCCCCCCTTCTGAATTCCTTCGCGCACTTTCCAAATGCACCTGGGACCATGCAGATGCCTCCCAGCCTCTAAGAAGCCTTGAAAATGAACACTTGAGGCAGCGAGTGGCTTCAGGAGGTGGCACTCGTATTTATCCAGAGTGACAGTTCTCAGCCTGTGAATCCTGAGAGGTGAGCTGGTCAGACAAGGAAACCTGATTTCTGTAGTGGAGCTGACACACCTCACCGGGGTCATTCATTCATTCGGCAAGTGTTTATTGAGCGCCTCCTATGTTCCAGGCACTGCACCTGGACAAACTTGGGGGAGGAAGGAAGAGAAGAGTTGTGGGCTCCAGAGAGCATGGAGGCCTGGGAAGGGGTGTGTAGTGGGTGTACTCATGCTGGTGCCGATTTAATGCCAAGCAAACCTCAGGTGGATGGGATGCCCTTGCCAGCCAGGAAGGGTGGAATCAGTGATCAAAGAGCCAAAGTCCTGGGAGTCTGGAGAACTGGGCCCCAGTCCTGGCACTGCTGATGACCTCTTGGGCAAGTCTACTCCCCCAAATCTGCTCTAAGGCAGCGCTGTCCAACAGAACGTTTCTTGAAAATAGCAATGTTCTATTCTGAGTGGTCCGGTATGGTACCACTAGCCACCTGTGGCTACTGAAAACATGCAATGTGGTTCTTGGGACTAAGGAACTGAATTTTGAATTTTATTCTATTTTAAACTTTATTTAATTTTAATAGCTAGTGGCTATTGTATGGGACAGTGCAGCTCTAAGGTACTTGCTGACCTTTTAGTGACCAAATCCAATGCCCGTGTTTTTGCCCGAATATCACTTTCTGTTCCTGCAGCATCCTCGTTCCTCTTGCAGCCACCATATCTTGTCCTGGCTGTTCTCTTTTGCTCCTGTGAATTCGAATACCTTCCATACGCCTCTGGCTCTTTCTCTCAGGCTTTTTTCCTGGGCTCCTGACCTAATTTCCAAATGCTTCTGAATGTCTCCACAATAATCTCAAAATAAATATATCTCAAAGTAAACTAATTATTTCTCCCCACGTTTCCATACTCCCTTCAAACAAACTAATCCTTCTCTATTTCTGGGCTAAAAACGGAGGAAGGAGGTATCTTCTTAAAATCCCCTTCCTCCCTTCACATGTAATCAGTCACTAAAACCTACTGAGTCCATGTCAAACCATTTCCCAAAAGCGTCCCCTTCTCTCCATCTCCATTGCTGACACTATCAAACATGCAGAGTTGGCTCTATAATTTGTGGGTCCAGTGCAAAATGCAGGGCCCCAGCTGGGGGTGGGGTGAAATCAATCTCCCTTCCCATGGGCTTCTACCCCAACCCACAGGTGGATGGGCAACACTTAAGGGACTGCAACTAAGGAGATTCTTGCACTGGGAGTGGGCAAGAGGCTGCTGATTCATTCCTCAATGCACCTTGGTGCTGCTAGCCCAGGGTAGTGATGGCCACTGCCTTGCCTTATCTCTGAGACACTAAGGGGCATTAGCTTAACCCTGGCCTTCTCTGAGCTTGCTTTGGCCTCTGTTGGGGATGGAGGGCAATGCAGAACATGACCCCCCACCAATGTGATGAGGTCAAGTGATGGGGGTAGACAGGGGGAAACTGGGTGGAGCCTGAGGTGCCAGGAACACAGAGGGCACAACTGAGACCCCGTTCTGGGCTTCAAGCCCTCGTACCTACTCCATTGTCCCAGACTCTACTCACAAAACACAAACTCAAAACAAAAGGATAAGAGTTTCAAGATGGTGCACTCAAAGTTTTAAACCCACTCATGGGGCCCTTCTGAGGGTGGGACCCCAGGGGACTTGCCTTGGTGCTTGCCCATGAAGACTTCCCCCTGCACACATGTCCTGGCCCCTCACTCGCCTCACTCTTAACTGCCACAGTCACAGTTTACTTGGTTCTTTGTCCTTGCTGAACTAAGCTCAGGAACGGGGGTGTGGGGGGAGTCTAGAGGGGGCGGGGTGGAGAGTGCTTCTAGATTTCAGCAGCCAGGGATAGGAGGTACTAATGTCCTGTTATGCCTGCAGCGGTCCTGAGCTAAATGACAGTAGTGTCCCGGCCAGAAACATTGCCCCAGATGATGCTGTGTCCCACGGTACCAGCTGTTCCTTCTGCATAAGATGCCTGCTGCGGGCTCCTTGCCTCATATAACTCCTTAGCTATTCATCCCAAAGCTTCGTTTGGCCTAGCCCCTGGAAGCAGAGCCCAGGGCTCCTCTGTGTCTGCCTTCCTCGGAGCCCTTATTTCACTGCACTGTAGGCACTGCCTTGTGCCATCACCTTCATAGCTGCAATCTCTCAAAGAGCTTCAGTCGAGAGGAAAGAGCCCTGGAGTGGGAGCCAGTTCATTCCTGGCTCTGGTGATGCCCTTGCCACCCATGAGCTGTGAGGAACTCGCAAGTCGTTCCTCCTCTCTGAGCCTTCCAGCTCTAACGTTCTATTCCCCAAATGCTGCCGTCATCAGAAAGCCCGAAAGGGCTTCTCTGAAAACAACCCTTCGACTGGCACTGTAGCCTTGGGGGACAATGCCACACCCCCTCCTTCATTTCCTCTGCCTTTTTTTCCTGTCCAGCCTTGAACTGAAGATGTAACTCATCTTTCCCTTTCTCCAGGACACCTCTAGGAGGAGGAGGATGGCACGGATTAGCATGCCCACCTCATTCTTTTTTTTAAATTGTAAAATATCCATAACATAAATGTTACCATTTTAACTGTTTTTAAGCCCACGATTCAATGGCATTTAGTACAGGCACAATGTTGTACAACCATCACCACCGTCTATTTCCAGAACCTATTCATCATTCCAGACAGAAAGTCTGTGCCCATTAAATAGCAACTCCTCATTCTTCTCTCCCCTCAGTCCCTGGGCAGCCGCCTATACAAGAACCTTATGTAGGTGGAATCATACAGTATTTGTCCTTTTGTGTCTGGCTTATTTCGCTTGGGATAATGTCTTCAAGGTCTATGTCGTAGCTTGTGTCACAATTGCTTTCTTGTTTAAAGGTTGAGTAATAGTCCATTGCTAGGTATATATATTTCATTTATCCATGCCTCCATTGATGGACACTTGGGTTGCCCATCTGTTCTTTTTAAGGAAAAGTGTTCTTGGATCACCCATTTGAATCCAGGGGAATGGAGAGAAGAATAAGCATCAGATCTCCAGGTGGATGGGATCTCTCAGAGACCTTGCACCTCAGAAGTGACAGAAGCCAGTGGGAAAGCAGGAGGACAGAGAGAGTGATTCATGCAGGCTCTAGGGCAAAGGGCACGGCTTTGGGCTGCAACAGGAGAAGGGACCAGGCTAAAGAGGAGC
>NW_011888784.1:4482866-4491708 GCF_000151845.1 Pteropus vampyrus
GATGGGATCTCTCAGAAACCTTTCACCTCAGAAGTGACAGAAGCCGGGGGGAAGCAGGAGGACAGAGAGAGTGATTCATGCAGGCTCTAGGGCAAAGGGCACAGCTTTGGGCTGCAACAGGAGAAGGGACCAGGCTAAAGAGGAGCCTCAGGGGAAAGGGAGTGGGTTCAGATGGGGTGAGTGGAATGAACACAGAGCAAGGAGAATGCTGAGGACCAGGCTTTCGGGTGAGAAAGGAGGTAACATGTCAAGGAAGATGAGTAAATAGGGTGGTGACTCTCTTGCTCTTGGTTAAGGAAAGGCAAGGCAGAGGGGAGGGAGAACAGAACAAGTAAGGAAGAGAAACAAGAGAGCGAAGGAGTGAGCACGTCTTGTGAGTGGTGAATGTGGACACTGCAGAAGGATCCAAGGCGTGGAGACTGAGAAGATGTTTATGGGACTGAGAAGTGAGGACAGGACTGGCTACATCAGTTACAGGATGCCGTGGAAAATGAAGATGCAGGGGAAAGTGCAGGTAAAGGCACTGACGTACAAAGCCTTTTCTTCTGCGATCTCAACAAATGCTTTTTAAAAATTTGCTCTTGTCATTATAAGTAAAGAAAAATAACATTAAATCATTTGCGTGAATTTTGCCATTCATCTTTTCATTTTGCTAGTTATGTATTTATTATTTTTTATTGTAGTAAAATATACATAACATAAAACGTACCATTATTTAACCACTTTTAAGAGTACAGTTCAGTGGCATTAAGTATATTCACTCTCCCAGCCCCTGTCAACTACCACTCTACTTTCTGTCTCTATGAGTTTGCCAGCTCAAGGTGCCTCATTCATTCGCTGATGGACACCTAAGTTATTTCCTCCTTTTAGCTATTGTGAAGAAGCCATTTAAAATGCAATGCAAAAGCATTAATTCATACACAAAATCACCAAAATTACACAATTTATATTTCATAGCTTGTACATTCATGTATATTTTGTTTCTATCACAACAGGGAAATGCTGGGTAAAACTAAATCACCTCTCTTTATTTTATTTTTTTTTTGATAAGCACACCTACCTCCACCTTCAGTTTACTGATAGGTGAGTAAGGAAGGACTTAAAGGAGAAGGAAGTTGGGTGGCCCTTTCTCTTCCTTTCTTTTTAGGTCATCATTTTTAGCATAAGTGGTTGGTTTATACAGAGAAGTACATGAGTAAAAAAAAACATGATGGGGTTCCTTGATCATTTGTATTTTTTAGAAGTGCCATTGTCATCTTTCTGCATATAAAGCAAGTTCTGGTTTGAATGGAAAAAGTAGCCTCTCTGGCTGTCAGTTCCCCGCTCACTCAGTCGTAGCCGTGTGGACACAGAACAAGAACACAAAATTCCTGTGAACCCACGATGCGTGGGAGTCCAGCCAGACTCAAAAAGCTGATGAGGGTGTCATGGAGCTGCATGGCGGGCATAACCCACACTGTGTGTATGCCACCAACGAGGCAAAGAGCAGAGGGCACACGCATGCAGCACATCTCCTCTCTCGTGCCCGTGCTCTTTTGTCCCATTGGCCTCCACTTATACAATGCAAATGCAGAGATAAAATTTTAAGAGTTTCAAGAGAGCAGAGTCCTGAACCAAGTCGTGGGTTCTTCTGAGTGTGGGGTCTTATGTGACTCCACAGGTCCGATGCCCATGATGCTGGTCCTGGCTGAGAAGCCTGTAAACGACCCAGCCTAAAGGAAAGGAGGCAGAGAAAAACATGAGGAGAACAATGGCCAAGGGTTTACCCAGAGCAGCCCTCTGGAAGAGCCCTGATTAGAGCACAGTGAAAGAAATCGGAAGACCAGCAAAACGCAGAAATGACAGCCATCAGTTTGTAATAAGAATGCAGACAGAAGTAATACCACCAGTGAAGAACTAAAAATCCATGGCTTTCTAGGGCCATTCAGTGTGGAAGAGCCCCACAAACCTCAACAAACCCTAAGTTGATCAGGACTTTGTACCTGAGCCCAAGAATGCTAGGAAAAAAGGCCTCGATGTCCTTAAGACAAGGTGGAGTTATAGTGAGCATTTTCTGTTTTAAAAATGTGTATATAATATGTTTTACGAAGTTTTCTTTCTAAGGTCTATCATAATATGTATGTGTTTTAAGTTCTGATGGCTGGAGGGTTAAGAATTAAGTGTTTAGAAAACCTGCTTCGTGGCATCCCACATGAATGAGATGTTATCGTAGCTTTGAAAACCTAGAGAAAATGTTTAATCTCTAGATAATTGCAGAGATAAGTACTTGGAGAGCATGAGCCGTGTCTTGTATTTCTTTCACACAATTGGTGGTGATATTTGGTTAAGATACATATTAGGGGGTTGGTAAGCTTTTGTTGGAGGGCTGAGTATGGCTTGGGGAATAATTTGGAGTACAGTGATCCTGGTGGGTGGCTTTGCTAATTCTACCTACATTTAGAGTTGGTTTTGTCTGAAAGCTCACAGAAATATAAACTAGATGTCAAAACATTAAAAAGTATGATTTGCTCTGTGTTCTTCCAATAATTATCTATAATAAATTTTTATTACACGTTAACTCTAAAAAATTACTGTTGCGTAAATGAATGAAAAGGGTGAAGTAGAGAGAGGAGATAGCAACTCTGTTAACAATTAGGATTTCATTTTCCTCATCTTTAAAATAAGTGCTTTAAACTGAATGGTGCATTCCAAGTTAAAGTTCTATGATTTAGTTAACATTTATAAATTCAGTTAAGAGTGTCACTGCTTGATAAGAGGAAATTAAGTACATACATGTAATATGGCAGTCCACTTACTACCAGGTATTAAACCAACAAACAGTATTGACAAAACGGAAGAGTAAATGGCAGGTGGAGAGGCAGAAGACACGTTCATTCATTTAACCAGGAATTACTAAATGCCTACGTGTGCTAACGTGCTAGGCACAGTATGGGTTAAAGCAAAAGTTACTATCCCTAGCCTTAGGTTATTAACGTGGAGACAAGTTGGAGACACGTGAATAAAGTTATAAAAAGGCATTATTGAACATGATGTCATCAAGAATAAGATTATAGGAGAGACTATGAATGCCCAGAGAAGTGGTCTCTCTGTGGGCCAAAGAGAGTGTTGAAGTCACATAATTTCCACTGGTCTCTAGCCAGGGTGGGTGCATCTGCTTCTCCACTCTATGGAAAGGCTTTTAACCAATCATTCATTCAGTAAAATATTTCTTGGGCACCTACTAAGTGCCAGGCAGTGCGCAAGGTACTAGAGATACGAAGATGAGCAAATGGAGTGCTGTCCCCAAATTGCTCATATAGTGATGGGGCCGTCGAGGTAACAGAGGGCAGTGCCATGTGGCAGTCTGGGTTGGCAGACACCGCTGCCTGGTGCCTGGCAAGGACTCCCAGCAGCTGCCTTTCCTAACTGGTGATGGCAATTTTCCCATTGTGTCCAAATATGGCCTCAGCATCCTTTTTGACACGGCAACCAGGCAATCATTACACATCAGTCCGACTTGACACAAAAGGTGAAGCCTGTTTGCTTCCTAGGCAACAAAGGCTATAATAGCACTGCACACATTCGCCATGGGAGCATGGAGAAGCCATTGGCTAGTGCTTTTTGGTGGAATTTGGATAAGAAGTACAGAGTGGATGACAAATCAAGTGGACCTCAAAGGATAAGTAGATTTCTATAGGTTAGAAACAGCCAGCTGCCCTTTCACTTCTTACACTATTGACGTTTTATTTGCAACTTAGAACATAATTGTCCCTGGGAAACATGACTTTTTTTTTTTTTGGTAATGATGGACCCTATTCAGGGTCCCTCAGATCAGGGCCCAGATGGGAATAGCGACTCCTGAAAGAGACAGAACCTTGGGGTAGGTAGAATGGCTGAGCCAACCTGTTGGAGGAAGTCCAGGTCACTGGCCCAGCTCTGGGTTTTCCTTGGCCGAAGACATCCAGTTTTTTTATGTAGCTGGTGCCATCCAGGCCAGGTGCAGTGAGCTCATGGCATTCCATGAGTCCTGGAGCTGGAGACTAAGGGTAGAAGGGAGTGGAGGGCTGGAGATAGCTCTAATGGCTCCAGGTTTGTAGCAGGCAGGGTACCAGACCAATGGAGACAGGAAATTTTCTGGGCTTTCAGACATTGTGTCATATCGCTGTTTATTTGGAAAGAGGAAGCCATGCAGGGAGCATTGGTGTCCATCACCACCTCCTGTGAGAGAGAGATCCAGCTGGTGCATGTGCTACCCTTCTCACCCACATGCCTATGGTGCACGTCCCCTCATCATCCACTCCACTGCCCCCTCACCACATGCACACAGGTGAGGGGAGTTTGCCATGTTCAAAGAGAAATAACAGAGCTCCAGAGCCCCGCTGCCTACATTTCTACCCACCTTGTGCTGCAAGGATCTTAGCTCTCCTGTCTCTCTTGGGCAAGTTATGACGGGCAAACCTCAGTTTCCCCATCTATAAAATGAGGAAAGGAAAGAAAACTTCTTCAACCTACCACTTGAGAAAATAGTTGAAGAGCTGTGAAGAACAGAACAGCTCCATCCATATAAGTAATTTTTGTCCTCACGACAATCATGCGGTTTTGGAGTTATGGAGTCACAGCAGACCCCCTCCTGGAGGCTCTGAGTGAGAATCTGTTCCATGCTTCTCTCTTAGCTTCTGAGTAGCTAGAAATCCTTGGCGTTCTTGGCTTACAGATGTATCACTCCAATCTCTGCCTCCATCTTCATATGGCATTATCCCGTGTGTGTCTCTGTGTCTCTTCTTTCAAAATACCACTCATTAGATTTAGGGCCTACCCTAATCTAGTATGACCTTATCTTAATTTGATTACATCTGTAAAAACCCTATTTGCAAATAAGGTCACAATCACGGATTCCAGGTGCACAACGAATTTTGGGGTGACACTATTCAACCCAGTATATAGGGATTTGGTCAACGCTGAAAGAGATCACATTCTAGGAACGCAGTGATGACAGACAAAATATTAAGAGAGGATGTAGGTGGTAAATGTGTTGTTTTATGTTTATACTATATCATTTTAAATAGTAAATTTAACGGAATCTGAAAATGAATGATTGTTCACATTTTCCTGCATACTCTGAGTAAGACTTGCCTTTGAGGTCCCCATCAACAAACCACAGTAACAACTTTTGAGAGTCATTGGAAGCCAGTGTTCATAGACCACGGATGGGTGATGCGACATCATGAGTCAGTGATAGTAAGGAACTTCAGAGGTAACAAGAGCTATGTTTCAGTACAAATAGGTTCTAAAGAGCCATGTGTGAAATTGTGACTTTTAAGGTAGTTGATCTTCATCACAGTTACTGGATCACAGCTCCCCAAACTCTTGGAATTTCCTAAGTGTTGAGACAGGGAAAGGTGGCTTTTATGTTAATGAGGCGACTTTTGGACTGCATCCAGGAGTGAGGACTGGTTACCAGTAGAACCTACTCTGTGAGAGGTTAGGAACTTTCACTCTCATTTCCCACCTCTGGGGAGATTGAATTCAATCGCTACTGGACAATGACTTAGTCAATCATGACTACATAATGAAACCTCCATAAACGCCCAGGAGGATTGCTCGTTGCAGAGAGCTTCCATGCTGGGGAAACAGAATGCTTCCAGGTGCCACCATGCCAGGCCCCAAGTTCCATGAGGACAGAAGCTCCTTCGTCTGGGACATTGCTCTGTGTGTCTCTTCATCTGACTCTTGGTTCGTATCCTTTACTATTTCTTGTAATAAATCAGAGACGAAGTGAGTAAATGGGTTTTCTTGAGTTCGGTGAGCTGCTCTAGCAAATTAGTCAAACTGAGGAGGGGATTGTGCGAACTTTTGATTTATAGGCAGTTGGTCAGAAGTACAAGTAACGATGTGGATTTGCGACTGGCATCTGAAGTGGAGGGCATCTTGTAGGACTGTACTATTGTGAATTCTGATTCTGTCTCCAGGCTGATAGTGTCAGAATTGAGCTGGATTCTTGGACACCCTGCTGGAATTGCTTGTTGGTGTGGGGAAGCCTCCCCACACACGTTGGAATTGGGTCTGGGAATCCTTTTCCGAGTGGCCTTATGAGTAATAATGGCATTTTTACCTTTTCTCAAGGTGGGAGATAATGAAGTTAACTGAGAACAGTGCATTTGACAATAGTGAACAGGAAAGAAAATGAAAAGTGGTTTTTGGACTTGAACAGGAAGAAATGGTGCCTGGACACTGAAGAATCTTTATGTGCAATGATGAAAAACAATAAATAAGTATGTAAACATCTCTTTTCTATTCTATTTTCTAAATCTTCATTATTTGGTCACTGTACTTCACATGGGCCATGGATTTTGTAATGCATTTTAAAATTAAATTGTTTATGTAGACAGGCATTCCAGAACAGATGTTTGCCTGGTGCCCTGAACATTCTGAATAAAAGCTCTTGGTTTAATCACTTCCTTGGGGTAAATGCACAGCTCTGACCTGGTACATGGCTAACTAAGGGCCCAGTGAGGGCCCTGGCTCAGAGATCGGTCACTTCTGAATTCTCATGGTGAGGAGCAATGGGGTAACCAGATAATATCAACTCACGGAGAGAGGGGAATGCAGTAAAGGAGATGATACTATGGCATTTTGTAAAATTTGAGGTAACTAGCAAATTGTTTCTCTGACTCTCATAGAATTAGACTGAGTCATCTCTGAGAGCTGTCCTTGGAAGGTATGCGTGGGAAGCATGCATGTGTGCACACTTGATTCAATAACTACTTTCTGAACAATTGGAAGGATGCATAGGCACAGCTGCAGCTCAGACTGCTGGGGAGATCTTGAAGGAGACTGGACTTGACCTGCAGACCTCACCTGCCCTGGCTTGCTTAGCTGTTCAGCTACGCTTGGGGTGCCAATGGCCATCGCTGAACAGTCCTGTTGGCGACCACCCACCTAACCCTTAGCATTACTTTAGATGGCTTAACTGACGGAGGCTTGGGAAATGTATGTTTGGAGGAGGATGGGAGAGAGATCCGAGGGAAAGCTCCTTCCTCGAGGTTGGGGCTGGTCCTCCCGTGGAGAGTCACATCAAAGAGTAGATGGACAAAGTGTGGCAAGAACTCCTGAAAGCTGGGGAGCCAGGTTAGAACTGGAGAGCACCATTGAGAGACTCACTGTGGAGGGATGAACCCCTGGTTGCTTTTCCCTGGAATATGGGGGACGTCCTGTCTTGTGCAAAGCTTCCAGTTGTCCAGTCTTATGTTTTTGTCTCCTGAGCTACTACAACCATTTATTTAATCTGTTACACAGTAGAGCCTTTGCAGGCCCTGGTGTGGCAAACAAAAGAACAGGTGGGTCTGAGAGGCATGGCCTGCCCACACCAGCTTCTTCTGGGGGCTGTTGGGGGACACAACATCCTCTAAAGGGAGAGAGTAACTGGAGTTTGGACTTAAAGGGCAAAGTAGACTGTGGCCAGTCTTGGAGCAGCAGGAGGTACACTGGACACTGAGGAAAAACTTCCAGAGAAACTGAGCACAGAACTTTTATATCCTCAATATTTTCTACGGGAAGCTAGCTCCTGCAAGGTGGTGGTGGTTGTATGCTTGGATTATACATGTACATTAAAAAAAATAAGAATCAACTCTGGTTATATCTGGTGGGTGATTACAGATGGATTTTAATTTTTTATATTTTCTTTGGCCCTTTTAAAGAAAAAATTATTCAGACACTTGTTAAAATAGTAAGGAAGACTTAATTGAAGACTGTTGCACAAGGAGTAATGCAATAAAGGAGAGAACTCAAGCTGGACAAGAACGAGAGGCTTTACAGCTCAGGAAAGGTAGAGGCTGATGAATGGAAATTACTAAGAAGAGACATCAGGGGTAGGTGGATTCTTGCTAAACTGACCTAACAGAATTCTTGCTAAAGGCAGGCCTTGATCAGATATATGAGAGGGATTCTTGCTATAGCTGGACTAGGAAGGAGAAGACAGGGCCAAAGGGCCAGGCCTACTCAAAAAGAGGGCTCAGAGGAGCCTGTCTGGTCAAGTTTGGTCAAAGAGAGAGTCTTTGTTACACCATATGGACCATAACTGTATAGCCATTTAAAATAAGAAATGAAAATTGATAAAAATTTCTTTTTAATAATAAAAGTGCCCTCCCCATAGGTATGACAACTGAATGCAATGTGTAATACTGTATTGGATCCTGGGCAGAATTTATTTTTCATTTTTTCCATGAGTGAGACAATTGGCAAAATCTGTAACTATGGGTTATAGTAGATAATAGTATTGATGGCAATTTCCCAATTTGATTACTATGTCAGAGAATGTCCTTGTTGTTAGAAAACACTCACTGAAGAATTTTTTGGTAAAGGAACATCATGTCTTCAATTTACTCTCAAATGGTTTAGGGAAAAATAATGTGTATAAATAGGAAGTACCTTTCAACCGAGATTGCCCCTTGCCCAACCTGCCCCGTGGTAAAATGAACCACTATTTTCTTGAAATTCCCTTCAGCCTCAATTTCCTCAGAACCTCTTTTCTCTTTCTCCTCTAGAGGCAGCACTGCAGGAAGAGAAGCTGATGAATTCTTGAATTCAACCCTGGGCCCTAATGCAGCCTCTGCCAGTACTCAGCTGTGAGACCGGGGTCCTTACCACTGCTATGGATCTATAAGACGGTCATTACAAAATGTCTCGCACACAGTTGTCACAAGGAACATAGAACAATGCATGCCATAAGTTCTGATTCTAGAAAGAGCTTTGTAAATGTTAATTCTCTTCTTTTCTCTTGAATCAGCCTCTTACCACCATTGGGACATAGGTAAATTTTTGAACCCAATTTGCTGATAATTTCTATAAAATTTATTCCAATAAC
>NW_011888784.1:4491758-4496748 GCF_000151845.1 Pteropus vampyrus
GTAGATGGACAAAGTGTGGCAAGAACTCCTGAAAGCTGGGGAGCCAGGTTAGAACTGGAGAGCACCATTGAGAGACTCACTGTGGAGGGATGAACCCCTGGTTGCTTTTCCCTGGAATATGGGGGACGTCCTGTCTTGTGCAAAGCTTCCAGTTGTCCAGTCTTATGTTTTTGTCTCCTGAGCTACTACAACCATTTATTTAATCTGTTACACAGTAGAGCCTTTGCAGGCCCTGGTGTGGCAAACAAAAGAACAGGTGGGTCTGAGAGGCATGGCCTGCCCACACCAGCTTCTTCTGGGGGCTGTTGGGGGACACAACATCCTCTAAAGGGAGAGAGTAACTGGAGTTTGGACTTAAAGGGCAAAGTAGACTGTGGCCAGTCTTGGAGCAGCAGGAGGTACACTGGACACTGAGGAAAAACTTCCAGAGAAACTGAGCACAGAACTTTTATATCCTCAATATTTTCTACGGGAAGCTAGCTCCTGCAAGGTGGTGGTGGTTGTATGCTTGGATTATACATGTACATTAAAAAAAATAAGAATCAACTCTGGTTATATCTGGTGGGTGATTACAGATGGATTTTAATTTTTTATATTTTCTTTGGCCCTTTTAAAGAAAAAATTATTCAGACACTTGTTAAAATAGTAAGGAAGACTTAATTGAAGACTGTTGCACAAGGAGTAATGCAATAAAGGAGAGAACTCAAGCTGGACAAGAACGAGAGGCTTTACAGCTCAGGAAAGGTAGAGGCTGATGAATGGAAATTACTAAGAAGAGACATCAGGGGTAGGTGGATTCTTGCTAAACTGACCTAACAGAATTCTTGCTAAAGGCAGGCCTTGATCAGATATATGAGAGGGATTCTTGCTATAGCTGGACTAGGAAGGAGAAGACAGGGCCAAAGGGCCAGGCCTACTCAAAAAGAGGGCTCAGAGGAGCCTGTCTGGTCAAGTTTGGTCAAAGAGAGAGTCTTTGTTACACCATATGGACCATAACTGTATAGCCATTTAAAATAAGAAATGAAAATTGATAAAAATTTCTTTTTAATAATAAAAGTGCCCTCCCCATAGGTATGACAACTGAATGCAATGTGTAATACTGTATTGGATCCTGGGCAGAATTTATTTTTCATTTTTTCCATGAGTGAGACAATTGGCAAAATCTGTAACTATGGGTTATAGTAGATAATAGTATTGATGGCAATTTCCCAATTTGATTACTATGTCAGAGAATGTCCTTGTTGTTAGAAAACACTCACTGAAGAATTTTTTGGTAAAGGAACATCATGTCTTCAATTTACTCTCAAATGGTTTAGGGAAAAATAATGTGTATAAATAGGAAGTACCTTTCAACCGAGATTGCCCCTTGCCCAACCTGCCCCGTGGTAAAATGAACCACTATTTTCTTGAAATTCCCTTCAGCCTCAATTTCCTCAGAACCTCTTTTCTCTTTCTCCTCTAGAGGCAGCACTGCAGGAAGAGAAGCTGATGAATTCTTGAATTCAACCCTGGGCCCTAATGCAGCCTCTGCCAGTACTCAGCTGTGAGACCGGGGTCCTTACCACTGCTATGGATCTATAAGACGGTCATTACAAAATGTCTCGCACACAGTTGTCACAAGGAACATAGAACAATGCATGCCATAAGTTCTGATTCTAGAAAGAGCTTTGTAAATGTTAATTCTCTTCTTTTCTCTTGAATCAGCCTCTTACCACCATTGGGACATAGGTAAATTTTTGAACCCAATTTGCTGATAATTTCTATAAAATTTATTCCAATAACTGATATTGCTAATGTTCTTAAAAGTGTGTGGCACACAGTAACCCCTTAATAAATGTCACACTTGCCCATACCTTTTCTCATCTGGTCATCCCAGCATCTCTATGGAGTAGAAAACGTCCCATTATCTTTTTTTTTTTTTCTTAATTTGGAGACAGGAGTACTGAGGAGGTGAATGACATACTTTCTAGGTTACATGGCTGATAAGGAGTAGAGTCTAGCAGGAGCCAGTGAACCATGTTACTTATGGCAAAGTTTATACAGATGCTCCTTGACTTACAATGGGATTATCTATCTGTAAACTCATTGGAAATTGAAAATGCATTTAATACACTTAACCTACAGAACATCAAAGCTCAGCCCAGCCTACCTTAAACATACTCAGGAACAGTCACATTAGCCTACAGTTGGGCAAAATCATCTCGCTGCCACTGCCCAGCATTATGAGAGAGTATCATATGGCGTATTCCTAGTCTTGGAAAAGATCAAAATTCAAAGTACAGTTTCTTATAAATGCATATTACTTTGGCACTACTGTAAAGACAAAAAAATTGTAAATCGAACCATCCTAAGTTGGGGACAATCTGTAGTTACGCCTACATGCAAATAAATGAATTGCAAATGAGTCTTAGAAAGTTCACTAGATCTCTGTCCTTATGTGTTATCACACTCCACTATTCTAAAATGATTTTTTGTTCATTTGGTTTATCAGTCTTTTAATTAGCACCTATTAGGTGTCAAGTGTATGTTAGGCACTGAGGACACCAATTCCTGGTAAGGAATGAGTAAGGAGCTTGAATTCTTGTGAGGAAAAAGACAACTGAACAAAAATTATAAACAAAGTATAATAGCTGCTATCATTAAAAATAGTCTATAATATCACTAATTCAGACCATTCTCATCCTGATTGCTCTTAAATTTATGTTTTGCCTGTGGTGATTAGGTTCTGTAGCCCTGAAGCTCCTTGTCCAGAACATGGAACCCTCCATTTAGTAGCCTACAGCTACAGAACATCTGCTCTGAGCCAACTGTACCCAGAGGAGGAAGGAGAACCTTTCCGATTTAGAGGCATTTGTAATTTAGTACCAAATCCTTATTTTCTTAAGCAAAACCCCCTTTCTCTGGCTATAGCTGCCCTCACCTCCAGGACTACATTCCTGTCTTCCATAGGCGTCTTGCTATTCCAGGGCCAGGACTCTCCAGGTACTGTTTAAATGCACCTCTGTGTGCATTAGAAGCTTGACCATGTCAGCTGCATCAGCAGTATTCCAAATGACTGAAGATCTATTAATGAAAGGAAACTAGACAGACAACCTAATTTAGCAGAGAGACAGACAGCCTAATTTGGGAGGGCAGTGGCTCCCAGAGCTGCTTAGAGCAAGGATATTATTTTGCCACGGGAAGCTCTAGCAACTTGGAAGCCTGACATCCTGAATCTGAAAATCTTAGTTTCTAGGACAGACTTCTCTAGACTTATATGCTTTTTTGAACGGTTTGGGTAGGTGCTTGTTCAAACTGTTGAATGAATGACATTTACTTACTAGAAAAAGCCAGACCTCTCTGGCAAACGAAACACAAGGTACATGACCCTATATTCTAGATCCCCCTTTCACGTGTGTGTCTAGTTTTGTGCTATCGCATCGTATTCCAGAGCATTTTTCCTTGCCTTCACTACTCCCAACGGGTGATGCCTTGTAATAGTGCAATTATTACACAAATGGATGAAACGATAAAAAAAAAAAAAAAAATCACAATGAGCAACACTGGGAAGAAGTACCAAGCAAAAGGTCCACAGATTTGTTCTTGTGAATTCTGTAAAGGATGCCATCGAATATCTTTAACATTAAAAGACACTATACTCAGACAGCAGCAGCTTACTGCCCTTTCAGTAGTCGATGGCCAGAATGCAGACAGGAAGGAGGAATGCACTCTCTCGCCTGTCCTGGGCTCCCCGCGGACTCAGGTAAGCGCGAGCCCTTGTAGGAATTTGAGGACGGCAAATTTTCCTGCGTCTGAGAGAGGAGCCCCGGAGAGGACTCTCTGACATCCTAAGGGTACAGTCCCAGATGTCGTGCCGGGGCGGACAAAAGTTCCTATGTTTGCTGGGAGAGCGGAGGCGTGGGTTGCAAAGAAATAGAAAATCCAGCTCCTTGTGCCCTGGTCTGTTGGTGGTCAGAACGTCTGCCCCATCGTTGCCTCGCCGGTGACCACTCACGCTGTCCCTTCGGGTCCGAGACCCCCTCCTCTCCCCTCATATGGGCCCTTTGCGCTCTGCGAGGCGTGTCCCACGGAGACGCTCCTGCAGGTAGTGTCTTCGGGGGCGGGCTTGGAAGGATGGGCGGGGCTAAGACCTCCCAGGGCCCGCCCCTTGGCTACGTAGCTGGGTGATTGGATGCTTCAGAAGGCCGCCTTCTAGATAGTCCAGGGGAATAACGGGTGGCGCGGGGCTGATCCCTGGCGCGCGGGGTGCGGGGTACTCCCGACGGCGAGAGGGGGTACCCTGCACCCCAGCGGCCCGTAGGGTGGTGTTGCCCGCAGGAATTTGGGAGTCCTGGAGTGCTGCAAACCTGTGGTTTCTCGTGTCGGAGAGGTGTCTTTCTGAGCTCTCTGGGATTCCGAAAGCAATTGGGAAACTTCTCGCCCCTACTCCTTGCTCCCTACTTTTGGGTGGGAAAGGAGTTGCTGAGTTGTTTTATTTCCTCCTCCATCGTACTGTAAAAATAGCCGTGCCCGGGGCGACCGAGCCAAGTTCGGCTGCCCCGCTGCCCCGGGCCGGGTGTGGACCTAAAAATACCCGGCGGTCTGGAGCCTGTGCTCCGGGTGAGGACGGGTCCGGCTGGGCCGCAGAGGGCGTCTGGAGACCGGAGAAACGGCGGCCGCCTGGCCCCTCGCCTTGGCCGGGACTGTCCCTTTAAATCCTGGAGGAGGCAAAGAGAAAAAAGAAATAAGACGCGGAGCCCCGAGCGGCTGGTGGCTCTGCCTGGCCCCCCACTCCGCCCCCGCGCCGGGTCCTGCCTGCCGCCTGCCGCCTCCGCAGGTCCAGGGCGCCCCCCGCAGCGCCGCCCACCGCCACAGTTACTGTCAAAATAGAAATTACGCGGGGCCGAGGAGGAGGTTGAGCCGCAGCAAGTGCATGTGTGGCAGGGCGGGGAGGGGGCGCAGGGGAGGGGGCGGACGCGTGGGAGAGGCGACCGTAGACATCCGGGCCCTT
>NW_011888784.1:4497753-4553956 GCF_000151845.1 Pteropus vampyrus
GGCGGTCCATCCCCGAGGTGGCGCCCTTGCGGGACCCTAATGCTGCTGTCCACTTGGGAAGTTAAGGGAAATGGGCGCACGCATGCGGTTGCTCCGTGCCTTGAGAGAGTTAAGCTGAGGCTAACCTGTCCTCTGCACTGGGCCACGCTGGGTCTCTTCCTGGGGACCGCACGCGTCTCCGCTCCTGGTGTGCGCATCTCTCGCTCCTTTGAAAGCGAATTGTCTCCGGCCGCTGTGCTGCTTTGTTATTCCGGCTGGTTGTCTGATTTCATTAGGAGGAGGACCGGGAGGAACCAAAGAAAAACTAAACAACGGCAACTCTCGTTTCCTTTGAAATCAGCCGCGGAACTTGGTACCCAAGCCTAGGCGGCGGGGGTCCAAGGCCGAGGGGAGCCTGGAGTCGGTGATGTGTGCTGCCTGCCCGCGGAGCTTCGCCAGACCGGTCATTCACAAGGCTAGGGCCTGGGATTTCTGGGGGTATCTGGGACAGAAAGGGGAAGAGGGTGGGAAGGGAAGACCCCCTCAGAAGAGGAAGATATGCTGTGGTCAGCTCTGGGAGAGAGCCCTGAGAAGTCCAGTGGTTTGGCCCTGTTCCTTTTTGGTGGGTTGCTGAATCCAGGGCATTGGGGTTAGAACCATCCCGGTAGGTCCATCCCGGGCTGAAAGAAATCATTTTCTTGGGAGTGGGTCTGATACCCTGCTGTCGCAAGTTGGCACCGAACTCGGTGAGAGCTAGAAACACTCAATCCTTCGTTCTGGCTGGGCCTGCTCCCACTTTCTGTTCTCCTACCCCAATGGTACTCAAGCAGAATGCCTGCATGCCCTTTGCTTTAAGGAAGGTCACAGAATTTTGGAACTGAAAGAGACCCTAGACATTAGGAGTGCACATTTCACAGATGAGCAAACTCCAGGTGGAAGGAAGGAAAGTGACCTGCCACAGAGGTTAGAGGCCTAGGGAGGCTGGAATTGATATCAGCCTCCCAGGCCAGGGTGGAGAGGGCCTTGAAGGGCCTGAGGTCAGAAATGCCACCCCCACACCCAAACCCATCAGGGACTCATTATCTGGTACTATGTCCATGCTTGCTGATGAACGTGGTATATTTCCAGTCCTCTGTGCTTGGTTTATAAAGAAATCAGGAGTGTCATGCAGATTCCAGTCTGACACTATCCCAACTTACCCTGCTCCCTCCTCAGCCCAAATTCCTGAAACTCCTTTTGTAACATAATGTGGCTTGATTAGCCAAGATGAGTTTGCAGCTTGTCTTACTGTGAAGCACCCACTTTCCCGTAGGATGCCAGAATTCTGTTTTCCTGGTAATTAGGTTTTACAGATATTTTTGAAAGGGAGCCCAATTCTGGATCAATTACACTTGGACACAAATGCTGTGCTGTTGTGGATACCAAATGAGAAAGATGAGCAATTATCTGGGGGTGTTGGAATAAATGTTGTTATGAGTATTTGACACAGCCATTAGACATCAATGAGTGGGTTTTCAGTAAATGTTTTTTTATGCTCTATTTTATTGAGCAAACAAAGTGTCTTAATTAAAAAGACCTGGGAGTTGGCCACTTAGATTTTAGCGACTTGTTTCTTACCAGTGCGTGTCAGTGGGAAGGATTTGAGTGATAAACGTATGATTGTTGAAAAAACTTACCCTCCTCCCCCATCAAAATGTTCTTGGGCAAGGCTTATTCTTCAGTCTATAATGTCATGTACAGTCCAGCAGAATCATATTAAATCAACATAGATCTGTGTTCGGTGTGTGTAAATCTGTATTAGTCAGGAATGACTTGTAAGAGAGAACATTTTGTAAGTTTTACTGCTTTCAAGGGCATGCAGTATCAAGAATTCCTGGCTAATGCAATGTCACTGAATATAATTCTTCTGCTCTCATGAACAGATAAGAATCACTGTCCCCATAGATGTGCTTGGGGCTATCATAATGATACACAGTGTAACATTTTGACAGCGCCTTTTTCCCTTTTATTACATGCTAATTTCATCGGCATCCCTGAGTGGTACATAGTTCAGTGATTTGTCCGTCTTACAGATGGGGAACCTGAGGCAGAGAGAGGGGAGAATATTATTTCTATAACTTCATTGGGTGCAACTTGGGGTTTCTGGGCTGACCAGAGAGTAAGAAGCCTAAAAATATTACCTCTTGCTCCTCTCTGGCACCACAACTACAAAGAGGTATAGAGGTGTTGTGGGCTTGCAGTTATACTTCATGGGATGCCTATCACTCCATCTGGACTGGGGTGCGAAGGACTTTGTTACGCCCCCTGCTGTGGGTGAGTAGTTTTCCTCCCTCTTATAGCAGGTTGTGGGAACTTGGGTGAGGAGGGACCAGCTGGCTGAGGCTGGGGCGGGGATGTGGGATCCGTGCTTGTGTAGAGCTGAAGGAGTCTAGGCTATTTATAATCCCTCTTCCCCTCCTGGGAAGAAGAGACTCAAGGGTCTGGAACCATCCCTGGTGCTGACTCCTCTCTGGGATGACTGTGGCCCACTGAAAAAAACCTGCCACCCTACTGCACTGTGGGTCTTAGAGTGAGCCCTGACAGTTGTGGCAGGTCTTGGAGGGCTTCTTGGAGGTTCAGCTGCTCTGGTGAATTGAGTATGGAAGGATTTCCTACAGCCAGTGTGCTTTTCCTCAGGCACAGACCCCCCATTTGCTCAAAATGAAGGATACCCCAGAAACCTTGCAATACAGAACTTAAGAACTTGCTAACATGGGGCTAACTGGCTTTTCTGAATAATGACAACAATGATTTTTATGCAGGAGGTTCTGAAAGCGAACTATTAGATGTAGTTCCTCTGACTATGCGCTGTGGCATATCTGTGTGGTGCTGGTTGAGGAGTTCTGGGCATGCGCCTAAAGCTCTTCCCCTCTTTCCCCAGCCCCACCCCAGACCAGTCCCCGATGGATCCTTTTGCTCTCCCAACTCTTCAAACCAACACCAAAGTCCTTCTTTATCTTCAAATAAATAGCATCTGCCACCCCACCGATTATGCCTTTATTCCTGAGACTGGGCATATTTTCTCCCTGGATTGGTGGAGGGAGGAATGAGGATGGGGGGTTGAGGAAGCTGCAAGACACTGAGTTTGTCTCTGTTTTGCTGCTTGGGGTGAATTAACCCACCAAACAGAACCATTTCAGATGCTCACAGAAGGTTTACCAGGGAGAGAGGACTTAAGTGGTGGCCCTACATGGTGAGGTGCACTGGGCAGCTCCTGCTTGACGGTGGCACCCGGTGAGCCTGGCAGACTTTGCACACTGGAACTTTTGAACGAAGGGCTGTGCATTGTTCATTTTCACATCCTCAGCACCTAGCACAATACCCGGGCACAGAAAATGTCTGCTGAATGAATACCGCGGGTGGGGCACGGTACATGGATGGATGGCAGTCAGGGTTGCTTCTTCATTGTCATCAGCGACCCTTGGCACTATGAAGGAGGTGTCCAGAGAGCAAGGACGTAGAAGCAGAGTGCGGATGAGAAGAGACAGGGTTCCACAGACATTTCGAGAGCCCTGGGACAAGCTGATTGGCCACTCCCCACCACCAGAGATGCTGGGAACACCCAGTCGTCAATTCAGTTGGCAGTGATGAAGTCCTTCTCTGTGGGCTGTCTTGGCACAATCCAGCCTCACAGAGCATGCAGAGTGAGTTTCTTTTAGTAAGGACGAGAGGCCATTCCTTTGTTTACCCTCCTGTGGGCACTCCGGGGGCTGGCCCCTGCCTGCCTCTCTGACCCACACCCCCTCCGCTCCCTGTACTCTACCATCTCAGATATTTTTGTTCCTTGAACACACCAAGCTCACGTATTTCTCCTTGGCCATCACGCCCTTTTCTCGGCTCTCCTCCCAGCTGACTTCTTGTCATCTAGGTCTCTGCTGGAGCAGCACCCTGTAATATATTCTTTATAACACCCAATTCCATCTGGAATAAAATCTTGACTCTCTTCTTATTAACTGTCTCTCCCATTAGAATGTAAGCTCTGTGAGGGCAGGGACCTTGTCTGTTTTGCTCCCCATTATAATCTCAACACTAGACAGTGCCTGACATGCAGCAGTGCCCAAGGAAATAGTTGGTGAGTAGATATGCCAAGGAGCGCTAGGGGGTGTATGATGATGGGTCAGCCAGGGGCCCTGCCCTCAGGATCTCTTCAGCCTAGAGGCAGGAATAAAGCTTATCTATACATACTCTGATATGTAGCGGGAAGAGAAGGTGGCATTCAAGAGGTACAGCCCAGGAGGGTCACAGACAAGTGGTGTTATCCCTGTTCAGCAGTGTTGGTTGGCTTAGGCAGAGGGGTCTTTTTTCAAATGTGACATTAGGAGTTGGGGAGCTCTGGCAGCTGACCCACCCAGGACTCCAGGACTGAAGTTTCTCTAGCGTGCTTGGCTTCCCCTTCCTCTCCCTCTCCCTCCCTCTCTTTCTCTATCTCTCTCAATCTCTCAATCTCCCTCCCTCCCTCTTTCTCTCTCTGCTTATTTACTTCTTTGGTAAGCAAGAGTTCCAAGCATAATGCCATCCTTGGAGAGTCAGGAATGTTGTGTTTTTCCACCAGCTCCATTCATTCGTAGCCTCCTCAGCACAGCTGTGGACAGCTGGCCGCCAACGTGGATGCAGGGAGGGCTCCTCTCCAGGGCCAAGGGGTACACTCAGCCCTGCAGGAATGGGGAATTTCATCTGTATTTCACACCCTGCTGATTTCCAAACCCCACTGAAATGGTGCCTATAAAAACAGATTCATGAAGAAATTAAAAAACTATTAGCATTCAGTTTACTGTTTATTTTCTGATTGTAAAAGCAATCAGAGTCTTGATAGAAAATTTGGAAAATATGGAAAGGTGTAAAATTAAAACAAACAAAAAAACTGTTGTGACATACTAATTTTGGTGTATTTCCTTCCAGTCTTTTTTCTGTACACACCAACACACACGCGTGTGCACATGCACACACATATAAATACAATTAGGATTAAACATTATTTTCTAAAACTTTTAAAACCCATGCGATCTTTTAATAAACACAAAGGTTTTTCTCTTTGGAGTCTGAAACATTCTTACTATGAATCACTGATATTTGGAAGGAAATATGTTTTCCATGTCTTTTCACCGGCCGAGAAGATTTCAGCGAGTTTTACCTTCTGTAGTTCAAATTAGGAAAACAGGCTTCTCCCCAACTTCTACCCCCAAAACATCAGGATGTGTTTAGAATCATACTTCTCACTCCTCACCTCTCTCCATTGCTGGTATATAGGGTTGCAAGCTGTCCCCTCACTGAGCATTCTGTCACATTTACCAATGCCATAATGTTCTTTAATAACATATTTTAATGGATGTGTCGTGTTCCTTCAAGTAATGTATCATAGTTTATTTAACCATTACAAAAAAAAAAAAAAAACCCTCTAGGGCCCATTAACTAATTATTTCTTGACCTAAAAATAAGAACAGCAGGAGATTCTCCAGAAATATGGATTAGTGTTCAGGGCATTGGTGTTTGGGGACAACCATGGCTCCTTCAGGAGATCAGGGATTTTGTTGCTGTCACTTAAGTGCCCAGGGCTTAGAAGAATGCCTGGCATGCAGTAAGGGCTCAGGAAATATTTTGCTAAATGAATGAACTGCAGAATCCTTCCCATAGGTGGCGAGGCCCTGATGAAGCCCGTTGATGTCAAGGCCTCTTTTGGGGGAGCTTTTGGCTGGGAAGGAGGTGCAGGGCTCTGTGGGTGCGGGGGTGAGAAAACAGAGCAGGAAAGGGGTAGCATGGGAAAGCAGTTCTATGACTTAATAGTTTAATGGGTTTTCAGAGGATGTGAGGTTTTGGTGGAGTCTTGATATAGGCACTAGAGGCACTTAACTCCCTGAGACAGGGACTAGAGGGCACCCAGGCATGAGGAGCGGAATGTGGGGAGCCTCGGAGTCAAGAGAGCAAGGACAGGTTTGCCAGCCAGGACGAGGGGTGCAGCCCAGCCAGGGAATGGCAAGAGATGGAGACCTTTCCAACTGGTAGCTTCTCAGATCCCAGAACACAGTCCCAGGGGAGGATGGGTCCTTGGAAGTCAGGGTCCCCCACCTGCCTCCTGGCAGGTATCACCCCGCCCTGTAGATGAGGAAACTGAGGTCTAGAGAAGTTAAGGGATGGTAGGATCATGGGTTTGGGAGCTGATCGATCCAGAATCCTATGGTGTGGCCACTTTTCTGCGGTCACCTTGGGCGTGTTACTCAACATCTATAAGCCTCAATTTCCTCTTCTAGAAAATGGTGAACACCAACTTTCATAGGGTGGTTGGGAAAATAATGAGACATTACACACAAAGCACCCAGCACAGCTCCTGACAAAGAATGAAGGGTCCGTACATGGAAGCCACTCTCATTTATATGTTTCGTGAATTTCTATTCCTAACCTGAAGAGAGAGGTGAGAGAACACCAAGGATTAGTGCTGAAAAACATCTAAGACTTTGTTTTCTTTCTCCTCTTCCTCCCCAGGCTACCACCATACTTACTTCAGGGGCTAAATATCCAGTCTGCAAGACAGATGACTGTTGGGAAGTCCCTGCTCACATATAGGTAGAATTAATGTCACTCGAGGGGGACCAGAGTCCCTTGCTCCTTTGCCGCCTCCCATGGAAGGGGAGATATACTTCTTAAAATCACCTTGAGGATTCAGCGTCTCAAACCAGATGGTACTGGCAGGGGCACTGTTTACTCAACTCCTGGGCATGATTGGTCTTCAGAATAGAGTGTCTGGCCATATAGAGAACAAGACATAGAACAGGTCAGTTTTGCTGAACTGAACTTTTGGGAACTGAATAGATAAGCGGCATATGACCTGGAGTAGAGCAACCTAGTGAAAATGTAATGTGAGCTATCCATGTAATTTAAAATGGTCTAGTAGCCACGTTAAATAAAAAAGTAAAAAGCAACGGGTAAAATGAATGTTAGTAAGATATTTTATTTAACCCATTATATCCAAGATATTATCATTTCAGGTGTGACACTGGTCACATTTCAAGTGCTCAATAGTCCCCTAGGGACAGCGCAGTGAGCTAGGGGCACAGGTCAGGAGGGCCAGTCTGGGAGAGGCTGCTTGTGCTTGGGGGCTCTGCATGGTATGGAGGCAGCTGGGCCTCTTGGAGGGGATGTTTCAAAAGCAAGCAAATCAGGGAAGAAGCCAAAGGCTGCAGTATCTGACTTTCGTCCTGGCCCATTGGTGGATGAATTGTGTATTCCTGAGGGACCATTCCACTTTTGTGGGCCTCAGCTTACCCATCTGCAAAATGAGGTCGGGTCATCTCTAAAAGCTATTCCGGCTCTGGTGTTCTCTAATTCCTGAGATAAAGACAAGGAAAGCAAATCTAGCCACTTCCTAAGTTTGAAGAGGGTGGATGGAGGTGGGGCTGGAGAGAAAGCTTGGGCTTCTGGCCCCCACATTTGAAAGCACCTCTTTAGAAAGTTCCATTGGGACAACTCAGACATGTAAGCCTCTCTAAGAATGAACAATATCCTGTCACCACCATTAAGTCGCCTTTTTTAAAAAGTATATTTTGGGGGTGGGGAAGCGGGCCTTAACTATTCATTAAAAAGTGACATGTTTTCATTGTTTTTAAATCTTGGAGCTTCATCTTGTTCCTGGGGCATCCCAGATGGCTGTGAATGGCAGCCATGATAGAGGGGAGGGGCCCTCAGGAAATATTAGAGCAAAAAAGGAAATATTTCAGCTCTGTCATAAATGGGCACTTGGCCTGTCCAGAGAGGATGTGGGAATAGGGAGGAAAAAAGCAGCAGGTGTGTTTGGAGGGAAGGGTGTGGCCTCAAATGTATTTTAAGCTCCTGAAGTCAGAGGCTTTGGTTTTATTGCCCTTTGGTAAGGAGGGGGTTGAAGCTTTTATCTCCCTGCCACAGACTTCTGTGGGGGAAAGGAAACTCTTTCCTTTTCAAGGAGTGTCTCTTTTAAAACTATTGTCACTAAGTAACGAGCTGTGTCTACCCGAGGACCGCCACCCCCATACAGAAAAGGACCTGTGTGCTCTGAAGCTGGTCTAAGCACTTCCATTCACAAATGAGGAAGCTGAGGGTCAGAGAGGCTCCACCACTCTCTGAGGTACCCCAGGAAGGCAGCGGGGGAGCCAATGCCAGAGCTCACAGCTGCAAGGGTGTCCTTTCTGCCACACAGGATGCCTTCTCGGTTTTTGTCTCCTTCACAGTTAACAGATGACTCAACTGGGCTGCCTTGAACCATTTTTAAATGAGGATTTCTCTTTTATGTTTTCTGAAACTAGATTTTTTATTACTTTTCCACACATTGTTTGCTTTGATTTTTAATTTAATTTTTTTGAATAGGTCAATACTTACACGGTTTAAAATTCAAAAGATACAAAAGGGTATTCACAGTGAAACATCTTTCTCTCAACCACCCTATTTCTTAGTTTCCTTACCTCGAGGCAACCACTGTTCCTGGTTCCTTCAGTTTAAAGATACTTTATGTAGATACAGGAACAAATGTCTATCTGCGCATATGTGCACGTACATGTGCATGTGTGTTGTAATTTTTTTTACCCAAACAGAAGCATATCATACATGTTACATTTCACTTTATATTTTCCACTGAATGATATATCTTGGAGATAGCTGACTCTCTGACAATAAAATATGTTATTCCTTTTTGTTTATTTGTTTTGGCTACATAGATTCTGTTGTAAGGCCATACCTTGACTTATCTATCCAGTCACTTATAGAGGGATGTTTTGGGTGTTTCTAGTCTTTTGGTTATGCAATACTCTTTGTTTTAACCCAGTGATTTATTTTTTCATGAAAGCAATCTTTGAGTTTTCTGAATACAGGCAAGTCGATAGCATTTTAAGCTGGCTGATTTATTGTTTGAATGATGCATCAAAGAATAAAATTGCTTAATTGTTTAAGGATTGAGTGTAGAATAAACAATTTTTGCATTGAACTTTCTGGCAAACGAATCATACAGTCAACATTCATTTATAAAAACAGTGTTTTTTGAGTTGCTCCTGTGTGCTGGGCACTAGGTGCTGGGCCAGGTGGTGAGGGTGGAGGGGGCAGAGAAGGAAGGGCACACGCGACGCTGCTTCCAGTCTGGGCCTGGAGTTAGGGGCGGTGGAGGGTGACTTTGATAGAAGAGAATGGTTACGGCAGGTTGGGGCAGCCTTGGTTCAGGAACACAGAAGCCACAGGAGTGTCGGGCGCTTGGACTTGGGGGTGGGGTACAGGGTGGCAGGGAGAGGACTCTGGGCTGTGTGAGCAACAAGGCTTCCTGACCACAGCTTGCGGCACCATGTCTTTGGTCCTTCTCAGCTGTTTCATTCGGTCACTGTCCTTCTGCAGGGTCCTTTAAAGGGCAGTGTTTGGGACTCTGGCTCAGCCAGGCAGACTCTGCATGTCCTTGGAGTGTTCCTTTTGACCTCGAGGGGCCTTGAAACTCCTCTTTGTCCCAGGGAAATGGGGCTGGCTTCAGTCTGGAGAATGGGGAGTGATGGCACATGAGCCCTGTGGACAGAGGGGGCCACAGTTGGTGGGGAGAAATAAACCCCACGATGTCAAAGGAGGTGCCTTCACCTGTCTGAACTGGAGATTCCTGGGCTGTTTCTGTGTGTACACAGCTCCACATCCCCTCCTGAGGGAGGGGCATCTGCTTCCTGGGAACACTGGCCTCAGCCCTGGCAGCCTGCCCTCCTGGGGGCTCAGAATGCTTTCTGGAAGCAGCCCCCAGGCTGAGTGTGAACATCCATCAGTGGGCTTGAAGGCAATAAACTACAGTTGCTGAAGAGTTGTAGATCAGCCCTAGAAACTTCCTGTCACAAAGAACCTTTGCTGCTTTTGTGTGTGTGCAAGAAGGGGTAGGCTGGGATCCCACAGAGAACACAAAGTGTATTGGAGCCCCCACCATGTCTTCAGCCTGGGTTAAGTTCTGCAGGAGATCAGAGATGGCCCAAGACATGGTCTTGGCTTCAAGGATCCAAAAATCTGGTTGGGAAGATGTTGATGTTTATGACACCAGCCTTATGCTGAAGGGCTAAGTGATGTCATATTGCTTGTCAGGGCTATAAGACTTTAAAGAAAAGAAAGGTCGTGTTCCTCAGGAAGGGAGCATGGGAGGAGGATGAGAACTGACATCGATTTAACAACTACTGCACGGCAGGCACTGCCTGGGTGTGATAGACCCATTAATTCTCACAGCAGCTTTCCATTAGAAGTTTTTATTCCCATTTAACAGATGAAGAACCGAGGCTCGGAAAGTTCAGGTTAACTGGCTTAAGGTGACATGGCTGCCAGGAAGTGGCAGAACCCACATTCCAGAGCCCACAATCTTTCCACTGCACCTAAACTGACACAGGTTCCTCAAGATTATTCAGGGATGGAGTCATGGCAGTGGGGTGGCCTGTGTCATGCTCAGGAAGAAGTGTCTCCTGAGCAGAAAGTCACATGTAATAAGCAGGAGGAAACACTCTGGCTTCAGGGGGTCAAGTTTGGAGAATTAATTGCAGCAAATCTTAACTCTCAGGCTGTTTATCGTCTCTGACCAGGTAAATTCTGTTTTTGTTGTTGTTGTCGTTTGGTTTTTTTTGCTTGGTTTAACTCAATTCTGCCATTCTTCAGAGGATGTCATCATGTCCGTCATTAATAAAAATTTAGCAAGAGATAAACCACTTGATAGCAATGATTAAAACCAAGTATTTTAGTCCAGAACCAAATTGAGACTAAATAAAGAGATATTGCCCCATATCTCTTTCCTGTGGCATTTTAGGAAATTGCTTTTGGAATTACTTAAAGGACTGTTGTAAAAATGCAACTACCAGCACAAAGGACTGTTGAGACACTAAAGATCAGGTATTAAAACATCTCAATGGTGTACATTTATCTTTTTTTTTTAAGACTTCTGTAGATGATTCTTTTTTAAAAATTAAATTTATTGGGTAACATTGGTTAATAACAGTATATAAATTTCAGGTGTACAACTTTATAATACAACGTCTGTGTACTGTATTGTGTCTACTCTCCTGTCACCATATATTTGACTCCCTTTACCTTCTTCATCCTCTCCCACCTCCCTTCTGGATGGTTCTATATTTCGACTTTAATGAAAGCCTCGTGACTTGCTAATGGCCTTGTGGTTCATGGTCAAAGATGAGAATTCCTCTTTCATTATACTTACTCTGTTTGGTGTGGGCCAAGTCATATGTGTTGTTGGGGGCGGTGAATGGACAGGAACAGAGGAAAGGATTTGAGAGCTTAGTAAATCCTGTGTGATGGTTAGACTGGGAGATGTGCTGAAGAGATCTAATGACCCCATTCCAAGGCCTAAGTTTGCATAAGCAGATTTGTATCCATCTTTGTAATCTCAGGGTTTCTCTGTCCAAATACTAACTTACAAATAAGTACAAACCACTTGAACGGAAAAGCTCGCCTGTTATTTTTCTGTCTTTGCCTTAATGAAGTATTGTAGATCCGAATATCACTTGATGAGGTTATGTCCACATCGAGCATCTTGCCTTGACTCTTGTAGAATATAGAATGCTCCCTCAGGGCAAGGAAAATGCCTTCTATTTCTGATTTAGCTCTGTTGTTAGATGTGCTTGTGCCCACTTTGCAAATCATCTCCTAACTCAGATTTTAGCTAGCTTCCAGGAATTCAGAAATCGTGTTCACAAGCTGAGTGGTACAGATGAGAAAGCAGAGGGCAAAATTCCAACCACTGTGTTTGCCAGCCGCTGGGAAATAGATGAGTGTGTACTTGCCTTTGTCTACCTGGAACCCTGTATGCTTCTTCCTAAATTGCTTTGTGAGGGGAGGATGGGGGTGGAGAGAAAGTTTATAAAAGTGAATTATTTGATAAAATAATATTTTTGCTTACGTTATAGAAAACTAGATCACGCTATGTTCTATCTCTGCTGCTTTGCCAGAAATTCCTCATGACAGATTCTGATGCACCAGATTGAGCCACCTCACTGAGCATCACCTATTTGCAGAAGTCATTAAAAGCCATTGTTTAACTAAAGGCTTTTCTTTTCCTTCCCTACAATTTTCAAGACCCTGCATTTGTGCAGACCTGACTCAGCAACATTCTATTTTTGGAATTTTGTTTCCTCTTCTCAGATTCTGAACTGCGGTTCTTTAGTTCTCTGCTCTTTGCTCAGGAGTGTCTATTACCTAGATTTTGGCTGCGGGTCTGAAGTAGTCCTGCCACAAAAGGATACATCTTTGTACCCAGTCTCTGCCCCAGCCACTGGATACCTGGGTGACCTAGTTCCCTTCCCTGCTTGCCTCATAAACAAACTAACATTTGCCAGAGTGGTAAATTATTTGAATAGAACACACACACACACACACACACACACACACACACACACACACACAGCCCCCGCTTTTTCCCTCCTTAAATGGGATCATGGATGGGAAGCACCCAGCATAGTGGCTGTCGCAGAGCCCAGAACTCAATAGATATTGTTAACTTGTTAACTACTACTAATATTATAATTATCCTGTTCAAAAGGAAACTATAGCTCCCAGTCCCTCTGTGGTCACGCTCGAGAATCAGAAAGCTCTTTTAGCCTAGTGACCTATTCTGTTGTTTTTTAATACTCCATCCTTCATATACACATAGCACATTAAGAGTCTGTTCATTCTTAGGATGTGTGCAAAATTCCAATTCCTGTCAGGAGAATTTATGTGTGGTTTTAGAGGGGATAATCGACCAGTTAGTATGTGCACGCTGATTTTATACACATACGCGGCGCCGTTTACAACACACATTATAACATCTTCAGTCTCTGCCAAGAATGCATATTTCTTAGCCCCATGCATTTGCATATTATGGGTTCATAATTTCAAATAGCTGTAAAGATCTCTACAGAAAAATGTAGTCACTGTACTCGGATGTTCTAAATCTCAATGTAGTAGAACCTGGCTAATTTTTGCCCCTGTTAATGTATCAGCCTTATAATTTTCACACACACACATGCACACACACGCACACACACGCACGCACACACGCACACACACGCGCGCGCGCGCACACACACACACACACACACACACACCTACCTCTGATTTTACCCTAATTCTAAGCTGAGTTATGCTGCTTATTCCTCAGACATCATTATCTTTCCAAAATATATCATAACATGGCACAATGTACTATGGTCTTATTACAGATGATTAAAAAGAAAAGGTTTGTCAAAATAAATGAACCCTCTGTATCTGATCTTTCCCTGGTTTGGGTCCCTCGCTTCCCACCCATTACTGCCACCCCCCTAGCTTTAGTCATCTGCCGTGCCTGTGGCTTAGCTGAGCTCTGACAAGGCAGAGAGCTCTTCAGAAATTGCTTTTTCAAGCTAACATCACCAGAAAATTCAGCCACCCACACCCCACCCTCTAGTCAATCATTAGAGAACTTGCCATTGGCTGTACTTGATTTGACCAAACAAAATAGAGCAGCAGGAAGAAAAGAAAACTTAGATATTTTTAAGTTCTTGCAGGTAGAAGGCACCTGAATTTTAAAAACAATCAGGTGAAAGTTTTCTTTTTGAAGTTCAGAAAAAAAGAAGGACGCCAAGTTGAAATCTATTCTACCCCATTTCAGTGTAGAGAGAATAAAGTAATTGAACTGTAGAAGTCTTCAAATGTAATGGATGTAATCGAAATACTGAAGAAACCCATTGTTGGTGGTTAACCTAGGGATTTGTGGGCCATGGAACTGGCCAGGGCTGGAAAGTGGTTCCAGTGGCTTGTTCAATCAAAGAGTAAATGCAAAGAGCACCCTGAAGATTGGGAACTATATATACCCTTTAGGGTATCTGGGAGGGTCTCAGCTTCCCGAAGGCAAAGGAGCAGCATTTTCCAGCTACAGAAGTGGCAGCTATCTGTGACTCAGGTGTCGGAGGTTGCTGACCTCAGGATGCTTATGGCTGTATTGGGCCTCTTGGGTTCTGCCCCTGTGGCTTATTTTTACTAAGGAGCATTAGATTTAGGTGGGGCGTGTGCATGTGTGTGTGTGTGTGTGTGTGTGTGTGTGTGTGTTCATCTCAAAGATATCCTGACCAAAACTTCCTTTATTTTTGAGTCAGAGCAAACGAAATCTTTACATTAAAAAAAAAATTAGTTTTATAAAAACATTTTAAACAGCTTTATTGAGGCATCATTTATATGCCATACAACTCAATTTGTTTTAGGTTTACGATTCAATGGTTAATTTTTAAAACAACATATAATTGAATCAATATATATGCCAGGGAGAGAGCAGGTGTTAGTGAGGCAGAGACTATGGAAGGAGCAGGGGAGGGAAAGGAATCTTTTTGTTCCAAGCCCATGCAGGTGTGTTCTCTCATTTCACCTTTCCTGCAGAAGGAACAGGAGGTATGGTCATCAGAGCAGGCCCGTGAGGTGGAGGAGACGTACCTGGGGTAGGGGCCCTCCTGATTCTACTTGGGTTCCATTCACCCTGGCAGGTGGGGCTCTTCAGCACTTGGAAAATAACAGCTCTTCCCTGGTCACTAACAGTTCACAAATGTCAAGGTACTGTCACATCAAGAGCATATTCATGAACATTTGTGGCCCAAACCATTTCCAGTTTTCACTAATAGACTGTGCTGAAGTAGATTTCTGAGGTCATCCAGGCCACTTACCCGGTATATACAACATTGAATATTGTCCCTGGGGCTCACATAAGTGATCCAGGAGCACTCACTGGTCTGCTGGGACCAGATCCTGGTCTCCTGACTGTCCAGGCCAGTGGATGGCCTTCTCATGGCACTGCCCTGTCAGAGTGGCCAAAGGTGGCATGGGAGGATGTGGGCAGAAAGGAAATGTGAGGATCACCAAAGACCCATTTATCTCTTGATAGGTTTCTTATGTACCAGCTCCAGAGCTGTCTTTTGCTATTTTAAAGTACCCTCAGTGAGGATGTTGCACTATCCCAGCCTGTTTTTTAAGCAGTTCTCATCATCTTACAACCCTAAAAGAAGCAGGAATCAAATGGAGAGCCCCCTAACTTAGATCTTTATTCCCAAAGCAGGAACCCTTTGACTATACCTGACAAGTCCAAGCAAGAAATTAGGCCAAACAGAGAAACATAACCATAGCTTACACTTGGACTTCTGTGCAGAGACCACTATTTTAAATCCTGGTTGCATTCTGTTGTGTGTATGTATCTTAAAAGGAAGTTCTGAATAAACTATATTCTGGGATAAAAAGAGCATTTCATCTCGAAGAATTCAAAGCTTTAGAGAAAAGTTCGTGAAGAAACCAGTTGTATGTCGATGAAAGTCCTTATTAGACACCCGACGTGTGGTGGACAGAGAAGATCTTACTCTTTGAAAGGGGAACAGTCCTTCCCTCTGATTCAAGGACCCATCACAGGGAGTTTGTCCTGCTGGGAGGCTGACTTAGAAGGCCTTTCCTTTCAGCCTTTGCCAGCTGGTGTGGAGCAGAAAGCCAACTAATGGGGCAGATAGCCAAGCTCTCCCTTGTGCCGAGAGCCAGACTGGGAAAAGTAGGTAGATAGTAAAACTGGCAGTTACAGCCAGGACAGTTGAATACTTGAGCCTGTAGGAATTAGGTGAGCCAAGAAGACTGGAATGTGTTAGAAAAGTGATTCTCTAAATGGGGTCCCTGGACTAACAACATCAGCATTGCCTGCGAACTTGTGAGAAATGCAAATTGTTGGGTTCCACCCCACGGAGACCACCTGAATCAGAAACTCTAGGGGTGGGCTCAGCGATCTGTAGTTTTAGAAGCCTTCGTGGAGGTTCTGATGAACCCTCAAGTTTGAGAACCACAGCTGTAAAAAGGATGAGGGTCATGTTAAGCCATGACCGATCCATAACAGCTGAGGGTAAGAATACTGATTATGTATTGTTTTTGTGAATATGGTAATTTGTTAAGTCCTGTCTGGTTAATTTAACAAAGAGTTTTAAGATCCTACAGAATATAAAGTTCACCGAATGCGTATCAAAAATCCGATGAATTGGACATTATACTTTGCATTATAAAATGTTAAGCCAAAAATATTTTCATGTATTTCTATAAAATTTAATTATAGGTGCTTCAAAAAACAAAACCCCCAAAGTCCAATGAACTACACTCAAAAAGAGCACAAAAGGGATCTTGAAAATCAGATCGACTAACTTTAACGAGCTCTGCCACTTACCGTGAAAAGCTGAACATGTTACTAATATTTCTGAGCCTCATTTTTCTTGTTGAGTAAGATCAGGGTAAAAAGTCTCTACTTTATGGAATTCTTTTATGGAGTTCTTGAGAGTAAAAGAGACTGGGAGACATCATCTAGACAGGATCTAACTCAGGGCCTCTGCCCGGTAGGCTCATACAGAGAACTTCCCTTTTCTGGGCTGGCACAGTTCTGGGGGAACTGCCATCATGGGGTGGTGGTCGTCCAGATGACCATGGTTCTGCTTGTCTGGGATTGAGCACTAGCTTTGGAAGGAACTGTGGTGATCTAGTTCACTCACTTCACTTTATAGATGAGGACATGGAAACTTGGAGGTTTTAAGCCACATAACTAGTTATTATAGAGAGGGCCAGAGCCTGGATCTGCTGCAGCTCAGCTCGGTGGCTTTCTTGCCCACGCCTTTTGTCCTCACACATTTAAACCTGGGTCGCATGAAGGCAAATGTGAGACCCAGAGAAAAGATCAATTGCGAAGGACTCTGGGCGGAGGAGAGAGAGCCCAAGTGGCTGCCAGCTCTTACTTGGGTTCCACTCTTACTTTCCCTCAGTGCCTCAGTTTTCTCTGAGGGAGAGCACAGCCTCCGGAGGGATTAAGAGGCAGTCTCTTTCGGAGATAGGCATATGGATGGCAGAGCCGCGGCCTGTGAGGGCTGGCCCCAGCTGTGGAAATGTGGAGTACAGATTTTATTCATCAGTAGAGAAATGGAGGCTCAGAAAGGGCAGGTCCTGGGTGGGCTTGTCATTTACTCTGAATATGAAGCTGTTGGGAGGTTTTAAGCAGGTGAGTGATATCCTCTGATTACAATTTTTTAAAATTAAAGTGCAATTGACATACAATATTATATTAGTTTCAGGTGTACAACAATAGTAATTTGACATTTATATACCTTACAGTGTGATCCCCACAGTAAGTCTAGTAACCATCTGTCACTGTACAAAATTATTATGATATTATTGACTGTAGTCCCTGTGTTGTATATTACGGTCTCATGATGTATTTATTTTGTAACTGAAAGTTCGTACCTCTCATTCCCCTTAACCTTTTTCACCCATCCCCCCACCCCCTCTCCCCACTGGCAACCATCAGTTTGTTCTTTGTATCTATAAGTATGTTTCTGTTTTGTTTTGTTTGGTCATTTTTTTTTAGGTTCCACACATAAGTGAAATCATATGGTATTTGTCTTTCTCGGTTTGACTTATTTTGTTTAGCATAATACTCTCTAAGTCCATGTTGTCACAAATGGCAAGCTTTCATTCTTTTTTATTGCTGCATAATATTCCATTGTATGTATGTGTATACACTAATATATAAGATATACAGCATATCTCGGCCATTGTAAATAATGTGGCAGTGAACATAGTGGTGCATATATCTTTTCAAATTAGTGTTTGATTATAATTTTTAAACAATCACAAGCAGTTATTATAAATTGGCCTCTAAGTGTTGACTCCTAGACTGTGTGACTGGGCGTGATAGTGGGAAGAACTTTTACTTTGCATTGTATTTATTATCCTTTGTTACTGTTTGAATTTTTTTGACCATATATTACTTTTATTATGTGTGTGCATTTAAAAACTAATTAAAAATGAAGCTCTTTTCTAGATTAAGAAAAAATAAATTCCATGGAGAATATGTAGTACTTTGGAAAAAAATTATCAGAATAAATTGCTAAGCAAAAAGGGACACTATTTCTTTTGGTATGATTCCGTTTTCATAAAAATGTATCCATGTGTGGAAAAACTCTGGAATAATGAATATTAAAATATTATTAAGATTGAAATTTTCTCATTTTAGCCTATCTGTGTTTTCTAATTTTTCTAGTTCGAACATATTACTTTTGTAGTTAGAAAAAATAATTATTGATTTTAATTAAAACAGGAGAGAGCACTGCTGTCTTTGGACAACAGTCCACAGGGCTCCCATCCAGCCCTTGTCCCTTCCTGTGGATGTCCATAGTTTCATCTAACATCAGTGCTGTGATCTTTAAATAGACTAAAAATGTTCTTTTGTTGGAAATTTGACTCCAGCTCATTAAGCATAGAGCATCTCCTGATGTGGAGAAGGGATTCTAGAGAAACCTACAAATAGATGAATGGATAATTCAATCATTTAGTCATTCATTCACAAATACATGCTAAGTGCCCTCTGTGTGTCAGGCACTGTGCTGGGCTCTGCAGACTTACTAGTGCACTAAGGAGCATGGTTGCTTGCTTTTCCTCTGAGCCCTCTCCTTTTCAGTATGGATCCAGTTCTTAGATTTTTATCAAGAGAGAGCCTCAGTGCATGTGAATGTGGCTCCAACAGGCCTCTTGGGGTTGGGATTTGGACCTGGGGTGGCCCGGATGTTGATGAAGTGGTAGCCTACTCGAGAGAGTACGCGGGAATAGTCCTTTCCCTCACTACCGTTTATTGATATTTCCCCGAGCTAGGCACCGTGTGAAGTGCTCATGTATATTTCCAGCCTTTACAACCCTTTAGAGGCAAGAGAACCAAGCATTGGAAAAAAAAGGCCTGGCTCACACAGCTAGACGCAGAATTAGGAGCTGAATCCACATCTTTTCATCTGTCTCCGATGCCCACCATGTCCACCTGCTCTTCTACCACCCAATCTGTGGAGGTGGTACAGGCTCTCAAGGCCCACAGGTGGGCCCACCATACACATGTACGGAAATAGAGAAAGGGCACCGAACATCACTCTATGAATAAATGATAAAAAGCTATTTTGCAGCATGCAAAGTTAACCTGCTACTCTCAGCCTAATGCCTCCACGTTAATTCAGACTTCAGGGCAATTATTTAGAAAGTGTGATGACTCAGATAGGGTTGGACCAAAGTGTAACTTGGTCCAAATAAAAACTGGAGGCAGAGGGAGGCCAAATGAATCCTGTAAACAAGATGACAAAGTGCAACCTTTGAACTCTTGGAGAACATAGTTTTTAAGTACGATGTGCATTCCTTTTATCCCTACTTGTTATAGATCAATTACACCAATTACTTCCATGAGAGATGGACTAAATTGCCCAAATGTCTCTCTCTTCCAGCTCCAACTTCTATATTAGTATTTGTCAGTCTAAATGAAATAATATATTTTTGAATCAGTTTGCTAAAGCCAGTTTCTCTCATGGATCTCCCAGTATAGAAAAAAAAGCAATGTGAGCACTGCTATATTTTACAAACACTTAGAAAATATCAGTTACTCAGCAACAGTGTAGTCCATTCTTTCTATATGCCCAACACACTGGTAGGTGCTGTGGGAAAGTCTATGTGACAATATAAGACACAATAACTAAACTTAAGGAACATATCCCCCCATTGGGGAGAAGACGTGAATGTCCATTAAAAGAAGATGAAAAAAGTACAAGACGGTATCAGAATTTTGTGGCACACTGTTTGGTATTGTGGATATTCCAGAGAAGGACAGCAGGGAGGGTAGGATAATGAGAGTGGCTTTGTGGTCGAGGTGGGTTTTGAAGCGTGGTTGGGATTTCGATTGGAAGGAAGAAACGGTCTCATAAAACAAACCTGCATATCGAATTAGACCAGTATGGGGGGTGAAAATCATGCTTTCTCTCTCTTTTTCCAAGGATACTATTTATAATGTTACACTATCAGCTGGTTTGCCACTTCTGCTTGTTTGTATCCAGGATATAGGGACCAGGCCTACCCTCTCTAGCTCATCTCACTACTTGTTTCCCTGGCTCAAGGGAAGAGAGAGGCGGAGACATGCAGGTCAGTCCCATCTGTTTTGCAACTTACAAAACAGGGAAGAGGTTCACTGAAAGAGGCAACTGGCCATCAGTGATGCTGCAGTCAGACCTGAGAGTTATCTGTGGATTTCAGATGACCAAGTTTTCCAGTAGTCTCCTTTACAACTGCCTGTTAGAAACAAAACCCCATTTGTTTTGAGCATCAGTTAAAATGGAGGCTGGCTGGTGGGTAGATGCAGTATATTTCTTACTGGTCCCCTCTCTAATCCACCCAGTGGGTCTTCCTGGAATGCTCTTTGGCACATGTTACCTTTCTTCCAAAAAACCTCGAAGGAGTCTAGATTTCTGACCTCCAAACCCACTCTTGACCAGGCTCTGTAGTCTCATCATCTTTGTGTCTTTACATACCTTGACCCTAACTACTTTGCTGTTTTAAAAGTGACAGGACATTTCATGCCTTTTCCTGGTTTTGCCCATTATATCCCCTCATTGTGGAATGTTCTTAAAATTCAATTCATCTTTTAAAATTTAAAAAAGATGACTGCCATTCCAAGCAGTCTTCCTGGCTCATCTCACTGGTATGAATTGCTCCCACAAAGCACTACAGGCTGAGAAAGGAGAGAGAATGGAGAAGTTGCATGCTGGGCATCCAGGCAGGTTTAGAAGATTTGGCAAAGGAGAGGCTTCAGGGAGGTATGGGGGACTTGGGTAGGAGAGAAAAGGCACCTTGAGAAATGTTTCTGTGGGTTATCACATGGTGTCTGATGACATTCTTTGAGATTAAGCAAAACGAGGCTTAAATTTTCATTCAATTGTTTCTTTGACCAGAATCCTCGCAGAGACTAGGTGATGTGGATTTATCAGGTTACCAGTTGCATTTTTCCAGTATGTCTGTACACAGACTGTATATCATCATCTTACATTCAAGGTTCTTTTGTATATTTCCTGCTATTCTGTGACCTGGATTTTCCAGAATGGTTCTGATTTGTGGTTTGGAAAATATGGTGATTGCGGTGACACCCAGCCCCTGCAGATTAGATTGCATCCCCCTTTTTAGGAAGCATCAGTGTCTCTCTGTTCACATCCACTGCACTGGTGAGGCTGAGTGCTTGCTGAATGCATGGGAGGAATAGGCTTTGAATCCAAGTTCGCCTGGATGTTGGGTTGGTGCATGTTCTTCCCCTGTGGACTCTCACCATTTGCCCTCTGCCGTTCCCTCCATCTCTTCTTTCTATCTTTCAACATCTAGCCTAGAAGATTCTTGCTATTGGTGGTGGTGGTGGGGCAAGGTTTCTTGACCAAGCCACTAGCACTGATTGCCCTTGGGGCTGGTGGAGAAACCTCCTTAATCAGCCTACAGCATGCTAACCAGAGAGAGCGGCCTCTGCTTAGGACCACATCCTGCCACCCCGGCCCCACTTCCTGATTGCATGGGACAGGGGCTGGAATGGGAGGAATATTGGGTGAGGAGTCAGAAAAAAGTGTGGGTTCTGGTTCAAGCATCATATGATTCTGT
This sequence comes from Pteropus vampyrus, assembly GCF_000151845.1. Classification (NCBI taxonomy): domain Eukaryota; kingdom Metazoa; phylum Chordata; class Mammalia; order Chiroptera; family Pteropodidae; genus Pteropus; species Pteropus vampyrus. The sequence continues at coordinate 4,519,195 of NW_011888784.1, forward strand.
GACTCAACTATAATGGGTTAAAAAGAGTATATTTGCAGGGGCTAGGAGCGGGGAGACAATTTCTTGTTCATGGAATCTGGGAAGCTGAAAGGCCAGTGTGAGGGAGCTTTGTAGAGACACATGGGCCATGTATCTGCCACACAGGCTGCTTGCAGCATAACTGTGTGGGCTGGCGAGGAGCGAGGAGCAAGCAGTGCTGTGCATGTTTTAAACCACAAATCACGACTCTGCAAATATCGAGGGTTTCCTGTGTATTTCTGAACTGCTAGCTGGAAGAGGTTAAAGGGACTTTTTGTATGCTTCAGTTGCTTCTATAAGTTCATCCATCTCTGTCCTTTTACCTTCCACTCCAAATGGTGAGTGCTTTCTGGGAAGGTCTGCCCCTGTACAGGGCATATGTTACCCCCTTCACAATAGTGCATACATTTGGAATTGTAATAGGGGTGACTTTGTATGGCGCCATCCACCCTCTCTGGCTGTACCCCAAAATGAGATCCATAATTGCCAGGCTGCGCAAAACCATTTGGCCAGGACAGGAACTGAAACTTAGCTCCTCATCATGAAGCTCTAATTCAGGGACCCGTATTAGCCTCAGTAGAGGTCGTCAGTGGCTTCCTAACTGCCACACACCTCAAGGCACTGTGGGTACCACTAAGGTCTATGAATGTCTCAAAGGCCTACAAAAATACTTGCAACCTCAAAAGAAAAATATTGACTACAAATTGAAAAGTAGTAAACATTGAATAAAATGTCTACAAAATATTGGGTTCACTGCAGCTCATCTCAACTGTGGGATCTTTGTAGGAATTCCATTCAGCAAAGGATGTGGGTACATTTGATATGGTGGCTAGGATGTGAGTTTGCATCCAGCACCATGACTTTCCCAGCTTCCTGACCACACCCTCCACTCTCCAACAGCTTCTCTTCCAAGGTATGTGGTGACAGGGAGCAGGAGCAGTGCTCTTTTTCCTGCCCTGCTACAGCCTCACCCATGGTGTTTTCAACTCCCCAGTGCCCAGTGGGGTAGAAGCTCCAGGGGGCAATCTGGCGGTGCAGGCAATTTGTCTTAAGATTGAGCTGGCCAAGCACTCTTCATCAGACTGAGACAATGGAAAAGATGAGTGGGCTTGCCCTGGCATGGGGCTAAACCTCAAGCTAACTCCTATCAAGCCTTGTTTCCTATTTCTGTCCTTCTTCCCTTTACTCCCTCTTTAAAGCAGTTCTCAAACCTTGTTGATTCTACCGCCCATTATCTTTTGATTTCATCCTATTGTCTTCACTTCCATTTTTCCTGCTCTAGTTCAGGCTTTTGTGATTGATAATGAGATAATGGAAAAAGAACTGAAAGCATGACAGATCTCCCCTTCCCACTAGTTTTGACCTCTAAGATTATTTAGCTTCCAGGATTATCTTTCTAATATCTAAGTTTAAAGCCCAGCCCCTTCATCACATCGTGATACCTTTTCAAGCCCGGCTTCCAGATACTCTGTTCGCTGTTCATACAACATGCTAAACTCTTCTATTCCTTTCTCACCTCCCCCCTTTTTTTGGTGCTTTAGGAAAATATATATATTTAAATTTTAGACAATTCAAACATCAAAAAGTATAAAAAAGAAATGCAGTCGAATAGTCTCTTATTTTAGAGCCCTACTTGTTTTAAAAAGATTAAAATTCAATTAGTTTCCTATAAAAGTTTTTTGTTTTGGGGAATTATAAGGAGTTATTAATAAAAATAAATTCCATATTGACCTGAGCCAGTAGCCTAGTGTGAAGATTGACAGGCTGACAATTGACTTATGATCTTTAGAAACCAAGATGCTGTTATATCCAGTTTTGATTATGTTATGGAAATCAATTGTGATGTAATGCCTATAATGGAAAGCTCACATCTATCCTAGCTAAGAAAAATTGGGCCAAATTTGAGTTTCTGTTGAACAATGATCACAGTGTTTACCTTGCCTCTTACTTTTTCATCTTTCAAGATGTAGGGTATACCTCAAGAGTATAGAGGAGAAAAAAGAATGCTAATTCTTGGTCCATTGCTTATGTTTTATCATTTTAGGCAAAATTTTATTTCCAAGTTTGTTATTCTGAGGGCTTCTAGTATGGTTTCTCCTATAACCTAATCTGTGTTGAGGCAAAAAAAAAAAAAAAAAAGCTAGAGTTATGCATACTTAGTAGGGCAAATCTCCTGCAAAGCAGTAACACACATGCATTCTCAAGTCATTCATGTGGCTTCTGAATTATATTGTTATGGGTTTCTGTGTTATTATCCTTCTTTTGTGGCTTAGATAATACAGAGTTGATGGAAAGAAAGTAAAGAATATTTAAGTTTCACTTATGTAGGAAGGAGTGTCATCACTGAGGATGTATGACACTAGGTGGTGGGTTTTGAAGGGGCGTTTATATAATAGTAGCTGTCAACAATTTCAGTTTCTTTGTTTGAATGTAAAGAGATTTATATACTCTTACTATCAAAAACAGAGTGAAAAGTAACCACAGCACAGTGAAGTTAAGCAATTAAGACTTGCTTGCTTCATTGTTATTTGTCATCTTTTAGTTATTTTTACAAATTAATTATAAAAAGTAATAGTTCCTTCTCCCTCACCCTAATTTCCTCTTCTCCAGGGGCGACTATTTTCATTCTTTCTCCTAAATTATTAAATTGATTTTATGTTTCTAAACAACATGCATAAAGGGCTACTTCTTGATTTTTCAGCATTCTCTATGGGCTTCCTACTAGTGGAAGCTGAAAATTTAGCTCTCTTTTGCTGCATCTAGCCTCCATCTGGCACTACTATGTATATGTAAAGATACATTCCTCAATTGTATTATTGTTCCCAATTGAATCACTGCCTTCCTGTAAATGGATAATATGGGTTTACATGGTCATGTGACTAGATTAATATAACCGACATGGGAAGATTAATATAACTGACATGGAGTTTGGCCATGTGGTTATTTTGGTCAATGGAATGGGAATGGAAGTAATGTATGCCACTTTTGATCAGAAGCTTTAAGAACCATGGCATGTCTGGGTAAGTTACTCTGTTTCCCTCTGCCAAGAAAATGGACATTTCCCAATGAGATCTGAGCCCTTAGCCAAGATCCCAGAATGAAGAAGACACATGGTGTAGCCACGGTTGATGCACAGCTGTGCTCCAATGTTCCATGAATGAGAACTCTTGTTCTTGTAAGCCATTGAGATTTTTCTTGTTGTTGCAATACAACCTAGCAAAGTCTGACACATCATCCCCTTCATCCTTCCAATATATTTATATCATTATTTTTTTGTGAGATAAATATTGATTGTTTACATTGTTATGAACATGTACATGCTATTAACAGGTGAACCATCAAATATTTCCATGAGGCTGTTCCTTTCTTGAATCACTCTTTGTTTTCCTTAGGGTTGATCATTGCATTATTTTCATTTGCTTGTGATTCCATTTTCTTATTACAAACTTAATACCCAAATTCCTACCAATTGTCTAAACCTCTTCTCAGAATGTTCAGATTTTACTTCATTCAGAAATCTCTTTTTGTATCTTTGATGTGCTTCTGATCTGGAATGATTGATCTCTATGCCTGGTGCATAGCTATCATCTTGGAGTCACCTTTCACCATCATCCTTAAAATTCCCTTTGACTTTCTCCGGTGTTGGATCTTCTGTTTTGCAGATCCCATGGCTTTCTGTTTCTTGATTTACACCCTTGTTTCGGTGGATCACATCCTCCAGTGGCTTCCTAAGATGGGGGTGCATGGGACATAAATTATTTGAAACTTTGTGTGTCTGCAAGTATATTTATTCTACCATCGAACTTGTTTGAAAGTTTGACTGGGTATAGAATTCTAGTTTGGAAATCATTTTCCTTTAGAATTTTGAAGGCATTTTCCAATTATCTTTTAGATTTCAGTTATTGAGCAGTCTGAAACTATTCTGATACCCGATCCTCTCCATGCTCTGTTTTTTCTCTCGAGAAGCTTGTCAGAGTTTAATTTTAGAGCAGTTTTAGATTTACAGAATTATTGTGAAGACAGTACAGAGAATTTCCATATATCCCACACCTAGTTGTCCCTATTTTGAACATCTTATATAAGTATAGTACATTTATCACAATAAATTAACCAATATGGATATATCATCACTTACTAAATCTCTTCTGTATTCAGATTTTCTTAATTTTCTCCTAATGGCCTTTCCTGTTCTAGGATCCCACACAGGATACCACATTATGTTTAGTAGTCATAGTGCCTTAGACTCCTCTTGGTTGCAAGTTTCTCAGACTTGTTGTTTTTGCTGACCTTGACTGTTTTGAACAGCACCGGTCATGCATTTTGTTGAATGCCCCTTAATTGAGATATATCTGCTGTTTTTCTTGTGATCAGACTGGGATAATATGTTTTGGGGAAGATCACAGAGGTAAAGTGACATTGTTATCACATCATATCAAAGGTATATACTATCAATATAACTTGTAATTGTTGATGTTAACTTTGATCACCTGACTTTAAATGGTGTTTGTTTCTCCACTTTAAAGTTATTCTTTTTTCTCCCTTTCCGTAATTTTCTTATTGAAAGAAAGTGATGATACACAGCCCATGCTTAAGGAATGGGGAGTTATGTTCACCTCTTTGAGGACAGAGTATCTACATAAATTATTTGGAATTCTTCCACACAGGAGAGTTAGCTACTGTTTTCTCTCCCATTTATTTATATACTCAATTATTTATTTATGTTACTATAGACTCACTTTATACTTTGGATTATAAGCCAATACCACTTTATATTTATTTTATTGCTTAAATTGTTCCAGTTTTTGCCATTGGGAGCCCTTTCAGTTGGCTCCTTTATTCCTCTGACATATCCCCATCACTGTGTGTGTGTGTGTGTGTGTGTGTGTGTGTGTGTGTGTGTACTTTCTTACTCTGTGGCTCTCTAGAATGCTCCAGGCTCATTTTGTGTATTACCTGCCTCAGTCCCAGAACCAGCCATTTCTCCAAGGAGACCTAGTTCTTTTTATTGGAAAATGACATTAGAAACCAAGGTCTAGGAACTAGGTTGCTCATTGCCACTGGAGTATTATTGCTTCTAGGCCTTCTCAGATGACAGAGCAAGGATATATATACGTGTATATACAGGTATTCTCGGAGATACTGCAGATTTAGTTCCAGACCACTGCAGTAAAGTGAATATTGCAGTAAAATGAGTCACACAAATTTTTTGCTTGCCTAGTGTATATAAAAATTATATTTACACTATACTGTAGTCTATCAAGTGCGCAATAGCATTATGTCTAAAAAAAAGTGTATACCTTAATTAAAATATGCTCTATTGCTAAAAAATGCTAACCATCATCTGAGCCTTCATCGAGTCATAATCTTTTTGCTGGTGGAGGGTCTTATGAAAAATGCAATGTTTGCGAAGCACAATAAAGTGAAGTGCAATAACATGAGGAATGCCTGTATACATAACTGTAAATATTTCTTCATTAAGGTAAACACGAGTTCATACTAATGTCTCCAATACTGATCCATTACCATACAAATCATTTTAGCATGCTCTTAGTCTTAGATACTCTACTTATATCCAAAGCTACTTAAGTCAGCACCTTATTTCCCACCCACTTCAATGAACTTTCACATATATATTTATATTCTAGTGTCACATTCTCCATTTCATCCTGCGATGTCCCTACTTCTTAAGTGATTAAAAAATTATTTTTCATACATTAAGTTTTGCTCTTTTTGCTGTAAAGTTCTCTGGGTTTTGACAAATGCTTAATGTCCTGTATTCACCATCACAGTATCATACAGAATAGTTTCACTATCATAAATATCCTCTGTGCTCTACCTGTTTCCCTCTCCTTCCCCCTGAACTTTTGATAACCCCTGATCTGTTTACTGTCTCTATAGTTTTACCTTTTCCAGAACGTCATATAATTGGAATCATACAATATGTAGCTTTTTCAAATTGGCTTCTTTTATTTAGCAATATATATTTAAGGTTCATCTATATCTTCTTTGTGGCTCGGTAGTTCATTTCTTATTGTGGTTGAATAATATTCCATTCTGTGGATGTATTACAGCTTGGTTATCTCTTCACCGATGGAAAGATATCTGGTTGCTTCCAATTTTTGACAATATGAATAAAGCCGTACAAGTTTTCACATGGGCAAAAGTTTTTGAATCAATTGGTTATATATCAAGGAGCATGATTGTTGGAGTGTGGTAAGACCGTTTAATTTTGTAGAAAAAGTTGCCAACACGTCTTCTAAAGTGACTATACCATATTTCATTTTCTCCATCAACGAATAAGACTTCTTGTTGCTCTACATCCTTGACAGCAGTTGGCATTGTCAGTTTGAGGGTTTTAGCCATTCCGATGGCTATGTAGTGGTATTTCATTGTTTAAATTAGCAATTTCCTAATGACAAACAATGTTGAGTGTATTTTCATACACTATTTGCCATCTGTATATCTTCTTTGGTGAGGTGTCTGTTCAGATCTTTTGCTCATTTCTTAACTGGCTTATTTTCGTATTGTTGAGTTTTAAGAGTTGTTTGTATATTTTAGATACATGTCTTTTCTCAGGTATGTGTTTTGCAAATATTTTCTTCCAGTCTAGGCCTTATCTTTCATAGATGATACATTTTTAATCTGAATAAAGTCCAACTTAGCAATTTTTTCTTTCTGATATCTGTGCTTTTTAATACTTTTGCTATTGGGATTGTATTTTAAAACTCATCAGTAAACCCAAGTTCAGGAGATTTTCTACTGTCTTTTCATCAAGAAGTTTTATAGCTCACATTTTACATTTAAGTCTACGATCCATTTTGAATTTCTGTGTAAGGTATAAAGTCTGTTCTAGCTGGATTTTTAAAACATGTATATGGATGTCCAGTCACTGCAGAATCATTTGTCAACAAGACTATCCAGTCTCCATTAAGTTGCCTTTGCTCCTTTGTCAAAGATCAGTTGACTACATTTGTGTGGGCCTGTTTCTAGGCTCTTTATTTTGTTTTGTTGACCTGTGCATCTGTGTTTTCACTAATGCCATCTTGTCTTGATTACTGTAGCCTTTTAGTATGTTTGGAAATTAAGTAGTGATTGATTTTTTAATATAAACTTTAGAATCACTTTGTCAATATTTAGACAATAGCCTTCAAAGATTTTGATTGAGATTGTGTTGAATCTATAGACAAAGTCAGAAAGAACTGACATCTTAATATTGAGTCTTCCAATTCAGGAACATGTTCTGTTCCTATTTTTGTTTTCACCCCAGTATTCTGAGTCGTCATAATGATGTGCTTTGCCTTGAGTGGATCTATTTTTATCAGTTGTGCTCATATTTTTCTCTAAGGGCACACTTTGTAGCCTTTTCAATCTATAAACTCTGGGTCTATAGTTCCAGGACATTTTCTTGATTTTGTAGATAGTTTACTTTTCTTGTTTATGTTTTTCCTCCATTTCCCTCTTTCTAAGACTCTTATTTGGCTAGTAGACCTTCTGGACTGATTCTCTTAAGTTTTCTTAATTTTTCTCTTTTTCATCTCTCTGTCTTTCTGCTTTACTTTCTGGGTGATTTTCTCAACTTTACCTTCGAACTCTCTATCAATATTTCATTTTTTTTGTATTTTTAATTTATAAGAATTCTCTTTTTTATTCTCCGTTCCTTTTATAGCATCCTGTTTTGTGATTGCAATATTGTCTCTCTGAAGAAATTAATGATATATATTTTTTCAATTTTTCTTCTCTCTCACAGTCTCTGTTTCTTCCAAGTTGTTTGTTTAGTGTCTGTTTTTCAATTTTGAAACTTTCTTTAGTTGTTTGGCTATTCTTGTTTATCTGCACATATTTACGAATTTCAGTGAAGGTAGGCTTTGATGACCACGGGCTTCATTGGAGGATGAGCTGGCCAGGCCTTTTCCTTATGCCACTTTCCCTCCCCTTTAATCTCGCTGCCCACCCCCCACCCCGCCCACTTCCACCCCTGACCTATGGATGTTGCCATTTCTCCTTAAGAACTGGATCTCTGAAGACGGGTGTCTCCTACCACACGCTTGCAGAATGACCCCAGGGCCAGGCGACCCTGGGGCATGGTTCGTGACTCTAGCTGGAGTGCAAACGCAGGATCTTCTTGTGTGTAAAGCAGACGTGCTAACCACTACACTATGGAACCACCCCTTCTTATGGATCTTAAATGTCATTAAGTCTTTCTTAAATCATGGAGTCTTTCTTCTTAGATTGGGGTCCTCAGAGAAGGCTCGTCCTGTCTCTTGCTGGAGAGTATTGTCCTGAGGGTTGGTGCTCTGAGTGCCCAGTGGAGCCTCTATAACCAGAAAGCAAATGAATGTTCTTTAATCCTCCCGTTTTCAGCATGGTAGGTCTGTCCTCAGTTCTGTCTGATGTCTCCCAGTCTAGAAAGCCTCTGATTATTTCAAAGAATAAACCTCTGTCTTCTGCCGGGCTGGGTGAGTTGCAGTTGCTGGTCAGGGAAAGACCCTGGGGATCTGCTTCCTAAACAGATTTCAACCAATCTTCCTTATTTTATCCCTCTCCCTATCTCTCTTGCGTTTAAGAAGGATTGGTACCACCAATTTCTGAGCTGTTAAGAGGGTTTTGCAGTATAAATTCGGTTGGTTCTCACTTCTACCACTGCTGGCTTAGAATTCAGGGTGTTTTTTTTGTTTTTGTTTTTTGTTTTTTGATTCCCGAGCTGTTTACCAATTGTCCATCTGATTTCCAGCTTCTAAAATTCTGTTACTTTTGTCTCCTTTCCAGTTCTTCCCATCCTTGTATATTTACACTTAATTTTTTAAAACTGTCATTCTGGTAGGGTTTGGGGAAGAAGCAGAAGTAGATGCCTATGTGTAACTGGCCGTGGTTACCTGTAAGGCTGACAGCCCAGCATCTGTTATTTTTGGGCCAGGCTTAGTCCTTAACAGTCGTTAAAGATTTTGAATATCACCCCTGTCCAGACACACTTTCTTCTATTCATCCCTTAGGACCAGTTCACATGTTACCCATTCATGATGCTTTATCGTGTCCTTTCCTCTCCTTCCTCCCTCTCCCCACAAGAAGAGTTAGCCATATTTTCTCCTGAGCTCACATATAGTCTTCCATGCCTGTTCCTCACTGCAATTCTCAATGATAATTTGTATAGCTGTCTCACTCTCTTAGACCAAGAGCTTCAGGGGGACTACCTCTTGCTCATCTTTAGATCTCCCCGACGTGCCCCAGTGCTCAGACTTCAGCAGACTTACTAAATGTTTTCAGCATGAACAAAGCAAAGCCAGGTGCTTTGTGGGATGATGCTGTGGTGGAAGGGGGGCTTGCCTGGAGGCATCCCTCCCCCATCCCCTGTGACCTACCTGCTGGCTGGGAGTGGTACAGGGTGACTGCAGGCAGAGTCCCTGAGGACTTGATCTCAGTCCTGCTTTCAGCCCATGCATTCTTTCTGGGAACCATTAACCTTTTTCCTGAAGACTTTGTCCACGTGCCTGAGTTTGCAGTTAGAAATATTGAGACTACAGTGGGGACGGGAAGTGTTGCTATATAAGGATCTCTGTCCTCTTCACGTTCCTGTGCACCAAAAGCAAGGCCTTGCTGGGTGGGGGACTGGTGCAAAGCCCAGGAAGAGGGTGTCATTATTCAGTAATTGATGCGCAGGGCAGCTCTCTTCCCTGAGGCAGGCCCAGAGCGTTAGCAGAATGACAGCAGCGTTTACAGAGCCCAGCCACCCGGCTGGACAGGTCTTACAGTGACATAATGTCAAGGAGTGAAGCCAAGAGGGGTTCTACACCCCAAACTGCAGATATGCAGAGTGACAGCCTCTGGGGCTGCTGGCCCTTGGCTCTGCTGCCCTCCCCAGCCAGGAGGCTGCTCTCCTGGGCTCTGACAGAGGGAGGGGTGCCCCGAACGTCAAGGCTGACTGACAGCTCTACTTCAGCAATGGAGCCTGGTCTCGGGCTGATTTTAGGCAACCAGGGGTCTTTCTTCAGCCTTGCAGATATCACGCCCCAAACAGGAATTAAGCAAGAAACCAAGTGCAGCTGAAACTCTTGGTACACTAGAGTTTTGCAAACAGTCTGCCTTTTAGGTCACGCCTGCATAGTGTGACTGGAAAGGCCTGGAAAGCCCTTCCCTACAAATCATCTTTCTGGTCATAAACTCTAGGATCTTTTGATACCTGACTTATAAGCAGATGATTTTTTGGGGTCAAGACATTATTCTATTTAAAATGCAAGTAGCTGTAAGAAGAACACATTAAACAAGTATCAATCATTAACAACTTAATGTGGATTAGTTTAACATACTCATTAAGCCGCTAAAATTGGAAAGAGTTCTTAGAGTGCCTCTACTTTAAAGCTTCTCAAAGTGTGGTCCAGGGACCAGCAACATCTGCATCACCTGGGAACTCATTAGAAATGCAAATTCTCCAATCCTACCCCAGAACTACCAGATAGGAAAGTCTGGGGATGGGGCCCAGTCATCTGTGTTTCACAGGCCCTCCGGGTGATTCTGACGCACACTACAGCTTGAGAAACACTGCTCTTCAAGATTAGGAAACTTCAGGAAAGCCCAAGAGGGTACGGGGACTTGCCTGAGGTCACAAAGCTAGTTGATGGCAGAGCTGTCATTTTCAAATGACAACTGGTTGCCAGGATCTGGGGAGGAATTAACCTTCTCCATGCAAGGCCCACCACAGGAACGTTATCCCGTTTAATCTTCACCAGAGTCCTGCAGGTTGTCTCTAATTTATAGAGGAAGTGGAGGCTCGATGTGGCTCATTAGCATGCCGAAATAGAGACAGGATTTCACTCTTGGTCTTTTTTTATTTCTCTTCTGTTTTATTTCACTTCTCTACATTGATTGTACACGCGCATGTGCACTCATGTAGAGAATGGAGAGTCTATGTCCAGAGTCTGCTGGGTAGGGGGTGCAGCACTCTAAGTGCTCATGTTAGCATCCTGAGGGCACCCCTCTCTTGGGGAAGCAGGGAATTTGGAGGTCCTCTCTCACCGACCACCTTCCCAGTTTTACTTCCAGTTGAGTCCTGACTCCATCCAGTCTAGAGGGAGAAAGAGAGAGACCCACCTAGCCTTTCTTCCTACTGTAATTCCAGCTTGGCCTGGGAACTGGATTTCCTGGTTGATCTCATGCTTCTAAGAGTTCTTGCTGTTCAAGGAAGGGCCAGAGCCCTACCAAATGTGTCCAGCACATCAGTCAGGATGGGTGAGGGGTTTCCCACACATCTGGGGTGGGAAGCAGTGCTCCTTTTGGAGTTAGAGCCCGAGGGCAGATGAGTCGCATGGGAAGCCAAACAGAAGAGGAAATTAAAGAGAGGCTTGAGTCTCCTTCCAGCTTCCTTTGCTGCATTTTTGGCAGGGATCGGCAAAGCTGGCCTGTAACTTTCCAGTCTGTCTGCTCATTGTCTTGCCCAGAAATACCAGATAAAAGAAACCATGGAATGAAGAGTGAGGAGCTTGGGTCCCACCCTCAGGATATTCCACAAACATTAACTCTCTTTCGGGCCAGCTCTCTCCCTGCCATCTGCCAAGGTCTAGCTGTTCTAACAGCTCTCAGCTTTGCCGAGAGATGGGTAAGGTGGGAGGGGGCTGCAGGGAAGGCATGTCTCCAAAGACTGGTCAGATGTCTCTAACCCACTGCCTGTCTTACACCTGTAACCCCATCGTGAGCACCGTTTCACTGGGTCTTCAGTGGTCTCATATTAAAGTAGAATGCCTGAGGAAGGGTAATGCCTTGCAGGTAAATGCCTGATCAGATTTTAGTTAAACAGGCAGGTGTTTAAGTGGAAATGGTCTAAGAACTCCGAGTGGAGGCTACCTGGAAAGAGAGGGACCAACCACAACAAGAGCAGGTAAGATGGCAGAGACGGCCTTGCTATGCTCAGAATCACGTAACTTGGTGCTGCCTTGTCCAGAGACATTGTGCTGACAGGGAACAGAGCCAGCCAGACCTGTTGATTCCCAGAATAGAGCTCTTTCGAGAGCCCAGTGGAATTATGGGTTGTTTTGTTCCTTACCTCGAACCTCCTCTTTTTGTGAAGGGTTCTAAATTTGGTTGAATTTCTCCTTCAGGAAGTGACCTTTCTCCAGAAAGAGTTTAAAGTGGGGCCTGTGTGTGTGGTTATTAAACATCTTTTGGTCTTGTGGGAACCAGATGCTAAGGAAGGTTCTGGGGGAGATAAAGATGTGGAAAAAACTCTCCTTGCTCTTGTGGATTCACGGTCCAGCAGGCAACACAAAAAAGTAAAACAAAGAAGCTGAGATGCAGTGTGAACAAGGGCTTTCTTGGAGCTGTTGATGGGATGCCTCTGATCAGGATAAAGTTACCCTCAGCTCATCCAGGGAAAGTCAGAGTAGGGGATACTGGAGCTCGGAATTGAAGAATGAGCAGGAGTTTGCTAAGCAGATAGTGAAAGTGAGAGTGGGGAGAGATAAGGTCATTCCGGGTAGATGGAACATCTCAGATGGGAGGGGGCATGGCCCTTCCAGAACCTGCTAATATGGTTGAATCATGATTGACAGGCTGCATTAAGGGGAGGGCCAAGAGTCAGCCAGAGAGGAGGGCTGGGCCAGGCCATTAAAAGGCATTGAACATGGCTACATTAAAGGGTTTGAACCTTCTATCCTGAGGGCAATGAGAAGCCATTGAAAAGTTTTATTAGTCAATCAATGCTAACTGTCCAGTAAGCAACCCCTAACATCTTAATGGTTAACTCCAATAAAAGTTTAATTCTACTCCTATGAAGTCTGATGAGACCTCCAGAGTCACAGTGGGAGAGAAGAGAAAGGTGGAGAAAGTACACCAGCTCTTAGTGCCTTCAGCCTGGAAGTGACATATACAGTTTCACTCACAGTCTATTGGTCAGAACCAGCCACATGGCCCCAGCCTAACTGCAAAGGAGGCTTGGAAATGTTTTGAGGCACATGCATATTCAGAGAGCACTAGCAGCTGCTGCCACAGAAGATTTTAGTCAGGAACATGGTGTGGTGTGATGTGTGATTTTGGATGTTCACTCTGGCAGCAGAGTGAAGAATGGATTAAAGGCCTTCAAGCATGGAGGCCAGGCAGGAGGCTCTTGCAGTTGTCCAGTGAGAGGGCTCTCCCTGCAGCCAGGTGAGCATTCAGGCTTTGAAGGAAGAGGGGTGGAGATGGCCGCGAGGGAGGCAGACAGCTCTGGGAGCGAAGGGAGGCCAGTGAAGGGACTGCTGATGGGTGCAACGGGCAGTCACATATGGGACCGCAGGGCCCAGCGTGTGCCTGAACTGAGCTGGTATGTATTAGTGGTGTCTCTAGAATTTAAGCCCTCACTAAATGTGAGCTCTGCCAAGGAAGGGCTCATATCTCCTTATTCCATATTTTTGGCACTACAGGGGGCCTCAGTTAGCAATTGTGGAGTGAGCGAGCAGTTGGAAAATGAGCTGTGGGTGCAAATGAAGTGACTTGGAAAAAGAAAGGGGCTAGGATGGCAACAGCCCTGAGAAACAGTGGCATTTAATGGCTTGTCTTCCAAGGTAATAAAATCTCTCTAGTGTTCCTAACCTGCATTGCCACCTATTTGTATCTCCCAGGAATAATGAAAGCTGCCACATCAGAAGGACTGTCAGGTATTTTCAGAGGAAGCTTTGCTCATTAACTTCTGCGTATCTGTGCTCGTTCTAATCTGGTGACTGGCTGTGTTCCCACTGCTATCATTCACCATTAATAAGGTGGAGATGGCGGTCCCGCCCAGCCTTTGCCCTCCTGGTTGCCCTGCCCAATGTCAGGCTTTTACCCCAATCTAAGGGACAAATGTCCCAAAGCTGGCAGCATGGAGGAGGAGACCCTAGTTTTGGTTTAAACTTGACTCCTGTGTGGATGATCTTGGCAAGTCATCCTGTATGCCTGGGCCTCAGTTTCCTCTTCCGTTGGGTGGACCTGGGGGTTTTAAATGCGATGATCTTCAAGCTCTGACATTCCCAGGTCCACAGGATGGAAACTGTCCAATTTCAGAACAGTGCTTTTTTCAATCAGGGACAGGAATACCAGAAGGTGGCCTGGGGCTCAGCAAAGCTCACCAGTTGTTCCTGGGCCTGCAGAAACTGTGGGTTGTGGTATCCAGTGTGGGCCTCTTCCGTCTTCGCCTCTCTGGGAAATGAACCCCTTTGAGAAATGGGTGAAAGCCACAGACTGTCTCTAGAAAAACATGTGACAAGCACAGAACCATGTACCGGACACATACCCCCTTTTACGTTTAATTTCAGGTGCTTGTGGTCTCCCCACAATTTAGCTTGGATGATTTCCTGTTACTTGCCTGCTTTTCTCTCCCTCGTGGGTTCTGGATTTCTTTTACACATTCAGTGCTTGCTCCTGTGCCAAGCTGTGGAAGAGCCTCAGGAGGCCAAAGAGAAGGCCTCAGAGATGTTTTTCTCTGATCTCACATGAGAGTGGAGGCAGAAAAATCACAGCAGACTTAAAAATCAGTGCAAATGAAGGCACTTAATAGGTGTGTGTGTGTGTGTGTGTGTGTGTGGGAGGCCAGTTCACACTATTACCTTGATCACACATCTGAGAGAGATTCCCTCCTTTTTTTAAAATTAAACTTTTTATTTTGAGATAATTGAAGATTCTCATGCAGTTGTTTTTAAAAATAACAATACAGAGGAATCCCTTGTGCCCTTAGCCTACTTTTCCCCAATGGCAGTGTCTTGCAAAATTATAGTACATCACCACCACCAGGATGTTGACGTCGATCCAGTCAAGATACAGAACCTTTCCATCACCACACGGATCCCCCCTGCTGTTCTTTTATACCCACCCCTATTCCCTCCAGCCCTTATTCCCTGCTCAACCCCTGAAACCTACTCATCTATTCATTTCTATAATTTTATCATTTTAAGAATGTTATGTAAATGGAATTATACAGTATGTATGTAACCTTTTGGGACTGGATTTTTTCATTCAGCCTAATTCTCTGAAGATTCATCCAGATTGATACATGTATCAATAGTTTGTTCTTTTTTTATTGCTGAATAGTATTCCATGGTGTAGATGAACCAGCTTTTTTAACCATTCACCCACTGAAGGATATCTGGATTCCTCTTTGACTCATTGATTATTTAGAAGTATATTGATTTATTTCCAAATGTTTAAAAGTTTTCTTATTATCTTGCCATTATTGGTTTCTAGTTTGATTCCAGTGAGATCAGAGAATATACTCTGCATAATTTCAATTCTTTTCAATTCATTAAGGTTCGTTGTATGGCCCAGGACATAGTCTATCTTGGTATATGTCCTGTGGGCTCTTGAGAGGAATATACATTGTGTTGTTGGATGGAGTATTCTATAAATGTTGATTAGATTCTGTTTGTTGATAATGTTGTCGAGTTTTTCTATATCCTTGCTGATTGTCTAGTTGTTTTATTTATTGATGAGAGAGGAGTGTTGAAGTCTGCAGATAAAATTGTGGATTTATCTATTTCTCATTTTAGTTCTGTCAGTTTTTGCTTCACATTATTTGTATCTGTATTGTTTGGTGCATGCACATTTAGTATTGCTGATATTTGGCAGATTGACCTTTATCATAATACAATATCTCTGTGTCTCTGGTAATTTTTTGCTCTGAAGTCTACTTTATCTCATATTGATATAATTACTTCTGCTTTCTTTTGATTGATGTTTGCATGATATATCTTTTTTCATCTTACTGTATCATTATACTGAAAGGGAGATTCTTACGGGCAACATGTTTTTAATTGTGTTTTTAGATTATTTACTTTTAATGTAATTATTGATATATTAGGGCTTAAGTATGAGATTTCATTTTTATGTTTTCTGTTTTTTCTTCCTATCTTTCATTTGTTTTTTTTGTTTTTTTTTTTTTGCCTGCCTTCTCGAGGGCTACTTAAACATATTTTAGAATTCTACTTTGACTTATCTATAGTCTTTTTCATTTTACATTTTTCGTGTAGTTTTTTTTTTTATCACAGTCTACTGGTGTCATCATTTTACTAATTCAAGGAAAACCTTACCTCCCTTTATGTCATTTTACCCTCCTCCTGTTCATAGTATAATTGTCTTAAATATTTCCTCTACACACATTTAGATCCACATCAGACAGTGTTACAATTTTTCTTCAACTGTCAAATATAATTTAGACATTCAAGAGGAGAAATAAAGTGAATTGTATTTATCTATACTTTTCCCTAGCATATGTCTGCCTTCCTAATATCCCAAGGTTCCTTCTTATAGTGTTTCTTTTTGATTTAAAGAACTTCCTTGAGCCATTCTGTTGGGTGTAGGTCTGGTGGCAACAAATTTTCTTCAGTTTTCTTAATCTCAGAATGTCTTGATTTCTCAAACTTCATTCCTGAAGAATATTTTCACTGGATAGAGGATTCTGGGTTGATAGTTCTTTTCACACATGAAAAATGTCGTGCTATTTTTTGGCCTCTATGGTTCACGATGAGAAATCTGCTATCATTCTAATTGTTTTCCCCGTATAGGTAGGTAGTGTCATTTATCTCTGGCTGTTTTCATGACTTTGTCTTTAGTTTTTAGAAGTTTGATTATGATGTGTCTTGATGTGTGTTTCTTTGAATTTATTTTCTTTGAGGTTCTTTCAGCTTTGTGAATCTGTAGGTTTATGTCTTTTTCCAAATTTGGGAGATTTTCAACTATTGAGCAGTTTTTCATCCTGCCTCTTTCTCCTCTCCTTCTAGGACTCCAGTGAGAGGAATGTTAGATATTTTGTTATGATCATGGGTCCTTGAGGCTTCATGTGTGTGTATGTTAGTCTATTTTCTCTCTATTTTTTTTAGTTTGGGTAATTTTTATCGCTCTATCTCCCAGTTCACTAATTCTTTCCTCAGCCACCTCCATTCTGCTGTTGAGTCCATCCATTGAATTTGGTATTTCAGTTATTGTATTTTTCAGTTCTAAAGTTTTCATTGGTTCTTCATAATATCTCATACTTCTTTGTTAGACTCTTTTTTTCCCCCCATTGGTTTCAAACATATTCAAAGTTGCTTACCGAAGCATTTTTATGGTGGCTGCTTTAATATCTTTGTCAGATAATTCTAATATTTCTGTCATCCTGAGTTGGCATCCATTAATTATATTCTTTTCATTCAGTTAAGATCTTTATGGTTCTTGATATAAGTGAATTTTGATTGAAACTCAGACATTTTGGGTAACATTTTTTGAGACTCTGGATTTTACTTACATTTTCTTCTTTAGCTGGCCCCCCGCCTTTTTTTTTTTTTTTTATATATATGTTTCAACAAGGAGGTTGGGGGGCATTGCCTTATTACTGCCAGATGGTGGTTGAGGTTCAGGTTTCCCATTTGGCCTCCACAAATACCTTTCTGGCTGGCAGGGCTTGGAATGCCCAGTTACTGCTCCCCATGTGAGTCCCATTGACAGCCTGCAGGTTAGTGTGGTTTCGTTACTACTGAGCGATGGTAAAAATCATGACTTTCCATTAGCCTCCTCTGACACACTCCAGCGGGGAGGAGTAAGACTGCTTCAACATTGTTGGGTGGGAGTGCGAGTCAAGGCTCCACACTTGATCGTTGCTAGCATGGATTAGGGTGGGGCCACAGTTTTTTTTCTGTGGCGTTTGGCATTTGAGCAGTTATTGTCTAGTAGTTTTGTCTTTTTAGGCTGCCCCTTTCCTAGTCTTTTGTTGGGGCTTTTTTTTTTTTTTTCTCTATGCCCATTGATATTTTCAGGTTGTCAGCTTCCTCAGCTCCAAATCTGGAATATATAAGGCCAAAAGAAAACCTAAGAATCTCATCACCCTGTTATCCCTCAGGTCTCAAGATCCATAGCCAATTGCTTCTCTTTACCTTCAGATTCTTCTTAATATGTTTTATGTATAATGTTCAGGGTTTGTAGTTGTACATAGGGGAAATCATAGGGAAAAGTACATTTATTCTATCTTCTCAGAAGCATTTCTTTCTTTTTCTTTACTACTTTTTAGAATTATTGAGAATGAAGTACATGTACTTGGGAAATTTTTAAACAGTACAAAAGGGAAACAATGAAAGTCATCTTTCTACTTGTGTACCCTGGCAGCCATCACATGGTTCCTTGACCAGAAGCGGGCACTGTTACCAGTGCTCATGTAGGTGAGTTGGGGGTGGGGCGAGAAAGCGATCGCGTCCATGTGTGCACGAGTGTGTTTGTGTATGTTTGTGTGTGTGTTCTTTTTCCATACATGGGAATAGCACCGATTTAAACTTCCATTAGCCATGGACCAGAGTGGTTTACATACTGGTTCAGAAGCATTGTGTGTATTAAAATATATTTGCCAACCTGATTAATGAAAACTGGATCTCACTGTCATTTTAATTTGCATTTCCTGCATTGTGTGAGGCTGAGCATCATTTCAAATGTTTAAAATGCATTTCTGTTTCCTGCTTTGTGGTCTGACAATTTAATTTCTTCTTTATTGTACATTTCTTTATTGGGTTGTTGATATTTCTTATGGACTTGCACATGTTTGCACATGCACATTATTTATGTAGTAAGGAAATTAGCCCTTTGCTTGCCACATGTGTTGCAAATATTTTTTCCTATGTTTCCTTTATTGTTTGACTTTATTTTCTGGTTTTACATATTTAAAAATTTTAAAACTCAGATGTAGCCTTTTATAAAAAAAAATCACATTTGGATTTGAGTTATGCTTTAAAAGTCCTTCCTAGTTTTCAAGGTTATTACAAACATTCTCCCACATTTTTCTTCTAGCTCTTTTCACAGTTTCATTTTATTTAGGTCCTTGACACATGTCACCCATTTTTCCCCCCAGAAGATTCCTCGGTTTTCTTAACACAATTAGTTGAATAGTCTATCTTGTCCCGAGCGGTTTGAAGTGGCACGTTGGTTTGCTGTGGGTCTTCTTCGTGCGGGTACTTACCTGCCTTGTCAGCAAATTGCAGATGGCAGCTGGTGGCCTGTGGAGGCTGTGCTGAGGTCATCTCAAAGCCATTGGCAAGGGCAGGAATATACAGAGAGGGATAAGGAGCAAGACGTCTGCTTCTCCCACCTTGGACTGCTCTGTGGTTTGATCCCATGAGAATAGGCTGAGCCCATTTCAGAGAAGTTGTCCAACCATCTTGCCCCCTGATAGTAGGTCGTCCCTCTGTCTGTTCCTCTCATGAACTCACAGGTCCTGCTATTTTCTGAAATATCTCCTGCTTCACCTTTCATCCCTATTCACTCTTGTGCCTCTGACACCTGTTCACTTTAGGCTTTCACTGTGATGGCCTGTTTTTTGAGCACTCTCCTAGAAGTTAATTTTAGTTATCTCCTGCTAACGAACAAACTCCTACAAACTTAGTTGCTTAAAATAACACACATTTGTTATCTCACAGAATTATCATTTCTAGGGGCCAGGAGTTCTGGCACAGCTTCGCTAGGGCCTGGCCTTCAAGGTCTCTCAGAGGCTGCAGTCAAGGTGTCATCCAGGGCTGGGCTCTCATTTGGAGGTCCTGCTGGGGAAGGACCCATTTTCCTTTTCATGTCGTTGTTGGCAGCATTCAGGGGGATTAATGGCAGCTTGTTTTTCAAATCCATAAAGGGAGAAAGAGCATCAACTGACAGTCTGCTAGCAAGATGGAGTCTTGTATAATATAATGTGATCCCAGGAGTGACATCTATCACCTTTACCATGTTGTATTGATTAGAAGTCAGTGACAGGTCCCACCTACACTCAAAGGAAGGGATGTGCTCAAAGGCGTGATCACCAGGAGGCAGGGCTCATGGGGCACACTTAGAGTCTGTTTGCCACAGTGGGCTCTCTCCACTCTAGTCGATGCTTCACCAGGGAGCCAGATTGATTTTTCTTAAAGTACATCTCTGACCTCACCAGTCTTCTGCTAAAAAGTCTGCATTAGTCAAAATTCAAAATTCTTTATATTGGCATTAAAGTCTCCCTTCAAGAGCTGCCTCAATATCTATCAAAATTGCCAGTGCACAAAGCCTTTGGCCCACATTTTTTTCCAGAACTCTACTCCCACATGCGTGAAATAATGAATGCACAAGTGTAATTACTGCATAACTGTTTGAAATAGCAAAAGATTGGAAACAACTTAAATGGAGGGGACTGGTTATATATGGCCATATATCCAAATGATGGAATACCACACAGCCATGAAAATGAATGAGGCAGCTCTTTATAAATTCATGTTGCATGATCTATACCAGTGGTTCTCAAAGTATGGTTCCTGGACCAGTAGCATCAGTATCATCTGGGAACTTGTTGGAAATGTACATTCCCAGGCCTACCCCAGATCTAATGAATCAGAGACTGGAGTGGGTCCCAGCTGGCTATGTTTTAGCAAGATGGCCCAGTAGTTCTGGTGCATGCTCCATTTTGAGAATTGCTGGTTTATTATATGTAATGAAATGTAGAATGCTGTACATAGTATATTAGCATTTGTACACGAAAGATAAGAGAGGTATATATTTACTTGCACATGTATAAAATACCTCTGCAAGGATGCATAAAAGAAATAGCTGACATTGGTTGCCTTTGGGCTAGGAAATAGGATAGCTGGAGGGAGGAGGGATGTGAAGGTGACTTTTTACTGTATATCCTTTGTACCTTTTGAATGTGAACCACTTAATTACTTATTTAAAATATTAAAATACAAAGGCCCTTATCTATCTGACCTCAACCTTCCTCATTAGCAACCTCTATCATGGCCTCTTTATGCCAGTCAAACTTGTCTCTTCACTGTCCCTTGGGTTTGGGCCACATTTCCCGGCCATGGACCTTTGCTTAATTCTGTGCCCCATCTGGAATTCCCTCACTCTTCTCTGCATAATCAAAGTCCTCTTGCTCCTAAAGGTCAGGCTTAGATGCTGCTTCCTTTAGGAAGATTCGCCTGGTCTCTCCCTCCTGTCAGGATTAACGGCCCTTCTCTTCGGCTTCTTCAGCCTATGCCTCTCCAACGCTCACTACACACCTGTCTTCTTTATTAGACTGTCAGCTCTCTGCAGGCAAGGACTTGGTCCTGCACATCTTTGTGTCCCCAGCACTCGGCTCAGTCTGCAAGTCGACACCTAAGAATGTTTTAGTAAATAACTGAGTAAAAAAGTGAACGATGGTCATGGAGATGGGACCATGGTGGCCCAGGGTGGCATGGACAGTGAAGACCTAAGAGTAGTAATTGCCCAGGGAGGAAAAGGGTGAATCTGGGCAGCAAAGATGGAGAGGGGCTCCAGGGAGCAGTCGTCGGTGACTGGGGTTCATATGGCGTTTGGTTTGGGGCTGAGTTTGAGGGTTGGGGTGGTGAAGGCACCCTTCACCTGGGAAGCCATAGGATTTAGTTTTATTGTGGGTGGGTAGGTGAGGGAGGAGTTATTTTAAAAGAACAAATGTGCTTTGGTGGGGAGTATGGGTAATTGAGGGGTAGAATGTGTGCCTTAAAAAGACCTCACACAGACTGGCAGAAGGGTAGGTTGCCCTATCAAGGTCTTTTTTTTTTTTTCCCTGATGAAAACCACGGAGTGAAGCTATTTTTTAATATTAAAAAAAATACGCCCCCATGGCCATGCTATCCCAACCTCCCTCCATCTCGAGAAAGCATCTGACATTTCCTGCACATTTTAAATTTCTAACCAAATAATGAAATAATCATATTGGCTGCTCAGTCACAGGATTCATTTTCTCTCATTCCTGGGCTTCAAAATTCATCTCATATTTTAATCTGTTTTGAGCTCTTTTCAATTGCCTTGGAGATGGAGCCAAAGGTCCCCTGAACTCCTGTTGCCTGGAGTTGTTTGGTTTGGTTCCTGTGGGGTATTTTCTTTAATAACGAGGTCCATCTTACAGCAGCAGCGGCAGGAGTTCCGGGGGTGGGGGAGTGGGTGAGTTGGGGGGGGGGAGGGTGGGTTGGGGTGAGCCTCATACTTTGTGGCTCCCTGACAGTAAATCAAAGTCCAAATTCTGACTCTGGGGATCCTCACGTTCTGTCTTCCTCTTGAATGGTAAAGTCCTTTCTCGATTGTGTTAATACTTCAAAGCCCAGCCTCCAGTAGAAATTCTCTCCTGACTGCTCTAGGCATCAAGAAAACACAAAAAAACACTACATCAATAACAACTAGTGTTTTAGAGCCTAAATATTTTTCAGGCACATTCTGAACACTTTGCATAGGTTAATTCCTTCAACCTCACACTCCCCTCTAGTATTAGTATTAGCGTCCCCATTATTTTGACGAGGAGGTTGAGGTAAAGAGAGATGAAATAATTCGTCCAAGAGCTGGAATACACCTACAGTTAGTTTCAACCAGTTTAACTCTTGATTTTTCCATTTTGTGAGTGCATGTCACTGCTTCCAAACTGGGCAGTAGGCCCTCTGGGTGGACACTGCAGCCTTCTAGGTACTGTGCTGGGTGACACAGCAGTGTCATCATCAATACCTGTGGGTTGTGGAGCTCCTTGTCAGATGAGAGGCCAGAGGGGGGCGCTGGTCTAGAGCAAGAGATAGAAAGTTTTCTCTACTTTTCTTAGAGCCATAAGGCTGGTTTGAGGGTAGGGGTGGAGTTGAACTTAGAACTTACCCGTGCTGCTTGCTTTAGGTAGAGAGTGTCAAGGCGACACGGTGATGCAAGTGACGAGGCTTCTTCTGTCGGGTGTGAAACTGTGAGTGTAAGATTGCTGGGGGGAACCAGGTATGAATCGAGGAGCACCCTGTGACCACGGGCGGAGGTGAGCTCACTGGAAAGGGTTCCAACTTTTGAAAATGAGAGAAGCTCATATGTGGGAAGGCCTGGGCGATGGAGCAGAACCGGAGTCAGCATTCTGTCCAGCGGTTCCTCTCTGTGGTGGGATTCGTGTCCTCCAGTTGGGCTGTCTTTGTTCCATAAAGATGACCTTGGGGCAGGTGTTTCACATCTTTGAGCCTCAGTTACCTCATCTGTATAAAGGAGAGAAATACGCAAACCCACCTTGGCTGTGACAGAGCATTGGGAAGGTGAAATGGGAAGGCGCCCGCTGGGGGCAGATGCTCCATGGCCGGGGTACTGGAATTGCATGATGAGAAGCAATTCCCCCTCTGGTTTTCTCCCGACGTACTGGGGATGGGCTTGTGTGTTTGACCACACTTACTAAATCTGTCTGCAGCTTCTGTCCTCTCTCTCTCTTTCTGCTTGTGCCATGAGCCCTCTGCGGGGTATATTCTCTTCCACATCAGGATCCTGAGACCTCCCTGTGTATAGTCTCTCTGGATGCCTCTGATGCCCCCACCCGCAGAGGTTCTGATCCTATGGTCCTGGGTGCAGCCTGGGCTTGTTATTTCTTTAAAGGCTTCTCACAGGATTCCAATGTGCCCCTGGGCTGAGACCAACTCTCCACAGCACAGCACGGGGCATGAATAGAGAGAAGGGAAGAGAGAGATCCATCAGCATCTCAAGGGCAGCATATGGACCTAGAAAAAAAATTAAAAGCGTGTTTAGCAGATGCTATGCTATGATTTAGGCCTGATACTGGGTGTATTTTGCAAAGTTAAATGACACTAAAGGAGTACTTTGGATTTTTATGTTTAGCAGAAGACTGTGCGTTAGCACGAGTGTGCTCTGGGATCTGAGAGTTGAGACTGAGAGGCAGCAGCAGCAGCAGCAGCAGCAGACGTGGAGCCTGGAAGCCTGGATACCAAGGCTAGCTCCGTCACTCACTTGCTCCGTGAGTCTGGGGAAACAACTTACCCTCTCTGAACTCAGCTTCCATCTGTCACATGGGAATATTAGCACCTGTCTCACAGAAGTGAACTAAAACACTTTGAGAAACCAAGACTTCTATACAAATGAAAATATTGCATAAAAACTGTGCATTCCGTATTCTGTCAACTGTGACTCTCTGGACACCATTCCTTAGGAGTCGTGCCTCACACAGGGAGACCAGATGTCCCAAATTCCTGGGCTTTTGCCCAGGTTCATCCCACCATGTGCATTCCAGACCTCATCCACTCCTGGCACCACTGACCGGCCTTCTTCCTCCAACCCCATCTTCAAATTCCATTGCCTGCCACTGGCTCCTTCCCCTCAGGACAGACACATGCTCCTCTCTCCCACAGTAAAAATAAAACACATCTGTGACCCTTGGGCCCCCTCTATCTTCCACCCTTCTCCCTTCGCCTTACAGTCAGGATTCCGGGACATATAACTCAGGCGGAGACCTCCTTTTTCCTCACCCTCTTCCACCTCTGCCCTCACAGAGGCCACCAGTGATCCATGGCCTCTAGCTGCTCTCTCCTTTTCTCCCTGGGTCTCTGCAGTATGTGCCCTGTGGACCACTTCCTTTATGACACACTATCCTTCCTTGGACTCTTTTACATCCTCTCTTCCCTTCTCACCCTCACCGCCACCTTTGGCTGATCACGTGATCACCTAGGGCCCCCCCCCCCCCCCCCCCGCTTCTTAAATATTGCTCAAATCTGTAGATTCTCCTCAGTGTCCAGCACCACTACCTTGGTTTGGTCCTTCATCTCTCACCCGGGCTATTGGTCCAGCCTCTTAAGGTGTCCTGACCTCCCTCCCCTGGCTCCCTCTGCCCTTCAGGGTCAAATTCAATACAAAGCCCTTTGTGCTCTGACTCCTGCCGCAGTAAGGTTCATCTCTTCCAACTCTTCCTCTCACATTTGCATTCATTCTTCAAATCTGCTCATCAGCTCTCTGTCCGCTGGCCCTGGCAGGGCTGGCCTTCCTGTACCCCTTCTTGTGAGATGGGACCACAAGATGAGTTCTGGCCAGTACGTTGTGAATGGCATGCTGGGTTTTACTTCCAATTGGAGCATTTAATCACCAGTGTGAGAATCTCCAGGGCTGGCAGGACAGTTGGTGGCACTGGAGATAGTGGCTACTGCACAGGCCTGAAACCCTGAATTACACCATCAAGCACAGTCCACAATGCTTGGTTGTTATTACTGCAGCCTAATCTAGCCTATCCCGACTGGCATAGAAATTAGTTTAATGCCTAGAAGAATTGTGCTGCCTAACAAAAATGTCAACTATGTGTCATTTGTATAAGGCAAACGTGAAAACGAAAAGGTCGGAGTATCAGTAGATATGTACCATGAGCACGAAATATACTTTTGTTGCCTTAGGCCACTGAGATTTCTGAGTTATTTTTTACTAATAATCGACCTAATTGATATGGGAGGTGGGGAGGACCTGATCAGGGTTGGGTGGGACAAAATTTGAATGTCAATGAGACCTTTCTGGAGCTCCTGTGAGCATCTTGGCAGGTACCCTCTGCACCATTGGAGAAGGCCAGTCCCGTGCCCCTCACTGCCTGGGGCACCCTGTGAGGATTCCCTGGACCCTGTCGCCTAGAGACTGAGCGAGCTTGTTTCCTCCTTGGAGATTTTCTTTGTCTCTGTTTCATTGTCACCTGTTCTATGTGCAACATCAGGGCTCTTGAGAGACAGAGGTGAAAAAGTGTGTCTCATTTCCCAGTTGTGTTTCTCCAGGGGATGGTCTGAGCATAATTAACAAGAAGGTAAAGTTTATCCTTCTGACACTCCCCACCCTCCACCCAGCCTCTACCTCCCATCGCTCTGGCCTTCTCCCTGTTTGGGACAGATCTTGTTGTGTGTTTCAGTGACAGTCTGGCGATCGGGTAGGTTAATCTCAGCATATGTGCTAATGAAAAGTACAGTTGCTGGAGGGTAGGAAGTGGATGTCGTTCATTCCTCAAACAGTTATTGAGTCTCCCCTGTGCCCAGCACTGAGCACAGTACCACGGTAGGGGGACTCATGACTAATGCCTGGTTCTGCCTCTAGACCTTTGCAGTTCAATGGGGGAGGTACAGGGTTGAGCAGGCGGAGTGTTTAGAAGTGTTTTATAGGATGATGTGTGTTAGGAACTGTGCATGGGATCTAGGCCGTGAGTGCTCTGGGGTCTGAGAGGGTAGAGAGATTGCTCCGTGGTCTGGGATGGTCAGGGAAAGCCAAGTCATTGTCCATGGCTCCCTCAGTTTCCCCAGCTATCAGATAAAGGAGAGTGGGCTCATTGAGTGCTTTTTGACTGCCTGATGATAAGAATGACCTGGAAGACTTATTCAACATCAGGACTCCCATGTCCCTCCTAGAGATACCGATTCTGTGAGACTGGAGTGGGGCTGGGCACCTGGCTCTTTATTTCTTGTCTGGCCTCCCTTTCCCACCCCAGTTCCTCCCCTAGGAGCTGGGACGTAGGAGCTTCGGCCTGGGCAGGCTGTGCAAGGTGTGGGATACTTGGAAGAGGGCCTGCGAGATGCCCAACTCTGCATTGGAAAAGCACCTACTCCGGCTGGGGCAGGTCGCTTGGAAGGGAGACAGGGGCATTGTTAACTGCCAGTCGGTTGCCAAATAATTTACCCACCTAGTTAGCAGGACCAGGGGAAGGCCGTTGAACAAGAGTGCCTTTTAGAGGAGAGTTGAAGGCATTGTGGCTGCTCAGTGATTTGTGTTCAGCCTTGACATGATAATGCTTCAGGCTGCTGGGGAGGCTTTCTGAGTGAGTTCACTTTGTGATTCTTTAGAACAAACATGGGAATTGGGTCCCCACGAGAGACCCATGAAATGGGCAGCCTCAGTTGGGCCAGCTCCTTGCCTAGTTGGAAAACCCTGCTAATCAATTCAGCAAACTCAGCGAGGTGCATCAAGGATGCTGTACCTTGGGTGTTCTCAAACTTCCTCTGCTTGCTAAAAAGGGTGCTGGGTCCACCTCTACTGTCTGATCAAGAGGTCTGGGGTCGGGGCACCAAGAATTTGGATTTCTAACAGATGGCCAGGTGCTGCGTGGCTGCTGGTCCCAGGACCACACTTTAAAAGCCAATGCCAAATTCTTAGCCCTGTAGCCAGGGGGTGGGGCAGTTTTTACAGAATCAGGACCAGTCACTACCCACAGGGCACTTCTACTCTAATTGGAACTTACTCCCACCCAGATCAAGAAAACAAGAGACAGTGAGTGTCAAAGTCCTGACATCAGCTGAAGATGAGAAGCACCGAGATCGTTGGGGACAGGAAGTGTGCAGTGTGTGTGTGTGGGGGGTGCTCCCAAAGCAGAGGCGCCATGGGGGTGGGCAGACTTGGATTACCATGCCGTACACTGCATGCCCATGGCTTAGGACGGGAGTGGTGCCCCCGGAATTGTGCAGCACAGTGACTTCGGTGAATGACAGGGCCCTTGGGGCTGGGCCTGTATGCAGGGGCACAGATGGGAAAGCCCGGAGTAGGCCTGGGGCACAGTGCAGAAGCAAGCCAGTGCCCCGCGGAGTTCCTAGTAGGGGCAGAAGGAGAGAAGGCTTTATAGGAGCCAGCCCATGGAAGGCCTGAAACACTCGGGTGAGGAGTTCAGACTTTATTCCGTAGTGAACTGGGAACAAATCAACAGCAGTTTGGCTCCCCAAAGCAGACATCTGGAAATCGACTCTTTCAAGTTTTGAAAAACAGATTTTCCGCAGTAGCTCATGGCCTGTCCGTGTGACATGATTTCAAGGCTGCATGAGATTTCTCTGTTGTTCCCTCTCCCCTCTTGAAATTTTACTGTTAGTGATTATATTCTTTTGTTCTAAATATTCCTGTCTCCAAGAGGCTTGTGTTATGAGCCGGAAATGCTCAAGAAGAAAAGTCACTAACGTTAGTTAGCATGCTATGCTAGGCCACCTTAGAGGAGGTTTACAGGTCAGTCTCCTTCTCCAAGGACCAACGGGCAGGGGACCTAGGCCAGGTAAACTTTGATAAACCTGGAGGCAGAGTGGGAAAGACTAGGTGTGGCAGACCGTGGTTTCCCATCAGAGAAGAAGCAGGAGACAGAGTGGGTGTAGGGAAAACCTTTGAGACCTTTTCAATAAGATTGTTCTTGGGGTGGTGTGAGGCTGGAGCGGGGCTAGATGCCAATGGCAAAGAGGGCATCAGTGTGCTTGGCGGGCTCACAATAGCTCAGCCCAAGTTCTTCGGTACTCCCTCCCCTATCTCCCTTACTTCCTGTGGAACACTGAGGGGAGTGAACTGCTACATTTCAGACATATTAGCCTTCCCCTCTCTTGCTTAACTGGCTAGACGGGCTGAAATTGGTGCTAGATTTGCAGTCAGGAAGCAGGAAATAGCCACGTCTCTCAAGTCATGTTCCCAAGTCCATCTGATACATATGCTGAGAAAACTGAGTAGGAAGAAAAACTCTATTCTAATTTTATTTGAGGATGATGTGTTGACAAGGAGAGTTCAGATGAGTCCATTTGCCAGGTGATTAATCACCTCTTTATTTTCCTGTTTCAAAGTAAGTTTTTCCATGTCAGATGGTCTGCAAGTGGGAACAGTATATATAGTGC
Organism: Pteropus vampyrus; assembly: GCF_000151845.1. Lineage (NCBI taxonomy): Eukaryota > Metazoa > Chordata > Mammalia > Chiroptera > Pteropodidae > Pteropus > Pteropus vampyrus. Next base: position 4,547,523 of record NW_011888784.1, read on the forward strand.
ACATTAAGTTCTGACAAGAAACTGTTGTGACTAAAGTCATTAACTGTGTTCATGTTGAGATTGGTTATGTCGGCCTAAAATGCCTGTTTATGTGGGCCTTGTAGAAAGATGGAGTTTTGCCCCCAGGTGTGAATTTCACAGGTGTATTCCTGGGCAATCCCACCCTCAGCGATGCTTTTGTGGAATGATGGTGTCTCAGAAAATGGAATCTGCCCCCATTTGAGCATCTTTTGTTCCACATAATTCATTGAAGGAAAATTTGGAAGGCCTAGGAGGTGACTTGGAGCAGAGATAAATCCTCTTTTGGGGAGGAAAAAAATAAGAGGCCCGGCACTGTGTGTCTGTCTCATCTCTCCCACCCATACTGCGATGGAAAATGCAGGATGGCCTTTGAGCCCGAGCACTTCCAGGCCATGTGATGGCTGTGGGCATGTCATGCAACTATTCTGCTCCTCATCTATCCGAATGTTGATCTGATGTTATCCTGAAATAACTTAGAAAACATGCCCGGAGTGACAGGAACCTAATAGTGCCTCTCAGTGCAGGCCAGCTCTGCCCTGCTCTCCCTTTGAGAAATGCCCAGAGTGAATTTTCCTGAAAACACCTAGATTAGGGTCATTAAGTGGTTTTAACATCAAAGATACATAGAAGTAGAGGAAATTGGGTGACAGGGACTCTTTCACAGTCCCACAGAGGGTCCGAGGCTGAGCCCAGCCTGCAGCTGGATAGCATTTATTGCCCACCTTCTCCCGCCAACCCCTCCCCAACAGCACTGGTTACAAAAAGCCTGGGGAAGCTCATTCATCAGTCAACAAATTGGAGAAGTGACAAGATCGAAGAAGGAGGATGGTTTTAGGCACAGCCGTGGTTTTAGGCAATGCCGGACACATCTTGGTGTGGTAAACAGGACACTCTATTTGGAGTTGGAAAACCGGGACACTGCTATCAGCTCAGCGCCTTGGTATTTGTAGGATTCTGGCCTTGAGCTACCTGCACCTCAGTTCTTACATCTGTAAATTTGGTGCGACTGTCCTTACCTATCTCCCGGCATTGCTTTGAGGATCAGGAGGTACTGGATAGGAAGCTCTGAGCAGACTGGAAAACATGGCAAAAGCAAAGGATTGTTATTATAACTGTTTCTGTTTCCATATTGTTTTTAGGCTTCCAAAGAACTTTCCCATCTTTTCTTACTTAATATACAGCAGTTGATATGACTGTCATGTACAGATGTCTAAGGCTGATGGCTTGCCTGCGACTCTCCCGAGAACAAGGGGTGAGGTAAGCCTGGGCCCAGGCCTCCCAACACAGCGAGCATAGCTTTTCAGCTCACCTCTGATCTTGACATCACTTTACTCACCTGCTTGTACATCACTTCTGCCTTTAACTTTCGTCACTTCTGCTCCTCTCTAAAGTTCAGCTCTTACTTTGACACCCTCCAAGGCACATTTTCATCTCCTGGCACCTGGTACCCCGGAGCTGCCCATGGGTTGCCCACTGCAGTGCCTGCCCCTGACCCTTGGCTGCATCCTGGGTCTAGATCTAACATTCCTACTCCTGTGCCCCACCCCTAGCTGGCTGAGGGGCTAAAGAGGACCATTGAATGACAGTGTGACTTCTCTTGAAGATAGAGACTTCTTGGAGACAATGCTTCCACTAAAATGAGTGGCTCAAACAGTAGGTCTTTGGGGCTAGGGCAGCATTTTAGGACAAGGAGCCCTGTTGGAACCCCTTGGATGTCCCCAGGGTCTGTCACAGTGATTGGTGCCCAGTAGGGCTGCAAAGGCTTGGATAGGTTGCTGAGTGACACTGTTAGGGCAGGTATCTATTCTGACTGCTACTGGGACTCAGTTTCATCCACTCTCAGGCATTTATTCAGGCATGGTGCCACATACTGCCCTCAGAGTGCTCACAGTCCAATGGGTACCAAGTCAGGTGGACAGACAGGGTTATAGTTCAGGGTCAAAGATACTCTAGGAATATGCTGTAGAGACACCCACTGAATCTGTGCCTGTGGCTTTCTAGAAGAGGGGACCCTTAAACTGAACCTAGAGGGACAAGCAGAGGTCAAACAGAGTGAGAAAGGGAGCTGGGCAGGGGGCATAGCCCTCTAGTCCCTGCCCTTCTGGCCTGCCAAAGCCTCTCAGGCTCACTTGTTGGGGCTTAGCACTCTGCTTTCCCCTCCCGGCCTCCTCCATGCTCTGCCAGAGAGAAGTCTTCCAGTGGCTAGAATTCTGGGTCCTGCGCCCAGCCTGAGCTTGCCTGATGCTGAAGGGGGGCCAGGCCAGTCTGGTGGGGGCAATAGGCTCTTTTTGGGCTCCCCAGGCCTGGCAACTGCTGCTGGGAAATCTTAATCAATCACTCCAATCAAAGGTTTCGTGTCTTCCGGAATAAGTGATTTAACTTATCTTTTAGATCGCAATTGACTTCAGCACATAAAAGGCTCATTCAGTTTGAAGCAACATCTCCACCAGGAATGGATTAAGAGCAAGAAAATGGTTCTTTCTTAATGCAGGCGCAGCTGGGACTTTGGAAACCCAAAATCACTTGTAATCTCCTCTTGGAGCATATCAATGCTGAGAGGCCCTGTTTTAGACGGCAGTAATATGCTCTCCCTGCTGGGGAAACCTGTTGGCTCCCAACCCGGCGGGATGTCTGTGCCGTAGGAGCAACTTGGCTGGTAAAGTTGCACAAAGCCGCTGCTCTTTTAAATCGTTTGAACTTGGGCGCCTCCTTTGAGGGCCGCTGGATTCTGGCTACATCCTCCCCTCCAGTCCCTGCCCCCATCACCAGCAAGAGTATAGGGATTGTGAGCAGTGGTGACCCCCGAGGGCTTCCTGATTCAGTTCCTGGAATGAGTACTGTGGAGGACGTGGAGGAGACAGGAGTGACAGCTTCCCAGCCAAAACGAGCTTACATGTCACTCACTCCTGTCCAAGGCCTGAGGAAGGAGTGTATGTGAAACTGGTTCAGCGCTGTGTACGGCAATTCAACAGCGGCTGAGAAATTTTAATGTAGAAGTACTTTGACCCAGGAGTTCCACGTCTATGAATTTATCCTACAGATCCAGGTACATATAGGAAAGACATATGTACAAAGTTGTCCATTGCAGTGCTGTTTACAAGAGCAAAAGATTAAGAAACAACATAAATGTCCATCAGCCAGAGACTGGATTAACCAGGTATAGTGCAGCCATACAGTGAAATAGTATACAGTCACAAAAAAGATCAAGGATGCTTTTATAATACTGACCTGGGATGATCTCAAAGGTACTGTGATAAAAGCAAGATACATAACAGTATTATGGTATGGTACCACTTGTGTAAAAAAGGGTAAAAATAATACATATTGCTGTTTATTTATATAGGCATAAGGTCTTGTGGGATAGAAACACAAGGACACATTAATGTGCAGGGGCTGAGCAGTGGGTACAGGGACAGGTGACAGGGATGGGAGGGAAATTCTTCATTCTATAACCTGTTGTGCCATTTGAATTTTGAACAATATGAATGTATTTCCTATTAGTGTAGCAGAAAATGCCCCCCGCCACCGCCCAAGATGTCCACGCCTTAATCCTCAGAACATGTAAATACATTGCTTTATATGGTACAAGGGGCTTTGCAGACATGATTAAGATTATAGACCTTGAGATGGGGAGAGGATCCTGGATTAGCCGGGTGGACCAATCGAATCACTTGAATCCTCAAAAGCAGAGAACCCTTCCTAGCTGTGGTCAGAGAGGGAGACATGACCATGGAAGAATAGTTAAAGAGATGCTGTGTTGTTGGCTTTGAAGATGGAGGAAGGGACCCACGAGCCAAGGAATGCAGGCAGCCTCAAAGCTTGAAAAGGCAAAGGAACAGGTTCTCCCTTACAGTCTCCAGGAAGGAGCACAGCCCAGCCGACACCTGTGTTGGACTTCTGACCTATAGAACTGTAATTTGATAAACTTGTGTTGTTTAAGCCACTAAGTCTGTGGTGATTTGTTATAGTGGTCATAGAAAACTAACATATAAAACAATAAATAAAGAAAACAATTTTTGAAAGAAGCTCACAGTCTAGTTAGGGTGGGACTCACAGCACATATACAGAGGAAACAGACCCTAGCTTTCCACTGCAGTGCGGTGGTGTGCAGACTAAGTGCTGTGGAACCCGGCTCACTGCTTGAAGGACTTTTGGGGTGCCCAGTATGGCCAGGTACTGTGCTATGTGGAGAGGCCACAAAATTAGAAAAACATGGTCCCTGTCCTAGGGGGGCTTTGTGGCAAGTTTTGCAGTGTCTCTCTCTGGTCTTTAAAACTGGGCCCCAGGTTGTGTGCACTGTGTCCTCTCCACCCATTTCCTGTTGGACATGCAATTTCTAGGTCCTTTGCCATCTTGGGCCCTGATGGATTGGACTTTCTCATTCCACTGCTTGCAGCCAGTCAGCCTCGACTACCTCCAGGGCTAGAAAACCCACAACCTCTTGAGAAGCTTGGTTCTGCTCCTAAGGCACTTAGTGTGTCACCCTTCATTTAGGCATCACTCAAGGATGGGTTGACTCTGCGCTTCTGCTTTAGGAGGGCGTGTGTCCCACATCCCCTCATGAAGCCACATGCTCTCTCATGTAGGGGTCTGTTGTATTGTTTTGTTGTCCACCCATCATCTTGACAGAACCTACACATAATAGAGACTCACTGAAAACCTGTTGAACGGAAGCGTGTACGCAGCTCCTGCCGTTTGCGTGGCCAGTGCCAGGTAGGCATTACAAAGGATGCAAGAAATAAAAAAAGATGGAGACTTGGTCTCTGAGCCTAGTGATAAAGAGAGAATCTATCGTTGTTCTCCTCCGCCATTTCCTTTCTCCATGGCCATTTTATATAGAAAATTAAGAGAAAAAATGATTTCCTCCTTTAGTCCTCCCTCCCCTATCATGTATTGTCAGAATGCTGTGACTTTTTGATTAGAAGGAGCCATCAAACTGCTCATAGGTGCTTCTCAAGTCCTGCCAGCCATCTATCAGCCAGCACCACACCCGGAGCTTCATTGGAAGCCCCCCAGCCCCAGCTGCTTCCTTCTGTCTCCCTTCTCCTCCCTACCCCCAGCTTCCAGTGTCTCCTGATCCATCTCTCAGGGCTTCCTCTCCCATTCAAATATACTGTGTGTGTTTGAGCAGAGGTGGCAGCATGCACAACCAGGTGACGCATGTGCATGCTGTTAACTCTTGGAAACTGGCCCTACCAGAGGGAATTATCCTGCTGGTACCATGACTTGGAGCAAGTGTTTTCATGCAGAGAGACGCAGGGTCCACTAGAACAAAGCAGCCAGGAGCCACTGTTCTTGCCCCACCCCTGTGAGGATCCTTAGGTCTGCAGGGAAATGTGTGGCCAAGGGAGCAGGCATATTTAGAAATCAGGTAGCTGAGGATTTGAATCCAGACTCCTCCTTTATGATGTTGGGTGCTTACCCTTCCTAAGACTCAGTTTACTCATCTGTATATGCAGGAGCTGGACTCGGACCTGGGATGATACCAAGGATGTGTAGAGTCGGGGTTGAATGCTAAACCTGAGCTTGCTTTCTGGTCTAGCCCCTGTGATAATGTCAGCTCCCATAGTGTATAAACCCCTCTGGGAAAACCAGACAGCAAAGCAGAAATGGGTGCCAGTTCAGGGCTGCAGTGGCTGTGATAACTGGTTTCACTTATCCCTGGGAAAAGCCTGGCTCTTGGCGATTGTTATTATTTTGCAAGGTTCATGCTATTTTACAGTCTTGGCTCATTTCTTTGCTGCTAGACTCAGCAGGGATGCAGGTTTGCAGAGACCCCTTCCTGACAGCCCCCGGGTGAAATCTTGGGTCCAGTTCATTTGTCAGGCAGGACCAGTAAACCCGCCATCACACTCACATGCCCTCGCAGCCTCCTCAACTGCCTTCTCTGCCCAGTTATCCATCACTCACCTTCTCTCCTCAGCAGCCTCCCACACCCGCCTCCCAGGCCTCCTCTGCCCCATTTCTTGCCCTTTTTCTTGCTGACCTCAGCATTTTGCAAACCATCTCCCACCTGGGTCTCAAAGTGGCTTTACTCTTTCATCCCCGGGAGCTCCCCCTTCCTATAGTTGGCAGCCTGGCCTTTCCATAAAGGCCACCTTTCAGAGCTGACCTCCCCTAGCCTGAAAACTCAGAAATTCTCTTTTCCTCTGCTGGCGTCCTGCAGAGAATTAGTGAGGTGGTGGGGTCCATCAGGCACAGAACAGGAAGTTCACGGGTTCTAGGGCGATGTGGAGGGTTGGTGATAAAGCAGAGTTGACCAGGTCAGGTAGGAAAAAAGGCTGCTGGACACTTGCCATGCAAAGGGTGCAGTAAGAGCTTGTTGGTGGGAGCTGGCTCCACCTGGGATGGAGGGGCAAAGGCGGAGGGGTTGAGGCTTCACACTGCCTTTCGGGGAGAGGAAAGCAGGGGAC
>NW_011888784.1:4554006-4560931 GCF_000151845.1 Pteropus vampyrus
GCAGGGTCCACTAGAACAAAGCAGCCAGGAGCCACTGTTCTTGCCCCACCCCTGTGAGGATCCTTAGGTCTGCAGGGAAATGTGTGGCCAAGGGAGCAGGCATATTTAGAAATCAGGTAGCTGAGGATTTGAATCCAGACTCCTCCTTTATGATGTTGGGTGCTTACCCTTCCTAAGACTCAGTTTACTCATCTGTATATGCAGGAGCTGGACTCGGACCTGGGATGATACCAAGGATGTGTAGAGTCGGGGTTGAATGCTAAACCTGAGCTTGCTTTCTGGTCTAGCCCCTGTGATAATGTCAGCTCCCATAGTGTATAAACCCCTCTGGGAAAACCAGACAGCAAAGCAGAAATGGGTGCCAGTTCAGGGCTGCAGTGGCTGTGATAACTGGTTTCACTTATCCCTGGGAAAAGCCTGGCTCTTGGCGATTGTTATTATTTTGCAAGGTTCATGCTATTTTACAGTCTTGGCTCATTTCTTTGCTGCTAGACTCAGCAGGGATGCAGGTTTGCAGAGACCCCTTCCTGACAGCCCCCGGGTGAAATCTTGGGTCCAGTTCATTTGTCAGGCAGGACCAGTAAACCCGCCATCACACTCACATGCCCTCGCAGCCTCCTCAACTGCCTTCTCTGCCCAGTTATCCATCACTCACCTTCTCTCCTCAGCAGCCTCCCACACCCGCCTCCCAGGCCTCCTCTGCCCCATTTCTTGCCCTTTTTCTTGCTGACCTCAGCATTTTGCAAACCATCTCCCACCTGGGTCTCAAAGTGGCTTTACTCTTTCATCCCCGGGAGCTCCCCCTTCCTATAGTTGGCAGCCTGGCCTTTCCATAAAGGCCACCTTTCAGAGCTGACCTCCCCTAGCCTGAAAACTCAGAAATTCTCTTTTCCTCTGCTGGCGTCCTGCAGAGAATTAGTGAGGTGGTGGGGTCCATCAGGCACAGAACAGGAAGTTCACGGGTTCTAGGGCGATGTGGAGGGTTGGTGATAAAGCAGAGTTGACCAGGTCAGGTAGGAAAAAAGGCTGCTGGACACTTGCCATGCAAAGGGTGCAGTAAGAGCTTGTTGGTGGGAGCTGGCTCCACCTGGGATGGAGGGGCAAAGGCGGAGGGGTTGAGGCTTCACACTGCCTTTCGGGGAGAGGAAAGCAGGGGACACAAATTGCTCTACCACATGTTTTGGTCCAAAGATGAGCCTGCCTCAGGCCTAGTGCCTCTGGGTGGCTTCCTAGGGAAAGCAGGGGGAAAGAAAGCCTAATTTGGGAATTGTAGCATCTCTTACGGGAAGAAGCCAGACAAAGACTTACCGAAACGTGGGGAATCAGTTCGCAGAAAGGAGTGACACCAGGAATGTATAGAGCTGGGGTTAAATTCTGAATCTGAGCCTGCCTTCTCCAGCCCATGTGCTAATATCAGCAACTCGGACTGTCTCTGCACACCCCCGCTAGGAAAACTACCAACTGAAACAGAAATAAGTGTCAGTTCAGGTGAGGGGTCAAGACACAGAGACTTCACTTACCCAGCGGTCAGCCTGCTATCACTTCTCTTATCTAGAACACAGATCTCAGAGTGAGGGAGAAATGCCTCCGATCATGGCTGAGGACACAGCTCCCTACTCCTAAGAGCCCCACCCTTACTCAGAGCACCACGGTTGCCTGGCCAGGAAGATTCCTAACTGTACATTAGAAGCAGGGGAAGCTTCTTTAGGCAGGTACACCCGAACAGGTAGATGACCTCTGGATGCCTCACCGTGGGAAGGGGCAGATAGAAGAGGAGAGAAACCAGGGTAGCAGGAACAAATCCCCCGACACAGCGGAGAGCGTCACAGAGACACCAGAGGGCCATCAAGACAAAGTTACATCATGTTCAGCACCTCAGCCACTGCAGGGAACAAAGCTGAACAGGCTTTATTTTTCAATCTTTTCTTTCTTTCTTTTCTTTCTTTCTTTCTTTCTTTCTTTCTTTCTTTCTTTCTTTCTTTCTTTCTTTCTTTCTTTCTTTCTTTCTTTCTTTCTTTCTTTCTTTCTTTCTTTCTTTCTTTCTCTCGCTCTCTCTCTCTCTCTCTCTCTCTCTCTCTTTCTTTCTTTTTTGGAACAATGTTTTGTAAAACCAAGCTTGGGAGAGATGTACACAAACAAATTTTAGGTTTTATATCCTTTGCCACAAGAGGAAGAGAAATATGTAAACATTAAATATATATATATACATTGTGCAGTAAGGTTAAAACAAAACACATTGTGTTGCTTGAAGGGCAATGTTTAGTCGTCTACAAAATCCTTGTCTGTGAAATACCTCATCTGCATGGCTAGATGCATGGTTATTCCTGATGGCATCATAGAGCGTTAAGACTGAAAGAGACTATGAGATTCCATAAACCCGCCGAAAATTTTTTATAGATGATGCACTCAAGGTTCAGAGATATGAAGTGATTTGCCCAGGGTTCCACAGCCAGATGGTGGCAGAATGGGGCCTTGGAACTTGATTCACCAGAGTTCAAAATGGATTTGGGCCGGGGAGCAGGCTCGGATTCAGACACTGTGCCCCTGGCAGGAACAGCCAGACCAGGGCTGGGATCCCCTTCGGCCTCCCAGAGGTCTCTGCCAAGGCCCTAGATGGGAGATCAGAGGGCCTGAAACATCTGCCCAAGGACAAGTTGAAGAGACACTGCCCAGAATGGGATGGGGTTCTGATGAGGGGGTGGGCAGGAGAGCTGACCGGAAGCACACAGGGTGGCCTGGGAGCAGGGATTCAGGAGAGGTGTGAACGTGCCCAATATATAAGCAAGCCATAGGCGTCCCCCGGCCAGAGTGTTTTGACACCCGTTCTATAACAGGCCTGTCAGGAACTGGCTGAAAAGGCAGCTTACATCCCTAAAATGGGAAACAAAGAAGAAAATGAGAAGCACTCTTTGTCCTCTTGCGGTAACCAGCTCCTGGAGTTTGCTTTTTGCTTTTTATTTACTGCAAGAGAGGCTGAGAGGGCTCCAAACCCAGCCCGTCCAGAGCAAGCCTGTGGCAGCTTCTTACTGAACGTCTACCCACAGACTTCCTATTTCTACTCTTAATAACCACAAGCTCGGGGTTACCAGGGTCTCCTTGTTGCTATAGTGAGAGGTGACAGTGCCAGCCTTCCAAAGCACTGGACCTTTTGCTCAGAGGAAAAGCAGAATCTGGGTTGCTTTATATTTGGGTTTGACTGAGAAAATTTAATGTACCATTTTTCGGCTCTTGCAGCAATTGCAATTTGTGCTCAAAATGCATCAAACCTCAATATCACAGAATCACTGACCATTTGGGGAAGTGGGCATCTGAGAGTATATAGAAGATAAATTTTAAATTACAAAAGTGGTAAAATGTCATTAAGAACATCAAGAAAATGACAAAGAAATTTAAATACATGTGGTTACATGACCAGCACACAACCTTCGTGGTCCTGAGCTTAGCCCTTCTGACAGTTTTCTTAAATGTGCATTTGGCAGATTTGAAGACTAGTGCGTGTATAATTGGTAGTCTGCTTTTTCGGTTATTGTGTTGTAAGCATCTTTCTAGGTTGCTGCCTTACCTCAATAAACCTTATTTTTATTGGTGGGGTAATGTCACATCATTTTATAAAACATTCTCCTACTTTGCCTCCTCAGTGTCTCTTGAATTTTCTTTGTCTCCATCCTGCCATCTCTGTCAAAATTCTATTCTTTCTCTGATTTGGACAGCTGGCCTACCTTGTCCCTGTCCCCATCCTCATACACACACACACACACACACACACACACACACACACACACACACACACACACACAGTGTGCCAGGACTTCCTTCACTCTAGGCCTTGCTAATCAAGATAGTCCCAGACCAGTGACGTGGGTACACCCTGGGAACTTGTTAGAAATGCAGAATCATAAACCCCACCTGGGACCTACTGTATCAGAATCTGCATCTGTATTTTGACAAGATCCTCAGGTGACTCATAGGCACATTAGAGCTTGGAGCGCTGATCTGAAACACACCTCCCCATGGCTCCAGGATAGAATCAACACTCCTGGCCAGGTGTGCAACCTGCTGAATGGAGACCAAATGGTGAGGGGGCAGGGGGTAAATAAGGATGGGTGGCTGTGGGCCAGGAACCTTAGAGAGGTTGTGGGGAGGGGGAGGCCCGTGAAGGAAGTTCTAAAAGTGAAATCCATGGAAGATGTACATGGAAAACTGAGGGCCCAGTTGGCTAGTAGGGACAGGAGTGTGGGCTGCGGCAGCACAACCACCCGCCCCCACTCACTCCTGCTTTATAGATGAAGACGCTGAGGCTCAGAGAAATTAAGTTGCTTGCCTAAGGTCACAAGCTAACAGGTGGTGGAGCTGGGGTACATCCCTGATTCCAGAGCCCGCACTCTTAACCACCCTGCAATGCAGTGTAGAGTAAGCGACAGGAGGGAGAAAAGAATGAAAAGATGTGAAGCTCCTACAGCAAGCTGCGTACCTTTTCACTTTATGACATAGAATATTAACAACAGCCTTTGGATGTGGATATTTTACCCCATTTACAGTGGAGGTGGTTTATTTGCACCAGGGATAAGCTGTTACGTGAGTCCACATAGTTACTTACCAACAGCTGGAATCAGGATTTCAACCCAGGACATTTGGGGTACCGAAGTGGTGCTCTTTCCCCTTGCACATTTCATCAGCGAGGCGTGGAGTGGGTCTCTGCTCTTGGAACAATCTCTCTCCTCCCACCCTGCCTCCTGCCGTTAAAACCCCCTCTTCTGCCCAGGGACACACGCCCCTTGCCTGTTAATAGTGAAGAGAAACACAAGTCTTAGGTGTTTTCTTTCAGTTCTTAAAATTGTGAAATGCTGGGATAAGAAGGTACCTGGTTTACCATTTAATCCAGCTGCCTCATTTCACAGGTATGGAAACTGAAGCCCGGAGAGCTCCAGTGACTTCTCTGAGCTCACACAGCCAGCTAGTTACAGATCCGAAACTCTGACTCTAGATGCAGTGCTCCTTTCCTGACTCTGGGCTGCATTTGTACCTGGTGCCCTGGGAGCTGAGTGGCCAGTGCCCCATCAGGCCAGCCAGCACCGGGCTGTTGGGTTGCTAGGTCAGTTCAGCCACGATCTTAGGCTGGAGGATGCAATGGATGAACCTCCATTTTACAAAACAAACTAATAAAAATAATGTCTGCTTGTTGTTAAAAACCCAACCAGTATAGAAGTGTGTCTGCATACTCTTGAAAGCTCACGCTCCCGGCCCTCCGCAGCCCACTCCCCAGGGGTAACCACTTAGTGCTGTCTCCAATGGTTCCTTAATTTTCCTGCCAGCCGTTGGGTTTTGTAGGATCCATGCCACAGCAAGGCTATTTTTAACAAGCATCCCAGGCTTCAGGGGGTTGAGGAAAGGGGAAGAAAAAATATTCCATTTGTGTATTTTTAATCTGTGCACATTTGAGCAGGCAGTGGCTTTCCTGTCCATGCTGCCAAGGGTTTCAGGCAATTGATTAGACTTTCTGGGTGCAAGGTAATCCTTTCTCTTCCTCTAACGAGGCTGGATGGCCAGGGAGGGGTTCAGGCGATGTTTTTGGGGCTGATGGCTGCCTCTGCTGGCTGCCTCATAATCCTGCCTGCCCCCGGCCCTCACCCTCCCGCAGCAGCTCAGCATCGAAAATCTTGGCTGGGTCTCTCAGGGCAGAGGAGGCCTGGGAACCTGACTCTTTGTGCCAGGCTCATATTTAGCAATGTCTCCAGCCAGAGGTTGGCGTCTGTCCCGCTTGGGCTCTGGGCAGGGGGTGCAGTCACATGTGCTGCCTTCGAGTGGGCAGATTCTGAGTGGGCAACAGCCTGCTTTGAATATAAACACACTCCTTTTATGCCTAGGAGCTGGCATCTGAGCCTGTGCTCCAGGTTCTGGGTGAGGCTGAGTGTGGTAGCCGGATGGGTGGTAGGGAGAGGGAAGAAAGATGTCACAAGGCTTAAACTGGGCAACACGGTGGTGGAGGAAGATTCCCAGCTCCCTGCACCCCAACTGCAGTTCCTATCTGTTTTCTTTCTTCAGGTGCCCAGAGTGATGTCCCTGCCTGAGTCGGGGGCCTGCAGCCCCACAGGGGGCTGGACAGTACCCTGATCTGGACTGTCCTGTTCTTTCTGCCTCGCAAGTTCCCCCGTCTGTTCAGGGACGATCCTGGGAGGCAGTGTGGAGTGGGACAGGACAAGGCCTGGATGTGCGGCCACCTGCGGCAGAGTCTTGTTCCATTTCTCCCTGTCTGTAGCCAACCCCTCAACCTCTCCAGGTTGCACCTGCAAGATGTGGCCCCAGATGGCGTCATCCTCGAAGGCTCCGACAGCACACGCTCTACACTTCCTCGCTCGCCCTGCTTTCTTTTCCATGATAGTGCCTGATGACGGGTGAATTAGACCAGCTGGTCTCAGCCTTAAATGGTAGCCTCCTGGGTAACAAACATTATGCCTTAGCCCTGTAAAAACTCTCTTTTCTTTAAAACAACTTTTTTTAAGGAGGAGAATTCTGGTTCATTTGTTCATGCCACAGATATTTAATGAGCACCTGCAAAGTACAGCCCCTGTGCTGTCACCGGCCCCATAGAAGCTCCCCTTACATTGAACCTCTCCACCCCTCCGCAGGCCTTCCCTGGGGACCAAAGGGGCTTGCTCACCAAATTCAGCTCCCTGGAGAGGAGGCTGCCTTCTTGCAGCTGAATCTTTAGAGAGAATCCAAATGCAGCAACAGGACTTCTCTCCTACGGCCTGATGCCAAGCAGATACCAAGTCCTCAAGCCCCTGGCAGCCCCCATCCCTCCCTCTCCCAATATCTCAGGAGAAGAAAGCTCTTAGCAGTGGTCAAGAAAGCTGAATAGATATTTTCTTTGTATCTCCTGGGAGGACCATGGTAAATACACAATAATGGAATGAATGAATGGACA
>NW_011888784.1:4560981-4574889 GCF_000151845.1 Pteropus vampyrus
CTGGATGTGCGGCCACCTGCGGCAGAGTCTTGTTCCATTTCTCCCTGTCTGTAGCCAACCCCTCAACCTCTCCAGGTTGCACCTGCAAGATGTGGCCCCAGATGGCGTCATCCTCGAAGGCTCCGACAGCACACGCTCTACACTTCCTCGCTCGCCCTGCTTTCTTTTCCATGATAGTGCCTGATGACGGGTGAATTAGACCAGCTGGTCTCAGCCTTAAATGGTAGCCTCCTGGGTAACAAACATTATGCCTTAGCCCTGTAAAAACTCTCTTTTCTTTAAAACAACTTTTTTTAAGGAGGAGAATTCTGGTTCATTTGTTCATGCCACAGATATTTAATGAGCACCTGCAAAGTACAGCCCCTGTGCTGTCACCGGCCCCATAGAAGCTCCCCTTACATTGAACCTCTCCACCCCTCCGCAGGCCTTCCCTGGGGACCAAAGGGGCTTGCTCACCAAATTCAGCTCCCTGGAGAGGAGGCTGCCTTCTTGCAGCTGAATCTTTAGAGAGAATCCAAATGCAGCAACAGGACTTCTCTCCTACGGCCTGATGCCAAGCAGATACCAAGTCCTCAAGCCCCTGGCAGCCCCCATCCCTCCCTCTCCCAATATCTCAGGAGAAGAAAGCTCTTAGCAGTGGTCAAGAAAGCTGAATAGATATTTTCTTTGTATCTCCTGGGAGGACCATGGTAAATACACAATAATGGAATGAATGAATGGACAAATGAATGAATGGACTGATGAATAAGCAAGTGAGTGAATGAAGGAAGGAACAAATGGAAATTTAGTCCCTGCCCCAAAGGAGTTTAAAATTCAGAGGAAAAGAACCAGGCTTGTAGAATGGCGGCACTGTGGGACTGAAGGGGACCCCAGGGATTGGACTCATCTCCTCCTTTTGTAGGAAAGGAAATGCAGGCTCGGAGGCAGGAGGGGCTGTGGGTGCGATGCCTGCAGCAGACCTCGGAGGTCAGAGGATGGTGAAGTCGCCCAGGGTGAGTGAGATCCGGAACCCAGTGCAAGGCTGCCCTACTTTTCCTCTGCTGCTGCCCTAAGTGTCCCTTGTCCTTGGGAAAAATTGCCTTTTCATATGGTTGGGAGTGGACAGCGCAATTTTTCTTTGAGGGTTAATTATTTTGCTGACAGCACAGATAATTAGGAATGAGCATCCCGGCGTGAGGGCGACAGCACCATCTGCTGTGAATATGTTTCAACCCTACCTTGCAGGGGGCCCTATCTTTACCCTCCCACCCCCCGCCCCCAGCAAAAATTCATGTGCTCTAGAGGTTTGCTTCAAGGGCTACAGCCACCAGGTGACCATGCCGCCAGTGGGATGGTCTAGTGACTGGCTTCTAAAGAGTGCAGCTTGTTCTCCCTCCGCTATTTGGCATCCAGTGCGTAGGGAGCTCCAAGGCTGAAGGAGAACCCATCGGGGTGCCTGGGACACAGAGCACTGGCACCAAGCGGACACCTTTTTGTTCTTCCCGTGGCCTGATGTCTTGAGGTCTGATCCTCTGTTGGCTGGAGGTGGGTGTGTGGGTCTGCACTGAGCTATGTGGACTGCCACTGGTGTTTGGGTAATTTTCCTGCCTAACTCCATAGATTTTCTACCTACCTATCCTGGGTATCCTGGGTATCCTGGGTTTCCTGGCCTTTGGCCTGTGCTGCTTGTTCTGGAAGGAGCTTGGCCCTGCCTTCCATTGCCAGGTAGGAATTTCCTAGGTTGTGGCTTCTTCTGTGTCAATAGAAGCAGAGCAGCTTTGGAATCAAGCAGAGAAACCCATTGTCAGCAGCAGCCAGGATCTTTCTTCATAGGGGTGGAAGTGTGTGTGTGTGTGTGTGTGTGTGTGTGTGTGTGTGTGTGTTTTAAGGAATATATCACATATACAAAAGAGCACTGACATGTATATATGCTTGGTAATAATAATTGCTCTGTTCTTTCAAAGGGGCTTCTAAACCCCAGTGCTGCTTGGCCCAGAAATGCCTCAGAGAACAGAGCCATAGGGAGCCAGGTTGCCCAAGAGGCTCAAGTTTGGCACAGCCCCCCCGCCCCAAAGCTGTGGCTATTTATCACAGCCAATTTCCTCTTTGCCTGAGCTGCTCCTGGTAGCTGGGAGCCTCCACATCCTTGTCTTCCCTATTTATCACTGTTATTTCTGTGCTTTCTCCTCCTAGACCCTCCTATCAGGGCAGACAGCAAAAGTGTGCTTGTTCTCTTCTCCCCATCCCCCCACAGCAGGCCAAGCCTGCCTCTGTTTCCTTCCTTCTTCCCACTCCTCTTGACCTGCCACACCCCAGAGGTGACACGAAATTACCCTAGGACCAGGGAGCTTACCGGAAAGAATGATAATTGGGAGTTAGGAATTCGTCTTGACTCTTTCGCTAACTTACTGTGTGACCTTTAGCAAGATTCTTAACCTCTCTGTGCTTCTGTTTCCTTATCTTTAAAATATCCCTTTACATTGCTTCTATGAAACCAAATGGGTCCAATGGATACGAAGTAGCTTGAAGAGAATAAACCAGTCTGTGTCGTAAGACATTGTCCCCATTGTGATTACAAAATCCACGGAACTTTATGTCTTTGCCTTCGTTTGCCACCCCCAGTCCCTTTCCATGATGCTTCCTCTTATCTGCAGTGCTGGGTACCCTGGCGGAGACTGTCCACCTGCCATAGTCCCTTCTCATCAGTGGGTTCACTGAGGCTCAGAGGAGTCTAAGTTTGGGGCAGAGCACATGGTCACAGCCATCTGGACAGCAGGAGCCCTCCCCCTTCACGCTAGTTGCTAGAGATCATGCCTGCTCAGAGGTGCAAGGCTGTGGCCAGTGTGGACCCATCTCCAGAGATGAGCAGATCTCTGTACTAGGTCAGGGCTGCTTCTAGCGGGAGCCCCTTACCACCAGCCCCCTACCACCTCAAAGCGCAAGCTTTGGTTTTGGCTGTGAAATGTGGTCACTCAGTAGATCCAGTGTCTGTGTCCCTCACCTAGTGAGGTCTACGTCTCCACCCTTGTCTCTTTCTCTGAGCAAAGGGCTGTGAAAGGAGGCTTACCATCAGCCACAGGTGGGTGGCCTTCCTGGAGCCCCCCAAACCACAGCACACCGGAAGCCTTGTTCCAGGGACCTGGGCTACAACAGTTGAGAACTTTATTTCTTGGTAGACATGTTCTTGTTCTTTGTGGTCTCATTGGTGGTGGTGGTGGTGGGTGGTAGGGGGGACCCAGGTCCTTCGTCTTTCCTGGGCAGTGAGGTTCTGTTGGTGGGTATGAGCCAAACTCTGAATGGTAAGTAGGATGAGTGACTGAAGGTGGGTCTTTCGGGAATATCAGGAAGATAAAACAAAACATGCAGTGGTAAGAAGACAGGAATGAAGGGGTGTGCATGTGCATGAGCTGGGGATAGGGTCGGTGGGTGGGACATTGGCAGTGAAGGCATGGTTCACACAGTCACTAAGAATTGCAAGACCTAATCATAAAGAGCAGTAAAAGGGTGGCTTGAAAGTCCTAGAACAGTTAAAACATGGACATGTGTCTGGCTGTGGTAACAGAGACTTCTGGTCTTCCTGCAGGTCCCCTCTGAAGTAGCTGGGAGCTCAGAAGGCCTTATCACGCCTGAGGAGTGTGCCAGCCAGGAAATCAATAAGAGATGGCGTGGAGCCCACCCAAGGCCTGATCTGCATAATCCACAGCCTGTTGGACCTGGAGCCTCCAAATCAGGGTGGGGGTGCACCAGCGAGGAGACTCAAGAAGAATCGATGCTTCGGCCCCCGGTGACATGTACACGGTGTAATGACAGGTAATGAACCTGAGGCTCATCTATTCTTTTTGAATGATATGACAGGTAGGAGAATATATCAGCCTGCAGTAGACATAAAATGTCAACCCTTGGCAAGATAACTATGCAAACAAACCCAGTAAAGCCTGATAAGATGATAGATGGATGCTTTCTGGTTATTAGTTTCGGCCCCATGCGCTTGCTAGAGCCAGGCCCCAGAAGATTTAGCATAAGGTAGGTTTACTTCCTATTCCTTATAGGAAAGCTTGATGCCATTAGGGAAGTAGTACCTCTTGTTTGAAGAACTCGGAGTAACAAATCAAGAAGTCTTTATTCCCCATTGGCTCCCTTGGGAAGCAGGGAGTGGATGGCAGCGGGGAAGCAGAGGCAGTGAGGGGTGAAGGAGCTCTTTCCTGTATTGGTGATGCCTGAGGGATAGACCTGGAGACTCAGCGTCGGGAAGACTTCTGGATGGGCTCAGATTTCTTAAATGACAGGGTGAAGTGATGGGTCAATATTTCTTATTAAAAAAATAAAGGAAAAGGGGAACTTGTGGCTCCCTGCATCCCTCTAAGGATGCCAGAACGAGTAGCAGATGATCAGGGGTAGTTGGGGGCATCATGAATAGGGGTCTGGAGAGCCCAGGAGGGGCTGGCACACATGGTAGAGAGGTCAGCCAAGGTAGGAAGCATTGAGCAGGTCCTAAGATCCTGGAAGGCAGGGCCTGAAACTGGAAGGATTGGGGTGGGGGGGCAGTGAGACTGGATACCCCAAAGATGAGCTCTGCTCCATTGGTCTTGTTGTTGTCACTGTGTGTGTTGTACAGGGTACCACTCTGGCAACTTCCACCTCGGGAAAACGGCAGGCCTCGGGGGAGCAAAAATAGCTGAGGGCCTTGGGAAACTGACCAGGGCCAATGGCCTGGGGCAGGAGGCCCGAGGGGGTGTGGTGAATTCCATTCCAGTGTAGGCCAGTGTCAGGGTACACAGCATCAAGCCAAGGGGTGGGGAGGGGCAGAGTATTAAGACTTCTGGGTGGCCTTGTTCTAAATCAGGCAGAAAGAATAAGATGGAGAAGGAATCCAGAAAGCTGAGCCCAGCTCTAGGAAATGGATCAGCCATAGGCACCAGGCAGGCACAGGGTTTGGCTCCTGTCTATATGAGGAAACGGAAAGGGAATCGAGTGCCAGGGACCCCAGAAAGGATAGTCGGGGTACTGGCTGTGCCTAGAGGGGCTTAGCTTGGGAGCTGCCAGCTTCACAGGTGCCGGGGCTAGCTCTGTCCCTGGGCACCCCAAGCCACAGTACACTGGCCCTGGGCTATTCCCAGACCCTACCTCTCAGTGGGGCAAGTGGTCTGTGCATCCTAGACTTGACTGGGGACCTGGGCATGGCTGACCCTGTGGGGCCTTGTGGTGAGAGGTAAAGCAAGGCAGGAGGAGGTGTGAAGGGTCCAGCCCTGCAGGCAGGTGGGTGAGGACCTCATCATGCATGCGGCCTCAGCAAGGTAAGGACAACGTACTTCCTAACCAAGGCAAGGAAGAGCAAAGGATCTGGTCTATCAGAAGGTTCTTAACCTAGTTTACCAATATTTACTGAATGCCTATTGTGCACTGGGCACTGTGCTAGGTGCCAGAAGTATAAAGACACAGGAGGGATGTTTGCTCCCAGGGGAGGGAGTATATATGGGGAGGAGGAAAATGAACAGGAGTGGAGACAGATCCATGGCTCTGAAAGCTTCGGTCTCTGATCTTCAAAAAACAGACAATACTTACTCACAGGCCAGTTAGGAGAATAAAATAAAATAAAATATGCAAAACACTTGGCACAGCAGCTGGCGCCCTAATAAGTGATCAATACATTTAGTTTACTTCCATTGTTCTGCTCTTGGAGGAGCTCACAGCGGTGGGGGTGGGGGAAACACGTCCTCATTCCCAGGGCTGTCAGCTGCTAACAGGGTTTGAGGCCTGGGCTTTGAAAACCTGGTTATCAGAATTCCCCTGGCCATGGAAAATGTGGTTTGAGGTAAATCTGAGCACTCAGGACTGGTGCCTACATGTGAGTGCTTTGACAGCTGCTGCGCCTGGGGATTCTGTGTGGGCATCGAGGGCGACAGAGGGTGGGAAGGGTGGGCACAGGAATTTACAGAAGTGTTGAGAAGAGAGGACATTCTCAGAATGCTTGAGAGTCTCGCCTCCTCGGCTGTTCTTGGGCGTGAGGCAGGGTGAGGTGGGTACTGAAACCCGGTCAAGACTCGGCACCAGGAGCCCTGGAGAAGCTGAGCACGAGCCACGCATGTGATTTTAAATTTTCCAGCAGCTACCTTAAAAAAGGCAGACATCGCAAGTGAACTTAATTGTAATAATGTGTTTTATTTAACTCAACATGGCCAAAGTATTATCATCGCAGTATAGAATCAACGTAAAATTTATTGGTGAGATAGTCTACATTCTTCTTTCATACGAAGTCTTTGAAGTCCAGTGTGTCTTTTTGACGAGCCGCGTGTTAGGTGCTCCATAGCTACATGTGGATAGCGGCTACTGTATTGAACGCTCAGGTCTAGAATCTAGACTAGAATGTAGAATACCTTGCCAAGGGGTACCTAGGTGTCAAGTGAATCCTGAGCTAAATGACAGGATTTACTATTATGTCCTCTTCTTATGACACATTTGTAATTAATCCCTGGGGAAATTGGTTTGAGTGATGAGAAATTTGATGATTTACTTGTTCTAGATGGTGACATATATTCTCTGGAACCAGCCCTGGCTGTGGACCTCACCAGCTGGGCTCAGGACACTGCCACCTGTGCTGGTTGTGGGGCTGACCTTAGGTAGTTCCTGAAGCTCTCTGAGCCTCAGAAGCTTCATTAAAAGTGGAACTAATGATTTCTATCTTGCTGGGTAACTATCAGGACTAAATAAAATAATGAATAACCACTCTGTGACAATGTCAAGAAATAATCCTTTTTATTTTTCTAAATCAAATGAAAACCAATTTGAGTTCCCCTACTGGCTAAGTGTGACACAATCTTCCTAGTAGGCATTTCTGTTGTTCTGTTTCTATGCTTCTGTTGTATGAGAACCATGGAGCTTTTCAGGTCAGGACAAATGGGGAGGGGGCAGGTCCTGGACCTTGGCCCAGGGTGGTGGCAGCTGCCTGTGGCCCCTCCTTATCCAGACCTGTGTGCTCAACTGGAGGCACCAAGCCCCGCAGGCAGCTTGTGGCCCTATGTCAGCTCTGCCATAGGGAACACTGGGCGTGGACACCACCAGGGGACTGTGTTCCAGTGACTTGAGGGTTGTCGGCCACTCTAGGACCCATTCCCTAAGCCGTCTCTAATACCTTGAGACCCAACCCAGGGATCCTAATCCAAAAGCTGCATGTCCTACAGCCCTCTCTCTCTCCTGTCTCCCAGACTCAGCTTTTTACAAAGGCGCATCCCTACCTTACCTGCCTGCTTTCTTTCTCCGTAAAAATAAAGGTAACTCCCCCTTAGGGCCAGGGATCCCATTGTCACAGAATATGGCTGCTCTTTCTGTGGGGGGAAGTACATTTTTTGTTATTCTGTGAATGACACCTGCTCTAGTCACTGGCCCCCCAAACAGCAGCAGAAAACAGTGATTGCTGTGGCATTTAGTCACATAGCACCCTGACACATGTAACTGGCTCAGGGTCAGCACACCACAAAATCCAATTCTCCTGTGCCCAGCCGCACCTGGAGAATGGGTTACATAATTCCTGCCTTCTGGGGTTTTTCTGTGACTGAAATGAGATAGGGTATCTGAAAGGCCTTTGCAAAGTTATAAAATATTATTGAAACTCTTAATCCCTGCCTAGGGGTGTTTTCTGGTCTGGGAGCTGGGTCGATTCTTAAGGTGCCCGTCTCCTGGCGTCACATGGCAGGTCCAGCGGCCAAGCACTGTCCCCTCGCCAGCAGGCTCAGCTGCGGGCTCCTACTAGGTGTTCCTCCACACAGGACCAGAGCCTCTGAAGTAGCCCCTTGTCTCCTGCTCTCCTCTGGTAGCAGCAATATGTTTTCCTGACATCTGAGTTTGGAATCCACCTGGATTATCATGAAAGTTCATAATTCCTCCTTCTGGGCCTAAGGGGAGTGAGACAGCCGTCTAAGTTCCATAGGTCCTCCTGTCCCACCTGGCATGGGCTTGGTGAGGATCCTGCCACAGGGAAGGAGATTCGAAGGGAGCAGCTACAGGCAGACTCCATGTTCTCAGGGCCTGGTGTGGAGGGAGCAGAGTAAGGAGGTGCAGGTCGGTGACATGAAGCTGACCTGGACGTCAGCTGTGCTGGAATCAGTACAAAGTCTACAGAACAAATGGAAGTTCTCCGGGCCTGGGGACTGCAAGGGTGTTGTAAGGGTTGGGTCAGTATTTGATGGTGTGGGGCTGGGTCAGTGGTCCATGGATGCTCACCACAGTGGTCTGTGGGTCCCTGTGCTGCTGCCTCTGGATGGGAGATTCCTCCTTCCAGAGCTTCCTGTTGAGTGCTCAAGGCTGTCACGAGTCCAAAGAGTCCCCCAAACCATTGTCATTGTGACTTAACATCTATTTTAAGAGTTAATCTATAGCATGTTTGGGGGACAGTGAGGAAGGGGTTTCACAAAATCAAGCACATTTAGATATAAACGTAATCCTGACTCTTTCTGAGCTTGCTGTGTGACCCTGTGCGGAGCTCTCGATTTCCCCGGGCCTCAGTGTTCTCGTATGTTAAATGGGCATGAGAAAGTACCACTGTGAGAAAGTACCACCAGTCGAAAAGTAAGAGGTGCTATGAATCTTAATCACCCCAAATTTGAGAGTATTATATGGCAACACCCTATCCTTGCCAAGTCTAACACTGTGTAATTCTCTTCTTCAATACTGGCCTCTTTATTGCTTCCTGGAAGTCCATGGGGAACAGCTTCTGATATGTCACCTTAATTTTTGCAGCAGGGGAAGGCAAAGAGCCACATTGCCCTTGACTGACAACCTTCATATGGCTATTTAACGATTTTAATTTTTCATGATTCCACTGATAAAAATAGTACCTGACTAAAAACAAATACATTTGTATTTTCCATCTCCTTAATTCGTTTCTAATTTGGGGGTTCTTATTAGCTTAAAATTATCTCACTGAAATGGTCCTTAGATGATAAAAAAAAAAGTGAAAACCACAATCAATTCTGGAGAGATTTTACTATTTAATTATGTTGATTGGAGCACTAGAGACCCCTGGCAAAACGAACTTCTCAGAATAAGCTTGATTTGTGTAATTTGGTTTTTAAAATTTTTTGGATGCATATTTATCATGTTAAACTATGTGTTCTTGTTATCCTTGAGAGTCTGACTCATCTCCTTAGAGGTGGATGGAGGAATCCATGGGCTGAGACCCTGGGACTCCAGCTAAAGCCCGTGGAGTCACTGATAGGCCCTGGCCTGAAGGAAATGTGGAGTCCCCAGCTTGTCTGGTCATTTAAAAATGTCTTTTCATAAAAAAAAAAAAAAAAAGAAAAAAGAAAAGAAAAAAAACGGAAAGTAAAAGGTCACATAGAGCAGTGGTCCCCAACCTTTTCGGCACCAGGGACCGGTGCTCCTATGAGAATCTAATGTCTGATGTTCTGAGTGGAGCTGAGACGGTGATGCTAGCACTGGGGAGCGGCTGCAAATAAAGATGAAGCTTCGCTCGCTCACCGCTCACCTTCTGCTGTATAGCTTGGTTCCTTGTGGGTCACAGACTAGTACTGGTCTGCGGCCAGGGGTTTGGGGATCCCTCACATCGAGATAGCCTAGGAAAAGATGGGGTGATAGAATTTTAGTGCCTGATAGTAGAAGAGAGTCTTCCATGAAATCATAGAAAATGAGAAAATCCTAGGTTAGAGATGTATCTAGAAACAAATTCTAGAATGTTGATAGAATTACGGAAACACTGGTAGGACCTAGTTGCTTGAAAAGACATGTCCCCCATCATTCAAACCCGTGGATCAATATTAGCTTTGCTGCAAGTTGGACAACCAGACGTAATAGGAAGGATGCAGTACCACTCATGACGTTTTCTTGCCATGAAGCTGAACCTAAATCTGCTCAGTTCTATAGATCTCATTACCACTTTATACAGGGACTAGAGGAACATGCGAAATATCGCCACAGGGGGGCCATCCCCAAATCCAGACCAAGAGAAGCTCTTCAGGACAAATGCCCTAACTTCTCCAGTAGAACAGTGAGGGGAAATAAAAAGGCGAAGTAGGGGCAATTGTTATAGATTAATAGAGTCTTAAGAGATATACCAATCAAATGTACTCTATGAGTCTGGTTTGAATCCTGATCAAGCTTACCTGCTGCAGGAGGACATATTTGAGAGAATCAAGGTTAGGTACAGGCTGAGTGATAGATATTCAGGAATTATTGTTAATTTTTTTAGGCTGTATAATATTGTAGCAATGTTATATCCTAAGTATTTATAGATGACATGATATGATGTCTGGGATTTTCTTTAAAGTATTTCAGAAAAAAAGGGGATAGCAAAAACAGAAAGTTGAATGTTGTTGAAGCTGGTTTGGTGATTGGTGATGGCTTTGTGGAGATTTACTATGCTCTTTTATTTTTGTGTATTTGAAAAAGTCAATAGTAAAAAGTAAAAAAATATAATAATTAGAAGAAATGTTCTTACTAGCTAGCTGAGCTCTGAAATTTCACCATTAGAGCTTTATTCGTCTAGCTGAAGACTTTCTTAGTCTATAATATACGGCTTCTCCTAGGAGCGTGGTTTACCCTTTAGGAAAGTCACAGTGGGCAGTAGAAGTTCTCTCAGTACAGGTTGCTCTAGGTGTCCCATGCAAAAGGATTCCAGGAAAGGAAAGTTTGGAAAAGGTTGTGTTGAACTAAGTCCAATAGGATTCTTCAGAGCCTTGGTTATACTAATATACACTGTGCATCTTGGATGGGGGTGCGCTATAGCAATGCAGTGTTCCCCACAATCATTTGTCATGTGCTTTGAAGGAGATAGAAACATCCAGCCTCTCCAAAGAAAGTCTGAGTAAGAGCCAGAACCTGGGTTCCAGAGCTGTTTCTGTACTAACTGATCGTTGGGCAATCACTCAAACTTTCTAAGCCTGTTTTCTTACCTGTGAAATGACTTAATATCACCTGCCACCTACCCTATGAGAAAATGAAAGCGCTTCCTAAGGTATAAAGCCCAAGACCCCAGATTAAGTGGTATGATTGTTTCTTAGTCAGTTTTTGAAACTCTGTCCATAAGTTTCTTGGAAATTCATGGCTCTGTACACAGGCATAGTCTACCATCACTAAGTATGGACTGTTGTGGGTGTCACATGCTCAAAAGATACAGAGGTGGTAAAAACAAGTTCTCTGCCCTTAGGGAGCTCACGATGGAGTTGGGGAGGCAAGAAGAATAAACTGTGATGGGGACTAGCAAAGCCATGAGCCCTAGGGATAAATGAAAGACTTAGATTCAGAGCAAAGGGGGATCACTTTTAGCTGGGGTGGTCCTCGAAGGCCACCTGGAGGAGGTGGCACTTGCCTGGGCCTCGAAGCCTGGGGAAGATTTGGACAGGCCATCTCTTTGTTGGTTATGGATCACTCGGTTGGAACGCTTCCCTGTCTCCCGCCTCCACACGCCCACATTCTGCAGCTGAGCACATAAACCTTGTTTGGATTACAGTCTTATCTGACTCGGGGGTCCAAGTCCTCCCTATCCGGAACTGAGGTCAGTGATCCCCCTGCCCGGCCCTCCCAGCCTCTCCCCCTCCCTGTCTCCACCCCTTGTTTCCATCTTCCCACCAGAGCTAAGAGGCTGGGATTGCTCACCCTGTCCACACTCCCTCACTCTCTCCTGCCTTCTCTTTTAAGTTTTAAAAAAAAAGTATAAACCACAGAAACAAAGCAACAAATTATGACTTAGAGACATCCAAACCTTCATGTGGAAATGTTTACCATCATCATCAAATCCTTCCTTTGGGCAGTAGGAGAGGACACCTGAGTGGAAACCTTGGAGAAGATGTGTAGTAGTCGCTTAAGTCCAGGTGAAAGAATGTGAGGTGCTCCTAGGAGCTGGCTCGGTTTCCTGGGTGCAGAGAGCTGGTTGGGGGGGCTCTGACTCCCCCCCCCCCCCCGCCGCCCCGCCACACACACAAGGTGTGCCTGTTTTTATCCAGGATGTGAATAGCAGTTCAGGACACTCGTTGTGTAAGAGCCCATACTGTCCTTCAATTTGCGCAGCAAGAATGACAGAAAAGGCCTCAGGAAAGGACAGATTTGTGGTGGATGCTTCAAGTCAAAGGGGTCTCAGCTCTGTGCCACACGAGGATTCAGAGATAAGCTGGACACATGCCTTGTCCTCAAGAGCCCTGCGTGGACAGAGCTCAGCTTACTCCTGGCGTGTTTTAAGGCTCAGAAAGCTATTGTTAGTATTGATATTTTGGGAAAGGACTTACCCAGTGCCTGACACAAAGTTGGCCTCACTGTGGACTTTCACAGCAACCACAGACCTCAGCTTTGGTGAGTTCTGTCTCTGACACTTGGGATAGGTGACTTTGATTCTGAGTCTCAGCATCCTCAAGTGTAAGATGGGGTTACCATGCCTCTCTCCCAGGATGGTTGGAAGGATGGAATAAATGATGTAGAGAGAAGTCTTGGCCCCCACGTGCCCTCAACATCTTTTAGTTTTTGTTTCTTCCCCTTCTGCCATTGAGAAGTAATAAGACATGGGACAAGTTGTGCCAAGCGTCAGTTTCCTCATCTATTAAATAGAAATAATTAGATTACTTGTTCTACTGGTATCATTTAACTATGAAGAGAGAGTTTAATGGGCAATGTATATAAAAACACTTCAAGGAATATAAAGAGTTATTCAAACATTTAAAAAATGCATAGATATGTATTCATATATACAAACCCACACATACAAACCATATTCAGAAGACAAAATCTGAGTGACAAAATGTGTCCTTATCATGGTGTAGGTGGTCTGAGAGGGAGAGATATAGCCCCTGACTCTAGACTGGTTTATGTTATGCTTTTTTTTTTTGGCTCTTTCAATTTCCCAGAGGGCATTTGTCCACTTTTTCTGGGCTCTGCAGCCCCCGGCAGAGGGAGGTACAGGAGAAGCACATGCGCCAGGCCCGGCAGATCTGGTGCCCAGCTCTGCCTCTGACACTGCCCTGTGTGACCCTGAGCAAGTTATATAGCCACTTCCTCAGACAAAAAAAATGAAGGTTAAAGACTGTCAGCCACAGGCCATCAAGAGAACCCGTCAGGAAGATGAGTTAAAGCCTTTCTAAGTTGTAAAGTGGTGACCAAATGGAAGAGGCCACCACCATCCTTAGAACTGTCAGCCAAGCCTTCTGAACCCGGTGGAACAAAAGATTTAATACGCTTGTTAATTGATTAATATGCATTCTGCCATTTCAGCTGCCTTTTGGGAAGACTGTGGCAATTATTTTTATATAAGAGAGACACTCCTTAAAGAAGCCACTCCTGACCCTGACCCTCCGTTGCTTTTCTGAGTCTGAGGGCATATCTCCTCCCAGCCCTGGCGGGTACAGTCAGGTGGCTGTTGAGGCTGAGACCAGCCATCCATTTACCCACTTAGTCTAATTTGCTTTGTAACTCAGCACTCACTGTGGGCTTTGATTTACAGTTAATGGTTCATCTTTAAATGAACACTTGTCTGGAATCTTCCGTCAGTCAATGGTGGTGCTATTGACCTGGCAGCTGAGTCTTGGAGTGCCAAGTCTGGGTTTTTTTTGGTTTGGTTTGGTTTTTTTTTGCCGTTATTTTCCCAACCAGCCACATAAAGAACCCTCCACAAATATGGATTCATTTTATTTTCAGGCCACATGGCGCAGTGTAAAGAGCATGGGGCTGAGTAGGGAGATAGGAGCTGTCAGCCCAGCCTTGCCATTAATTCACTGTGTGATGCCAAGCAAGAAAGTCACTTGACCTCTCGAGGCCTCGGTTTCGCATCTGCTGGTTGGCACATGGTTTGGAGGGGAGCTCTTCCCCTGAATTTCTGACTTGGCACCACAGCCTAACCTGGTATGCAGTGAGTGGGAGAGGTCTGTGTTCGGATTACAAAAATTGTAACTGTTTTGTGTAAGAAAAAATTAAAACAGTATAGAACTATTTATC
>NW_011888784.1:4575567-4583222 GCF_000151845.1 Pteropus vampyrus
GGCAGGAGCCTGAGAAGGTGAACACGGTACCTAGAGCAATTTGGCTGCTTCTGGAACCACAAACTGTTAAGAGCTGGGGTAACAGCGATTCAGGGCTGAGTCAGGGAGCAGATGTGCACAGCCCTCCAGAGATGGGCAGGCCTTGAATGGTGCTGGCCTGGTGCAGGCTGCAGCCCTTCAGCCCTCTCAGTTCCCTCCAGAGATGAGGCTAGGAGCCCAGGCCACCGAGGCCAGACTGAGCAATCTGCCCATCCACACCCTGTTCCCAGACTCCTCCTGGCCAGAGGCTGGTGACACGCCCTCCACTTCTGGGCCCCGGCATGGCACTATTAGCATCCATTTTTCAGAGAGAGCAGAAGGGAGAAATATTTGGCTCTAGCACCTGAAATTATTTCCCATTTTCTTTTTCCTCTTGTGTTTAATTGAATTAGAATTTTTAAGTAGGTTAAGCATTTATATAATTCAAAAATTAAAATGACATACAAAGGTGTACCCAGAGATTTCTCACTCTCACCTCTGTCCCCTTCTATCTATCCTGCCCCCTGTCACCCCACCATAGGCAATCATTTGTATTACTTTCTGGTTTATTCTTCCAGTGTTTCTTTATGCTAAAACACAGAAATTTGCATATATATTCTTAGTTTACCACTTTACCATATACAAGATAGCCTGCTGTTTACTCTGTTTTTTACCTTGCTTTATTATTTTCTTATATTTATGTCCTTGAAATTGCTCCATACTAGTACATAGAGCACTTCCTCAGTTTTTTAATAGCTGTGTAGTATTCCACCGTAGGCATGGACAGGGTGTTTTTTAAGCAGCTCCCTATAGAGATTACTTGGGTCATTTCCAGTAATTTTCTATTAAAAATAATTCTGCAATCTGATGACAGTCTGAGCTATTTTGTTGTATCTGTGTGTATGCGTTTTAAATGACAAACCGCCCCAAATCTTTTTTGGAAGTAGGCAGAGTACACATTATCTGTAAACAGATAAGTGACATGCCCTGTCTTCCAAGTGACACTGTCCTCCAGCCCCCTAGCATTTCACAGTCACTAAAATGCCTGGCAGGAGGCAATATCCTTTGCCTGCCAACCTGGGCTGTTAGAAATAGTTTTCACTCCCATTTCCTCCTGTGATTTCAGTGAAGACTCAAGAACCTTGGGCCCTAGAGATGTGGAATGTCTAGAAAGACTGGCCGGGGTCCTGAATGCAGGAGTAGAAGCAGTGTGACCTGGAATAGTGACAGAGTGTGGATTCCAGCCCCAAATCTGCCACTGAGGAACCGCATGGTGACCCTGCAGAGGTCCCTCCCCTCCTCCATCACACAGGTGAGCTGAGTGGCCTGAGGTCCTTTCTTATCCTGACAGTCTGTGGTTCTAGACTCAACCGCATGGTGTAAAGTACACTTTTAAAATCCTCAGGTCCTAGGTTGCAATCAGGTGTCACTTACTCAAGGAGGGGCCTTGTGCTGGTGTGTCTTCACCTCCCTGAGTGGCCGGAGTGCTTTGTTAATGTGCAGTCAAAGCTTTGACGAAGCTGGCTTGTACGTGATGATAAAATGATGCCCATGTGCAGACTCCCATTACTCATAAGTACTTTCATTTGGCTACAGATTTGTGAAGTCCTTTCATTGCTAGTGCATGAAAAAGGGATATTTCACACATGTTTCACATTAGCACCATGATTTAGCTTCCGAGTGAACAAGAATCAATGCAACAGCCAACTGCCACCCGAGAGCCCATTTATATTGTATTACTGGCCGCCGCGGCCCCACCTTTGCGATCTTGTCAGAGCTGATAAGGTAATAGTAATAGTAACTTACATTTTCATTATGTGGGCTCATTCCCCAGGGCTTGGCTGCCTGCACGTGTGCCTTCTCTGTGGTCTGCCTGTTCCTGTCCAGGGTGTGTACTGAGTCGGGGCGGGGGGCTCACAGGGAGCCTCACCCTAAGAAAAAATGTCTCAGCATCATAAATTGATGAATCAGTGAGTAGATCAGTCATTTGATCCATCGTTGTTGTGTATGGCACCCCTCAACGCAAGGTGCCCACACGGAGCTCATGACCTTGGCCCCACACGTGGGCCCCTCCTCCTGTGCCTAGTACCGCCATCCACTCACTGTCTACCCGACCTCCTGCTCCAGCTCCACCTGCTCCCCTATGCTCTGCATGTTGCATGTCTCTGGATTCTGCCACTTCTCTCTGTTCCCCTGTTATCTTGCAGCTTAGACCACTCTCCCCTGGACTGGCCAGCAGCCCAGCAGGTCTCCCTGCATTTTCTTTTGCCCTCCTCACCCAGTCTTCACACAGCACACTATAGTTGCTCTGGTCAACATACTCATCTGATCCTTTCACTCCTGATAACCCTTCTAGTGGCCTCTTGTTGCTTCTAGGATAAAGGTAGAATTTCTTACCAGGGCCCACAGGTCCTGCCGCCTCCTCAGGTTCCCCTTGTACTCTCTTCCTCTTGAATTCTAGATCCAGTAGAGCTCTCTCCCACCCCAGGCAGTATGTACGTGCTCTTCCTTGGTGCCAGCTTTCCTCATCGTTGGGGGGTTAACTCCTGTGTACCCATCAGAGAGCACCAGGCTGTCCTCTCTCTGAAGCTCTGGGCTGAGTCAGGCCCCCTATTGGCCCTTATCATGGTTTTAAACAAACATCTAACATGTCGTTTAATATCTGCCTCCTCACTAGAGGGTAAACTCCACGTGTCATTGACAGCTGGATCCTGGCACAGCACTTAGAACATAGCAGGAGCATATGGAATGAGGGAAAGTGTGAGCAAGCTGTGTCCTCCTGGAGGGCGTGGCTGGGGACACAGTACAGGATGCCCAGTGAACATTCCTTCATAGCAGCAACATGGCAAGAATAGCAAAGTCAGGGAACTGCAAAAAACTTCACAGGCGGTCTTAGGCCCAAGCCCGTCTTTTTGGGAGGGAGTACAGAACTGTGGGTAAGACTATGGGCTCTGGAGTGAAACCGTCTGCCTTCTTGCTGTGTGTTCTCGAGCACGTTGCCTGACCTCTCTGAGTCTCAATTTCCTCATCTGTAAAATAGGGACAATTTCTTTTCCAGAAAAATGTGAGGATTAAGCAAGAAAATCCATGCTAAGTGCTTAGCACAGCACCAGCCCTGAGCACATATTGGCTGTTATTATTATAGAGGATGTCACTGAAGCCCAGAGAGGTTAGGCCTCCCAGCCAATATCACACAGTTCCTAATGCATAGCTGGATGTTCTGTACTGGCCGCTGGGCCGAACCATCTCTCAGAAGTGCTGGCACAGTCCTTGCCCTCCAGAGGTTCTCAGCCACATTGCATAGCACAGTGGTTCTCAACTGGGGAGATTCTGCTTACCCTCTCTCCAGGGGACATTTGGTGATATCTAGAGACTTTTTTTATTGTGACAGCTGGGGGTGGGGGATGTTGCCGGCATGTAGTGGGTGGAAGATAGGGATGCTGTTTAACATCCTACAATGCACAGGACAGCCCCCCACCTCCCGCCCCCCGCCCACAAAGAAGCTTGAGATGTCAGCAGTGCCTAGGTCGAAAAATCCTGCATTTATAGGGGGCCCAGGCAAACTAAGTCCACCAGAAATCGACCTTATCAAGGGTACCCTGTCTAAAAAGGCAGGAGGTGCCTGGTAAGCCTCTATCCAGGAGAAATGTCTTCTCTTATTTGGAGCTGAGCAGGCATGAAAGCCTGGAGATGCAACTAAGGGCAGGACGAGAGTCAAAGTAGCCATTTGGAGCAAAGAGAAGCAAAGAGAAGATGTGATCGGGGCAGCCGGATCCAAGTGTATGGGGCATGTGTGTAATTTCTCTGAGTGGCAACTTTGCCAGAACCTTGCAGACACCAGCCAGCATCCACCTTCCCCTAGTTGTTTTCCAAAAGGCTTTAGGCATATTTGGGATTTCGGGGAGCTTATGCAGAGATGTGGCTCCAGGCTGGGGCACATAGTGGCGTTGCAGCCTGTGCATCGCTACCCACCTGCCAGTGGCTGTGGGAGCCGGCTGCATTCAGGCTGCCCTTGGGAGGTGTGAGGACTCAAGGTAAGTGTAAATCACACTCCATCCAGTTTCCCCACCCCCAAGCCGACACCATTTTCACCTAGGAAAAGCCTAATAGAAATGCATTCCAAGTCTTTGTCTTAAAGGAGGAAAGACGAGAGGAGCTGGGGAGGGGAGCCAGCCCAGCGCAAACCTGATTGAATGCATCTGAGCCGCAGGCCTTTTCTGGCCTGAGAAGAAGCCACAAGGGCCCCCTGAAGCTGCAGGCTAGGTGTCTGCTCCATTCTCCAGGCCTGCGGGGCTTCCCTGCAGAAAGCCCCAGAGTCCCAGCCCATGTGGGACCTAGGTGGGTGCATGCCCTGCCCTGCCCTGCCCCCGGCTGCACGGGTGCTCTTATCTCAGGGCACCTCACCTCAGGGATGGATGCACCAGCCAGGGGTTCGCTTGGGAGGGAAGTGGTGGGTGAGAGGATTGTGGGCATGGAGAACCTGCAGGGGATGGGGGTGGGGAAGCTAGACCAGGCCACTTAAGCAGTGGCTCTCAGCCCTGACTGCATGTTAGAATCATCTGGAAGTTTTGAGAAAATTCCAGTGCCGAGACTGCACCCCAGACCTATTATAGCAGTTCTGAGGTGGGACTCAGGCACCAGTCATTTTTCAGTTTCTCCACGTGATCTCCAGTCAAGGTCAAGAACCACTGATTTAAAGCTTCTGTGGGCTCTGATAGTCGAGCCACATTGAGGCTTATAATGAAGGCACAAGGAGGAGGGGACTTTAGTTGGGGTTCTGGGCAGGGCCCAATCATGGAGCTGACAGACCCCGGGTGGGGAAGGAATGTCACCTGTCTGGCCGCATAGATGACTAGGGGTTTGGTCAGGTTGGCTGCAAGAGGTTTTAGAGAAGAGCTTGAAGACCCAGAAGTGGGGGCTGCCCAGAGCCAGGGTCTGAGGAGCAGGTGAGGCTCCCTGCACACTCCCTGCACCTGGCATGGTGCTCTCCTGGCAAGGCAAGTGAGCGGACACTCTACATAAACTGCTGTAGAGTTGATGGTAGGTTTTGCTTTGTGGCTGTTTGGATGTGTGTCTGGTATTTGCTGCCAGCCTGGGAGCCCCAGGAGAGCAGTAGCCAGGTCATAAGTATATCTGGGATTTGGCCACTTGTCATCTTCTCGCTGTTATGGCTCAGGTGCTAGCAGTCTCTTCTCTCACCTGGATTATTAGGACAGCTTCCTGATTAGTGTCGCCGCCTCTGCCTCCACCCCCAACAGTCTATTCTCAAGGCAGCAGCCAGAGAGATCCTTTAAAACAGGTCAGATGGTTTCCTCTGCTCAAAACCTTCTCATGGTTCCCTGTGTCACTCGGAGTGGCCTGCAAGGCCCCCATTGTGTGTCCTGACCCATTTGCCCACCTTCTGCAGCTTGCTCCGCCCCAGCCACCCTGGCTTCCTCTCTGTCTTCCAGCCACTGTGGTCTCAGGGCCTTTGCCCGCGTGCTCCCTCTGCCTAGAAGTTCTTGGCCCCCAGACATCTGCGAGCCCCCTCCTTCCCTTCTTTAGGCCTTGCTCAAATGTCACTTTCTTGGTGACACGTTCCCAGACCACCTGCTTCCTGGCTCCCAGATCTTTCTATCCATAGCACTCACATGCTGACACTGTATATTTTGTTTACTAGAATGTGAGCTCCCAGAAGGCAGGGGTTCTATTCTATTACATCGGCGAGTGTAAGCCTAGAGCCTGGAACAGTGTCTAGCCCACAGGGGGTGCCCAGCATATTTCTGTTTCCTCCATTTGGACTGTTGTTACTTATAGCTCATTTACTTACAATCTTTGGCTCGTGACCTCTAATGGTCCATGCACAGTCTGCTTTTATTTAATTATGTAGTTATTTCTATTAATGTAATCAGCACCGGAGAGCTCATCACTCACAGCAAAGCTGGGATTTGACAAAACATATGATCCTGCCTCAGGCCACCCCCCAAGCCTCTCCGCCTAAGGTGATCATCTTCCTTAATCTCATCTTTATCATCCTCCTGCATTTCCTTTATTTAGTTTCACTGTATCCATATGTATTTCTAAAAAGTATATTTTCTTGTTGTTACTTTTAGTTTTATGCAAAGTCTGCTATGCTGTATATAATCTTTGGAGTCCTTTTCACTTAAGTTGTATTGTTAAGATCCACCTACATTGTTGCATATGCTGTGGCTCATTCCCTTTAATGACAAAAAATATTGGTGGGATGAATATTTAACTGTCTGCTCCCCCCGCAGTGTCAGGTTCATAATAACGGCTTACATCTATTAGGCACTTCCTCTTTGCAAGGCATTCTCTGCTAAGTGTTTTATTAACCCCACTTAACAGATGGGAAAACTGACATTCAGGAAGTGATCAACTGGCCTAAGGTTACACCCAAACAGCTCAGGGGGCAGAGGCAGGATTTGAACTTGTATCGTGGGCCTCTCCAGAGGCCTTGTCCCTGCCCCTGTACCACACTGTCTCTGAATGAATGAATGAGTGAGCTCACATACACACTTAACACCACTGCCAGCCCTTTA
Source organism: Pteropus vampyrus (assembly GCF_000151845.1). Lineage (NCBI taxonomy): Eukaryota > Metazoa > Chordata > Mammalia > Chiroptera > Pteropodidae > Pteropus > Pteropus vampyrus. The sequence continues at coordinate 4,582,125 of NW_011888784.1, forward strand.
GGAACCCCACTGAATGACTCTTGGTTCAAATCGAGGTTCAGTATGCACACACAGACACACACACACATAAGCATTCTGGAATTACACACAAATATTTGTTCATTGATAGACAATTTATAGGAGAAATAGACCTTACCTTCAGATGCCAAGATCTGTCCGACCCTGTCTCTCTCTGTCCATCTCTCTACTAAAAGAAAAAGCCAGCTGGGCCTTGTGCTCATAGGGCCTGTAGGTTCAGAACCTACTGCTGCAGGCATGGCTTCCAGGAGAGAAGAAGGCTGGGGCCATGCCCTTGGCCTGTGGGAGGAAGAGGCCTCCTCAGGGGCCTCTCAACTCCTTCCACACCAGGGCCCTGGGTGACTGCAGGGGCCTCACTCAGCAAAGCCGAGCATGCAGTGACCAGAGTGGGCAAGGGCTGATCCTTTTAAGAGTCCGTAGCCATTGGCTGCCCCTTCTTGGCACTAGGAGTACCTGCATAGGGGTGAGACTCTTTTGACATTAGGAATTAACAGAAGCGATGGGCAATAGGAGAGCCAGGCACAGGATTGAACAAACAATAGACCCTGTCCCAAGAACAATTGCCTCTGCCCCCTGGGGGTATACATAGCAGGGCCAAGCTCAAGCAAATGAATGAACATTGTGGTGGCTTTGGTCCCGAGCTAAACACTGGACTCCTGTGAGCCAGGTTTGACCACAGGGAGGACAGGCCACAGATTTTACCCATCTGGTGTGCAGACTGGCCTGTCCACCGTGTAAGCATTTTCCCGGGCCTGGAGCAGAGCTGGTCTGGCACAGCTGCTTGAGAACTGCCTCGCATACCAGCTCGAAGAAGACAGAGGGGCCTCTCCAGGAAGCGAGACACTTGAGAACCAAGTGGGGTGGAGACCAGAAGCTTCACCTTGGGGTTGGGGCAGGGTGGGTGTGTGAAGCAGGTGGTGAGAAGCAGACCAGTCCCATGAGAGGAGGAAAGTAAACACTGTGACATGTTCTGCTCTCTGGTATCAGTAGGGGGTGGCAGAGAGCAGAGACAAACAGCTGGGCCTCTCCTGGTAGTAAGTTCACCCAGGCCTCCGTTTCCCCTAAGCACCTGTGAGCCGA
>NW_011888784.1:4583272-4588039 GCF_000151845.1 Pteropus vampyrus
CTTCCTCTTTGCAAGGCATTCTCTGCTAAGTGTTTTATTAACCCCACTTAACAGATGGGAAAACTGACATTCAGGAAGTGATCAACTGGCCTAAGGTTACACCCAAACAGCTCAGGAGGCAGAGGCAGGATTTGAACTTGTATCGTGGGCCTCTCCAGAGGCCTTGTCCCTGCCCCTGTACCACACTGTCTCTGAATGAATGAATGAGTGAGCTCACATACACACTTAACACCACTGCCAGCCCTTTAGGAACCCCACTGAATGACTCTTGGTTCAAATCGAGGTTCAGTATGCACACACAGACACACACACACATAAGCATTCTGGAATTACACACAAATATTTGTTCATTGATAGACAATTTATAGGAGAAATAGACCTTACCTTCAGATGCCAAGATCTGTCCGACCCTGTCTCTCTCTGTCCATCTCTCTACTAAAAGAAAAAGCCAGCTGGGCCTTGTGCTCATAGGGCCTGTAGGTTCAGAACCTACTGCTGCAGGCATGGCTTCCAGGAGAGAAGAAGGCTGGGGCCATGCCCTTGGCCTGTGGGAGGAAGAGGCCTCCTCAGGGGCCTCTCAACTCCTTCCACACCAGGGCCCTGGGTGACTGCAGGGGCCTCACTCAGCAAAGCCGAGCATGCAGTGACCAGAGTGGGCAAGGGCTGATCCTTTTAAGAGTCCGTAGCCATTGGCTGCCCCTTCTTGGCACTAGGAGTACCTGCATAGGGGTGAGACTCTTTTGACATTAGGAATTAACAGAAGCGATGGGCAATAGGAGAGCCAGGCACAGGATTGAACAAACAATAGACCCTGTCCCAAGAACAATTGCCTCTGCCCCCTGGGGGTATACATAGCAGGGCCAAGCTCAAGCAAATGAATGAACATTGTGGTGGCTTTGGTCCCGAGCTAAACACTGGACTCCTGTGAGCCAGGTTTGACCACAGGGAGGACAGGCCACAGATTTTACCCATCTGGTGTGCAGACTGGCCTGTCCACCGTGTAAGCATTTTCCCGGGCCTGGAGCAGAGCTGGTCTGGCACAGCTGCTTGAGAACTGCCTCGCATACCAGCTCGAAGAAGACAGAGGGGCCTCTCCAGGAAGCGAGACACTTGAGAACCAAGTGGGGTGGAGACCAGAAGCTTCACCTTGGGGTTGGGGCAGGGTGGGTGTGTGAAGCAGGTGGTGAGAAGCAGACCAGTCCCATGAGAGGAGGAAAGTAAACACTGTGACATGTTCTGCTCTCTGGTATCAGTAGGGGGTGGCAGAGAGCAGAGACAAACAGCTGGGCCTCTCCTGGTAGTAAGTTCACCCAGGCCTCCGTTTCCCCTAAGCACCTGTGAGCCGAGAAGTCTTCAAGCTGGGTGCACATGTGGCGCTGTGGAAAAGAGTGGGCCGGTCGCTAGTGTGTGTGCACTTAAGCACAAGCACATGGGGTCGGGTGGTCAGGAGGAAGGCAGGGAATCTTCCAGAAGGGAGAAAGGACCGGTCGAGCTCAGGATGAGCTCTCTCACTCCAGATTGCACACTGGTATCTCCCCTAGAACATTTCCACAGTGTTCTAGAAGGAACCTATACAGTCAGCTAACAGCACGTGTGCTTTGTAAATGGGCCCTGGACCTGGCATCCTCAGAACAGGGACTGCGGGTTCCCCTAGGACACAGCATTTGGGGAGATGTTTCTGGAATCAGGTCTGGGTGAAGCTGGCCTAGAGGTCTGGGTCAAATGGTGGACACTGTCTTGTCCAGAGCCTCAGGTACATGCAGATGGGGCCTGCTTCCCCAAAGGTGTGAGCCTTGGTCAAGACATCCAGCTCGGGACAGTATTTTAGTCAAAACTGCTGGAAGGGAAACCTTCGTGGAATGTCTCCTATGCTCTAGACATGTTCACACATATTATTTCACACAACAGCCATGAGTGATGTGCACACACATCCCCATTTTACGGAGGGAGAAACTGAGGCCCACAGAGGTCCGGCAGCTTGCTTGAGGTCACACCGGAGAGCCAGATCTCTTGACTTTTCACCGCATCACAGCCACCTCCCTGCAGTCATAACCTGTGGCTTTCTCCACATGGTTGCGGGTGGGGTCTGGGCTCCTCAGACACCCATACCCCGACTTCAGGTAACTCCTATTACTGAACCCATACATAGAGGGGTCTTTCTTTTCAAAGTCTCCCCCTGCTCTCCCTACCTTTTTTTTTTTTTTTAACATCCTCTGTTTATTTTCCATAAGGATTTTTTAGTAACATTCTTTTGAAAATTCCAATTCTACTCCATCTGTAAGGAAGGGAAAAATGAGTAAGGGAGCATCCTGTCAAGGCCCAGCGTAGGCCCTGGTGTCCTGGGTGGTTGGTGGTGGCAATCAGGGTCTGGATGGGAGAACTGGGGAGTCTTGTTGCTAGGTTTCTAGGGCTAGGAGTTGCTGATGTGAATCTCCAGGGGCAAGGGGAGTGAGGGCAGTGAGAGCTGCTGATCCTCCCCGAGGGAGGCTGGGAGGCTGGGCTGGGGGCTTCCAGGTGCTTGACTTGGAAGTCTGTCCTTCATCCATAGGGCCTGTCTCCAAAGCCCTGTTTAAAGACCCCTTTCCATTTGTGTTATACTTTGCTGGGGGAGGGTCATGCAGTAATTTAACCACTCTGTATGTCTGAGCTGGACACAGTTGGGTGGAGCATGGGGTCAAATGCTACAGCTTCCCTGGTGAGGCTGATCCATCCATTAGGAGCTGCTGTTCCTATTGGGAGTGTGGGATTTGGGGTGGAACACAGGTTCCAGTCTACCTCCTCACCTCTCACATTGCCTAAAATGAGAAAATTGATGCCCAAAGCAGGAAGTAGCTTTTTAAGGGTCCAAAGGCTGGTAAGTGGCAAAGCTGGGGACTCCTGAGAACCAGGCCAGTGCTCTTTGCACTCAAACAGCGTGGGGGTGGGAGGAAAGGAAGAGAAAGAAATGGGATGACCTTGGACATCATGAGCCCTCGTGGGTATGACCTTTACTCCATTGTTAATCCAAGCCCTTGATCCCCCGGGTTTGCCTTCCTCTCCAGATCACAGAGAACCTTTGATCGTTTTCCTGTATCCTCTTAGGGTTTTGAATTTTCAAAAATCTCTGAGTCCTGTGAGCCTAATTCAGTACTGGTGTGCCAATTTACCTCCAGCAAATTTCCAGCTGTTGACAGTGGCTGGTGCTTCATTACAGGTCAGCTCCCCAGGTACTTGCTTTATGCAGAAGTCATGGTGTTCCAGGTGTCTGAATGCAACTGGCTTCTGCAATCACACACATTATGTCCCAACTCTAACTGGCGTTCTTCAAGGCATTCCCCATGTAGATGGTAACACAGGCTTTGACAACCCAAAAAGGATAACAGAGGGCTGCTATGCCCACAGTCGCCATGTCCTCCACGGAGGGCTCCTTCATCCCAGGTGGCTATGCAAACCGCAGGAAGGACAGATGAGAGAAACTGTAGCCATTAACAGCCCTACTTAGGACTCCTGCTGGCTGCAAACAATGCCTGTTGCCTTCTTGTGAGGTCCCAGGAGAATGGCTCATTAAAGATGAAAGCCAGGGTCAGGGCCAGCACCTGGGTTGGCTTGCGTCCTGAACCCTTCTCCCAGTTGTCAGAGGTCTCTGGAGGGTGGGGTGGGTTGGCCTGGAGGGAGGGGGAAACTGTGGGCTCTTCCTCCAGTTTCCAAGGAAGCTCAGCTGGAGACAGAAAGGGCTTTCTGGAGGAGGGTCTAGGTCTCGCACCTGTCTGGGGACCCAGTTCTGCTCATACCTGACACCACCCATCATCCCCTGTACTGGTTCCAGTGCTTTCGGCACACTGGCCATTGTTTGCAGTGACCCCCACTTGTTACCTCTCTCCCCCTTCACTGGGCTCCACAGGTATGATTGCCAGATAAAACACAGGATGCCTAGTTTAATCTGACTTTGGGATAAGCAATGAAAAAAGTTTAGTGTGTATATTCTAAATATTGCACAGGATATACTTATACTAAAAAAATCATTTGTCATTTATCTGAAATTCAAATTTAATTCGGCATCTTCTATTTTTGTTTGCTAAATCTGGCAACTTCACCCACAAAGAACTCTCCCCACACAGGGCTGGGCCCAAGAGAGGTGATATCTGTGTTCTGTGGCTTCCATCCTCTGCAGGACCAGTTGTACTTACCAAAGCCCTGGGGATTATAATAAGATGCGGGTTATGATTCAATAGGTCTGAGGCAGGTCTGAGACTCTGGATTTTGAATAAGCTTCTAGGCCAGTGCTGCTGGGCCAAGGACCATCCTTTGAGAAGCAGGGTGGTGACTGCAGACTAACTTTACAGGAAGGTGGGCAGGGGTAGGGGTGGATGAAAGGGGTTTGAAAACACTGCTGCCTGAGGCTCACGCCACAATTCTGAGTTAATTTGTCTGGGGCGGGACCCAAGCAAGGGATTTTTATTTTATTTAATTAAATTTCTTTTACTGTGGTAAAAAAACATAACAAAACTTACCATCTTAACCATTTTGTGTATCATTTGTAGTGTTAAGTATATTCACATTATTGTGAAACAGGTCTCCAGAACTTTTTCATCTTAAAATCTGAAACTGTACCCATTAAACAACTGCCCTTACCCCCTTCCCCAGCCCCTGGTAACCACCATTCTATTTTTGGTTTTTATGAATTTGACTACTTTCAATACCTCATATATAATCATAGAGTATTTGTCTTTTTTGACTGGCTCATTTCACTTAGTGTAATGTCCTCAAGGTTCATCCTCGTTGTATCAT
>NW_011888784.1:4588089-4591986 GCF_000151845.1 Pteropus vampyrus
AGAGGTGATATCTGTGTTCTGTGGCTTCCATCCTCTGCAGGACCAGTTGTACTTACCAAAGCCCTGGGGATTATAATAAGATGCGGGTTATGATTCAATAGGTCTGAGGCAGGTCTGAGACTCTGGATTTTGAATAAGCTTCTAGGCCAGTGCTGCTGGGCCAAGGACCATCCTTTGAGAAGCAGGGTGGTGATTGCAGACTAACTTTACAGGAAGGTGGGCAGGGGTAGGGGTGGATGAAAGGGGTTTGAAAACACTGCTGCCTGAGGCTCACGCCACAATTCTGAGTTAATTTGTCTGGGGCGGGACCCAAGCAAGGGATTTTTATTTTATTTAATTAAATTTCTTTTACTGTGGTAAAAAAACATAACAAAACTTACCATCTTAACCATTTTGTGTATCATTTGTAGTGTTAAGTATATTCACATTATTGTGAAACAGGTCTCCAGAACTTTTTCATCTTAAAATCTGAAACTGTACCCATTAAACAACTGCCCTTACCCCCTTCCCCAGCCCCTGGTAACCACCATTCTATTTTTGGTTTTTATGAATTTGACTACTTTCAATACCTCATATATAATCATAGAGTATTTGTCTTTTTTGACTGGCTCATTTCACTTAGTGTAATGTCCTCAAGGTTCATCCTCGTTGTATCATATGTCAGAATTTCATCCCTTTGTAAGATGGAATAATATTCCATTGTATACACATACCACATTTTGCTTATCTATTTATCTGTTGACAATTGGGCTGCTTCCACCTCTTGGCTATTGTGAATAATGCTGCATGAACATGGGTGTGCAAGTATCTTTTGGCACGCCCTGCTTTCATTTTTTTTGTTATATACTCAGAAATAAGATTGCTGGGTCATAATGGTAGTTCTATGAACCTCCATACTATTTTTTCATAATGGTTACACCATTTTATAATCCCACCAACAGTGTGCAAGGGTTCCAATTTTTCCACATCTTCTCCCCATGTGATTCTACTGTCCTAGGCTCTTTCTTGGCCATTTCTCTCTACTCTTGCTGGCATGAGGCCTCTGGATTTTGCTTGGCACAGGGTGGTCCTGAATGTGAATTGTGTACCCTGGAGCTGGGCACAAACAACTGGCCAGGGAAGCAGAAAGCCTAGCTTTGAACTTGCATATTAACTACTGTGTGATCTTTGGCAAGTCACTTAACCTCTTTGAGCCTCAGGTTCACACTTATAAAGGGATCGGGGGAGTATTAACTTTAACAAAAGGGAGATCAGATAAACCATGTATGTAAGAGCTTCTGGGATCCATAAACAGCCATGGGAATGTCAGATGAGATGACAGTAGGAATTGAATGAAGAAACTGCATGGAGTATGAACGTCTGCGGTTGAGAGGGCTCAAATGAAATCAGTTAACAGTGAGCACCCCTGTCCCATGGTATCATGGAAGAGCTTGTCTGCTCACTGTTGCCCCAGCATCAACTTGACACCAGCGTTATGCCTGACACATGGCTGGGACAGCAATTGACTGAGACACTGTTCCAGAAACCTAGAAACACATGAGCTCCCAAGACCAGGCATGTGACATGACCAGAGCTGAGTCCTCCAGGGCACTTACTATGTGCCAGCTGCTTGACTAAGCTCGTTATTTATTTTATTCTCCCAACATTGCTGTGAGATAGGTGCTGCTATTATTTCTGCTCTTCAGATGAGGCACAGAGAATTTAAGTAGGGGGCCCAAAGCCCCCTTTCTACTTGCTAGAAAGCAGCCAAGGTGGGATCTGAAATAGGCAGTCTGCCTCCAGAAACCAGGCTGGTAAACACTGTCCTTACAATTTATGAGTCATGTGACTGTTAAACCATGAAATGGAAGAATCATCCCTTGGATACTTGCTGGATTAATAGAGTCACAACACAGGGGGTGACGTGATTAATTGTGGTGATGTGAGGTGACCAAGTGAGGCCAGGAGGGGAATTGGACAAATCTTCTGGGGCAGGGCCGGTGCTGGGGTGGCATGAACAGGTACGTCTGGTACCTGGACTGCCTCAAGGAGATCCCGTGGGCTGGGAACAGGGAGTCTGAGGGCCAGGCAGAAAAGTGGGGCAGCTGGTAGCAAGACCCAGGAGAGGACCGGGCCTCCAGGACGTCACCAAAGCCTAAGCATGTGAATAGACACTGTCTGAGAGCTCCTTCGATGCCTCCTGATGAGGGTCAAGGTGTGGCTCCCTCCTAAGAGGGTCAGATCTGGTTCCATGGAGGAAGAAGTTCACATGCCGTCCTTGAGAGATGGATAGAAACTGGACACACAAATGAGGGGTCACAAGTGTTCTAAGTAGTCAGGAGACCATCAACAAAAGTACAGAGACCCTTGCCCTAATCCGAAAAAGTAACTCATTGGGGAAATTCAGGAATCAAAGCAGGCTTGTTGGGAAGAAATATTTGGCCCAAGGTGGCTCCTTTTTCTACTTGCTTTATCTTATCAATGACCAAAAATTGGAATGAAGGCAAATTGAAATGAAATTAAACCATTTACCATTCATGCCTTTGAGATCCATACTGCTCTCTGGCTTTCTCTGGGCATAGTAACCCTGAAGATTTGGTGTCAGACATATTTTAGTTTGAGTCTCATCCCAGCCACTGAATAGTTCTGTGTTCTTTGTCACTTACTTTACCTCTCTGAGCCTCACTTTTCTCGTCTGTCGTGCAGAGATTGTCCTGAGCACTGTAGGATATTTAGCATCCATCTCTCTATCCCCTAGATGCCAGTAGCACCCTCCCAAATCCTGAGTTGGCGACAACCAGAAATGTCTCCAGAGATTGCCAGATGTCTTCTGGGAGGCAAAAATGCCCATAATTGAGAACTACTATAATAGTCCTTGGCTGCCTTTTAAGCAGAAAAGGCTAAATTTCATTCATTCATTATTTTATTCATTTATTCAGTAGATATTTACTATGCACCTACTAGGTGCTGGGCACTGGGAAATTCGGTGGTGAGCCAGAGGGGTCACATGCCATCAGTGGCTACCACCACAGGAAGCCCATGGAGTGAGAGGGAGCAGGCATCCACCTTGCCTTTGGGTGTGCTATGTTAGGGAAGCACGCGGTGCTATAGAAACATATAGAAGAGATGCTTATTTCTGGATTTTTCACTGTTGGCGGGGGCGGGGGGCGATGGAAGGTGGTCAAAGGTACCACCGGGTATCGGCATACAGACACCAGAAGTTCCCACATTCCTGTTGTTGGTTGAATGAATCTAGGAACAGTTGTTTAAGGCTGCATATGGCATAATTTACTGCCCAAATGGGCTGAAAAGATGTACACCAATTTATTATACAGAAGGGCAGTCAATTTGTGTTGACATTTGGGCCTGCTGACGTGTCTCATAGGAAGACCGATAATGCAGAAAACAGGTGGGTTTATTAGGTCACCCCACAAAAGATGCTGGCGCTACCAGTTCAAGTTGCCAAGTGGGATGTGCCCCATCTCAGACTCTCCAGAGACCTCGCCAGAGCAGGGGAGGAGAAACCCATGGGCTTAGAGGTAGATGTGAAAAATGTATCCTAAAAGAAAACTTAGGAAAGCAATTTGCCTGCCCAGACCCGTGGGCCTGGGTGGCAGTGCCTTTTCTGGGAATTCTGAATAAGGCTGCTCGCCATCCTCTGGAGAAAAAAAATAGAAAAAGTCTTTTTCTTCCTCACTTTCGTAAGCACTAGGAAAGAAAGAAAGGCTCTGTGTCCCCACAGTAGTCTTTCTTTGGAAGTCTGGCACATAGCTCTTTTTTTCCACTTGAATCCACTTCTTACATTTCTGGTTTTAAAATCCAGATCTTCATGAACAGATGAACAGTCCGGAAAAATGGAAGAAATGGTTTTCACTTGCTCAAAAGAAGTGGCAAGAAATGAAAGCTCCCCCAAATCCT
>NW_011888784.1:4593127-4604137 GCF_000151845.1 Pteropus vampyrus
CTTCTGTAGGGCTCCCGGGGTCCCAGCCAGCTGACTCTCAGGGAAGGGGCTCCTTAAATCTTTGGTTTTCAAACTGGAGCATTCATCGCATGCATCAGAATCACATGGAGGGCTTGTTTCAAACACAGATGTCTGGGTCCCACCCCCGAGTTACAGATTATTGAAGTCTGAAGTGGGCTCGAGAACTGGCATTTCTTTCAAGTTCCCGAGTGACACTGAGGCTGCTGGTGCAGAGACCACAGTTTGAGAACCACCGGCCTGGAGCTGAGCAGTGATACTCAAAGTGTGGTCTGCTGGCTGCTCTTACCAGTCTGTGATAGAAGTTAAGTACAGAAACTCAGAATAAACATTTAGAAACTTTTATCGAAGTTTGATATTGCCACTACATTCGTGCACATGATTATTTTTCTAATTCATTTTTATTGTCTTTCACAAAAGTATTGGTCTGTGATGGTTCAGTAGTTTAAAAAACAGCAAGTCCTTCACCGGAGATAGCAATTTGGAAATTCTGGCCAAGAGGGCCCAATGCGATGGCCAGAGTTCAGGATGGCCCCAGGTTGGCAGGAGAGTTAGAGTTCCCACCAAGATGCAGAGGCTGGGCATGCAGACTGGCCCAGGAAGGTGTTTGGAGACATGTCGAGAGGGGTGGGGGAAGAGTGGGGTGTTGGTTGTCACGTGACTGAGTCGAGAAGAACACTGGCATTTAATGGCTGGGCACAGGCACCACAAAGAATTGTCCTGCCCTAAACGCCAATAAAAATCTCTCTTGAGGAACAATTGCCAGGAAGGGCGGAGCTAAGAAGGTGGCCTGACTCTAGATCGCCTGTTCTCTCTTGGAGGTGGGGGGACAGGGAGCGGGGGGCGAGGGGATGCATTGGTCAGAACCAGTTCAGCCACTGTGCCCTTGTTTGTGCATAGTAACCTTGTGCGTGTGTTTTGCCTTGCATGGTGACATGGGTATATTGTTGATACATAATGGGTACCTCCTGTTTTATGCAAAATCCATATACAAAGACTACAGTGCAGAAAAGGGATGCATTGGCAGGGGTGGTGAGGATAAGTTTTTTTTAAAAAAGATTAATTGTAGGAGTTCCCGCTACTTAAAAATAATGTACCAAAAACGTAGTTTATGCATGGCTTCCAGGACAGCCATTTGCGTAACGTAAAGGATACCTGTTCTTGCAGAGGAAGGTAGCAGCATTTAGAGGTGGTGTGATTTTAAATGGTGCTATGAATTGTTTAGAAGGCTCCAATGGCAATAAATGCCACAATAATAAGTGGTTCTAGGTGGAAGGGATCTGGCCCAAGTTTGAGATTTGGCAGCGATTTCGTCGATGGCCCTTACAGTCCCCAGCCTGAGCTGGTCCTTTTCAGCTAGAAAAGAACGTTCTGTGATTCTGACCTGCCATCTTTGTAGATAATGTTTTGACATCTCATGGTAACGGTGTAAGAAGTAATTAGTTGTCTTGCACCTTTGAGCCTATGAGGAGGCCACTGGCTCTTCAAGCTCAGAATCGGAGAATTCGGAGCCCGGAAGAGGGCTTTGCATTCATCAACCCTTCGTTGTATAGGGGTGGAAATCGAGGGCCCGGAGGCCCCGAATTGGCCCCAAGTCGAGCTTGTGTTAAGGCAGGCAGTGAGCCTATTGTTGGAGGCTTACTGTGTAATTAATGGGATTTGGAGCAATTACAGGGACAGTAAAGCCCCTAGTTTGTTTCTTGGGCCAGGCATGAGATTCCTTAGGAGGGTAGAGCGGGAGGGTGGAGGGGAGGTGGGAAGAAGGTGGCAGATAGTTGGCAAATCATCTCTTGCCAGGCCTACTCCGTGGAATGCTGGCTCACATGTTTATACTGTACGTCTCAAAGGATCCCGTGCAACCGAGCATATCTGGCCAAGGCGCCCCACCTAGTTTTCCTCTGGGGCTAATTCTTGTTGGTTTTTAATGTGGGGCTCAAAGAGCCTGTTTTTCTGTTTTCTTTTTGCAGTGAACACCAACGAGGACACCATAAAAGTTAGCATCATTCTAGGGAGGGTTGCCTGCTCCTTCTGGGGCTTGGGGACAGTTGCTGAGCCAGAGCTCAAAAGTCACGGATGGGGGAGAAGAGCAGAGAGCTCGTGTACAATGGGAAGAGGAGCACATGGGGTCTTTGCAGCTGTATGGGAGTCTGTGTCAGAGCCAGATAACTGGCAGGCACCTGAATCCTGGATCATTCACTAATACAGCAAATACTTCTTGCAACCTATTATTTCCCAGCCATTGTTCTAACTGATGATACAAAAAGTGCTGGAAATGGATAGTGGTGATGATTGCACAAGAGAGTGAGTGTACTGAATGCCATTAAACTGTATACTTAAATGTGGTTAAATGGTAAATTTTACATTGTGTATATTTTACAGAGAGAGAGAGAGAGAGAGAGAGAGAGAGAGAGAGAGAGAGAGAGAGAGAGAGAGAAAAGAGAGAGAGAAAGTAAGATCCCCACTTCTAGGAAGTAGCTGATGTTCTGCAAACTCCCCCTTACTGGGGCCTGGGCCCTGAACAGTGGAGGTTAGTGGTCACCCCTGAGGGCGGGGGTGTTAGGAGGAGACCACGGGAGGCAGGGAATCCCCAAGGCAGGCTGAGGAAGGGGACTCCTGGCTGTATCCCCATTGAAGGAGATGTCTGTGCAACAGAGGGTACTGACCGTCCTTAGACAAATTTATTGCTAAAATATGATTTTGAGATGTTGCCAGCCTAGGGACAGCGCTCAAGTTTGAATTTCTGTGTGGAACTAATGTTTGTTCACAGAAATTTTTAAGTGGTCAAAACCTTGGGTTGTGGCCATGATGACACTAGAGCTCGGGCTCTGGTTTTCTTCTTTCCAGAGTGTGTTTCTGAGAGTTTCTTTTTCAAAAACATTGGTGAGCTGAGCCTGCATAGCCTAAGGCTTGGCTTTCTTCATGTTTCCTGTGGATTAGTCATTCATGCCCATGCCACCGGTGTGCTGAGGGAAGCTTGGGCCAGTGACTTCAACTTTCTGAGCCTCAGTTTCTCTATCTGTACCAAAGCCTGAGGAGGTTCTGAGCTCATGGGGTAGAGAGCATGGAAAGCATTTAGCCACTGGCCCGGCATGCAATATCTCTCCAGCTTTGAGTGTTACTCTTCACTGGGCATTAGTATATCCTGTCTTACAACGAACAATGCATTATTATTGAACATTTTCCTCACATTAATATTCTTTTCACTCGGGTTACTTAGCATCCATGAGAGGAACCACCTCTTCATAGGCCCACCATATCTCTCACTGTGCTAGGCATATGGCAGATGTTCTACAGATATTCGGTCGATTAGTCTGTACCTAAAGCCACAGTCTGGGTGGTATTTCCAGGCGCCGCCTAATAATTCGCCTTCAGAGCAGCCAGACTCTGGGCCTCTGAGTTGGACGTTCTGGGCAGGTCAGCACTGTAAGAATTGCTAGCTAATCCCCGACAGCTCTTTAACAGTTTCATTTTGGAACTGTAGCTCTAGCCTCTTCAGACGGGCTCAGGCAGTGATGGCCGGGTCACCCAGCAACAGCTACTCAGATAATTACATGGGTTTCAAATTGTTCACTACTTTACGTCCTCAAAGCAATTTCAGAATCAATTTGAGGTTTGACAGGGAGCTGGTGGAGGTCTCACAGGCCTAGAATGGCGTGCTGGGCTTGCTTAATGCTTGTTATAATTCCAGTGGCAGGCCTCGCGCACCTGGGGAGCAGGGCGCTGTCCTCTGTTGCATCAGGGAAGAAAATCAATCAATCAATCAATGAGAGCACACCTAATTAAAGGTAACAAAGGCTCTGGGCACCTCATCCCTCCCCGTGGTGTTAGGCTTGTAGAGTGCTAGGAGGAAAAGCAGCCTCGTCTCAAACAGGATTCAAATGAAGTCCCAGAGCTAGAAATCAAATCTCACAAGACTATCTTTTTTAACAACAGGTACCTACCCCACACTGGAGCAGAGAACTCCTTCCCAAATGCAGCTTAAAATGGATCCAGACAGCTACTCTGCTCTCTGTAGAATACCGACACGAGGCTACCCCTGTTTTGTGACCTAGGCACACCGTACCCCTGGTGCCCAGATGAGAACATAGGGAGCAGGCAGCCTGGCACATGTCCTGTGCTTGAAGGCCCTGTGCACAGATGAGTCTCAGAGTGCAGTGGTCAAGGTGTGGGCTCCAGAGCCAAACTGCCTGGGTTCGTTCTTAGCTCTGCCACTCACCAACCATTTGGGGAACCCTAGGCTGGTTGCTGCAAGGTCTTCATCTGGGTGGTCATGGCTCCCACCTCTGGGAAGCCTTACATGAATCGATGCACGTGAAAGGCTGACAACAGGACCTGGCACAGACTAAAAAGTCTTGTTACTCTTATGATCACAGAACTGTTTCCCCAACAAGGGGCCTGGTAAAGCCACCCTCCACTTTGCAAGGAGCAAGGTAAGTTTATTTTTAGTTTCACCTTACAAAAAGGTACAGAGGCCCTGAGGAGTGAGTTAACTCAAGTTCGCAGAGCAGGGTGGAAGTGAGCCGAGCCTGGAATCAAGGCCCTTGTCCCTGCCTGGACTGTGGCCTTGTCGCCTCCCTTCTGCCAGACACCCTGGGCTTGGTCCCCAACTTTCTTCCAAGCCTTGCTCTGAAATATTCCACCCCACCTCTATTTTCATGGCCAAGATAATGTATACTTTATATTTTAATAGAGTCAACCCCTCCACTACAGAAATGAACTTGTAGAGTGTCGAGAACCTGCTTGTGGGTTGGTGGGATATTTGGGGAGACAGAGAACGTCTCTAGGCCCCTGCTGTAACATCACATGGCATTTTGTCTACCCAGCCTTTCCTTCCCACGGACCCTGCCTTGTAGATTCTTGGGATTAGAAGGAGCATCTGAGATCTTGTCAAAGGTGGGGCAGGAAGGCTTTGGTGACTGTGAACTCACTACCCGCGTTGCTCTTGGCCTTTTGTTTTGGAACCCTTAGACACAGACTGGCTTATCCCCCACATCCCTCACCGCCTCCAGTCTGATGAGAGAGTCGGTCAAGAGGCAAGGTGGAAACAAGGGTATCGCTGGGTATTAAAGTACATAGACGTTGAGAAATTCAAAGATACTTTCTCCACAGTGGTTGCAAATTGGTTCTCTTGCACAAATGCACGTGAAAGCACTCCCGGTGATAGAAAAGGTGAGGGAGAGGGAAGCCGGAAGCGCTGGTGGCCTGACCTCGGCGTGCTGAGCTGCTAGCACGATGATGCCCTTTGCTCCCCTCTTTCTAGCATCATTCTTCACACCAGTGAACACTAATGGGACTAGAACCTTTAAAAACCGGACACTAAACGGAGGTAGATCCTGATGACCTCAAGCCAGAGGTTATAACAGCTGATTGCATCCAAAGAACAGAACTGTAAATAAATGGTTCACAGATACCTGCCAGGTCCAGAGCTGGACTGGGACTGGTCTTAGCCATCGGCAGAACTGGAAGTCGGCTATGGAGTGTGTTTTTTGGGGGCGGGGGAAAGGGCTTTGAGGAGGGATATTGTGAAAACCCACTAGAGATGTTCAAGTTCAGATTCATACATCCACATCTGGCCAATCCATGGTAGCTCACCAGATAGAGAGCAGACATCGATCTGGCTGGACTTAGCTAGCTCTCTGTTATCGAAAATGCAGCGAAGAGAAAAATTATTATTTTATCTGCTGGCGTTAGTGCTCTCCCAGGAAAATAACTGTTCTTATTCAAGAACTACCTCGATAGGTCATTTGGGTGAGAGATGAGGCCTTGAGGGCATGTGTAGAAAGAGAAAAAAAATATATGGAGGGAAGAACTCCTCTCTGTAAATATGATCAGGAATTGGGGCAAAAGGGAGGGAGAAGGGAAGGATCCTGGTTGGAGGCTGGGGTTGAATTAGTGGAAATGGCCGAGGGAATATCAAAGAACAGGAAATGTCTGTTCTTCGGTTTTAAATTCCTGAGGGCCCTCACTTCTCCTGAACCCCAAATCTCTAGCAGCGTCTATTTCTCATCCAGCCTGTGTGCACAGTGCCAGAGCCTGGGGTGAGGGTGAAAATCAAGGAAAATCTTTTGTATGAGGTATTAGGACAAAGCTAAAGGAGCATTTTCACCTCATGGACAAGGGAGAGGGAATTTTACTAAAGCCAAAAATTAGAGCTGGAGGTAACAAGGAGAAACGTTTGCCCCTGAGAATTCTCAGAAATCTTGGCTGGATGTTGGCTTCCTCACAGGTCAAGAGATGGCAGTTGGAACCCATCTTCACTGGATGAGATAAGAGCTGGTTTATAAATGTTTTCTGAACAATTGAGTCTTTATTCCCTTGAGGTTCATCCATCAGGGTGATGGCTGGTCTCCAGGCGGGTTGCTCTGCCTTCTCCGAAGTGGGGAGCCACGAGCATCCGCCCTCGCTGCCTCAGCTCCAGTTCTTCCAAGCCCACAAATACAGACACATTGAAGGAGAGCCTCGCCATGCAAAATGCACGGAATCTGAGGTCTGGTAGGAAACATCCAGGGCTTCTCACCCTACCTTCCCCTGGGCAGCCGCTTTCCCCACAGTCTCCATGAGAGCTGCTCTCCATCCAGCCTCTGCTGTAATATTTCCAGTACCAGGGGTGCACCGTGCAGCAAGGCAGACAGTTCCACTCTCCAAACGCTCTCACCGTAAGGGTGTTCTTTGTCAGACTGAGCCGCACTCTGCATCCACTCCCTTTCCTCCCCGCCCCCACCTCCAGGGCCACACTTATTCCTGCTCCCCTCTCTGGTCCCCTGTCTGCACAAACAGCCCTCCTGGTGCCTGCAGCCGGTGGTCCTGTCCTTTGAGTTCTTTTCTGTCTCAACACCTCCTACCCCTCCCCCTTCCTCATCTGTCATGGGTGCCTGGGCACCCGACAACAGACTAATAATGGCATTCCTTGTTCATGAGAAATAAATAATGTCACTGCTTCCTCAGAGGGCATTTGCAGTGGATGGTCAAGTATGAGATGTGTTTTATTTTCTAAAAGCCAGACGTACGCAGTGCCCAGCCTACGCCCTCTCTGAGTTATGTTTCCAGCCTAGGATGGTCCTGGCTTTGAGGCACAGGTCTCCTGTGGGCTCCTAACCGACTGATCCTCGGCCCAGCAGTGCCTCTCTTATCTCCTCGCTGTGCTCCTCCTGGTCTACCTCTGCTCCATCTGCTACTTCACAATAGCCTGGCGTATGGGCAGAGCAATCTGCCTAATCTTGTAGTTTGAAAGAAACTGGGGGTTACCTCTTTTCCCCATACACCCCAGTATTTTTTCTCCACCCATTCCTTTCTGGATGTCATTTCTCACTGACGACTTCTCCTGATTTCATCTCACTCCATCTAGCCCTGCATCTTTCAGGGGGCCTTTCTGCTTAATATCCGCATGAGGCTGGGAGACCAGTGTTCTCGTCCTTACCCTGCCAACTCAGCAGCTGTGCGGGCTCAGACCTCAGTACCCCTGGCTAGGAAATAAGGGTTGAATTAGATGTCCAGCTTTGACAGTGTATGGTTCCTATTTGAGGCAGAAACATCTGTTTTCCTGTTGCACGCTCTCTGCCGGTCAAGTTCTGTTTCGCAAGGGAGACTGCGTTCACAACTCATTTGCCAGACTGAGATGATTGATATCAACCGAAACTCGGGAGAGATCTAGCCTGGTATTCTCAACTTTGGTTGCACATTAGGATCACCTGGGGAGCTTTAAAATATACTGATGCTCAGGCCCTGCCCCCAAGGAGTCCTATTCAATTGTACTAGGTGGGGCTCAGGAGGCTGATGGGTAGCACAGTTAGAGCCCGTGCATTAGGGCCTTGCTGCAAGCTTTGCTACTTGAAGTGCAGTTCCCAGTACAGCAGGGTCAGCATCACCTGGAGCTTGTTAGAAATGCAGAGTCTTGAGCTCAGGCCCAGACCTCCCAAATAGAATGTGCATGATAACAAGGTCTCAGGGGATTTCGGTGCCACTGAACATTTGAGGAGCATGACTTCCACCCCATAAGTGGTCTTTTAGGATTCCCTTTGCCTATGCCCGTTACTTTTATTTACATAAGCAGTCACAAATCTATTTTGGGTATAGCTGTCACATTAAGAAATCTGTATCCAATGTCAGTTAATATTAACATGCAGGAAAATAAATATAACATCTATGCTCTAACCATTTTTACTTCTCAAAGGAGTCAGGCTCTCTCTCCCCACAGGGCCTTTGCACATGCTAAATTCCCTGCCTGGTGTGTTCCCTGTCCTTCTAGCCGCCTACATCTTCCGTTTCACCCAGCTGACTCCTACCCCCTCAGCTGGACCTGACGGAGCGTTTTGTCTGATCCACATTCTTTGCCACCCTGATCTCCCTTCTCACCCACCTTTCTTCCTGTATCTCCCATTCCTCGGCATCACGACCTTCCAATAACAGCCCCCATGGTGGTCCAGGGCAGAAGGGGGAGAGAACTAAGTCAGGTAGTGAGGAGATACAGCTTCAAAATCCAGTTCATTTCTTTACCTCTTTTGTCTCTTTCTTCATTTTTCTCATGTTATGCAAGAAGAAGCCAAGACTATACCTTTCCAGTCTACCTCACTGGGGCTTTGTGGCGATCGAATGAAGTAAGGAAGCTAAGATGCTTTTTAAAGTATGAAGAATATATACATAATTGTTCTTATTGGTGTTGGTGGAAGGGAATGGGTACTGGAGAGAGCTGTGGGAATGCAGTGAGTATAAGGAAAACAGAAACCCTTTGCCCCATGATAGTGGGGATGCATTTCTTTACCACCATGAGTACTGAGCATTAAATGTTTAGCTAGGGGAACCTTTCCCTCTCCTTTTAGTTATCTCCTGGCTCTTCATTACCATTGCCAAGTGGCACCTTTCCATGTCACCATTTTCTGCACCACAATGCTGCCTATGCTCCACCCCCACGCCATGCCCTGCCTGCCCATCTGGGGTCAGGACCTCTGGGGGACGCTTCTTTATGGCATAGACAGGACTGGAACACTCATGTCTGTGTCTTTGGAGAATGGACAATGAGGCTGAGTAGGGGAGCCAGGCAGGCCTCTCTGTCCCTCAAAACCCACGCAGGCAACCACCTCCTTATTCGGGACTATTTGGGCATAGCTGCGGGGCAAAAGCACACGTGCACGCAGCATTACTGCTTTAGTTCTTATGCTCCTTTTTCCTGAGGGCAGCTTCTGATCAGAGCCCAAGTACTCAAGGACAGACCTCCAGAGATGAGGAGGGGCCCAGGGACCTGGGTATGAGCAGGGAAAGGGGCCCAGACAAGACCAGAGACTAAGAAGAATTTCTCACTCCCACCCTGGCCCACACCTGCTGTAGCCTGGCCCTGCTAAGGGACACTGGCCCCTCTGAGGGCTCTGATGGGGCCAGCCTGCTGGGTGTCCTGGGCCACTGGCTCCCTATCTCTGGGTCTCAGTAGCCTCATTTGAAATCGATGAATGTGGGGCTGGAATTGTCTCCAGCTCTGAGTGGAGATGACGTGGCATTGGTCTGGGCCAACAGCAGCGAGGGGAAAGTGCGGGCGGAGTGCTCGGGCACACTCTGCAGCGTCCCTGTGGGTTGGGTTCCCAGTGTGGACACAGCTGTCAAGACCAGAGGGCCCTAAACAGCCAGGTGCAGAGCACTGGGCTGCCTTCCGAGTCCCAGCCTGCCATGTTTGCACCTACAGCCATGTCCACCAACAAGGTGTCCTCAAAGGAAAGAACAACAGGCAGATCTGTCTGTAGCTCTGTTGCATAGCAAGACAAACAAGGCAGCCAACTCACAGCTCTTTCCTTGATCTTACAACACTTAGCGACTGTAAAGGAAAAAGATAGAGTTTGCATTTTGTAGCTACCACAGGCATTTAATGTGTGACACAGGCCGTACCAGAATTAAGGCACATATTTTTCATTCGGGACCTCCTCTGAGGCAGCAAAGAGCCTGACCCAACCCAGTAACATTTTATCCTCCTAATGAGAGTGCAAGCAGAAGGAGAATTCATGAAGTTAATGTTTCTGCCTTCCTGTAGGGATATTTGCAAACATCGATTTTTAGCCGTGATGTATGTCACTTGCAATGACTTCTGACTGAAAGGGACAGTACTATTTGGGAGTCTGTGAGGTTTAAAACATCCTGCAATCACCTGGTGCTGCAGCCATGCCAAACCTGCTCTAACAGCACCTCATTTGTTAGGGGAACGGAAATAACTGTGAATGAGAACCATATATTCCAGACGGACTGCGTCAGTGGCTCTGAAACCACTGAGCACATCCTAGCCCAGAAGGGTTTTCCTTAGGTCAGAGGGGCCACGGGGAGAGAGAGAGACAAGTAGGGAAGAACATGACTATAAATAACCAGTGCCTCATAGAGCTTCTCTCTGGGGAGGGAGAAGCAGGGAACTGAACCAGTGACGGGTCCATGGGGCCCCAGCCACACGTGTAATATGTTATGTCTAAAAACAAAATCCAAAGGCAAACACAGCATGTGATATGATCAGATAAGATGAGACCATGCTGGAGGTGGGTTCAAGGATGTTTGTTATGACTCACTACCTGTCAATACATTTGGAGTATTTTATAATTAAACAAAAATATAATAATAATTAAAAAAAAGCAAAGTATAGGGCAGTGTGTGTAGTAAGCCACTATCTGTGGAGAAAAGAGACTGCTTATGAATATTCTGGCATACAGTTAGCATACCTCTAAAAGGACTTACAGGACATGGGGAGCAGAGATCCCCTCTGCGAGGAGACCCAGGACATAGCCTGTATTACAGGGCAGAAACTTTTCATGGTACAGCCATCCCCCCTTATTTGAGGAGGTTATGTTCCAAGAGACCCAGTGGATGGCTGAAACCACAGATAGTACCTATCTCTATATATGCTGTGTTTATTCCTAGATACACATACCTATGATAAAGTTTATAAATTAGACACAGTAAGAGATTAACAACCGTAACTAATAAAATAGAACAATTATAACAACATATTATAATTAAAGTGATGTGAAT
>NW_011888784.1:4605102-4632914 GCF_000151845.1 Pteropus vampyrus
AGACACTCTGAAATGGACCCTATTAACCTTGCCCCAGCCACTCACTCAGCCTCTGCCTTTCTCCTGCTGTTGCCAAACAGAATTGGAAGAGAAGCAAAGTCGGAAGCAAAGGTGTGGGGCTTTTTCTCTTGAGAGGTCTCAGGCCTGCCATCTAGAGTTTAAACTCCTTGTGGATTTGAGGCTGCTGTAGGCCTCTTGAACCTTTTCAGTCCTAGTCTGCTCCAGGCACATAGAAGGAGCTCCAGAAAGATTTGTTGAATTGAATTCGACCACTGAGAGAAGCTGACTCTCTCAGGCTAAGAACATCTAGGCTAAATCTTCCCAGGCTTGGGTCCCAGGATGGGAGCTACTCTGTGAGTAGACAGAGAAGGGAGAAGCTTCCAGCTCCTGCCCCCACTGGATCCCACCCGCTCACTTATATGGAGGAAGCCTCCTGGAAGGAGCACTGGACTGGAGGTCACCTGGGACCAGGAGTCTGGTCCTATCTCTGTCTCCACAAAATACTGCTCAGCAAGTCCAAAAATTGTCAAGGGTAAACCCAGGGAATGGTGACAGCCATCACCTTGAGCAGCTGCTTTCAAAGTGTGGTCCCTGCAGCATCAGCATCAGCATCAGCATCAGCATCAGCATCACCTGGGAACTTAGTAGGGCAAATTCTCAGGCCCTTTCCTGGACCTGCAGAAGCAGAGACTCTGGGGCGGGGTCATCACTCTGTGTTCACCAAGCTTGCAGGTGATCCTGATACACCATGTTTTTTGAGACTTGGGCTTCTCCACTGTGGAGAAGGAAGGGAAGGCCAAGTGCAGTTTACAGAGCTTCCTGAGTGATGCTGATTTTCATGCTCAACCCTGGGTCTCCTAATTCTTATTCAGTTGCTTAAGTTGCAGGAATGAAAAGGATGATGGTGAATAGCAGGGTAGCGAGTGCAGGGGAAGTAATAGTTGCCGAAGGGAAGGGTCTGAGCTAAAATTTTAGAAACCAATTTGCTCTCTCAACTGATGCGTGGAGCAGTGATAACCTTTTCTGCCACACCCATGGGGCTACTCTGAGACCAGCTGAAATAACTGCCTTGCAGCTGCTGGAGGGGGTGAAGGCCTCTGCATGGGGACAGACAATGAGCAGGGAATGGCCAGTCTTGGCCTCATGGAAGCCAGAGCTCAGGCAGGTCAGCAGAATGCTTGCCCTGAGGTGAGGGTCCTGCCTCGTTTGGGGGTGGAGGAGGCCTGAGTGTGAAGCGGGGGTGGAGGCATAGCCTCGAAAATGGCCTTGCTCTGGGCTGCACCCAGCACTGCAGGAGAGCAGGAACAGCTAGGAATTGTGCTTCCTTCCAGAACCAGCACCAGGAGAGCTGGCCTGGGGCACCTGTCAAGGGGATCAACGTTTGGAGGCCCATGTTATAATATGAGCCAAGCTAGAAACAGAAAAACCCACCTGGGAACTGGGCCTGGAGGATGGAGGGGTGTGTGCAGGATTAATTTAATTAAGTCCTGCTTTGGGGACCAGGCTAAATTTAGCAGCTGTCTGGACTGCTGGTTTGACTCCTTCCTGTAACTCCCTCCCATCTGCCCACTGTGCCTCCTGCAGGTGATTAATTCACAATTCCAGGCTGGAATGTGCAGACGCACCTGCTGATGATTGCTTAGTTCCTTCTCCAGCCTCTGCTACTTTCTCCCTGGGCCCCAGGGGGCGATGCATTCTGAAACACCAGGGCTACTCTCTCGCTCTTCTCCAGAGATGTAAACACCTCGTCCCTCCTAATGACTCCTGTGGTGGCTGCAGTAGGCCCGGCTTGGGTTCCCAGCGCCTTGCCAAGAAAGCATCACCACCATGGGCCTGGGTTTCTCGCTTGTTTCATTTTACTGTTCTCAGAGGAGTTTAAAAAACTCGTAGCGGTGTTCTGGACCGAATGACTGATAGTGCGAGGCCTTCGTGCTTGTCCCTCGTAGGGAGAAAGTGAGAGGCCTTTTGCTACAATTTTTGTTCCAGTCCTACCCTCTCCCCCTCTGATGATTCGTACTTGGTCTTTTCAACCTTTAGACTGTTTCTGTCTCCTGATTACTCTCCTTATTTAGGGGCCGCTCTGAATATGTTAGTATATCCACCAGATTGAAGCAGTCAAACAGAGAAGGGGGTGAGATGGAGATGATGCAAATAATAATGAATGCCAAGTAAGATTCACAGGTTAGAGTATTAATCCCTTGTAAGATGCTCATCATATCTTTATCTATAGATATCCTGCTAACACAGAAACTACAATACTGAGCAAGACACATCAGAAAAATGGTCATCAAGTGAGGGTGGGGGATCAACAAATAGTGGTTATTATAGTGGTAGCCACCGATTTCAGGGCTTTGTACCACGAGCCAGGGTCAGTGGGCGAAATCATGAAAGAGCTTTTTATTTCTCCCAACCACTTCTTGGGCTCTTCTCTCTGGTCCCTGTATCAAATCTTGGCAGATCCCCTAACTGTTCCGGTCACACCCAGGTAGTAAGGAATGGCTTCATTTTTTAAGTATTGATAGTCCAGCCCAGTTTAAAACCTAAATTTCAGCCTCTCACCGCATTTTCAGTTCCAGCTCCTTCTCCACCCGACCTCCGCGCCCCCCACCCCCAGGTCCTTGCCCTGGTTTGGAATCCACAGACGAGCATGGGGCACGATGGCGCCTTTTCTCCCTGCTTGCCCCCTCCTTTCTCTTGCCAGCTGTCGTTTCCAGCCTGTCCAAGGTCAGGTGCAGGAGAAGAGGGTTAGAAAAATAAAGCAGAGTCCTGTGTAGCTGATTCTGGGGTAAAACTGGGCCCCACTGGGAGGCAGGTGCTTAAATATAGGTTGTTTTTCTCCTAGGGGGTTTAGTGGGTCTGGGCAACTTGGAGGTGAGGGAGGCAGCGATGCATAGTGAAAAGCTGAGAGTCAGACAGGCGTAGTCCCGAATGCCCCTCTACCCTCACTAGCAGAATGACCTTGTGCAAGTGACGTCACCTCTCCATTCCTCACTTTCTCCCCACCATAGAATGGGGTGATATGCCTGCTTCCCAGAGGATTTTTTGACATTCATGATAACATATGTACAGTGAATGAGACATTCTGGGTGCCTGAGAGATGGCAGCAATTCGAAGAAGTTGAATCTCTTATTCGAGTTTTCATTCGCAGAGGTCTGGCATCCTACAGGGAATTGACCAACCTCCTTAGTGCTGTTGGCCCTTCTCAGCCCCTCCTCACCCCCACAGTAACACCATTCCTTAGTCAAGAGTACTGGAAAATAACTGACCGCAGTGACCATGATGGCTGTGGTTACGGAACAATGAGATATTCTGATTAGTTATAGGTCTATGGATATAAATTATTTTATATAATTTAAACATAAATTATTAAAAGCACTTTCCAAAGTTGCATTGCCACATAAACGTTAAGATGGTTTTCATAATCACCGGGTCCAGGAGCCACTCATCCCAGCAAGTGAGGAGGCTGCGGGTTTCAGGAGCAAGGTCTCATGCAGCTTTCTTCTTGGGTGTCTTTTTTGGGGGCTGTTGCCAGCTCACTGCTTCCAAGTTTCTTTTGGATTTTACTCTTCCAGGAGAAGAAGCCTCTTTATGGCGGATAGCTTTTCTGGTTCGTTGAACTTGGGCTAACTGGATAGAAGAAGATTCAACTGTCTTTCCGTTTTCATCCCTGGAGCTTTGGCTCCCTAGCCCTGCCATGCTACCCTTCCTGAGTTTGTGGGACCACCTGGAAATCAAGACGACGGGAGCGATGGTGGCGGGGGGTGCCCATTTCTATAAAATTTTGACTAATTCATGGTCTGAAGCTGCTTAAATGCCTGAGGCTGTTAACCAGTGAGGTACTCGTCAGCCAAACCCTCTAAACTAGGGGTCCCCAACCCCCAGGCTGTGGACTGGTACTGGTTAGGAACTGGAGCCGCACAGTAGGAGGTGAGTGGCAGGCGAGCGAGCAAAGCTTCATCTGTATTTGCAGCCGCTCCCCAGCACTAGCATCACCGCCTCAGCTCCACGCAGATCATCAGGCATTAGATTCTCTTAAGAGCACTAGTCCTTGGTGCCAGAAAGGTTGGGGACCGCTGCCTAAACTTAGAGTTCTTACTGGAGATGGCCAGCACAAGTGAAGGTCTCCTTTGTATTTTGTCCTGGAAGCAGAAAGTTCTGTCGTGACTAGAGTTCAGGCTGGAGAGATGATGATACCAGGCAACCAATGTTTTTGACTTTGCAAACTGATAACTATTACTTAGGGAGACTCTTCTTTTAAAGTCTGGACAGTGTTCTTTTCACAACTTCTCAGAAGTGATAAGCATATGATAGGTTGGCTTGGGCCAGGAATTTTGACCTACAGCCACTGTGTCTGAAGGCACCTATATGGAGGAGGAGCAGGGCACAAATGCGAGGGACTAGAAATAAAGAATGTACCTAGAAATGAATTTGCTAAGTATTAGGAGGACACATGTCTTTATTTATTTATTTACCACCCAATTGCTTTCCAGTGTTTTTTTAAAAACCTATTTACACTCCCAGTAGCCATGTGTGAGCATTCCCTCATCAGTTCCTAGTACTGTGAGATGAATGGGAAATAGCATCACATTGCCCTGATCAGTAAGTGAAGTTCAATCAATAGTTTTCACTTTTTGATTTCAATAGATGTTCATTCTTTCTAATACCAAATTATATCTACTTTTAAAAATATTTTTGAGGTATATAATAATACAATTTATGTATATATTGATCTTGTAACTAGCAAACTTCCTATTTTTAATTCTAATAACATTGCTATAAATTCTTTTAGTTCTCTTTAGATGGTTATATCATATTCGAATAATGATAGTTTCATTTTTTTCCCCCAATTTGTATACCCTTTATTTTTCTTCCCTAAATGTGCTAGCTAGGGATGTCCAGGACAGAGTTGAATAGAGGCAGAGATGCTGGGTGACCTCATGTTGCTCCTGATTTTAAAGAGAATGCTCCCAGTAGGTCACCACTAAGTATCATGGTTGCAATATGTCAGATAATATTTATCAGGTCATCTAATGATTCCATCTAATTCTTAGTTTGCTTAGAGTTTATCACATGCTTTCTTCTCCTCCCTTTCTGAGATGATTATATGATTAGCCTCCCTTTACTCTATTCCTCTGGTGAATTACACTAGCAGAGTTTCTAATGCTAAGGTAATCTTTCCAATTCCTTGGCAAAATTTAAATTGATAATGATATATAGTATATTTAAAAAATTTATTTCTGTATTTAGTTTATTATTTTTCAGCATTTAAAAATATTCACAGATGATATTGGTCTGTAATTTTTTCTTTTTCACACTTTTTTTCCTGGTCTGAAGTTTTTATTAGTCTTACAAAATAGGCTTTCTTTTCTTATGCTCTAAGAGGATTATATAGAAGATGATATTGTTTACTTATTACATGTCGGCTAGAACATTTCTGTGAAATCATCTGGGCCTCTTGTTTTCTTTCTGAGAAGATTTAAAATTACTCATTCAATGTGTTTACTGATTATAAGACTCATCAAGTTTTTTATGTGTTTTAGAATCCATTTTTGTAATACATTATAGTCTTCTAGGAAATTGTCTATTTTACTTCAGTTTTCAAATACATTGGCCTAAAGCTTTTCATATTATTTTCTTATAATCTTTTAAAAATCATTATAATATCTGAAGTTAGCCTCCCTTTCTTTCCTAATATTATTTGATTTTCTTCTTCTCTTCCCTCTCTCTTTAATCAATTGCACCAGAGGCTAGTCTTTTAAAGAGATATCTATTTACTTTGTTAATTTTCTCTATTGTATATTTTCTGTTTTGTTAATCTTTTTATATTTCTCTCTATTCATTGGTTTTAGTCTGTCTTTTTTTTTTCTAATTTAGCTCATTGTTAATTAACTTCTCTTTATAATATAAGAATGCAAGGCTATAAATTTTCCTCTAGGTACTGCTTTATCTGCATCCTTCAAGTTTGATAGTATTTTCATTATCATTCAGTTCTAAGTTGTCAAATTTTCTTTTATAGTTTTTGCTTTGATCAGTTTTTAAATTTACAAGTATAATTTTTGTTTCTATTTGTTTTTAGTTATCTTTTGTTACTGATTTCTAATTTAATGACATTAAGATCAAGGAACATGGAGTGTGTTATTTTTGGAATTATCTAAAACTGTTTATGTCTGGTCAGTTTTCAGAGTTGTTCTATATGAACTCAAGAATATATATTCTCTAATTTGGGGTGTAAGACTTTGCATTAAATCAAATTCATTAATTATTCAAAGTTAAAAGCTCAAAATTTTTGTATCTTTGTTATTTTATCTGTTTAAGCTGTCAATTATTATGAGTAGCGTTTTAAAATTTCCCACTTAATGCTGTGTTTGGTCCGTTTCTTCTTATACTTTTATCACTTTTTCACAATTTTTGAGATTATTTTATCAAGTATGTACAACTTTAGAATTGTTATTACATTTGCTTGGTGAATCAAACATTTTATTATTAGGTACTTACCTGTCCATCTTTTAGAAATACCTTCATTGACATATTTGTTGGTGGTGATCCCTTTTACTTTCAGTTTTTCTGATAGTGTCTTTATTTTACCCTCATTCTTAAAAGGTAATTTTTCTGGTTACACAATTCTAAGGTGTCAGTTATTTCAGCACTTTGATGATATTTTCTATGATCTTTATTCTATTGTTTTATTTCTGGTTACTGTGGTAGATACAGCTGATAAAAAGGTAATACACAACCCACCCCTTCCCCTGACATACACACACAGACACCCACCTGACCTTTAACATCCTACACCAGAGTACCCAGGATAACAATAATGTCAACCCAACAAAATGATATTTGGAGGCGGGGCTTCAGACTAAGAGAAGGATATTGTCAGAAGATGGACTAAAAGTCTGAGCACAGTGGAAGTTAAAGCCAAAACCCTCATAGGTGTGGAGACCTGATATAGAATAAAGTGAATACAAACTAAGGTTCTAAATCTCTCAAAGGGAGGGGAGCTCAGGTCTGTGTTCCAGTATTTGGGAAACTAATTGCTTAATTTCAGGAGTCATGAAAGGTGGTTTCTTCTGTAAAATGAAAACCATGAATACTCACTCATCAGCCCAGAGAGTCCACAAAGAAGTGTGCCATCTTCCAAGGCCAGGACTAAAAAGCAAACAAACAAAAAATTTATCCATGAGCAAATGAACCCCAACCTGACTGCAAAATCTCTTATTAAAGAAATTATAATTTTAAAATAAGATTTTTTCAAAGACAAAAATTCAGGAATATGCTATTTATAAGATATACATACAATTTAATGACAGAAAAATATTGAAAACCAAAGACTGGAAGAAAATGTACCATGCAGATACTAAACGAAACTGGCATTACAGTGTTAATTACAATGTAGAAAGTAAGGAGAAAAGTATAAATAGAGAAAGAACATCATTGCTTAATGATAAAAGGGACAGTCCGCTAGGACATATAATGATCGTGAATCCTTATGTGCCTAACAACATAGCCTCAAAATAAGAGAAGCAGAGATTGAAAGAATTAAAAGGAGAAAAGGACAAGTCCACAATTACCATATGAGATTTTTAGTGCACCTTATAGAAACAGGCAGATTAAGGAAATAGAAACTTATAAGGCAATAAAAGCTTCAAACATGACAAATAACAAATATCAGTCAACAGATCTATTTATAACCCAGAATTCTACAAATGGGAAATTATGCCTTCTTTCAGCCACACATTTATAGAAATTGAGCATGGAAAAGACCACAAAATAAATCTCAGCAAACGCCCAAGAACCAATATCACACAGACTACATTATCTACCACAATGCAATGGCACTAGAATTCAGTGATAAAAGGAATTTCTCTCTGCCTTTAACCACTCGTCACTCTATCATGGATGCTAGCACCAAAAGCAAGGCTCAGGGGAGGCAGGGTAACCCTGAGGCAGAAGGAAGGGTGGGGGAGATGATGTTTCTTAATAGAACCGGAGAGCATATGTGTGCCCTTTTGTTCAAGACATGAAAGATTACCCGATCATGATATTTAGCCTACATCTTCAGGGCATGCTCAGTAGAGGCTCCTTTGCAGTTGGCTACATCAAGGTGAGGTAGCCAAGAGAGCTCTTGTATTCATTTTGCAGGTGAAAGAACTGAGGAGTAGAGAGAAGCAGCTCACCTACCAAGGTGCTGAAAAAAAAAGCAAATGGTGGAGCTGAGACTGGATTTATGTATTTGGACTTCAGATTGGTTGCTGTTCCCATTGCATCAGCTGTGGATAATTTACATTTAATTTCAATTTGACGAGACTGAGGTTCTTGAGAGCAGGCCCTAAGTCATATTCATTACTCTCCCCAGTGCCTGGCAATGAAATATTTCAGTTTGTACTTATTGAATGAATGCTGAATTAAGTTATTAATTCCTGCATGGGTATTTGCTTTTATTTATTTATAAATAACTCTTCTCATGTGATACATTGTAGGGAATTTGGGGGAAAAAACAGAAAATAGAAGAAATTAAACTCTCCCATAATCCTTTCAGTAAATATTTCATTAAATATTTTAGTAGCTGCACAATAAGTATACACATGCTAAACATTTAGATTCTTTCCAAATTTTCCCTATCACAAATAATCCTATGGCAAGTACCGCTGCATACTCTCATTATTTCTTGAAGATAAATTCCTAGATCTGGAATCACTAGGTCAAAGGATTGAAGTTTTTAAAGTTTTGATAAATATTGCCAGATTCTCTTTATTAAAGCTATACTAATTTACATTTCCCAATATAAGAAAGTATCAATTTCTGTGCACGCTCATCAATATTGTTTTTCTTTCATTTTTCATTCTTTCAGGTAAACTTTTTATCAAAATACTACACGCGCAGAAAACTTTCAGACGTCAAAAGTATGTGGTTCAATAAGTTTTCACAGAGTAAATTTATTTATGAACCCAGCATCTAGATCATGACATAGAATATGATCAGCATCCCAGAAGCCACTTTTCAGGCATTATCATGCTCCCAAGGGAAACCACTGCTCTTTTAACATCATAGCTTCGTCTTGACCATGTTTGAACTTCATATAAATGGAATCATGTTGTATTACACTATACATCTGCCTTATTTCACTCAATATGTGTTTGAGAATTCATTCATGTTGCTATGTGTAGTTATAGTTTGTGCTTCTCATTTCTATATTGCATGTCATTATCTTCTTCATAATTCACCTATCTTCCTGTAGATGGGTATTTGGATAATTTCTAGATTGGGACAATTACAACCAGTGCTGCTGCCATGATTGTTCTTGTACATGTCTTCTGGTAAAGGGTGGTAAGCATCTCTATTAGCTACATACCTCGGACTGGAATTATTGGGTTACAACACTAAGTATTTACTAAGTATTGCCTAGTAAAGCTAATGCTTAAATCAACAAGTAATAACTAATATGGAATTCCAGACCATCTAGGTGTTGCATGTGTGTCCTGTTTACCACCCTATTTCCAGTACCTAGCACAGTGCTTGGCACATAGCAGATGCTCAGTAAACATTTGTGGAATGATCAATGTTCTTTTGTATCATACCTGATTTCCCCTCTCTGCCAAAATCCTTTTGAATGAGTCCTGTCTGCTTGTCTTTCAGTCCGGGCTTTACCTGTAGCCACTGCCCTGTGAATTCCCTTGTTTCTTTCCTTTAGGGCTCTTGAACCCTGCATATGGATGATGGTGTTGAGGCAAACTCAGTGCAGAGGCAGGTCCAGCACTTCCCCTCTAAAAGTTCATTTCACTTTTTTTTCTCTTTTCGTGGATGCGGTCCTGGGTTAATATGCTGCACAACCCAAAGGCCCAAGATGCCTGTGTCTGTGCTGCCCTCACCCATGAGGCTACAGTGGAGAAGCTGCCAGAAGCTCAGGGCTGAGGGTACCTTCATTTTAGCAGCAGCCAAGTGCAGGTTATTTGGGAGCAGCTGTCCCTTTCCCCACTGCAAAAGCCAGGCAGCACTGCCATCGGAAGACAGAACGTGCCAGGCCCCATGAGGTCCTTTGTCTTCATTTTGTTTAGGCGCTTTTTTCCCAATGGAGTTTGGACACGATTCACTGGTGATAAAAGCTGCCACGTCTTGCTGGACCCGCCTGCAGCCAAATGTGCAGAGACGCTGGCCCCACCTGAAGATTTGTGCAGAATAAGTATGGCTTCGTTTTCGTTTCCTTTTCTTTTTTTTTTGCCAGTTGACTATGAAATGACTGTGGGGAATCAGGGAGCCTGTAGCATCCAGGCAGGCAGATCTGCCAGCCTGTCACTTCAGACTGGAGAGGGACTAAGGCCTGCGAGTACTGCATGTACAGGATTTCCTTCTAGGGCATTCTTTTTGAGCAGTGGAGCAGGAGCAGCTCGCTCACAGAGCAGACAGCGGTCTGAGTTCTGAGGAGAGTGGCTGGGGGGTGGGCACCAGCCTCTGTGGACTTCGTCCCTCTTGTTGAGGAGCCAGTGCCCCCTCCAGGCAGGTTTAAGGGCTCTGTCAGTCTCAAGTCAATTTTCACTGTCCCCAGCAAGATTCTCTAGTTGATGAATTTAAAAACAAAACAAAACAAAAACCAGAAACAAAATAAAAACCCGAGCCATTACAGTCCCCCAGGGGACAGCCTATGAGGAACTAGTTGACAGCAGAGAGCAGTTGGTTGGTGTTTTTACCTATTGCCACATAGCAAACCATCCCCAGATATAGTGGCTTGAAGTAAGCATTTGCTTATGATCACATGGGTCAAGAATTCGGGGAGGGTTCAGTGGGGACAGCTTTTCTGTTTTCCATTTGGGTCACTCAGCTGAGGCTGGAGGATCCAAGATGACACCACTGCCACGTCTGGGGCCTTGGTGCTGGCTCTTGGCCGGAGCCTCGCATCTTCTCTACATAGCCTAGTTTTCTTTTCACGGCCCCTCATCCTTCAGGATCTCTCTCTCCTTGGCCTCCTTCTATAGAAAAACAGCCTGACTTCTTTACATGGCTGAAAGCTGCTTCTGAGAAAGTAGGAGTTGCAAGGCCACTTCAAGCCCAGAAGGTCACTTCCACCTCATTCTGTTGGTCAGTCAAAACAAATCATGTGGCCAGTCCAGATTAAGGGAAAGGGAAATATCCACTTCTTGATAGGAGATTGTTGTGGCCATCTTTGGAAATAATCTATTGCAGGGATCCCTCTAAAGTGCTTATTTTTCGTAGGCTTCATCACATCTGAGCCCATATTCTTTGCTTCACTCCTGCTCTACTGCACTCCCAAGTGTCTTGAAAGAGGATGCTGCTACCTGGCAGAAAAGAGGTTGATTTAAAGAAAAGCTCCTCTGCTATTTTCGTGGTTACAAATTGTGAGTTCTAGAACTTCATTGTTCATTATAAACCTAATATTTCTGCCTACAAATTTAGCACTCGAAGGAATGCTTTCTGATTTCTGTTGAAGGAGCCTCCAAACTTGCCACAAAGCAGGACCAACCCTAAGCACTGCTTTCCCACATTCAGGTGTGTCCTCACCTGCCGGTGTTGTACTTAATTATGCAGACATAAAACTTGCACCTCCCGCATCGTTAAACAGCTTATTAGGAGTTCTAGCCTTTCTCGGAATAGCTGGAAATTTTAAATTCTCAAAATATAAGTAGAATAGCTATTTATTTTGCACTTTTATTTAGGACAATCTTTGAGTAAACTTAGGAACACACCTGCAGCTCTGTTAGGGCCATTTATGGAGCTGAAAAACAAGACGATGAGAATAGGAATGAGGAGGGCTGTTTTTCATGAGGTACAGGAAGAATTTTTACAGTATGAGAATTTTGGAAGTCACCTCGGGTTATAAAACCTGAGGTCATTTTATCGTCCTGGTGATGCTATGTGTCATCGTGGTTGATGCTGTTTTTGTCATCCTCCCTGTCTTTCTCCAGACCCTCAAATCCCATCTGTCCTTCTCTCCCCCTTCCTCCATATCTGGAGTCCATTTCCGGGATTCCATACCTAAGATATTTCCAAAAGCAAATTTCCAAAATCGGGCTTGCCTTTGTAGAGAGAGAACAGGTCTGTAGTGTGTTGGTCCCTGTTGCTTAATGTTCTCACTATAATGGTGCTTAGCAAATGATGGGAATTTCAAGGGCTTGTGTTTTTCATTGATTTTAAACACGGTGTCGTTAACGCACTGAGGGAAGAAAGCGGAGGCTTACCAAGGGTGCACTTCTGCACTGCTCAGCGCTGTTTATCTGCTTGTTGGAAATGGTGCTGAGCGGTCTTTTTAGATCACTTAAAGCTAGAAAAGCACATTGAGTACAAGGCAAGGAAAGTTTGAAATATGTGTTTCTTTCCCCCTTTGAATGCATAAAACAGTGTAGATTGGGGATCGGGAGACCTGAGTGTGGTGATCCCTGCTCCATCAAAAGCAAACACTGTAATCTTAGGCAAGCCGCTCAACCTCTCTGGGCTTCTGTTTCTGAGCTTTAAGTCAGAGATTTGGATTCCATTCATTTTAACACACTTTGGTTGGGCATTCATTGTGCTGAGCACTGGGCTTAGAGACTGAGCTAGGGTATGTTTTGTGTGCAAGGAACTCAGGATAATGGATGATCTCTGAGGCTCCCCGATGCCCGAAATTCCCCAATGCATGCACACCCTGATGCTGTGGAGAGCACTGCAACCAACCACACTGGCCTCTGCAGAGGGAGCCACACTGATTACTAGTCTGCTGTCCTCTAGAAAATCACCGGTATAGGAAGAATATCACGGTATTGGCTATTCATATATGTTTTTGCAAGGTTTGTTTATGTAAGCACTCTACTAATTCCGCTAGAGCTGATTTGAGATCTATTAATAAATTAATTTTCCATTGCTAGAGGTCAGACCTTTCTATGAACTAAGTCATTGCTTTTGCTCACTTGTGACTCTTTTCTAGTAATAGGTATTTCTTATAATTAGGAAAAATTACCTTGGCTTCAAGTTGGAGATGACGAAGCCCCAAGAATAAGTCTCCGTGAAAGGAAAGGTTAGTGTGACAATGTGTGACAAGAGCTGGGGGTCATATAGGGTAGAGTCAGGGATAGTGAGGAAATTTTTGCAAATAGCTCCTCGGCCCGGACGAGAGCATATGCTCATTGACTTATCAGACACCCCAAACATGAGAGCCAAGGCCCTTGATTGCGGGCCCGACTCCTACTCTTTGCTTTCTGGCCAAGAGTCCAATGACTGTGAGCTAGAGTTTGAAGGAGAAGGGATGGCGACTTGGACCATATCAGTGACAGGAGGATGAAGACAAGTGTGTGGAACTGAGACATACTTTAGAAGCATATTCAACAGAATTTGGTGATGGGTTGCATGTCAATCCAGGTGAGGGCAGACGGATGGGGGCTGGACTGGAAGAGGGGCGAGTCAAGGGTAACTTCCCAAAGTTCCTGGGTTGAGCTACTGTATGGACTAAGGTGGCACTTGTGAAAATAGGGAAGATTGGGAAAGATTTGGGTGAAATATAAACACCTTAGTTTTGGAAGTGCGGAGTTTGGGATGCCTGCTGAATCATACTGGTGGAGATGGCCAAAACCAATAGCTGGTTGCAGCTCTTCCAAGAGAGGTCAGGGTGGAGGTGATGACTTCTGTGAACCTTTGACCCTAACTTGCTATTACAGTGCTGTTTCTGTGAGAAACTGGGATTTATGTTCAAAATATCTGATTTAACAGATCCACCTTGGACTTAGAGCATAACTCTTTGAAAGCTGAGAGCAGCTGTATACACTTATACCGAGGGCTCATTTGGGGTTGTGAAGAGGTAGTTCGTGTAGCCAAAAAGTATTAGATTAAGAGTCCTAAAATAAGAGATTTTGACCTAGCTCCATCACTAAAAATCACGTGTAACTAGAACAAGCAACTTATGATACTTTGCCTGTCTGCTTCACACACTTACCATGAAGCAGATGGGTGGAAATGTTATGAAAAGTATAACGTGCCGTGAAGTTTACAGAAATTATCGTTTTATTCAAGTTACGGTATGCATTTCTTAGTGATTTAATAGTGACACAGTGGATTGTTTTCCTTTTTTTATAGTTTTAATGTTCTCCTTTCTTAGCAAAATAACACCTGCTTATCATAAAAATAGAGGAAAATATAGAAAAATAGAAACTCATCCTTAGTATTTTGGCATATTTCCTGCAGGTAATATTTTCATGAAAGTTTAAAAATTAGGAATTATTTCAAGCATGCAGAAATGTGCAGGGAAATTATATAACTATTATCCATTTACCATGAGCCATAAGTAATCAATCTGAACCTTTCTGCCATAGTTGATTTGGATTTTTTCCTTTTTTAGAAATAAAACATCATGGATACCATTGAAGCCTCTCTACCCTTTCTCTTCAATTCTTTCCCCTTTCTCCTAAAATATAACTGCTGTTATATAATTTTTACTAATCTAAATGTGAAATGAATTTTTGTTGTTTTACACTTCATTAGGGTAACAATCTAATTTTTTTTTCCATTTATAGATAAATTGTTTGAAGGATTTATTCTTTTCCTACTGATTCTTAATGCCAAATTTATCATATACCAAGTTTGCATCTATCTATGAATTTCTTTCTAGGATTCCTATTTCTTGTTGGTTTAATTGTCTATCCCTATAATTAAAATTGCTGGTTTAATTGTCTATCCCTATAATTAAAATTGTTGGTTTAATTGTCCATCCCTATAATTAAAATTGTTGGTTTAATTGTCTATCTCTATAATTCTAATTTATATATAATTTATATGTAATTCATATAATTTATGAAAAATAAAATTATATATGCCTAAATCTATATTGTATATAACACATATTCCTCAATATAATTACTATAGGGATATATGTAATATATTATCATATATACTTAAATATATGTCTATTATTAAGTTTTCTAAATAGTCTTGATATATAATAGAGCAAATCTCCAGCATATGTTTTTACAAAATTCTTTTAGCAATCTTCCCCCTTATATTTCCATATGAGTTTTAACATCTCTGTCACATACCACAAAAAAATCCTTGAGGGTAATTTTTTAAAAATTGAGATCCAATTTACATACCCTACATTTCACTCTTTTAAAATGTATAATTTAGTGGCTCTAAATATATTCACAAAGTTATGAAACCATCACTACTAATTCCAGAATATTTTCATCACCTCAAAAAGAAACCCCAAACCCGTTAGCAGTCCCTTCCCTTCCCCCCTCTCCCTTGCTCCTGGAAAACACTATTCTACCTTTGTCTCCGTAGATTTACCTGTTCTCCACATTTCATGTAAAGGGAATCACACACCATAGAGCCTTTTGCATCTCTCTTATTTCACTTAGCATACTGTTTTCAAGTTTATCCATGTTTTAGCATGAATCAGTACTTTTTTTTATGGCTGAATAGCATTTCGTTGTGTTGATATACCACATTTTGTTTATCTGTTCATCAGTTGAGGACATTTGAGTTTCTAGTTTTTGCTTATTATGAATAAATAATGCTGCTATGAACCTTTGTATGCAAGTTTTCGTGTTGACGGATGTTCTCATTTCTCTTGGGTGTATACCTAGGAGTGAGATCACTGGGTCATATAGTAACTCTGTGTTTTACCTTCTGAGAGCTGCCAGACTGTTTCCCAAAGTGACTGTACCATTTTATATCCAGTCAGTATGAAGCAGTAATCTTCGTGGTACTTTGATTGAAATCACATTGGTTTCTGGATTGATTTAGGGAGAATCTGCACGTCAGTATTGACTCTTCTTATCCAGAAGCTTGGCATCTATCTCTCTAAATGGTCAGATCTTCTTTTATGTCCTTCCAGTTGTTTTTTTTTTTTTTTTTTTTTTTTTTTTTTTTTTTTTTTTTTTTTTGCTGACTTGCTTTATTATCTTGCCTTTAGGTGCATCAAGAAAAATGACTTCATTTTAAATAATGAGTTTTGTCTCTTCCCAATTATTATGCTTTGTTTTTCTTGTCTAACATTAATAGTATTACATCAGTTGTCTTATTATTATTTGCCTGCAATGTCTTTTTTATCACTTTATTTTCAGTCTCTGTGTATTGCTGTGTTTTAGGTGTCTTTATTACAATATCTAGCTGATTTTTTCCCCTTTTTTACCCACAATGAAAATATATCTTTTAATAGGCGATTTTAATCCAGTTTTATTTTTTGTGATTACTGATACAAACTTGTTTCAACTATCTGTTTTCCCATGTGTGTGTTTTTATTTATAATCTTTTTAAATTTGCTTTTCTCATTTTTCCAGTTTAACTACACAGGAATGTTCTTTCCTCTCTACACTTTGCTATTGTTATATAGAGATTTTAGCTTCACTTACTTTTAAACCACACACAAAATCAGTAATTTAAAACAATTAATAATTAAGAAATCAATCTACCTATTTTGTCAATTGCACTTACCATTTTTATTCATTTTATTTTTGCTCCCCAACTTTCTCTTTCTGGGCTCACTTTTCTTTTTGTCGAAATATATCTGTCTTAAGTAGTCTTTTCATTGAGGATCTGTGGATGATTAATTCTCTTAGTTGTTGTGTACAGGAAAATATCTTTAATTGATTAACGAATCTCTTACCGTTGTATACCCAATATTCAGCTTTAATTTAGCTGGGTATAGAATTTTAGAATAACAATTCTTTTTCCTCAGTATATTGAAGATGTTACTTTGTTGACTCCTGGCGTTACTAGTAAATCTGCTTTCTTCACAGTTATATTTCCTTTGTAAGTTAACTCTATGGTAGCTTTTAAGATATTCTCTTTATTTTTCATATTCTTCACTTTTGCCATTTTGTATCCAAGCGTGGATTTATTTTTGCATATCCTGCTCATGACTTTTTATTGACTTATTAAAAAATACTTTTCAAATCTGTCATAAACTCTTTGACCAAACTTTAGTCTCCTCTGAATCCTCTTCTCCAACAGGCCTTAACCGTGGCCTGCCCCGCCCAGTTTTAGCAAAGAATCCTACTAAGCCGGTATATCCCCCCACTCCTGATATTTGATCACCTTTGATAGCTGATCAAGTTCCTCATCCCCCACTCTTAATAGCAGTCCTTGGTCTACCTTTAACAAGAAACATACTAAGTGAGTTTAGCAAGAATCCCACTACTCATTACCCTTGATATCTAATCAAGTTTCTTTTAGTGATTTTCATCCACTGAAATCTTCATCCTGATTCTTGACTATAAATCTCCAGCTGTGTTTGCTAAATTCAGAGTTGAGCTCAGTTTTATAATGAGGTCTCTCTCCCTTATTACGGTAGCTTGAATAAAATCTATCTTACTGTTTTTAACAAGTGTCTGGTATGCAATTTTTCTTTTAGTCTTCTATATCCAAATGTATATCTATATCATGAATAAATTAATAAATGAATAAAGTAGGGTTGGAGCACTGCTTGTAGTTATGGAAAGCATCCTGTTGGACTTTGAAACTCAATGCTTGAAACAGGTGTATGGCTTACTAGTCCCAAATATTTCACCTCAAACTTGCCCTTATCCACCTATAGAATATATTTGCCAAATGTTGTGCCCAGTTGCTGGAAATGGTTGTATGTTGAATGCAGGCCTGTGGAGAGTGCTTGCATTTTACATGTGTGAGATAGAGACATTTAGAAGCTAGAAATCTAAAAGACCTTTCAACCTGCAAATCAGAAATGATGTGCTCACAGGAGCCCTTGGAGAGAAGCCACTGTGAGTGGGAGTGTGAAGGAGAATTTGGTCTTCCTTCGTCCCTCCGGGCTTGGACACTACACTGACAAAAATGAAGACCTAGTTTCAAAAAGACTTTGCTGTCAGGATAAAATGCATTTCAAATCGTGTACACTCCAGCGGAGCATGTTGTGCCAGGCCACGCTTTATTTCTGCTGATCCATTTTAGTTGAATGGAACTGTTGAGGGGTTTCTTGTTGTCAAGCAGTGAGCATGTGCTTTATCTGGTGCTGAATGGAATGTTGCCAGGGATCAATCAGTCGTTGACAGTGAAAAGGCATGGACAAGAAAAGGAAGAGAAAAGTGTTGCTGTCATTTAGTGTCTGTGGTGCTGAGGGGAGTATCTGATGACCAGTGGAGGGGGCTCAGCCAGAAGGAAGTGACCTTGTACATTGATCTAATTTGACCTACTTTAGAAACTAATCGTGTTCCAAAGAGGCAGGTACCAGAATGTTCACTGCAGCCTTATTTGCAGTAGCAAAAAATGGACAATAATCTCAAATGATCTAAGTGCTTATTGGTAGAAGAGTAGTTAAACTGTGGAATACTATGCAACTCTTTAAAAGAATGAGGTAGAACCCACTAGAAAGGACAGTCGGTCTCAACCATGGTGGACCCAATGTCCTTTTTAGTAACAAATATCTTGTAGCCTGAATGAAATTCATAAACATATATACCTACCTACACAAGAGTTTTTAAAAAATCCATCCTATAATTCTAACTATAACATAAGAGGAAAATGAAACTGTGCTGAAGGAAAAATAAACTTCTGAGTTCTTGTGGCTGAACTAATAATCAAATTGACATGAAACAGGTTAACAGGAGAAAATGACCAAATTTATTACATATGTACATACAGGAGTTCTGTAAGAATATGTGACCTGTGGACAGATCAGGCAGTTAAGGCTTATATGCAATCTTGAGCTAAAGAGAAGGCAGGGAGGTTGTGGTTTGGGAAAGAAATTCACGTGGAGATAGAAAAACAAATGTTTGGTCAACAATTGTTTGCTGGGCC
Source organism: Pteropus vampyrus (assembly GCF_000151845.1). Classification (NCBI taxonomy): domain Eukaryota; kingdom Metazoa; phylum Chordata; class Mammalia; order Chiroptera; family Pteropodidae; genus Pteropus; species Pteropus vampyrus. Next base: position 4,623,829 of record NW_011888784.1, read on the forward strand.
ATCTTTAACAATGGGACACAGAGAGGACTTAAGTTCCTCGTCTGTCACACATTAGTTCATATGAAGCTATAGTTATCTATGATGATAGTTCTTTTCCTAGAACCGATCCTCTCTCTAAATTCTTTTAGGCAGTTAGGGGTAAAGTCAAAGGTTTTCCCTGAGTCTTTCATTTCTTAAAAATAAAAATAACCAGCTTAAATAACCAATATCCCAAAAGGCATATTATGGAGTGGCAAACTCTGCTTCCCCTCAAAAGGAAAGTAACTTGTAATAAAAGCATGTGTATTTCACTAAGTCAGTGCTCAGGTAGGACTAGACTAAGAGACGTAATGAAGTGGTCAGAAGTTTGCCCTGTGCATAGAGCCACAGACAGTGGTCCTAACACAGGGGTGTTGTGTAGGCAGCTCAGCTACCGAGAGCAGCATTGCTATTGCAATGAGGTTTCTTTTAAAATGCTGAATCACGACTAAAATCTTTTAAAATGCTGAATCACTGCTAAAATCACGACTAAAACAAAGTACGGTTTCTCTACGTGCTAGGCTGCAAGTCACGTCTTGGCTGTGCGGGATCACAGGTGTTCTGCATCCGTATCCCTGAACATCTAGGATGTGGTGATGCCCTTGTTAATGACCCCAGGCTCTCGCCTGCTGCTTGCTCATTCTATGAATGAAGAGACCAAAGTGCAGAGAGGCGAAGGGGCTTGCCTGTGGTTAAAGGCAGAATGGGGTCTAGAACCTGAGACCATTACATAGCACTTGGTAAGCAGCTCCTGAATGCCTTCCATCCTGCTGAGGCTCAGAGGGAAGAGCATTTGTTCTGGCATGTGAAGTCCTGGCCCCACCAGACCATATAAACCTGTCTGAGCATCAGCTTTATTTAATTTTTAAAATTATTTTTGAATACTTTTCTTATTTTAATCATCTCAAACTTACAGGAAAGTTACACATACAGCACAAAGAACCTCTTCCTTTCCCGAACCATTTAAGTTGTCAACCTGATGCCCTATCACTCCAGAATCTTAGATGTGTTTTTGCTATAAACAAGGACATTCTACTACAGAACCACAACGTAGCCATAAAATCAGGAAGTTAACATTGATATGCTATTACTCCATAGTCCTCAGACCCCCATCAAGTTTTGCTGTTTCTTAATAATATCCTTTGAGCAAAAGGGTTCAGAATCACATATTGATTGCATCTCCTGCCATCTGAACAATTTCTCAGTCTTTCTCTTACTCCCATGGCCTGGATGCTTTGATGAAAAAAGGCCGGTTATTTTGGAACTGCCCCTCATGAAGTCGTCTTCTGAGGTTGGCATGATTAGATTTAAGAGGTGCACCTTTGCCAGGACGACCGGAAAAGTAATACCACGTCTTTCCATTGTCAGTTTTGTTTTAAGTAAGATCAGAATGAAAATTGCTCATTTATTGCAGTTCACCCTGAGCCAGTTTGGACTAAGTGCTTTACCTGAATGATCTCATTTAGTTCTCAGATGGGGTATGTTCCATTACAGTCATTTTCTAGAAATGAGCAGACAGTGGCACAGAGAGAATACGTAAATGGCCCCCAAGTTAAGTGATAATTAGAGAGGAACCAAGAATTGAACTTAACCGTTCTAGCTTTAAAGTCCTGGGAACGTATTCACTACTATCAGAGAAAATCAGAGCCAGACACTAAAGTGGTAAAGACAGATTTTTTTTCAGAAACTATTGCAATAGAGGACAAGAGACTTTAGAACTGAGCTCAATCCCGAATACAACAAGGAAAAGCGGGAGTTTATAGCCAAGGAGCAAGGCGAGGGTATCAGTGGATGGAAAATTATCAAGAGGAGACACTGAGGCGGGAGGGGAATTCTTGATAAACTAACTGACTTAGCAGAATTCTAGCTAAAACCAGGCTATGCAGGCCAAGCAAGGAGGGGCCAAGGTCAAGGCACAAGTCAAGAAGAGCGCTCAAAGGAGCCTGACTGAAATTTGGAGGAGTCTTTGTCATTATTCATTGGCCTTATTGAATCCCTTGCATGATGTTATATATTTACATTTTTAATTCATATACATATTATTTCTCACTTGTTCAAGCCAGGTAATAATCAATGTGCCCTTTTGACAAATGGAGACTCTGAGGCTCAGAGAAGTTATAAGTGACCGGGTCAGGCCACATTTGATGTCATTGGCAGGACTTAAACTGGGCCCACAGACCTCCTCATTCCTGGTGCAGGGACCATAACACAGCTGGGCTTGACAATGACGCTGGGCAAGAATAAAGTGGGCAAACTACAGCCAGGTGGGATTGGGAGTCTGAGCACAGCAGAGAGCTAAAAATAAGAATGAGTTGAAAATGAAAATGCAGGCTCCCCAGCCCCACTGACCTGGGGCAGCCACACTCACCCCTGCCCTGCAGGGTTGTGGATGGGCTGAATAGCTGGGTGGGAGAGGAGGTTTTTCATCTCAAAGTGCCTCTAGCCCAGAGGGGCTCACGCCAGGATGCCTTTCAGGAGCTCAGTGTTTAGGGGACACAGCTGTAAATTAAACCTCCCCTTTGTGAATGGGGATTACAGGCACCCTGCAGAGAATTCTGTAGCCTCAGGAATGTGGCCGACTTCCTGAGACTTGCACATTTGCATTAGCTCTCTCTCCCTGGATACACAAGCTTCTCTCTCTCCTCTGTTCCTATCTACTGCCCCATCCTTGAGTCCTTGCTCTTGCTCCTTCTCGAGATCCCAGATGCCTTGTCACAGTCTGGGAAGCTCCCAAGAAAGATGAAATAGAAGCTGTGGTTCTCAAAATGTGGTCCCAGACTAGCAGCCTCAGCACCAACTGGGAGCGTGTTCAAAATGCAAATTCTCGGGCCCCACCCGAGACTCACGGAATCAGAAATTCTGGGGTGAGGCCTAGGAATCTGTTTTAATAGGCCCAGCAGGTTATGCCGATGCCAGCTCGACTTGGAGCTCCAGTGCATTAGAGAGAAGGGAACAGAGGGACAACTGTGTCTAAAAGGAACCCAGAGACGGTTCCATTCTATTATCCCGTCGGAGGAGCTTCCTCTGCTTTACTCTTTTCCAGAGCCCACATTATGCTCTCTGTGCGAAGTGCACTCAGTCAAATCAGGGCCTCATGGCCTTCGGGGGGTGGGGTGCAGGTAGGGGCTGCACTTGGGGCCAGGAACCTTTTAGAACACTTATGCTGACCAGCAGGAATTCCTCTGCTTAGAAAAGAAGTTAACCGGTAAAAACTGCAGAGGAAAAGGAGAAACTGAGGTTTTTGTCTGTGCAGGGAAATAGTTACTCCTGCTTTGGAAAAACATAAAACAAAACAAAACAAAAAATAGGTGCTGTTTTGCATTACTGGGTCCCAGAGAGTTCCACAGTCCCAGGAAGATGGAGGTCTTCATGCCCACGGACAGCTCACCCTGAATTTAAGTCCATTTCTGGGATGGTGATGTCCACTCTGTTCTTTTCTGCAGAATCACTGACCCTTCGAGGCTCCCAGCAGTGACCCTCAGGTTCCCATGAGTTATCACCTAAGTCTTCACCAGTCTGAAATGAAGTGAGAAGAAGAATTTTATACAGGCATACCTCGCTTTATTTAAAGCGCCTCTCGAGTGTTGCGTGTTTTACAAACCGAGGGCAAAGACCATCCACCAGCAAACAGATTATTCTTTATTTTGAGATGATGCCCTTTCTGTTTTGAGGGAGTTAAAGTGTCCTGTCTTTTAGGAAATAATAGTGATAGTAGATGGTTTGTAATGGGCAGAGGGTAGATAATACATGTTTTTTAATGTCTAACTCTGGCAAACTGGCGAGTCCCTATGTCGGAACTCTTGTCCAGGCTTCCATTTCCTTCTTAATCAGAGGCGTTAAGTGAGATGCACAGGTCACACAGCTGTGTGGCACCCTCAGGACTATAGCACGTTCCTCGTATGTCCCAGTCCCCTCCCATAGTCTCTCCCCTAGAGAGATGGGTCTCACTCATCTGGAAGCTTCAGGGGAGGGGCCTTACCCTTTCTGTCTTTTACTTTCTCATCTGCAACATCTGTCCTTCCACCTCTCTCCTGCGTGTGGGGCCGAACTGAGATAAAGTGGAAAGTGCTTTGTGAGGGCCTCTGCGAAGGTAAAGGGTTATAGGCTGCCCTTTCTGCTGTTCGCAGGCACAAGCCGGTGGGGAGTGTCTGCCACATGGAGAAGCAGTTAGTTAGTCACAGTCCCCGTGTGAGCAGACCAGTGGTGGGGGCTAGCCGGGTTAAGGAGGGTGATGCCAGGGAGACTGTTGCCATGGCAACTTGGTGGTAGCCCTCCCTAGCTTCCCTAATCCCAACCCCTGCAGCCGGCTTTTCCCAAGCACCACTTTCCAGCACATGCAAAAGCTGTTTTTCCACCTCTGTGAAACCAGGATTGTGTCTGACAGCTGGAACCCAACCACTCAGAAGACCCCAGAAGGTCCTTCATCAAGCTGAGCATGGGGAGTGGGGCGAGCCTAGCTGGATGTGTGAGGATGTGCTGTGACACAGAGCCAGCTGTGTGAAATGACAAGCGGCGAGTGCTCCTTCCTTTGTTTCTCTCTGATTTCTCCCAGATTTTTTTTTTTATTTTTTTTATAAAGGTGATTTGATTCTGTGGTCATTTTAAACAATGAGCAACTCAGTCTTATCCGCCCCATGATTACAGCCCAGCCTTTGACTGTAATTGATGTTAGCCAGGCTGGCTAATGTTATATCTTACAAAGATGGGCTCATTAACTGACTGTAGAGATGTCACCCGCACACTGGAGGTATTAACAATCGGCAGCCTGAAGTAATGCTGATTCAGCAACAGATTCTGTTCATACCTTCAGGATGAAATCCCAGCAGTGGGATTACTAGGTTATAGGGCATGGATATCTCTGTGGGGTTGATGTGTTTTGCTAAATATTTTCCCCCAAATGTTGCTCCAGGTCTTAATGTCATTAGCAATTTATGAATGTTCTCACTTTTCCACAGTCCTCCCAGCATTTGATTTATTGATTCCATTTTTTATACTATTTATAGGTATAAAATTGTACATTATGGCCTTACTTTGTGTTTAAGGGGGCTCGAGTGGTTAATTTGCATATCGTCAATTACTGATTTATTCTATATGTTGGGGTTTTATTTGTATTTCCTCCCGTATATTGTCCGTTTACATCCTTTGCTTTTTTTGGCTGAGTTCTTTTTAGCTGCATTATTGTCACCCAGGAGCCCCATGGACTGAAGACATACAGTTCCCCAGTTCCTAGAGCACCAGTACCCGCAGGGCTCTGCTGTAGCAGGTGGAGGGGGTTGGGTGAGGATGGGTAATCATTTTAAGGGTGCCATAGAGCTCAGCTATGTGCATTCATTAAGTTCATTTTTGAAGATCCTGTATTCCTTCATCTGAAAAAAAGAAAGGACAACTAGGTTACCTCTGAGTCTGTTCCAGTCCCCTAATCCTTAGCTCTGGTGACTCTGGGCAGGTGCAGAGATGAACACAGCATGATGCTGCCCTCAGGGTGCTGGTGACCACAAGCAAGAGGATGCACAAACATAATATATCACTGCCCATATGAGCTGCCCGTGCTGGCACCACGTCAGTTACTGTTTGCAAAGGTACTGTGAACCTGGAGGACAGAGAGCGATGTGTGAGAAATAGCAGTCTGGGCATGGAAGACAGTCCCGAAGAATGGGTAAGATTTAGCCATGGAGAGACAAGCAGGTCTTTCTGGATGGGGGAAAGTATCCTCCAAGCTCTGCTGTTTCTGAGACAGTCGGGAATCAAGGCAGGCCAGGGCACAGGGTCCCATGGGAGCTGGGGCAACTCTAGGCCAGGGAAGAAGAATGGGCCGGGCTAGATGGAGGGGGAACATGAGTAGGGCGCAGAAGGCTTTCCAGTGGTGGGATCACGAAGTGACAGCAGTGTTGTAAGAGGATTGGAAAGGCACTGCCAAGATAGATACAAGGTGGATGGCTCCTCAGAGAGACCAGCAGAGGCTCTAGGCTAGTCGCTTCTACATCAGCAGATACTGGCTGCTATCAAGCTTTGTGAGTGGTCCAGGATGTGCTCTGTGGGCTTAGGCTTGGTCGAGCCTGAAACTCCCCCAGTCTGGCCCCATGTCTCTAGAAACAGAAGGTAGTGGCATGCAGTGAGACTGACCTTGTATCTTCTAGTGCGTACCTATGCTGGGTTCGTGGTTATTTGTTAGCATGTCCCTATCTGTGTGGTACATCCAAGAAAAAAAGAAGTCTGAGTAATATTTTTGCATGTGCTGGTAATTTTTTGGATCTTTATTTATGAAGCGGCTCACCCTGAGATAACACCTTTCTAACGGTGCCATTTTCTTAGCATTTTCACACGATCTGACTTTTAAATGATCCTTGATTTTATATACTGCCTAATGTGTCTCTCAGAACGTTTCTTGTGGGTAAGCCTCTCCTCCTCAGTGAGAGGGTAAGCTCTCTGAGGGTAGGTCAATACATCTTTTCCCAAAAGTCCCCACAAGGTTTGCCCATAGGGTAGAGATGCAGTAAGCGTTCAAGACACACCTGTTGCTTGATTATGGGCTACATCTCAGGTGTCTCATCCTTTAACTTCACTAACCCACTGAGGGACCAGAAGCATGATGTAACAGAATGGACCATGAGACAGGAGCCAGGGCCCACATCTAGCTCTGCCCTTCTCAAGTGGTACAGCCTCAAGCTGGTCATTTTATCCTCCTGAGCTTCAATGTTTTCATCTTTAACTGAGAGCATCATTGTAAAATGGGAATAAGGCTATCTCAGCTTTATTTCCATGTCTATGTTCTTTCACATGCTCATGGGACTTTCCAGGGTTAGGAATCCCAGAGTGTACCAAAGGATAGAGAAAATCACCTTTATTCTTTCTGGCCCTACTGCTTTGCTTCTATTCATTGACTCTAAGGTGGCATCTGTCCAAGGTATTCTGTCCATACACACCCTCTCCCATTTGGTGCAGGAAATAGACCTTGATGAAATTTGGAAGACTCAGAGTGGCCACATCCTCAAAATGCCCTTTCATGACAACCGCATCCTACTTAAGGGAGTGTTTAGGGAAGCCCTCGGAACCCAAGCTTAAGCCCCCTGGCACTCACCGTCCAGGCGGAAGTGGCAGTGAGAGCTTGGGGCCTGATTGTCAGCCTGGAGTTCCGGATGTGCAGGGACTGTGATGCAGGGAGTAGCTCCAAAAAGAAGACTCCAGGCCGAACCCCCGTTGGGGAATCTAGGGTGGGAGTATGAGGCATCCTTCAGATGAACTCTTATTTTGCAAAGCGTTGTCCTCTGAGAAAACAGCTCTCTGAAGCCTGTGACTTAGTGCTGTCTTTCCCACACAGTTCTGGCAGCTCTGGGCTGTTATTATACACTACAGCAATAATCATCACCACGATAATAACAACACTGTATTTGTTCAGTCTCTTAACTTGAAAATAAATAAGACAGCTGATCCAGTGTGAGCTCCAGCTCTAGTCTCTCTACCCCATCATCACTTAATAATGATTATGGAGGTCCCCCTGGGCAAACGGCGCCCTGCCCAGCACTCCAGATATTAAATCCACCTAGAAGCAGGGTATAATAGGGCTGACCCCGCGGGGATATTCCAAGAATTAATTCCTGCGGGCTCTCCATTCCGCTCTTCTCCAACACATTCAATCTTAGGAACCCAAGGGTTGGTGACGTTTATACCATGAATTAAGGCATTCTGCTGCTGCCCCTGGAACTCTTCATTACAATCCTGAGTCGATCAATGGCAAAGAGGAATACTATTTATTAGTTAAGTGGATGCTATTGAATTCTTAATTTAAGTGCCTTTTAATTCAGTGTTTCACTAGCTGTCCTTCATTTTGCCCATTCCTACAAATTTGCCCATTAAAGCCCAGTGTGAGGTCGCGCTGCCGCCTTTTATCATAATTTTGTTTTTCTGGAGAACGGTTTTCAGCTGGGAAGAAGGCAAAGATTCTCAGAGAGGGCAGAGAGACCAGACATCCAGGCCTAGAATAGGCTTCTCTGCTATCTGCTGGGAGGAAGTAGGCGATCAGGGAGGGTGAGTCAGTCAAAACCGCCTTCCAGATAAGATCCTACAGCTCGTTTGGCCTTGCTTTGGTTTGACTGGCTTGAAAATTTTACTGCAGTTCTCCTACCCAGATATGAGTCACAGAGATAGTGAGTGGGAGGCATGGAATGTCCCGCTGACTGGAAGGAGGCCAGGCGAGCTCCTGCATATTGGCTACTGGAGGCTGGCTTGACTCTCTTTTGCTGGATATCCAGTAGTAGCTCATAATAGCCACTCCCCACTGCAGTACGCGCTGTTTTTTCACAGCTTTATTGAGTTATAATTGAAATATAATAAACTACACATGTTAAAGCAAACAATTTGATAAGTTTTGACTTATATAGAACTGTGACATCAGCGCCATGAGGAAAATGAACAAATCCTTCACCCTCGTGCCCCTTTGTAATTATATGCCCCCATTTCTTCCCATCCCCAGGGTGCAGGGGATGCTGTATGATGGATTAGCTTTCTGTCACTACATATTATTTATGTTTTCTAGAATAAATAGAATAATACAACACATACTCTTTTTTTTATCTGGTTTCTTTCAGGCAACAAAATTATCTTAATCTATATTGCGACACGTATCAATAGTTTATTCATTTTTATTGCTGAGTAGTATTCTATTGCATGGATATATTACAGTTGTTTATCCACTCACCTGATGGACACTTGGCTATTACAGATGAAGTTGCTGTGAACATTCATGTATGAATCTTTGTGTAGACATATGTGTTCATTTCTCTTGAGAGAGAGAGTAGAATGACGGGATTACCAGGTAGGTATATCCTTAACGTTTTAAGAATATGCCACACTGATTTCCAAAGTGGTTGTACCATTTGCCACTCCCTCCAGAAGTCTATGAGAGCTCTAGTCATCCCACATCCTCCTCGACACTTGGTATGCTCAATTTTCTTAATTTTAACCATTCTAATTGTTGTGTAGTGGTATCTCATTGTGGTTTTAATTTGTATTTCCCTTTTTACTGATGATGTTGATCATTTTTCTTGTGTTTACTTGACATTCACATAGCT
>NW_011888784.1:4634594-4648598 GCF_000151845.1 Pteropus vampyrus
TTACTTTTCAGATTGCTGTGATAGGACCAGATCTGTATATAGCCTAGGACAAATTATTTTTCATTATAGTGTTAAGACCTTTCTGAGTACTCTAACTAATGCCCTGTGAGTTTTGAGGTTTTTTAGTCTGGCCAATGGGAACAGTACTATTCCTGCTCCATGCGAGTGTTAAATGCTGCTGTTCACTCTAGTTTTGGGGGGTAGTTCTTTCCCTGGCTTTGGATGGGTTTCATCACAGGTGTGCATTGATCAGTACTCTGATGACTACTTACATAGAACTCTCTGCAGTTCTCTGGGGTTCTCTGTGCAACAGCTCCTCTCTCTGGTACTCCATTCTATGAACTCTAACTGCCTCGGTCTCCCTGGACTATCATTTCTGTCTCCTCAGCTCAGGGAGAATACCAAGCTCTCCCTCAGTTCCACCTTCCTGCTCTTTGGCCTGGATACTCTCTCAAGAGTGTAACTGGGGCAATTGTAGGGCCCACATAATTTTTTCTCATCTCTCAGATATCACTATCCTTCATTGCCAGATGCTCAGTATCTTGAAACTACCGTTTCATGTAGTTTGTCTAGTATTTTGATTGTTTCAGGCAGGAGGATGAATCTGGTTTCTGTTTCTCCATCTTAGCTGGAAGCAAAAGTCTGCCCTCAGCTTTAATTACTTTTTAAAACATTTTTACATTCATTGTCTTATTTTGTCCTCACTATATCCCTAGCATGTGAAGGGTTTTTAAATTCTCACATGTGGATGAGGAAGCTGAAGGCTGGAGAGAGGAAGTGACTTTCCCAGGGTCACATAGAGAGTCAGTGGCAAGGGAGGAAATAAAATGTTTTGAGGTCTAAATGTACCTGACGCTGTATTACACTCTCTATACAAGTTGTTCCAACTCATGACACCTCTACGATGAGTTATTATCTCATACTATGATGAGGAAATGCAAGTTCAGAAAGATGAAGACACTTTCCCCAAGCCACATAGATCAAAACAAGTTTTGAAACTATAGTTGAATCCATACCTGATAATACTTTATAATAGAGTGTTTTCATTCTTCTAGATAAAAAGTGTTCTTTTGGATTGTTTTTCATTTTTTTTTTTTCCATTACTTTATCATCTTAACAAATAGTTATTGACTGTCTTTTATGTATTGGTTACAGTGTTAAGTTCTGGATAAAAATATGGGGAAAAACAAGTATGGTCCCTGTCTCCCATGGTCCTTACGCTAGTATGAAAATTAGAAAAGAATACAAATAAATGCTATAAACTATTTTATGTGCTATAATAGGTTTCCTAAAAATTTTCATACATTTTACTTTTAAACATGTGTCAAGGTTTTAGTTCAAGCAGGTCACAAGCAAAGAGGGTTAAGCAAGCCAATTCTATATTGTTCCCCAGAAAAAATTTATAAGAAAACAGAATGATTAGGTTATCACTGTTAGACTGGATATAAGAAAAAGGATTGTTTCCAGATCATTAGATTCTGACTGACAGTCAACTGAGTGGGTGGGTAACTGGCTTCCCAGAAGAGGTCTTAATCTCATTAAAGTTTATCAGAAAATTGCTTAAACATTTTATCAGCTCTAATTTCTTCCCAGAAGGAGGTTGGGAATTACATCATGCAAAAAGGTTCTGTCCCACACCAGGTTTGGACTGTGTTTCTTTATTAGGAATGTGTATAGAATAGAGTGGAGAGAAGAGATGGGGGCAACGACACTGTGATAACTAATATTGTGTAAGGGTTTGTTATATGGCACGCACTGTGTCTTTCCTTGGCATATATTAACCCATTTAATTTTTGTATAGCACTCCGAGGTAGTGGATTTTATTATCCCCATTTTACAGAGGAGACAAGTGAGGTACAGAGTTTAAGTAACTTGCTCAAGTTCTCACAACTAGGATGTGGTGGAAAGGTCAGGTAAGTATCATAAGAAGGTTGGGGAATCTGTTCTCTAGTTGGATAATGGGGAGTAAAGCATTGTGGGCAGGCTGGACCTCCACCCCATTCTGTGCCATCAAGCCATGCTTGTCATTGGGGGTACAGACGTTCTGGGCTAGTGGGTCTACTTGCTTCCAATGCTTGATGACCAGGAAATCCATTTGGGCTAGTGTCTTTCGCTATAGAGGTGGCCGACTCACCTCCCATCTGTGTTTTCAGACCATGTGTTCTGGTTTGGGCAGAGTGGAGACCTCCCTCCACCTAGAAGCTTTCCAAGATAGATATAAGCAAAGCTTCTGGCCAAGGCAAAGCCACATTAGCCCAGCAGGCCATGAACAGGCAGCTTGAGTAGTTAAAAGAGTCATTTTTACTCTAACCTCGATGTTGTTTTGGTCATTTGTTTGTTCGACATATTTCTGCATCTTTGCTACTAAGTACCACAGGAGAGAGAGTGTTGAAAATGGTGGTGAGAGGGGTCCTACTAGTGTAGTGTAAATACAGTAGAGATAATACAGGTTTACAGGGACACACACAAATTGGTAGTTTGTGCAGTGTTATTTCAGGCACAGGAAGAGCCTTTCAGAATCTAACTTGTTATAAATTACAGGAGCTTCTGGGTGGAAATTTAAAGAGAACATTTAAAACATAATATTTCTTATAACTCACGATTATATTCCACTAACCTCAATCCAACCAGTATATTATTTTTACATATTATCTTCTAAATGTATATATATGCTGGGTGTTCTGCTCATGATACATACTGACTACTTTGTGTTCTGCTTGTTTTCCATGACCAGTGGATCATAAACATTTTTCATGTTTCTGCATAATTATCATTTTAATGGCCACATAATATTCCATTGTGCTGAGGTATTGTAATTTATTAAACCATTCTCCTTAATGTTGGCCATTTATGTTTTCAGTTTGGGGCTTTTATAGATAACACTGCAGTGAGCATCTTCTTGTAAATAGCTTTTTGCTGCTGTTGAATTTCCATAGGAATAATTCCTAATAGAGGAATTACTGGTAAAGGACACAGACATCTATATGGCTCTTTCTCTATATTGCTGAATTGCTTTCCAAAAATATTGTTTCATACAATGTCAACACTCTGGAGTGAATCTACTAGTTTCATCTCAACTTCAATAGCATTTAGCAAAAAAAAAAAAAATATATATATATATATATATATGTATGTATGTATGTATGTATATGCAAATTTGTTAAAATGGTATCCCAATTTGCTTTAATTTATATTCTTTTGTTTTCTAGTGAAGATTATTATTTCTCCAGGTGTTTGTTTATAATGTATTGAATTATCTGTGAATTATCTTTTCATTTATCTATTATGATCTTGATGTTTTTCTTACAAATTTAAATGAGCCCTTTATATAGTATAAGTATTAAGCATTTTTGTCCTGTTGATTCAGATATTTATCCTAGTTTGTTGTCCTCTTTTTAATTTTCATTTTCTTTATAGAGAAGCTTTATATTGTTATATATAAGAATTGTCAATCTCTTCATCTTTGAGTACTTTTTATTTTAACAAAGAAGAGAAAGTAATTCCTCTATAGATTTTTTGAATATTTTATATGCCTTTCATTTAATCATTTATTCAACACAGAGTTATCTAGTCCCTTTCATGGGCCAGATATCCTTCTAGGCTCTAAAGATACAAAATTCCCATTTTCTTGGAGTTTACATTCTAGTGAGAAGAGCAACGATAAGCAAATATATAACTAATATGTCAGTAGCAATAAATCTTATAAAGAAAAAATAAAGAATGACAAGGGAAAGATTTAGTGCTCAGGAAAGGTCATTCACAGAGCGACATTTGAGATAGAGACGGTTACTATCAACAGGTATTTGAACAGAGACCTGAATAAGGTGGCAGAGGAAACAGCATGTGGAAAGGCCCTAAGATGGGGAACATATGGCATATTGAGGAAGTGAGGAAGCCCTGTGTTTGGAGTGGAGCAGACAAGGTAGAGAATAGGGGAAAATGAAGTTGTCATCAGATAGCATGGGGCCCTTGTAAGGACACTGCATTTAATCTCAATGAGAAGGGAAGACGTTGGAGTTGATAAAGTATGAGGGAGTATGAGGGAGACGTAACCTATTACATTTCAGAATCACTAGATATTTTTACACTTGAATCATTTTGGCTGATTTAATTTTCTAGGTATATAATCATATCATATACAAGCAATATTTTTATCTCTTTCTTTCAATATTTATCTCCCTTACATTATTTTTATGTCATTTTTGACAAGAATTTTCGAGACAATGTTAAATGATTATATTTTTATTAATGATTTCAGTAATGATAATCGCAGGCATTTTTATATGTTCTGGAATTCAGAAGAGTTATCACTAATTTAGTTTAAATATGGAGGCTCTGTGTTATCAACAGAAATTCTTTTTATTCTAGGTCTTAAAGCTTTATTAGAAATGACTGTCGAATTCTATAAAATACCTTTTAAATATGCATTAAAATTATAACATGCGTTTCCTATTTAACATCCTGATACATTGTAACGTATTAATAGAACTCTTGTATGAAGCAATTCTTGCTTGTAGCCCTAGGGTAACCCTACTTGTCATGGTATAATTTGAATGTATTGAATATATTCCTGTTCTTGTAAGATTGTACTATCTATGCTGATAGTCAGTTAAGCCTGGCACCCTCCATTTATGACCTGGTCCTGGCCCTGACTGTAGTCGAGGGAGCCGTGGGACAGAGGTGGCCGGCAGAGGCCGGGGCAACAGAGACATCTGATGATGTTGCCTTCAGCACATACCCTCAAGCGAGACATGGTTTCTCATCCTTTTAACTTTAATTTTATTTTTAACTTTTTAAAAATATATTTTTCCATAGTTTAAAGAATTAAATAGTTCAATACAACTTATTAAAAAAAATAGCAGCCCTCTCCCTATGCCATCTCATTTCCCATTTGCTGGAGACAACCATTGTTTTAGCTGCTTTTCTTTTCACATTTTAATTTCTTTATCTTCAAGTAATATACAGCTACTTTTTCATTTTCCTATTTTAAATATTATTATTTATTGACTTTCCACTATGGAAGATGACAGTTTAGCTCCCTTCATCCTAGATCCACACCAGAAACACAGACTTCCCGTATCCCTGCGCTTATATTATAATTGTAGTTAGATCAGTATGTACTGTTTACATTATTGTAATCATGTACGCTGGTCACACCTGAGCTATGTAGTATACTATATGATTCCTTTCGGACTTTTTGTTTTCCTTGGAGTTAATAATTATCTTTGGTTTTATTTATATATTTGGTTAGTTTTCTATGAATTTATCATTAATTCAGCCCCAAATCTTCCTTTAATTGGTAAATGCCTTCTCAATCCTTTCAAATACATCAAGCGATTTATCAATTTCAACTCCTGCAGAAATCTCTCTGCAGACTTCTGACCTGCTCCATTCTCGTCTGGTTGTCGTCTGCTGCATAGCTGTCAACATGGAATATCATTCACCATCATTTTAAGAAATCCCTTTCTTTCTCTTTTGTTTGGAACTTTTGTTTTCTGGATCCAGTATCTTCTTTTCTTGGTTTGCTTTCTTGTTTTGAAGGTATACATCCTTCAGTAGCTTGAGACACTTCCTTCCTCTGTCCCTCCATTTTATTCATTTTAATTTTTTTATTCTTAAATATATCACATAGAAAAGTGCATAAAATATGTACATATAGTTTACAGTGCAAACACCCAAGTAACCACCATCTATGTCAAAAACCCTTAGAAATTCCTTTCTTCTCTTGAGAAACAACTATTAACCTTATTTTTTATGGTAATAATTTCCTTGCTTTTCTTTTCCCAACTGTGCTTTCATTTTTATCGTTTAGATTTGCCTGGTTTTGAACCTGTTAAAAATGGAATTATTAAATATGTATTCTTTAAGGTCTTATTTTTTACTCAATATTAGTTTAGTTAAAATCATCCATTAGGTAGTGTGTAGTTACAGCTCATTTTCATTACTGTATTCTATTGTATAAATGTACGAGGATATATACTTTTTATTGCTTCTATTCTTGATTGGATTATTAGTTACAGTTTGGGGCAAACACAGACAAACTGCTAGAAATCTTCTTGGCATGGAGCCATGTGGTACACAATGCTATAGAGCATATAGCTAGGGATAGAATTATCTATTACAGAGTATGCCTTCTTCCTTTTTTACTGGATAACACCAAACTGTTTTTTCCAAAGTGGTTTATCAAACTGTATTCCCATAAGCAGGCAAAGACTATATACCAAATTTATTCCCCATCGCTCCACTTTCTCTCCAACACCTGGTATTGTCAGATCTTTTCATTTTTCCCATTCTGATATGTTATAGTATGGTTTTAATTTTCATTTCCCCAATGACCGCGTTTGAGCATCTCTCAAATAAGAGCTTGAACTTCTGTTTCCTAAGACTGGAGAAAGATTATGTTGTGCCTTCGTTGACTTCCTGAGCTGTAAGTTTATTTCCATGAGGTACATACATCTATTCAACAAAGATGATCAAACTCCTATCATGGGCAAAACCTTGTTCCATGTGTGTGGGGATAGGTATTCATTTATCTTTTAAATACCTTCTGGAAGAGTTGACACTGAACTTGCACCAAAGTGGATTAATTTAATTACACTGATTTCTTTCTAGGATCTAGATTAACTTGGACTTGGGGAATGAGAATTGGATGGCAAGAATGGGAAAATGCAGGCTGGTTGTGAAGAAATTTACTGAACGAACAGATAGATATGAAGAAAATATTCAGAATGCAACACAGAGTAACAAAAATTAAGAAAATATCAGAGAGCCTAAGAGACACCAAAGGCTGAAATGTAAGATCTAACAACTGTCTAATTTTTAAATATAGAAGAGAATAGTAAAAATAAGAGAGACACGATCTTCGAAGAGACAATGACTGAGGAACTTCCAAAAAGATATAAATTCTTAGATTAGGGATGCAAGATGAATCTCCAAAAACATAAATGAAAAGAAACTCACATTTAGAAACTTGAAAGTGAAATTGCATAACATGACAAATAGAAAGATCTTAAAAATCAGCCAAAGAGGAAAGACCTACAAAGGACAACAAAATTACAAAATCAGCTGACTTCTCAACAATAACTGTGGCATCCAGAAGACATTTTCAGAGTGCTCGGGGGGGGGTGGATGGGGGTGATGCATCAAACTAGAATTTTATGCCAATATAAATAATTAAAAAAGACTCGTTCAGACAAACAAAAATTCAGAGTCCACACCAGAAGATATTCACCAAAAGAACTCCTAAAATATATATTTAAGAGTAAAGAAAACTTATTGCAGATGAAGATCTAAGATGCAATAGGGAATGGAGAACAGAATCCTTGGTAAATAAATGGGTCAATATAAACAAATATTAATTTTTATAAAACTAATGATACTGATTAATGTATGGAATAAAAGAATGAGATAGATATAAAATCTAAGTATGTTAGATAGAAGGGAATGGGTACAAAATTCTTGATTTGATTGAGATAGGAGTAGTAGTATTAATTTTGGACTTCAAGTTAAGTATTCATATTAAAAACTTAAAGATGAGCACTAAAATCATAGAAATGGAGTGTATAACTTCTAAAAGAGAAGAAGAAATATATCTTAAAAACTTCCCCATGAAGAGCATGGCTTGACTGCTAAACCTGCCTTTCCCCTTCCAATGGCCCTGGGCACTCGTTGATGTAGCTGTTGGCATCACCAGCTGTGCCCACATGTGCAGGAGAACTAGCTACTGTTCTCAGGGGAGGAGACTGGACCTTGAGTCTCCTTTAATTGGTCCTCCTGCAGGTCAGGTCTCTCTGCTTACCCTTTGTGTAGCACCCTCCATTAGCTCTTCCTCTATGCTCTGAGTCCAGCTGCGGTCACTCCAGTGGCAGGGCCTGTAGAGATGGGCACATTCTAGTGTGGCCAGGGTGAGGGCTCCATACTGCTGGCCTTGGGTCACCCTTTCTCCTTGGAGCATCACTAGCTTCTCAGCTCCACCCACTGGCAGCTCATGTCCCTGCACAGGATGTGGTGATGTCCCCACCTCCCCCTAAGCCCATCCCCTCAGTGGTCTGGCATATTCCCTTCAATTCCCTTCAACAATTATGTCCTGAATACTAATCTTGGCCAAAAATATGTCCTCCCCACAGGGGAGCACACTTGTCATGGCACTGGAAACTGGAAAGGGACTGTAAGCATCATTTTAGTTCATTGGTTATTTTAAAGGAGAAACAGAGCCAGAATGGGGAAGGAATACACAGGGATTCAGCTGGAGAGTGGAAATTTAAGCTCAGCCATCCTTCTGGTCAGTCCAGGGCTGCTTTCCAAACCGCCTGGGCCTTGCTCTCCTTGGGTTCTGCTCCCATGCAGCCTCAGGTTAGGCCGGGGCAGACATTCTCCAAGTGTTTGTACTTGACTGGGGGGTCCACGGAGTGCTGTGTGGTGAAGGGGAGGGCAGGATGGAGCTTCCAAGCCTTCTTCAGGGGAGAGTTATTTGATGATCCCATAAGAAGGAATGTTGATTCTTGCATTTAGTTTCTCTTTATTGCTAATCTGCACAAAGAAACGTTAATGATTTTAATTATGGAGTCGGGTTAATACATCATGTAAATGATTTTATTTGGAAAATGCAAACTAATCCCCTTTGCAGAACACTCTGCCTGTGGGCCCTCCCACCTGCTTGCCTGGCTGGGCCAGAGGAAGGGAAGAGGGGAGGTGGAGTGATGGCCTCCAGGGCCTTGTGTAGGACACGTTCCCCACCACGTAGAGGCCCAGAGGGAAGGCTGGGCCACCCTGGACCCACCCTCAGCACGCACACAGAGCTGCTTCTTAAGCCTCTGAGGAAGCCAGCCTGTCCTCGAAGACTGCTTGCCCCTCCAAGTCTTCCCCTCTCCTTCCTGTGGACTCCATGACAATTCCCGCCAACAAGGCTGATTATTCCTCAATTTGTTCCAACGTGAAAATAAAGACAGATAAAGTGAAAATATTCCGGGAACAATGCCAAGCCAAAGGCATTAAATTATTAAGCGATCTCTATCTAAGTAATGGATTTATGCCCTTTAACAACTTTAAAAGAAATATAATGTTTTTCAATACCCTCTTTTAGGGAACTTCTTATAAATGAACTGTTCATTTTATTAGTATTAAAGGAAATGGGGATTGAATCAGAGCTTCTAGGGTGGGTGATTATCTGCAGATTTCTCCTTGGAGCTGGGAAAATTAACAACATGTACTAATCCACACATTCTTTTTAAAGGGCACTTTACAAGATACTGTACAGTAAATTGGAAAATGTATAACTCCCCATCAAGGTAAATCTTGGGAATAAAATAATTAGAAACCACACAACCATAGCCAGGGACAATTGGAGCTAAAATTAGACTTTGTGTGGCTGTGTTTAGATGTTACCAGAGTGGGTGCTAGTGGTAGAATGGGGGCAGGTGGGGTGGGTGAGCAGAACACAGAGAGAAAGTTGGAGGTGCAGCAAGCTGTCCAGGCAGACATGGGGGCTGCGTGGGCCAGTTAGGGGGATGGGTAGATTGGAGGGAGAGTGCACAGGCCTTTTTGACTGGAATCTGGCAGCTGCTCTGTTTTCTCTCCTCCCCAACTCTGACCCTGGCTGTCTTCACCTCCAGCCTGGCACAGTTCTTCACTGCTTGTATTTCCAGATGGTTCGAAGCACTGTGGTTGCCACTGGAGAGCCAGATGGATTCCTTCTGTGGGGGGCGAGCCGTAAAGGAAGGGGCAAAGAAATATCCTTGCTAAGTCTAGAATGTGTATGTGTGTGTGTGTGTGTGTGTGCGTGTGCGTGCTTGCGCATGCGCACGTGTGTGAGGGTGTGTATATCTGTGTGTGAGTGCATGCATGTGTGTATGTAAGACTGGGTGTGAATGTATACGTATGTGCACACATGTGTATGTATGTGTGGGTGTGTGAGTATGTGGGTGTGCATATGTGTGTGTGTGCTGAATGCTCTCTGAGCTGGAAGATCACCTCTGTTTCTGGTTTTACTTCTGCCCAGAGCCCCCGACTTCTGGCTTCCAAGGCAGGGGTGCAGGTGAGCAGGGGGAGGCCACCACAACTTGCCAGGGCTGCTTCTGCTCTTCCTGCTGCAGCCTCCACCCTTGGCAGTGCTGTCGGGCCAGTGGGTGGGGTGGAGCTGTGAGGAGGGGTCCTGGCAGGAGGAGGTCAGGGTGAGGGAAGAGAAAGATGTAAGAGGCCACACCCCACCCGTTAGCAGCCAGGCCAGCGGTCCCAAAACCTTCTCGCAGGGTAAGGCCCCTCTGCCATCTGTGCCAGGCAGATGGCAAGCAAAACCCTCCCTGCCAGAGGCAGGCTTGGGAAAGGATTTCCTCTCTGCGCTGACCCTTAACAAAACCACTCACGGACAGAACCAGCAAATGGCCTTAGAAATCTAATCCATTCTCCCTTGGTACAGATGAGAAAACTGAGGCCTTGGCAGGTGAAAATGAAGGATGTGAGTGAATAGGATTGTCACTGTGCTTTATTGCCTGAAGTCCTACTTTCCTCCAGTCCTGTCCCCCAGGCCAAGGAGCCACCCATCTAACTTTGCTTAATGGCAAGCCCTTAGCCATGGAGAGACCGGAGCATCTGCCGACTCCCTGGAAGGCTTCCCCACCACCTCAGCCCTCTCAGCTCTCTCCTTGGTCCTCCTTCCTTTCACAGAGCTCACCCTCTCTTGTCAAGAGCCAACTGTCTGAATTGAGCTTTTCTTATGGAATAAGAAGTTGCACACTTAAATGTCACCCCCATCAAGATGTTTTATTCCAACTCCTGCCCTCTTGATTTGAGATGGAGTGGGGAAGGAGAGAGAAGGGGGATCCCTCCCCCTGCCATGTCTGTAAGTACTATAACACCTTCCAGACAGCTTCCAGAAAAGTATATACATACTTTTCTTTTCCTAAAAGCCCTATTTTCCCCTTTGGTTACTAGAGGCAAAGACAGTCCAGTGAAAATCCTTACGGTAAAGTAGGCTAATATCTAGTGTTTG
The DNA here is from genome assembly GCF_000151845.1 of Pteropus vampyrus. Lineage (NCBI taxonomy): Eukaryota > Metazoa > Chordata > Mammalia > Chiroptera > Pteropodidae > Pteropus > Pteropus vampyrus. The sequence continues at coordinate 4,645,582 of NW_011888784.1, forward strand.
GTGGAGGCTGTTACATGTAAGACCATGATCATCTCTCCTTAGCGAGTAGAAGGCTGGCCAGAAGGAAGGGAGTGGGTCAACCTGGCTCACCCACACACCCTCAGAAATGTAAAGGTACCCGCCTAGAAGGTGGAGCAAGAATTCAGTGGGGAAGTTGGCAAAGGTGCTCTGAACTGACGAGCTCTGCGAAGTGTCAGCCAGTAGCGGTAGCAGCATTCCTGTTGGGCACAGTGGCATCTCTCTTCTCTGATAGTCAAAGAATACAGTGGTATTTCAGCTTCCAAATGCTTGTCCAACCCCTCCTGGCCCAGACAGCCTTGTCAGGGCTCCCTTGAGGGTGGCTTTCCTTGGGGAGGAAGACAGAGGGAGGGCAGGCTATCACCATGCTTCTGGGGTGCAGAGCAAAATGTTAACTAGATGGATGAGGACAGTCACTCTCTCAGGGAACATATATTGGCTACCCACTGTGGGTGAGGCCCCACGTGGCACCTGGTGGAGGATGCTAACGTGTGCGACGTGCATACCTGATTCATAGATGCTTCCAGGTGGAGAGAGATGAGTCGTATGCATACAAGTTAAAATTCCTGGCCCTAAGTTTTTAAAGGAGGGAGTTGGCTTGGATGCCTCTACAGTCCCCTAAGGCCCTACAGTTGTTTAAAGGCCTTTGACCGAGATGTGAATTCCCAGCTCCTTAACAACATAGCATCCTGACTAGTGTGTCTGTGTAAAGGACTAAGATATTGAGAGAAAGTGAAAACCAAGATGGGAGGAGAGAGTAGCCATTTGGGGTTGTTATTGCATAATAGCCCGGGATGGAGGAGTTTAGAGGACACCTTGGATATGTTTCCTGCATCAACCTGTATCAGGTATCTACCGCTGTGTAACAAACAGTCCCAAAACTTAGTGGCTTAAAACAATAATCATTTATATGCTTACTATTCTGTGGTCAACAGTTTGCACCGGGCTCTGTGTTGTGGTGTTTAGGCTCACTCACATGTCTGGACTCACTTGGGACAGTCTGAGATGGCTGGGATTCTCTCTTCATGTACCTCTCATCCTGAAAAAGGCTAGCTTATGTGTCTTCATGTGGCGGCGACAATATTCTAAGAGGGAGAGAGCAGAAGCTGTAAGATCTCTTGAGTCCAAGGCTCGGAAGTTACGCAAGTCACTTTCATTGCATTCTGTTGGTCAAAGCAAGTCGCGGGCCAGCCTATATTCTGTTGGAAATGTTTCACATACGTATACAATAAAAGTAGCTGCCTGATTAATAGAGAATATAGAACCCAGTTTAACAATTTCATTATAATTGCCCTTCAATTTGTAGAATATGTATTAGATGGTTTAGTTACTTATTGAGCATTTACTATGTGCCAAGCACTATATAAAATATGTAGTTTTATATACATTACCTGTAATGCATAGCAACTCTGAATAATTATTACGATTACTGTCGATTTGTGGATAAAGAAAAAGGCCTAGCAAAGTTAGTTGTTTGGCTCGCAGTTAGTAGGCACTGGTGTTGGTGTTAGTGTTGGTAGCCACCTTTGATTTACCATGATTTAGGAATTGACTTACTTGACAGAGCCCCTCATATTAACACACCACCTGAATATTCTGGAAAACTATTCTTTAGTGATGTACAGTGGTTCTCTGGTAATCTGAGCTGGTACGTGGAGCCATTTGCCCCGAAACTGAGGCCCCTACCTAGGGTGTTTGCTGTCCTCATTTCTTTCTTCCTCTTCATGTGAGGGCCTCCCTGTCTTCTATGGCCCCTGCATCTGCTTGTTGCTCATCTGTCACATGGCCCTTCCACCTCTCTTTGTGCTTATACCTCCAGTTTTCCTCAATTTCATTAATCAGATCTTGTGTTTTAAGATTTCTTCATGGATTCTAAATTTGTGACTTTCATAGACTTTTGTGGAGTTGGTAGGATGCTGGACCTATGAGCACTGGATGGGTTGGTTATCAGTGTAGACACATGCAGGCCCTGTGTCATTTGGAGAACTAAGTTAGCAACGGAGACCATAAACAACAGTGACTTAGATAATTTCAAAGTTTATTTTTCTTTCATGCAAAGAAAGCCCAGAAGTAGGCAGTTCAGGGTTAGTAAGAAATATCCACAGTTATCTGGCATTTCTATCACACCCTTCCACCATCCTTACCGTAGCATCTTCATGGTCCAACATGGCTGCTGGGGCTCCAGCTATCATGACTTTTAAAGAGCTTTTTTGTGGTCCCACCCAGAAACTGCTGCATACATCCTGTTAGCCACTTCTCTGCAAAATTATCTTGGAAATGTAATTTTTCTGGTAGGTAAGTCACCCAGGTTTCTATGTCATAAGGGAAAAATGACTATTAGGTAAAAATCAGCAAGCAGCCTCTAGAACAGATCTTCTACTGTGTTCATAGGTACTGGAGGAGAGAACAGACAATTCTCTCATTTTATAGATGCAAAACTTGAGGGTGAAGAAGGTTAAATGACTTGCGCAAAGTTGTAGCAGTAGAACTGGGACTAAGACCTGGGACTCCAGGTCACTCCTCTGCTTGGCCAGCCCATGGAAGAAGTAAGGCGAGTCCCCATTCCCACCCCTCCTACACGTACATCCACATGCGTGCACACACGTGACTAGGGTCTGTTGACACACAAGCACACTGCTGTGTGCTCCAGTAGAAAAAATATTCTAGATCCAGTAAGTTTTTCCCCTCCCCAGCTCGCTTCCTTGCAAAAGCTGGTTAATTGGCCACCTCTGTTAAACATGCACTGCCTGTTAGCCCACTGGCTGGTGGTGTGGGAGAGCTGGGAGCCAGGGCTGGAGCCCTTGGGTTTCTAGGATATGCCAATGATGGAGATTAGAAGAAGGGGTATGGGTGGGGACATTTCTCACCTCAATCTTAACACCTCTGCCTTGTTGGGGGGCCTTTGCTAGGTCAAACCTGTCACCTACGCTATTCTGTCTTGAGGCCGACCCGGCCCTGCATCTCACTCATCCTTTCTGCACTCCCAGTGTGAAACCATC